>NC_057415.1:14037494-14637494 GCF_019320065.1 Cervus canadensis | reverse complement strand
ACAGATCATCCTGGTGGGCCACGGCGTCAACCCAGACATCCAGCACCCAGTCACAAGTTCACCGCAGCCTCCGAGCCTCTGGCTCTGACTCCAATGGGGTGAGCACGTCGCTCTCGCGCACGGGGCCTTTCACGTTTCGGATGATGGAGTGGCTCCTGTCGTCCATGAATTCTACGCGCACCTGTGTGCACTGTCCCTGCGAACCGGTGCTGCCCAACACCTTGGTGACCCTGGCAAGTTTGATGGGCTGTACACGGCTCGTGTCCATGATGGCGGCACGGCGGCGGTCGGGAGAAGAGCTCACTCCTCTTATTATAGAGCCCCCTTCCTTCTCACCACAATGATGCATATAGTTGCTACCAACATCACCTGTCTTCTCATTCTCTCCTTTCTCATCAATTTCTTCCTCTTTACTCAGACTTCATCAGTCTACCAACATGCTCTGATAAAGTCTGTCCTTAAAACATCCCCTCTTGACTTCACATCCTTAACCATAAACTTCCCTATTCCTCTGCTCTCTTTACAGGACTCCTTCAAAGACCCTCCTCACTAGGTATCTCAACTTACTTTCTAACTCCCTCCCAATTCTCTCCCTAACTCTTGCCAATTAGACTTTCCTTCTCACAATGTTATCACCATTGTTCTCTTTAAGGTTACTAGTGACCTCCACTGGACCAAATCCCATAGTCAATTCCCAGGGCATGTATATTTCATGTCCAGTGGCTGACACACTTGGTTATCATGTCTCAGTTCTCATCCCTCTTATATTCCCTTTCTATCTCCTTCCACAATGTGCTTTGCAGTCCCATGACTTTAAATACCACCTGAATCCTGAAGAACCCCTCCAAATTCGTATCTCGAGCTATGAGCTTCCCTTTGAATTCCAGCTACATTTCCACTTAAACATTTCAAACTCAACAAATTTAAAATCAATCCTGATTTTCCCTAACAACCTTATTCTTTCCCTGATATTTCCATCTCAATAAAAATAACACCACTGTTTTTTTTTCAGACCCTAAAACTTGATTCCTCTTTCTCTTACATCTTACATACAATTCACTCTAAAATTTCACTAACTTGATCTTCAAAATATCCCAAATTTGAACACTTCTCACCTCACCTACTGTTACCATCCTAGTCCAAACTACCATTATTTCTCACAGATTTCTCTATTAGCTTTCTAATTTGGATACCTGCTTCTGCTCTTACCTTTCCCTATCTCCCAAACACAAATAACAAGCATCTACCCAGAATCACATTTTCAAGGTATAAATCAAATCGTGTTACTTACTACATAAAACCTAAAGATGGTCCCCCCATATCACTCAGAACAAAAGACCGAGAAGGCCCTACAAAACTGTGTCCTCTGTAACTTCTCCAATGCACCCTCACTCTTTCCCTTGTTCATTCAACACCAGCTGCCTGGCTGTCTTTCAACATGCTAAGCATATTCTTACCTCAGGGACTCTGTCTCATCTGTCCTTCTGCCTTGCTTCGCTCAGGTCTGTGCTCAAATATCACATTATCAGAAAGTTTGATCTGAATCTGCCATCAGTTCAGTTCAGTCGCTCAGTCGTGTCCAACTCTTTGCAACCCCATGGACTGCAGCATGCCAGGCCTCCCTGTCCATCACCAACTCCTGGAGTTTATCCAAACCCATGTTGGATGAGATGCCACCCAACCATCTCATCCTCTGTCATCCCCATTCTCCTCCCACCTTCAGTCTTTCCCAGGATCAGGGTCTTTTCAAATGATTTAGTTTTTCGCATCAGGTGGACAAAGTACTGAAGTTTCAGCTTCAACATCAGTCCTTCCAATAAACACTCAGGACTGATCGATCTCCTTTAGGATGAACTGGCTGGATCTCCTTGCAGTCCAAGGGACTCTCAAGATTCTTCTCCAACACTACAGTTCAAAAGCATCAGATCTTGGGCGCTTGGCTTTCCTTATAGTCCAACTCTCACATCCATATATGACTACTGGGAAAACCATAGTCTTGACTAGACGGACCTTTATTGGCAAAGCAATGTCTCTGCTTTTTAATATACTATCTAGGTTGGTCATAACTTTCCTTCCAAGGAATAAGTGTCTTTTAATTTCATGGCTGCAGTCACCATCTGCAGTGATTTTGGAGCCTAAAAAATAAAGTCTGCTACTGTTTCCACTGTTTCCCTATCTATTTGCCATGAATTGATGGGACTGGATGATCTTAGTTTTCTGAATGATGAGATTTAAGCCAACTTCTTCACTCTCCTCTTTCACTTTCACCAAGAGACTCTTTAGTTCTTCTTTGCTTTCTGCCATAGGGTGGTGTCATCTGCATATCTGAGGTTATTGATATTTCTCCCAGCAATCTTGATTCCAGCTTGTGCTTCATTCAGCCCAGTGTTTCTCATGATGTACTCTGCATATAAGTTAAATAAGCAGGGTGACAATATACAGCCTTGACCTACTCCTTTTCCTATTTGGAACCAGTCTGTTGTTCCATGTCCAGTTCTAACTGTTGCTTCCTGACCTGCATACAGGTTTCTCAAGAGGCAGGTCAGGTGGTCTGGTATTCCCATCTCTTCCAGAATTTTCCACAGTTTATTGTGATCCACACAGTCAAAGGCTTTGGCATAGTCAGTAAAGCAGAAATAGATATTTTTCTGGACCTCTCTTGCTTTTTCGATGATTCAGCGAATGTTTGGCAATTTGATCTCTGGTTCCTCTGCCTTTTCTAAAACCAGCTTGAACATCTGGAAGTTCATAGTTCATGTATTGCTGAAGCCTGGCTTGGAGAATTTTGAGCATTACTTTGCTAGTGTGTGAGATGAGTGCAATTGTGCAGTAGTTTGAGCATTCTTTGGCATTGCCTTTCTTTGGGAGTGGAATGAAAACTGACCTTTTCCAGTCCTGTGGCCACTGCTGAGTTTTCCAAATTTGCTGACATATTGAGTGCAGCACTTTCACAGCATCATCTTTTAGGATTTGAAATAACTCAACTGGAATTCCATCACATCCACTAGCTTTGTTCGTAGTGATGCTTCCTAAGGCCACTGGACTTCACATTCCAGGATGTCTGGCTCTAGCTGAGTGATGACACCATCGTGATTATCTGGGTCATGAAGATCTTTTTTGTATAGTTCTTCTGTGTATTTTTGCTACCTCTTCTTAGTATCTTCTGCTTCTGTTAGGTCCATACCATTTCTGTCCTTTATTGAGCCCATCTTTGCATGAAATGTTCCCTTGCTCTCTCTAATTTTCTTGAAGAGATCTCTAGTCTTTCTCATCCTATTCTTTTCCTTTATTTCTTTGCATTGATCACTGAGGAAGACTTTCTGATCTCTCCTTGCTATTCTTTGGAACTCTGCATTCAAATAGGTACATCTTTCCTTTTCTCCTTTGCTTTTCACTTCTCTTCTTTTCACAGCTATTTGTAAGGCCTCCTCAGACAGCCACTTTGCTTTTTTGCACTTCTTTTTCTTGGGGATGGTCTTGATCTATGTCTCCTGTACAATGTCATGAACCTCTGCCCATAGTTCATCAGGCACTCTATCTATCAGATCTAGTCCCTTAAATCTATTTTTCACTTTCACTGTATAATCGTAAGGGATTTGATTTAGGTGATACCTGAATGGTCTAGTGGTTTTCCCTACTTTCTTCAATTTAAGTCTGAATTTCTCAATAAGGAGTTTATGATCTGAGCCACAGTCAGCTCCCATCTTATTTTTGCTGACTGTATAGAGCTTCTCCATCCTTGGCTGCAAAGAATATAATCAGTCTGATTTCAGTATTGCCCATCTAGTGATGTCCATGTGTAGAGTCTTCTCTTGTGTTGTTGGAAGAGGGTGTTTGCTATGACCAGTGCGTTCTCTTGGTAAAACTCTATTAGCCGTTGCCCTGCTTCATTCTGTACTCCAAGGCCAAATTTGCCTGTTACTCCAGGGGTTTCTTGACTTCCTACTTTTGCATTCCAGTCCCCTATAATGAAAAGGACATCTTTTTTGGGTGTTAGTTCTAAAAGATCTTGTAGTTCAAAGAACAGTTCAAATTCAGCTTCTTCAGCATTACTGGTCAGGGCATAAACCTGGATTACCGTGATTTTGAATGGTTTGCCTTGGAAACCAGAACAGAACAGAGATCATTCTGTTGTTTTTGAGATTGCAACCAAGTACTGAATTTAAGTGCTGAATTTGCCATAAAAAATAGCAAATTTCCTCACTCTCAGTCCCTTCACCCTGCTTTATCCTACAGAGCACTTTCAATACCTGACTACAGAGTACATCTGTATTTGTTTGTTTGTTTGTTTGTCTTCTGCAACAGAACTACAGCTCTGTGATGGAATGGACTTTGTTCTGAGTCCCTGGAACAGTATTTGGCATATAGTAAGTGTTCAATAAATAGTTGTTAATTGACAGACTGAGTGAATGATTAAATTCTTGGGCTTTTTTTTTTTCCCCCTGAAAGGGACACCTTTTTATTGCTATATTCACTGGCTCAGGTAACATACACCCTGGCCTAAAAGGCTTCACACTGAACTCCACTCCCGTAGGTAGCCCCTTCCTGGCCTGCTCTGGCTCCAGAGACAGCCCTCAGAGTAGGTCCATCTGCCTCCTGAGACCCTAAGTTCTTCCAGGGCACAGCCTGTGGATTTATCTTTCATCCCTTGTGCTAAGGGTTTCTGGCACAAATTGTCTACTGAGTGTTTTCAGATTTAAATAATATGCTAGGTATGACTGAGCACCGCCATGGAGGAAAATAAATAGCCCAGATATAGTGAGATGAAGCATTAACTGTACCTAGGTCTATCGAAAAATTATCTTCATAGCATAAATCTTTTCCATAGCATAGGGCTCAACAATCAGACAGCAGTAATTGAAAGAAAATAACACTGAGACATATATAAAAAGACAGGAAGGTATATTGGCGGGAAACAAGAAGCCAAGTACAAATAGTATAGTTCAGGTTATAAGAGAAAAAACTATGAGACAATATAATCACCTCCTTTCTGAAAAGTAATACAGTATTCAAGAACCATAATTACTGCAGTAATACTAGACAAGACAAAAAGAGAGTCCTGGTCAAATTGAATGGATTTTGTCTTTAATTTCCATAAAAAGCTTCGTTTCAAAGGCTCATGGGCATTCTCTGCCTGGTGCCCAACCTATCCAGTAGTATGAGAGAGCAAGAATGATGATGATACAAACTAGACATTCATTCACTGCTTGAGTTTCTTCTAAATGCCAGACTGTGCTAGGCTCTGAGGACACAAATGTGACTAAGACACAGGAGACCATGAGCTCCTCGAACACTGTGGCTAAGAGAAGGAGGCATGGACACACACCATCACAACAGAGTACAAAAAGTGTAATAAGAAAAACACGTGGGTACATAATGAGAAAGAAGAAAGCCAGAATGAACTCTGGGGGATCAAAGACGGATCCCTGAGGATGAAAGTCCTGAAATGGGTTTTCTGGGATAAGTAGAAGCTCACCAGGCGGCAAGGGAGGGAAGTGGGGAAACAGGGAGGGCAAGTTAGGCTAAGGAACAAGATGCAAAAGGGTGCAGAGGCACAAAACCCTTGGAGTGTGAAGGAATCTGGACAGGAGAGATCATTGTTTCTGTTGAGTGCTGTGTTGAGACATGGGCAGATGCAGGTGGCAAAGGGCCTCGTGTAAGATGCTAAGGGGATAAGCAGCCAATTCTAGTTGCTTTTCAGGCAGGCTGGATGATTCTTACAGTGGCATAGAGCAAGGGCTTGAGACGAGACAGGCCAGAGGCATGAGCGCCCGAGAGGAGGCTTCCTCCAAAGCTCCAGTGAGATGTCAGGGGCTCTCATCAGGAAGCACCTGCAGAAGAGAGAGGAGAGGGCCCATTCCGAAGATACTTTGGAGGAAAAACAGGCAGCGCTTGGTGACTGATAGATGCAGCGAACAGGAGGTCAGTAAGAGTTCAGGCTGACTTGAAGGTTTGTGTCTTAAGTCACTGAATGGATGTCCCACTAACCAGGAGAGAAGAAAGAGGGAGGGGAAGCGGGGAGGGAGGAGGTTAAAGCTGTTAAAGAGATGGCTGTTCGTGCTTGTTCACTTGGTCGGGGGTGGCGGGGGGCCTCCACTACACTCAGGTTGTTCTCCGGGGCTTCCAGAGCTGGCCTGAGGAGGAGATAAATATGTATGAGTGCCCTGGCCTCTGGCTTCTCGGAAGAGACATGATGTCACAGGGTCGGGGACACTGCTTCCCTGGCACGTGCCCCCACACTTGTTGCGCCATACAAAGGCCACATTAAATAAAGCAGAGGTGACACAGTCAACCCCGTCTGCTGACAGAAACCGAAAAACCACCAGACTTGGCATCACACAGCCTTCAAACAATGCAGTAAGTTTATTGGCACATGAATAAGGCTTTGGAGGGTAAGCATGGAATTTTTGAAGACTTCAACATTTTCTTCTATGTTTGTTTCTTCTTAAGTATTATTACTTCCATGTAAGATAAACATTCCAGTTATAGTATGAAAATATTTTGAATTTTATTTAGTTTTCATAAATAAAAATGTATTAATAAGTTTTTATTTTCTAAACTACCACTATGATAATCAATTTCAATCAACTCTTATTAGTATCATTATAATGCAGACTATAAGAGAAAATGAAGACTACCATAAAGTCCTAGAAGGAAAATTCTTGGTTCATGAAGGGTAAACAAATGTTAATTAAAAGAATAAAGGTCCAGGGGAGTTCTGTGTTCGAGTAGGATGAAATAAGCCCACTTCACCCTCTCCCTCCCAATGAATGCAAATCTTAAACACTGACAGAATGTATAGAGCAACTACCAGAAGACTCTGAAAAATAAATTGTAGCAGGAGATTTGTACATGAAGACCAGAATTTAAAATACTATTGAACCAGTGGTGAAATTCCTGTTTTTTCTGCAGCATTCCTCAGATGAAACTCAAAGCAACCTGAAAACCACCAAGGCAAGGGCAGATAGAGCTCCGGGACAAATCCTCTAATTCAAAGGAGGAACAGGATACAGAGGAAGAACACCTAAAGCTAAAAGAGAGGCAAGGAGGGGAGAGACACGGAAAGAAATCCCCTCCTTCCTCTTCTTTTCTTTCTTCTTTGCTCACATTCTACCCCGAGGCAATCCCGAGTGACTGGTGTGACTGGAAGCAGAGACTTTGTGGTGGAAAGCACCTAAGGCTGAGGGTGGGAACCTCCCTTTACTTTTGGAGCACTGTGGTCCTGAGAGGCTAAGAGAAAACACCCACTGCTTTTTTTTCCTATGTCAATACTCTTGCTGCTTGGCCCTGGACAGGGGCAGAGTTGTGGGCAGCGTGTCAAAGCGGGGCAACCAAAGCCCCAGATTTCTGGCCAAAGCACCAAAAAAAGGAGGACCGGGTATCGAAAATACCAAGGAGAATGCAGAGAGAGGAGGGGTCAGGGATCAACAACGTTGTTTATAAACTCCTGAGCTTACTCCCAAGCTGTGAATGTAGGGATCTGATCTTAAAAGCCATACCAAACACATAGAGAGCTGCACTAAGGGAAAGACCATCTCCCAGCACCCACTAGGACATGAGGGACAGCTCCAAGCAACACTGCAAAGACTTCTACAACACAGCAGACATTGAAACCATAACCTACAGAAGGCTGGTCAGGACTTCCTGCCTAAACCCAATTGTACCTGCTCTAAAAAAAGAAATTAACCTAATCCATAGATTTTAAAAAGACCCCAAATCTCGTAATATTCAAAATGTCCAGGATATAATCTAAAATTACTTTGCATATCAAGAATCAAGAAAATCTCAGTCACGTGGGGAGAAGTCAACAGATGACAATGGGGTGATGACAGAGATGCTGAAACCACCTGACAAAATCTTTAAAGTAGTTATTGTAAAAATGTTCGGTGAAGTAAGGATGAACACACTTGAAACGAACAGAAAAAAGGAAAGTCTCAGCAAAGAGACAGAAGTCATATGTAGCATTATTTAGCACAGCTAAATTATGGAAACAATCTAAGTGTCAATCAATGAATGAATGGACAAAGAAAATGTGATACACACACTCACATACACCATGATGGAATATTATTCAGCCATAAAAGAAAGAAATCCTTTATGCTAAGGTCAGACAGAGAAAGACAAAATGACAAACAACTTATGATCTCACTTATATATGGAATCTTTAAAAAAATACAAAAACAAAAAACCTCATACAGAGAATAGACTGGAAGTTGCCAGAGGTGAGGAGTGAAGGTCAAAAGGTACAAACTTCCAGTTATAAAATATATAAATCCTAGGATGTAATGTAATGTTCTGGGCTTCCCCGGCAGCTCAGATGGTAAAGAATCTGCCTGCAATGTGGGAGACCCGGGTTCAACCCCTGGTTTGGGAAGATCCCTTACAGAAAAGGAATGGCAACCCACTCCCGTATTATTGCCTGAAGAATTCCATGGACAGAGGAGCCTGGTGGGCTACAGTCCATGGGGTTGCAAAGAGTCATACACGACTCAGCAACTAACACTACACTAGCAGGATATAACATTCAGCATGCTCACTATAGTTAAAAACACTGTATTGTACATTTGAAAGTTGCTAAGAGAGATCTTAAAAGTTCTCATCACAAGAAAAAAATTTTAACTATGTGTGATGATGGATGTTAACAGGACTTATCACGGTGACCATTTCATAATATATACAGATATCTAACCATTATGTTGTCTACCTGAAACTAATACAATGTTACATGTCAACTATATCCCAATTTTAAAAAAGAAAGAAATAGAAGGTATAGCAGAACCAAATGAAAGTTGTAAAACTGAAAAATATAATAACATTTTTAAAATTCACTTCGCTGAATAGGCTCCACAGTAGATTAGAAGTGACGCAGGAAATAGTAAACTTGAAGACAGAGTGATAGAATACTATTCTGAATATTATTCAGAAGCTGAATAACAGATAGAAAAATTTCTTTTAATGCTTAAAGCCTCAGGGACCTGCAGCTACTAAAAGGGCTAATATTTGCTTTTATTAAAGTTCCAGAGAGGAATATTCAGTTCACTTCAGTTCAGTTGCTCAGTCGTGTCCGACTCTTTGCGACCCCATGAATCGCAGCACGCCAGGCCTCCCTGTCCGTCACCAACTCCTGGAGTTTACTCAAACTCATGTCCATCGAGTCGGTGATGCCATCTAGCCATCTTATTCTCTGTCATCCCCTTCTCCTCCTGTCCCCAATCCCTCCCAGCATCAGGGTCTTTTCCAGTGAGTCAGCTCTTTGCATCAGGTGGCCAAAGTATTGGAGCTTCGGCTTCAGCATCAGTCGTTCCAATGGATATTCAGAGTTGATTTCCTTTAGGATTGATTGGTTTGATCTTGCTGTCCAAGGGACTCTCAAGAGTCTTCCCTAGCACCAAAGTTCAAATGCATCAGTTCTTCAGTGCTCAGCCTTCTTTAAGGTCCAACTCTCACATCTGTACATGACTACTGGAAAAACTATAGCTTTGACTCTACAGACCGTTGTCAGCAAAGTGATATCTCTGCTTTTTAATATGCTGTCTATGTTTGTCATAGCTTTTCTTCCAAGGAGCAAGTGTCTTTTAATTTCATGGCTGCACTCACCATCTGCAGTGATTTTGAAGCCCAAGAAAATAAAATCTGCCATTGTTTCCATTTTCCTCCCCTTCTATTTGCCATGAAATGATGGAACCTGAAGCTATGATCTTAGTTTTTGAATGTTGAGTTTTAAGCCAGCTTTTTCACTTTCCCCTTTCACCTTCCTCAAGAGGCTCTTTTGTTCCTTCAATTTCTGCCATTAGGGTGGTATCATCTGCATATCTGAGGTTGTTGATATTTCTCCCGACAGTCTTGATTCCAGCTTATGATTCATCCTGCCCAGCATTTCACATCTTGAGAACCCCATGAACAGTATGAAAAGGCAAATCAACTAAACTTCAAATTTTTAAAAAAGTACAGAAGAGAAAAACGGTGGTACAGAAAAAATATTTGAAGATATAATGTCTGACAACTCAACAAATTTAGTGGAAGACATACAGCTACAGATTCAAAAAGAAGAGTAAAGCTTAAAGAAAACAGAAATCAACTTTGAGACAAATAATTATCAAACTTTTGATAACTAAAGACAAAGAAAACTCTTGAAAGCAGCCAGGGAAATCACTTATAACAGGACAATGATTTAAGTGACTATAGTATTCTCATCAGAAACTACGGAGGCCAGAAGAAAGTGACATTTGTAAAGTGTCAAAAAGAAAAGATCTACTCAGAATTCTGTTTCAAAATATGCTTTAATAATGAAAGTGAAATGACATTCTCAAATGAAGGTAAAGTAAGATAATTTGTCAGCATATAATTGCTAAAGGAAGTTCTTCAAACACAAAGAAAACAAAATCAGAAAAAAAAAAACAAAACAACCTTGGAACATCAGAAATGAAGGAAAAGCAAGAGAAAGGGTAAATGTCTGTGTAGATATAATAGACTAATTTGCTCGTATTGAATTCTTTAAAATATGCTTAACAATTGAAAGTAAATATAACATTATCTGATGAAAGTAAAAACCTTAGAAAAAAGAATTGATATCACAAAAGATGTGATCTCCAACAATAGTAGAATTAACTGGAAATCAATAATAGAAAGCTAATAGGAGAATCTGTAAACAATTGGAAATTAAACAACACAATTCTAAATAACCCACTGGTCAAAGAGAGAGTCTCAAAGGAAATCAGAAAATATTAAGGTAAGCAAAAATGAAAAAATAATATAGTGGAATACAGTTAAAACAGTGCTAGAGGGAAATTTATACTATTAAATGCTTATATCAGGGCTTCCCAGGGGGCACTAGTGGTAAAGAACCTGAGATGCAGGTTTGATCCCTGGATTGGGGAGATCCCCTGGAGGAGGGCATGGCAATTCACTCCAGTATTCTTGCCTGGAGAATCCTCATGGGCAGAGGCGCTTGGTGGGCTTCATTCCATGGGGTCGCAAAGAGTCAGACACAACGGAGCAGGTAGGCCCAGCACAGCACAGGTAGCATTGCATTTGGGACTTCCCCGGTGGCTCAGCAGTGAAAAATCTCCAATGAAGGAGACTCTGGTTCGACCCCTGGGTAGGGATGATTCCCTGAAGGAGAGCACGGTAACCCACTCCAGTATTCTTGCCTGGAGAATCCCAAGAACAAACAAGACTGGCGTGCTATGGTACTTGGGCTTGCAAAGAGTCAGACACGACTTAAGCAACTGAGCACAACATAATATTTAATGGTGAAAGACTGAATGCTCTTCCTCAAGATTAGGAACAAGGCAAGGACATATACTTTATCCACTTCCATTCAACATCATATTGGAAGTCCTAAGAATGCAACAAGGCAGGAAAAAGAAAGAAAAGTCATACAGTTTAGAAAAGAGGAAATAAGCTATTCTATTTGTTGACATCTGAAACTAAGAAGTGAGAAATAAGATCACAACATGAAAAGTCAACCCACAAAAATGAATCATATGGCTACATACTAGCTATGAAAAGTGGAAACTGAAATTTAAAAATAATACCAGTTATAGTAATTTCAAAAAGGTGAAATGCTTATATTTTGATCTAATAAGACATGCATAGCGTCTTTATACTGTAAACTACAAAGCACTGATGAAAGAAATCCAAGGCCTAAACAAATGAAGAAACATACTATATTCACGATTGGAAGACTCAAAGTAAGGATTCAGTAAAGAGCAACTCTTTCCAAATTTATCTAGACTTAATTAAAATATTAAGTAATGAAATATTACTATAATGAAAATCCCAGAAAATTTTTTTAGTAGATATAGACCAGTTAATTCTAAAATTTATATCAAAAGACAAAAGAACTAGAAGATCTAAAACACTTTTTTTTAAAAGAGGAAAGCTGGAGAAATTAGACTACCTAATTTTAATAATTATTATAAATCTTCAGTAATCAAGATAGGTCCACTATTGGAGAAGAGTGAGATAGAGAGGTCAATGGAAAAGATTAGAAAGTCCAGAAATAAACCCATACAAAAATGGTCACAAATTTTTTTACAAAGGCAATTCATGGAGAAAGAGTAATATTTCAACAAGTGAGGTTAAAACATCACTGGATATACAAAGACAAAAAAATGAACACTGACCTAACTATACACCTTATCAAAAAATTATCTCACAATAATTGTAGACCAAAGCTGAAGCTCCAGTACTTTGGCCACCTGATGTGAAGAGCTGACTCAGTGGAACAGACCCTGGGCTGGTAAAGATTGAGGGTAGGAGAAGTGGGTGACTGGATAAGATGGTTGGATGGCATCATCAACTCAATGAACACGCTGCTGCTGCTGCTAAGTCACTTCAGTCATGTCTGACTCTGTGCGACCCCATAGACGGCAGCCCACCAGGCTCCATCGTCCCTGGGATTCTCCAGGCAAGAATACTGGAGTGAGTTGCCATTTCCTTCTCCAATGCGTGAAAGTGAAGTCGCTCAGTCGTGTCCGACTCTTAGTGACCCCATGGGCTGCAGCCTACCAGGCTCTTCCGTCCATGGGATTTTCCAGGTGAGAGTCCTGGAGTGGGTTGCCACTGCCTTCTCCACAATGGACATGAGCTTGAGCAAACTCTGAGAGATAGTGAAGGACAGGGAAGCCTGGCATGTTGCAGTCCACAGGGTCACAAAGAGTCAGACACAACTGAGCAATTGAACAACAACAACAAAAGCATACAGTTACAATTTTAAAAAAACATAGACAATATTTATGACCTGTAATTAGAAAAACAATTTTTATACATGATACCAAAAATAAAATCCATAAGAGAAAAGATTGATAAACTGGACTCCATCAAAATTAAAATCACTTGTTCTATGAAAGACACTGTTAAGGGAATAAAAACACAAAGGACAGACTGGGAGAAAATATTTGCAAATCACATTATCTGACAAAGGACTGGTATCCAAAATAAATAATAAACTTTCAAAACTCATCATAAGAAAACAAACAACCCAATTAATAATACACAAAATATCTGAACAGATACCACACCAAAGAAAATAAGCATATGAAAAGGGGTAATGAACTATAGGCAACTGCAATGAGAAACCATAACACGTCAACAGAATGATTAAAATGTTAATAATAGACAATACAAATGTTGACCAGTGTAAAGAGCAAGGGGTGTCTTGTTCATCACTGATTAAAATGTAATTGTGGAAAGCTACTTTGCAAAACAGGATGTTTTCCTATAAAGTTAAACATACACTAACCATATGACCCAGCAATCATCTCTTCGATGTTTACCATAGAGAAACGAAAACTTATGTTCACACAAAGACCGGTACGTGTTTATAGAAGTTCTGTGCATGTTTTAAGTTATGTGACAATTATATTTTCCTGAAAAAGGTGTGTGGGACTACGTGCACATGCAGATGCACGCACACACACACACAAACTAGCAGAAAAAAAAGTTAACCAAATGCAAATAATCTCATCAAGCCTGGTTCTCCAATAGACATACCCAGGTCCACACCCACTCCGTGCACCGCTACATCTCTGACCTCAAGATCCCTTGGTCTGGGACTGACTGATCTTCTAGGGGAAAAGAGATAGACAAAGAATGGTCGAAGAATCCAGAAAAAGCCTACTGAAACATCAATCAAGTGATCAAAGGAGTCTTTGAACTCATTGCCTGGAAGAGACACTGGGACTAACCATAAATAAAGAATTGCTTTGGCCCTCTACTCTCTCCAGTCATCTACTCTTTGGAATTTTACAGATACTATTCTGACTGAAGCAAAAAGAAAATAAGTTCAAGCAGTTGCCTATAAACTCTGTGTTAAAGTCTTTTCTCTTGTCTGAGTTAAAAAGAAAGAAATAGAACAAAATTTTAATATGAACAGGAGTCTCAATATATTTCTTAGAGAAGCCTTGCATCTCTAATTCAAGTCACTGGGAAGTGCAGGACACCAAGTTAGAGACACAACAGTAAGTTAGGCTTACTTTAAAGGAGAAAAAAAAAAGGCTTATTTGATGACAGGAACTTTTCCATACCCTCTTCCATCATTCTCCAAATTCTCCCCAGTGCCACAGTTTTTCCTAGCAATGCACGTAACGAAGGAAAACACTGATCTAGTATAGGAAGGAACAGATCAAGGGGGTCCAACTCTTCGCTTCCCCATGAACTATAGCCTGCCAGACCCCTTTGTCCATAGAATTCTCCAGACAAGAATACCAGAGTGGGTTGCCATTTTCTACTCAAGGAAATCTTCCTGACCCAGGGATCAAACCCACCTTCTCTTGCATCTCGTGCATTGACAGGCAGGTTCTTTACCATCTGAGCCACCAGGGAAACTCCTAAAGTATATATTGTAGGGGAAGAAAACCTCTCCTGTATATCCTGTGGTGGCACTCCCCTAGTTGGACACTTGTCCATCTAATCTACTTTGCTCACTTTTACTTACATATAATAAAATGCACTAGCTTTAAAGGGTATATTTTGATGAGTTTTAACAAATGCATATACCCAAGTAATCACTACAACAGTGATGAAGGCAAGATGTAGAATAGTTTCCATGTTGCCACTTATGTCCCATCTCAGCTAATCCAATCTGCTGTCAATAAAGATTTATCTTTTCTATAGTTTCATATGAATGGAGTTATACCACTCACTCTTTCATATCTGGCTTCTTTTAGCATAATGCTTTTGAGATTCAACCATGTTGCTGGCTATATCACATCTTTTAACAGGCATGTCTCATTTAATTGCACTTCACCTTATTGCCTGGAAAATCCCATGGACGGAGGAGCCTGGTAGGCTATAGTCAGTCCGTGGGGTCGCAAAGAGTCGGACACAACCGAGCGACTTCACTTTCACTTATTGCATTTTACAGGTATTGTATTTTTTATAAATTGAAAGTTTGTGGCAACTCTGCATATAGCACTTTTTTTTAGCAATAAAGAATTTTTAATTAAGGTATATACATTGTTTTTAAGATATAATGATTTTGTACACTTAATAGAGTACAGTATAGTTTAAACATAACTTTTATATGTACTCAGACACCAAAAAATTAGTGTGACTTGCTTTATTGTGGTATTTGCTTTTATTGCAGTGGTCTGGAACAATATCTCCAAAGTTGCCTGCAATGTTGAGTAGAATTCAATTATATGGATAGTATGGATACGTGACAATTGTTTATGCATTAACCTAATGGTGGACATTTGGTTGCTTCTAGTTTAAGTGGCTGAACATCGGTGTATAAGTTTTTGTGTGAACATACATACAACTTTAATTTAGTTTTCGTTTCTATTGGGAAACTATCTAAAAGTGGAATTGTTAAGTCATTTGGTAAGTGCAAGTTTAACTTATAAGCTGAAAAACTTTTCCAAAGCGTTTGTACCATTTTACATTCTCACCAGAAATGTATGAGTCGTTTAGTTGCTCCATATCCTTGTCAACACTTGCTACTATCAGTCTTTTTAATTTTAGCCATTCTCATGTGTAGAGGTCAATTTAGGTATCAGTGAGGCTCATTTTGTATTTCTTTGATGACCAATGATGTGGGGCACCATTTCAAGAATTTGTTAACCATTTATATACCTACTTTTCTAAAGTATCTGTTAAAAATATGTTTTAAAATTATAGTTGATTTACAATATTATATTAGTTTTAGGTATACAACACAGTAATTCTAAAACATCTTCCATCAATCATGTATTAGATTTTCTTCCTATTATTAAATTGTAAGTTATTTATTACGGATAAAAGTACCTTGTCAGATACATATATTGTGAATATTTTTTCCCAGTCTGCTTGCCTTTTCAATTTCTTAACTATGTCTTCCAAATTGCAGAAATTTAAAATTTTGATTAAGTCCAATTTATCAATGTTTTTCTTTTATGATTCACGTATATTGTATCCTAAGAAATCTTTTCCTACCCTAAGATCAAGAAGATTTTCTCTTACACTTTTTTATGGGAGGTTTATGCTACCTTTTACTTTAGGTTTATGATCCATTTTGAGTAAGTTTTTGTGTGCTGCATAAAGTAAGGATTAATATTCATTTCTAATATGGCTACTTAGCTATTTTAGAACTATTTGTTGAAAAGACTGTCTTTTCACCCATGAACTAATCAGGTATTTTTGTTGAAAATGAATTGGCCACATGAGTCAGATTCTAGATTCTAGACTTTACTGTGCCTCTTCCTTCCTCAAGAATCTATAATGACTCCATACTGCCCATCTTATCAAGTATAAATTTCCCATTCTGACATCAAAGTGTTTAAATCCAGCAACTTTCTGGTTCAGCTAGACTTCCCTCAACATCCACTCCCATTTCCTGAATACACCATTATCATTGCTGCTCTATCACCCCATTCATTTTTCCTTATCAGCCTTGGATGCTCTCTCTACTACCCTCAAAACATTTCCTATCCTTCTGCATTCCTTGATAATTGTATGCAACAAAGATCATTTCTCTCACTGCCTACATACAGTTCATATGATATTTACAATATATACAAATATCAGACACTTTCATTCTTAAATGTGATTCAATAGGTAGGCACTGGGGATACAGAAGTGAAAACAAAGGATCATTGCCCAGAGACTCAGAGATCAGTGAGGAAAGAATCAAGTAAACACACAAAAATAATTCAATATACTTTCTTATACTGTTCACTATATCATGCTATCACTGTTTCATGAATGTATACCTTGTATCCCTCAAATATTTCAGTATGTAACCCTAAAGGACTCTTAAACAAAACAATAATACCAATATTATGTCTTCAATGCTGTAATAATTCCTTAATATTAACAATTCAGTCAGTTGTCAAATTTCCATGATAATCTCATAAATGTCTGTTTATAGCTGGCTTGTCCAAATTGTGATCCAAATAAGGCCCATGTAGTGGAATTGGTTGGTGTTTCTCTAAATTTCTTTCAGGTTCCTCTTCTGTCTTTCTTTCTCTCTCTTTCCTTGCAATTTAGTTCTTGAATAAACCAGGCTGTTTGTCTTACAGAGCTTAAGATTGCCTAGATTTTTCTCACTGTACTCCCATAGTATCATTTAATTTGTTACTCTGTCATCCATATTTCCTGTAAATTGGTGATCAGATTTAGAGGCTGGATCAAAGTCAGACTGGTTTTAGCTGGGGAAGAATATTTTAATGGAAGTGTGTTAAATATCACTATGAAAAGGCACAATCAGTACCTAGATCCATAATTAACTAGATGCTGCAAAAACAGTAATATCACATTCTATTCCTGTTGTTTGTTGACTAAAATACTGAAGAGTATATTTTATGATTTTGCATAAAAGTGTTAGTTGCTCAGTCATGTCCGACTGCAACTCCGTGGACTGTAGCCCACCAGGCTCCTCTGTCCATGGGATTCTCCAGGCAAGAATACTGGAATGGGCACCCATTCCCTTCTGTAAGGATCTTCCTGACCCAGGGATCGAGCCTGGGTCTCCTGCATTGCAGGGAGATTCTTTACTGTCTGAGCTACCAGGGAAGCCTGCTTTTGCATAAATCAGGTGACAAACATTTTAAAGCTTACCAAATACTGTCATAACACCTCTGGCTTGATCTATTTTTTTGTGTATGTGTTTACTGTTTTATTATTTTAGTTTATTATTATAATTTTATTTTTTTTTAAAAAAATCTTAGTTTTTTATTGAAATATAGTTGATTTACAATATCATATGAGTTTCAGGTATTCACCATAGTGCTACAGTATACTCCATTAAAAGTTATTACAAGATAATGGCTATAATTCCTTGTGCTACACAGTACATCTCTGATGCTTCCCTATTTTATATATGGCAGCTTGTATCTCTTAATCCCGTACCTTTAATATGCCTCTTCCCCCTTCCCTCTCCCCACTGGTAACCACTACGTAGTTTGTTTTGCTATATACATTCATTTGTATTATTTTTCAGATTCTACATATAGGTGATATGTACAGCATTTGTCTTTCTCTGTCTGACTTATTTCACTAAGCATAATATTCTCTAAGTCCATCCACAGTAGGCCACATTGCATCTTTTTTATCCATTCATCTACTGATGAATAGATTATATTGTAAACAATATAAACAATGTTGCTTAGAATAGCTATTGTAAACACTGTTGCTTAGAATAGCAAGTGTACCTTTTTGAATTAGTATTTTCCCTTTTTCCAGATATATACCCAGGAGCAGAATTGCTGGATCATATAGTAGTTCTATTCTTAGTTTTTTGAGGAACCTCCATACTGTTTTCCACAGTGGCTGCACCAATCTACATTCCCACCAACAGTATACACAGGAGTTCCCTTTTCTCCAAAACCTTGCTAACATTTGTTATTTGTAGACTTTTTGATGATAGCCATTCTGACAGGTGTGAAGCGATATCTCATTGTGGTTTTGATTTGCATTTTTCTAATGATTAGCGATATTGAACATCTTTTCATGTGTCTTTTAGCCATCTATATATACTCTTTGGAAAAATGTCTGTTCAGGTCTTCTGCCTATTTTTTGACTGGGTGGTTTGGTTTTTTGATATTGAGTTGTATGAGCTGTTTATATATTTTGGATATTAACCCCTCGTCAGTGATATCATTTACAGATATCATCTCCCATTCTGTCAGTTGCTTTGTTGTTTTGTTGAAATAGACAATGAGATTAGAACATTTCCTCACACCATATACAAAAATAAACTGAAAATAGATTAAAGACCTAAATGTAAGACCTGAAACCATAAAACTCCTAGAAGAGAACATAGAACACTCTTTGACATAAATTGTAGCAATATTTTTTTTGGATCTGTTTCCTGAGGCAAAAGCAATAAAAGTAAAAATAAACAAATGGGACCTAATTAAACTTAAAAGCTTTTGCACAGCAAAGGAAACCATTACTTCTTAATTTATTAGCTGAAATTCTTCTATAAAGAGAAACTCACTTTCTCAACAATTTGATTATGCTGAGATGCAGTGTTTGCAAGAAAGACAGGATAAATGCCTGATTCTTTTCCTTTATTTATTTCTTTTAAAAATAGTGAGTTCATTCTCCAGCATCCTTAAAAGGCAACCAATTATGTGAATTTATTTTTTTTTTATTATGAACTCATGGATTTAAACGTGTTTGCTGTGTTTTAAACCACTGCAGTTTATTACTCTATTGATGCTCAAACTGTCCCAGTAAGAACTTCTTCAATTTGGTTCCTAAGTCTTTTGGCAATGGCTCTAGTTGTCTCTATAGTTTCTTTGCTTTGTGGTAAGACAAGAAACTCCAGTTACACACTCCTGCTCCAAGTTATACACTGCCCCAGATTTGGAAATAACCATGTCTATAAAGAGCCTTAATTTCTTTTAGCAAGAAAAAGGGACTTAGACTCCACACACTATGTTCTTGGGAAGTTCACTGCTACTGAGCTAGATACTATTCCTCAGCCTTTCAGCTGACAGAGATGGGAAATTTTTTTTTTTCTCATAATGAGTTCATACACACACTTCCAATTCATATTCATGACTATTAAGTTTTCACTTCACCTCATCAATTTTACACCTGGATCTGCTTTCTCCCATGCCTTAAATCTCAGTTATCAAAGACACCAACATAATTATTCATTTCCTTTACCCTACAATAGAAAAGTTTCAAAATAACAATATCATCACTAAAAATCATGCTAGATAGACCAGAGTCATTCCACTAGGAGTATTACTGGTACAGATCAAATCACCATATTTTAAAGTCACTTGGAATAGTTATTCTGTAAATACAGACAACTTATTTGTTTCATTTGCTTTTAATCTTTAGAGATGGCTTGAAATAACTAGTTTTATAATTACATATAATATTTACTTAGTTTCAAAGTCAAATGCACAAAGCAAGTATAGTCAGCAGAAGTCTATCCATACTTGTCCTTGCCACCCTGTTCCCTTTCTTCTATCTTGGTAGTAGTTTAGTTGCTCGGTTATGTCCAACTCTTGCAACACCATGGACTGTTGCCTGCCAGGCTCCTCTGTCCATGGGATTTTTCAGGCAATACTGGAGTAGGTTGCCATTTCCTTTCCAGGGAATCTTCCTGACTCAGGGACTGAACCCACATCTCCTGCACTGCAGGTGATCTCCTATGTTGCAGGCGGATTCTTTACCAACTGAGCCACCGAAGAATCATTTATATTTCCACTGTTTTTGTTAAATACCAATGGAATTGATTGGGCTTCCCAGGTGGCATGAGTGGTAAAGAACCCGCCTGCCAATGCAGGAGGCATAAAAGATGCGGGTTCAAGCCCAAGTCAGGAAGATCCCCTGGAGGAGCACATGGCAACCCACTCCAGTATTCTTGCCTGGAGAATCCCCTGGACAGAGGAGCCTGGCAGGCTACAGCCCATGGGGTTGCAGAGAGTCAGACAGGACTGAAGCAACTGAGCATGCAGCAGGCAGTGCGGCTGATGTTTAACATGCCACGTGTACAGTCTTACATCTTGTTCTTTCCACCCAACAATACACCTAAAGATGGCATTAGAAATAATCTTCATTTCTTTATACAGCTGTACAATGCTTCATTGTGTGTATGTACCACAGTTTCTTTAAATAGGCCCAAACTGATGGGCATTTGGGTTGTTTTCAGTCTTTTGCTGTGCCAACAAATAACCACATACATAGGTATTTTCATATTTTCTTGCCAGTGCATCTTTAATATAATTTCCTGGAAACTGGACTGCTAAATCAAACACCTATCTAATCTTGCTAGATAACTGTAAATTCCCCTCTACGGAAGTTAAACTGTTTTGTATTTCTACCAGCAAACTAGATGGCCTGTTTCCCTGTGCTCCACCAACAGAGTATGTTGTCAAATTCTTGGAGCTTTGCGAGTCTGATAGGTAAGATAACTCAGAAGTTTTAGTTTGCATTTCTCCTATGAAGAGCAAAGTTGGGCATCTTTTTCTAGGTTTCAGAGATATTTACATTTCTGTGAACTCTTTGTTTACATCTGTAGCTCACTTTTCTATATGGTTGTGGGGGTGTTTTTCTATTCTGTTTTTAGAAGCTCATTATTTATTTGTCTGTGGCTTAAACTGCAGATTTTTTTTTCCAATGAATTACTGGCTTTTATTTTTTTCTTTACATGCAAATATATTTTGTTTTCATGTCTAATTTATTAATCTTTCATTTTATTGGTTCTGGATTTTGAAGCCAGGATTTTTTTTTTCAACTTTCACATTAAAAAAGAAATTCATTCATAATTTTCTTCCAGGACTCAGTGTAACATTTCAAATGATCATCATCTTTCCCCTTTCTGTTCCTTAGAGAATGTACAAAAGCAGTCTTATAGTCAGTCAGTTCATATGCTGGAAGTAGTTCACTTCCCATTTTAAAAGTCAAACACTTGATGTGGCTCATGCCGTCATTTTCCTAACACTGCTCTTTCACACACACGAACCCTTAAGGTTGTGCAGACAAAGTGAAGAAACACCCGTGCACGTGTCATTGTGTTTCTGCTTTACAGAGCCCCCTTGTGCCACCTGCAGTCCTGAAGTCAGGTAGTATCCAAACCACCAAATGCCCAAAACACCAAGAGAGAGCTAGCGTCAAGGCATTTTGTTCTTTCTCCACTCAGGGAATGAACAGCAAAGGAAATCTAGATATGAGAGGAGAAGATTCTCCCTGGGGCCAACCAGCACTTGCCAAGCAGCCGGGGCGAGTATGGGGTATTCACACAGATGTTTTGTATGTGTGCTTAGGAAGAGAGAAGAATCTGGTAGAAAGAGCGGCTGCAGCCAGCTGCTCAGGGACAGTCTGCCAAATGCCCTGGCATTGTGGATATGGCTTGTTTCATGAAGTGCATCCAATTCAGGAATGGGGAATCATTTTTTACTTTTCTTTCCAGAGATATATCAGATTTCCCATCTAAAATATTTCTTCACCAATAGGCTCTTGGAAGAATGACTTCCACAACTGCAGTCTGGTATGTGGGTTAGACAATGGCCTCACTACTTTGGATCTTAAAATAAGGCCACAGAAAAGTCTGACTTCTTTCATGTTGAAAAATATAAATCAATGATATTCAGATTTTTTATAATAATCTAATAGGAAATAATAACCAGGTCTAGATAGCTTTCAATATATAAAGCAGTGATTCTTATACCTGAGTTATGTAAGAATGATTTATATATATACTTATATATATAGTCAATCTGTTTGCTTTCTTAACAAGCAGTCCAGATAATTTTAAGGCAGGTTTCCTTGTATTATACTGTAAAAATCTCTGCTCAAGAGTTGAAATCCTCTAAATCCTCTAAGTCTACCTTACTTCCCAAGTTTCTTGAATTGCTTTTTTTAATACCCACATTCTGAGACATTCTGATACCACTGTTTCGTTGATATTTCTATCCCTGGCATCCAACACAACACCTAGCACACAATGTGTACATCATACATATTTGTTGAATTAAGGAATAAAAATCTGGGACAAATATATATTCACAAAATATGCAAAAGGATGACGTTTTCAGATCACACCATTCAAAACATATTAAAGACCTAAAGGAAAGAGCTAAAATTATAAAACTCTTCTAAGAAAACAGAGGTATAAATCTTAATGGATTCTTAGATATGACACCAAAAGCACAAACCAAAGAAAAAGATAAACTGAATTTTTATCAAAAAGAAAAACTTTCGTGCTTCAAAGGACACTACCAAGAAATTGAGAAGACAACTCACAGAATTGGAAGGAAAAACATCTATTATAGCATCTGACTCCATGGTTCCTATAGAAATATTCCCCTGTACCAACTCTAGAACTTTTGCTCTGCATCCCTCTCTCTTTTTTTGCGATCTGTCTCTGGTCTTTTCTTTTTCACTTCTCATCTTTTTTCTTTTCTTTTTGTTCCCACTGTGTTTCTCCATCTTTTCCTTATTCTGTGCCTAGGGAATCCAATTTAAAATTTTCTTTTTATAAATGAGATTCTGGCTTTTTGTTTTGTTTTGCTTCCCTCCCCCATAAAGTCCCCAGGGAATTTATTTGAGGGTTAAAGAGCCTGGGTACCACAGAGTCTTTACTACCCTGCCAGTTGCCTACTTCTGTATACTTATCCAAGGCTCACGAACAGACACACACAAAGTAGGCCTTTGATCCTGAAAACCTAGGGATCCCACTGGGATGAGGATAAATATTTATCTCTATTTGCTTTTTTCTGTTGGGGCCTGGTTTCTGGCTTGCTCAATGTCCTATTTGGCCAAAGACCAGCCAGGTCAGGAAAAGATCACGCCACAGTTCCAGTCTTGAAAACATGTGGGAAGAGCCTCCAAACCGTTCCCATATGAATTGTAAAAGGGTCATCTGAGTACACTATGAGTGTAAGGAAATATGTAGGGAGAAAAAGCATTCTTTGCCCTCACGCTAAGTTAGAGAAGAAAACCAAATATAGAATATTCTCTTATGAATTTCTTCTCATACCTTTACCTAAGCAAAGACAAGAAACATTCTAGAAAGCCTTATGAGGGCTGAAATAGCTCTCTGGTGGCTGCAAAGGAGGAAGAAGTAGGAGTCACACAGATCGTGGTTTTCAAATCTCAGTTTTGCTACCTATGAGCCAAGCCTCACTTTCCTAAATATGTAAAACCAAAATAATAAAAACCTACTCTACAGAGTAGTTGAATTTATAGTTGATTATGTATATAAACACGGAGCATGGTTCCTAGGACACAGCAGCAATTGGTAGACATACTAGATATGTCCCATTCTCTTCTAATGACTCTGATTCCTGGGCTTCAGGTCACTGTGTTCCTTGATCCTAACCTGGAAACCATACAAAGAAGATGGTCCGTTCTCTGACAGGAAAATGGAGACCTGCCTCTGAGAAAAGGCATGTACTCGTCTCTCCCACAAACCAATCTCATTGTTCAGTGGAACGCAAGGATCTACCAAAAGCTAGCTGTTAGCTCCACTGGGCATACTGTGTGTGGAGAAGGGACAACAAGCAGATTCCCTAAGCCACTGCGTCTGCAAGATGAAGAATGGCTTCTGCAGGCAGAAGCCTGTAGCCCCCTGTGCTGCCGCTACCACCATCTGTGTCCTATCACTGTTGTTACTTATTGTTACATTATCAGCAGCATCATCATGACCAATTCTACCTTCCCTTCTTCCCCCACCGCAACTACTACTACCATCACTATCATCACATGTCATCAGTCAAGACCCTGGCGACCAGAAAAAGAATGGGTAAAAGCCAACCTGTCAAGCAGGATGCTTTAAAGGTGGTTCTATTTAGAGAACCTTTGAATCACCTGGACAAACTGTGCCACATCCAACTCTCAGCATGTACACAAATGTCCCCACCTAAAGTCGCGTGCTACCACAAACGCCACTGAATTGAAGAGAGACTCCTACAGAGGCACACTCCTTCCTCCCCTTCCCCACCTTGCGTGACACAGAGCAAGGACTGGGGGAGGGCTCCCCAGGCCTCCAAGGGGGTCTCTAACTTGGCTTTGTGCCTGGGCTCCTCACTGTGCTCCAACACGCAGAGCCCAGAAGGTTAGGGTGGAGTGGAGTAAGTGAGTAGCCATGGCCTCCTAGCTGGAAGGGCTGGCCATATTTCCATTTGTCAGGAAGAGCGCAACAGGAGTTTTGAACTTGAAGCCCACTGACAAAACAGCTTTGCCAGTAGTCCTATGGGAGGCTCATGTCTTGGGAGAATAAAAACGCCCTGCCTGTCATCATAAGGAAAACTGAAACAATATCCTTTTAAAACAAATTTTACAGAGATTTTGCTGTATTTTCCTTTGAAGATATAAAAAAATACATTACAACTCTGTCCATATTTTAAAAATAGGTCACAAGTTTTTGCTAAAAAAAGAAGCTATTTTTATTTCCTTGCATCCTTATAACTTAATATTATAAACAACTAAACTGATTTTTTAATTATACTTTTAAAAGACTTTTTTTTTTTAAAGTAAAGGTTATTCCTAGGCTGACACTGAATATGCCAGGTCTGTAGCTAGAAGCAAACTTTTATAGCTGGTTATTAAACCCCTGAATATGAGTTTATATTGGAAAAACTGAAGCGATCTTAACTCTAACTATGCCGATGGGCGCCACTTTAATTACAGTCCCAGAACTGAATAAAACACAGTCTCTCTCCTACAGTAGCATCACAAAGAACCCCATTAACTCTCCAATTACTAAATGAGGAAACAACATTCTCTGGAACCCAGGCCAAGGGAAAAAGAGCTCTGCAAGTTCTAACTTAAAACCTTAAAACTGGGCTTCAAAGTTACAGGATACATAAGAAAGTGCTCCCCTGCACGTTAATGTTTACTTCACTTATTTAAAATGAGTGAGTGTCCTAGCCAAGGCTCACATAAGACTATTTGTTTAACAAATAAAGATGTGTGTTTCCTGGAGTGTTCTAATTGGGATCCAGATCCCACCTCCTAAGAAATCTGGGCTTGGATACCTCCCGCAGGACGCATTTGACAGTGTGGGTATCCCATAGTGAGGGGAGTGGAGGATCTGGTGTTCATAAGGGAGCAAGCACATGGAAAAAACTATAGAACAAATGGTTTGTCTCCCACCAACGCATCCATCACGCTTTCAACAGGAAAGAAAAGTGGGGAAGGTCAAAATGATATCCAGTAGGATTTGTAAATTGAGCTATTCAGTAGGCAAGCAAACTTTAAAAATAGTAACTTGGGGGAGGCCAGTTTCCCTCATCTCCTCCATTCTCTCACTCCTCCCTCCCCAATCTGCCATGCTCTCCCTGCTGTCTTTGTAACAGCAGTTAAAGAGCCCTGTTTTCAAAGCCATGCTAACATATTGGGAAACACCAGGGCAAAATCAAAGATTCTTTGGCTGGGCGTGTAATATAAAACTTGAAGTTGTTCCTGTTAAATAAAAACAGCCATGTTAATTTTGGTGCCATTGAAAACACAGGAAAATGCTGTTGCCAAATGGAAAGGGAAAAAAAATTGCTTACCAAATGGGAAGCAGTTGTATTTTCAAGACTTGAGAACAGTATTACAAAAACTAGAGAGCAAAACTGAAAGAGGAAAAAGAAATGAAAAGAAAAGCTGTTTTTTCTATTTAGTTTTCAGTCATCATTTTCCTCCATCAAGGTAAATGAATGCATCCATAATTCCCTGGAGGAGACACGGAATTCGAGCCTCAGGAGTTTCACTCCCTTGTGTTGTAAATAAAGAACCATTTTCTTGCTGGACCTTCAGCTCTTGGTTCCACACCCTTCTGCAAATTCACTCAGGAACACATTCCCATGGTTTACAGAATAACTATGTGCACTATGCAGTCATCAGAAAAGGAAAAAAAAACTTCTGTGCTCAAGATCCTGTTTTGAGCTGAATCTGACCATTGGTTGGAAAGAGCAAAATCACAGAGGTAGAAATGAAATTGTTTATTTTCTGGTTCTACCTGAAACTTAGGAACTATTCCCAACAGTGTTTCCAAGTGCCTCTGAGCTCGTAAATATAGCAGAGAGCAAGCTACATTTGTGATGATGGGTATGACTGCAAGGGATTCACAGGAGATCATCCTTGGCTGATTTTAACATCTTTGGGAAAGAAACCAGAAAAGGACAGAAGAAAAGAAATGCTAAAGACCAGAGACTCTTGAGATCCTCTTTTAAGGGGCTTGAGAAGATTCTGAAACACTGATTTTTGTTGTTGTTGTTGTTGTTATTCCTAAAAATATGTGTTATGAGAGAATACTTTTCATTTTAATTTTCATTTTGGGTATTATTCTAACGGTAATTCCTGTCTTACTCTCCCCTGTTTAAGCTGATGTCCATACACTGGGAAAACCACACCAGACATCTTTGGCAAAAAGTGAAGTTTATTTCATCATCAATGCTACCCCTATAATACACATTTCCCTCACTTTATAAATAGTAACTGAATGTCATCTACATGCCTGGTATTGCTGATTGTGATAAAATTTCAGCGTCGGGTGAACAGACAGTGTTTCTTCATTCTGAAGGCATGGCTTCCACAAACTGGCATGTTGGCAATGCCCCAGATTCTCAGTAAGAGCAATGAGTATTCGATAACTCTGTCCTTGAAACAAAATCCAAGTTAGCTTTCCCTAGTTCTGAAGTTACTGTGAAATTCCGGTGGGTCCCACAACTTTGAATAGGTAGCCAACACTGTCACTTGCTCCACACATGATTCCATGCAGTCTGCCATGGAAACCCAGAGGACAGCCAGCGTAGTGTGGGGAATGACATCAGGAAGGAGACGGGACACTCAAGACTCGCTAAAAGGCGTGCCAGTTACGAGACCTCATTAGGTCTTTCAGGGAATCAAGTTTAGAGGAGTTAACAGCCTCTTGAAGGACTGAATTGGAATCCAAAGAGAATCAAAGAACTTGGAAAAGTGGTTAAAGAAAATGGATTTCCAGGAATACATGCTGACCAGTCTGAAGTAAGGAATGACTAACCATGTGTTAATAAAGTAGTAAAGGGAGCTATAACGATATAAATGGAAAGAGGGTCAGCTGCCTAACACAGTTGTTAGAGTTAAATATAAGATTCTGGGGCTGGTGAGTGAAATCATGGCAACCAGGGAAAAGCGGTTCAGGCTATAGGCTCCACAGGCAGAGGCTGGGCTGGAATTTCGGCTGTCACCTGGGTGATGGGAAAGTCAGAGAACTACTTGTTTCTCAGTTTCTTCATCTACAAAATGCCAGTAATAGTAACCTCTACCCTGCAGAGACTGTAAAGTCTTCAACAGGACAACACATGAAATTCCTCAGGACAATGCTGGACCTAGGGTTAAGAGCTCCATAAATGGACCCTGTGTTCACCGTGGAGACACTGTTGCAGCTTCCTGTGTCTGGTTTTGGACTCTTCAACTTCTGAGTAATAAAGAGAACTAGAAAGTGATCCAGAAGAAAGCAACCGAGGTGCTTAAAGAAAAGGAAAATAGAAACATAAAAAGGAACTCAAAACTGTTGGGATTATCTAGCTCAGAAAAGCAAAAGCTGGAAGGTTTAGGAGCAAAGCAAATAAGCAATAAAGCACCCCCTGATTCAGGAGGGGGTGACCAGCTCTTCTGCTGCTGGATTTAGCCTGTGGGAGAAGGGTGCTATTGCAGCAAGAGGAGCAAGGGTTAGCTATAAAAAAGAACTTCCCCCACAATTTTCTTTTTATGAAGAGTCATTTCCTTTGGCCTTAGAGGCCAGACAAGCACAAGTCTACTCATCAGATGAGGCATCCATTTCAAAATATAAGAAAAATGACCCTCCAGTTGCTGCTTTTTCGCTTCTAACAAGATGACCAAATCTGTAAAGGGGCTCAGGGTCCTGCCAGGCGGGGGAAGAGACACAAATGACCAGCAGCTCCAATCTCTAGGCTTTCTGAACCTCGGAGCCCCTCTGTAACGGTTCTCTTTGTCTATTCCCCCTAAGTAATGACTGTCCTGCCAAACCAGTGTGGTGATCACTAGTTTCTGTGTGCGTGTCTACAGGAAATAACCACCAGAGAGGTCAATAGGCCGAGTGCTTGTGGTGTGTGCTTGCACACACACAGAGTAGAGGCCTACAGCTTATATTAATTTGGTATCCGCTAAAGTGGTTGCCCTTTAGAGATTTTAAAAAAATAATCTGCCGTGCTGGTAAAACATTTTCCAAATTTGTTCTCTAGTGTCATGCCTTATTAAGGCTGAGATAAATCATGTCCACTGCTTGCCTCCCATTGATGTTACCGAAGAAATCAGATTATTCTGGCCAACATCAAACCATAATAGAGTAGCAGGCTAGGCCCTGCCTACTATTTCAAATTGAGTTTTGAGTGATATGCTCTAGAATTATGTGGGGGGTGGTGTATGGATGTTCAACTAAGCTTAAAAACTGTTTCAGCAACGCTGCCACAATTCAACCAATTCCTTGAAGAGCCTGGAAATTCGGACACATTTGGTTGTTTCCATAACCCACTACTTTCCACTTCCCTTCCTGGCACTTCATTCTGTGTTTTCTGTATTCAGATCATGCTTGGCCATCCGCCTAAGTCTGAAGATTAAACCCATTAAAAATCTCTGTCTCCTCGACATCCTCCTATTTAAAAAAGAGATAGCATCCGTCTTCCCTTTCATTTTTTTTCTATGTGGTTAAAGAATATTTTCCCTTTTCCTCCTTTGAATGTTTTGACTTGAAACCTACACAAAGGCATGATTTCATTAGGCTGGTTGCTGGTCTGAGCTCGGTGCAGCCTCTCACTGGCCTAACTCTGGAGGAAAGGAAAGGCTCTGCTCTTAGAAGCCCGGCAACAGGTCCCCACACCAGCTAGTACGGCTCACTCAACGCCAGGGCGCAGCCCAAATAAAAAGCACCAGTGGCTCGAATTATATAAATAATATCCAGTTCTCTAACCTAGAAAAATAAATGGCACTTCTTAATGCTATTTAAAAATATAAAATATGTGGGTTCATTATCTTTTAGAAAAAAAAAAAAGGTTCCTAAATATGTGGATTCATTTTCTTAAAAAAAAGTTCCTGAAACTTCTAAAGTTACTGAGAATAGGAGGAACACAACTTTACAGTCATTAAAATGAATGAAATCCGAGGAACAAGACCATTATAAAACTACTGAAAAGGGGATCATCAGTGCTTCCACTTGGTTTATTAGATGAGGTGGTTGTTGTTTACTGCTAAGTCGTGTCCCACTCTTTTGTGACCCCATGGACTGTAGCCCACCAGGCTCCTCTGTCCATGGGGTTTCCCAGACAAGAATACTGGAGTGGGTTGACATTTCCTTCTCCATTACTAGATGAGGACTTGGGCCTAAATAAGCAAGAGCTTCACAATGATACATTAGGTTTATTAATCTTATTTCCATCCCTGCTTTAGTGAACCACACAGAAGTGCTGATATTCCATTGCTTAGGAAATCTCACAAAAATGTCACATGTTTTAACCTACAGTTATAGCCTTAGTGGGGGATAAATAAGATGCAGGCCCATTTCTACTTCCCACAAGATGGCAGGAATAGCAGCAGAATAACAGAATCTGTGCAATTTACTGACTTCAAAATGCACCAAATGCTCCATGTAGCATTATTTTACAACAGCAAAATACTGGGAAAAGCTCAAAGATCCCTAATCTGGAAAAATAAACGGAGAACCTCCATAGAGTAGAATACCATGCAGTTAAATAAAGAAAAGAATGAGAAAACCCTCTAAGGCCTAAAAATAGACAGAAATCCAGGCTATCATGTGAAGTGATAAAAGCACAGTATAAGCAGAGTGTGTGCTCTGCCTTCTTTTGTATAAAAGAAGGAGGGATAATGATCTGTAGAGTTTTATTGGCTATTTATTACTGCATCTGCATGAAGAGACCCCCTAAAAAAGAAACAACTGACCCCAAATGTTGTCACTTACGCTCAAACCCCACAGCAGCAGATCAGAACTCACCTAGCACAAGTGCAGTTTCAGCCTCTCCCAGGGGGAGAATTTTCAACCAAAGTCTGGAGTTTCCTATTCAACATTAGTGAGGTCATCTGCATGACAGAGATGCCTTTCCTCCAAAGGAAGGTGACTTCACCTGAAGCAACCCTTCCTCTTACTTTTGATTTCCCTGTTCACCCACTTTCTGCCTTTAAAAATCTTCCATTTTGTACAGCTTCCCAGAGTACCTTTCTGCTTGCTGTCCATTTCGTGAATCACTGAATAAAGCCAATTAGATCTTCAATTATTTTTTTTTTTAATTTTGTTTTTCAACAAGACATGGAGGCTTATACAAAAAGCTAATGCCAGTATATACATAAATAAGTTCATTTGTATCATTTTTTAGATTCCTCTTATCATATAAGTGATATTGGGCTTCCCAGGTGGCTAAGTGGTAAAGAATTCATCTGCCAAGCAGGAGACACAGGTTCGATCCCTGGGTCTGGAAAATCCCCTGGGGGAGGAAGTGGCTACCCACTCCAGTATTCCTGCCTGGAGAATTCCATGAGCAGAGGAGCCTGGTGGGCTACGGTCTATAGGGTGGCAAAAGAGTTGGATACAACTTAGTGACTGAATAACAACAACTAATGGAGGGATGGGCAGATGGGAAGAGAGGAGGGGAACAAACACAGAAAACACTTTTACTAGGGAAATTTAGTATTCAAAGGCTTTCTTGAGTTGATTCTTTTGGAGAAGTGTCGTGAGCCATTTTCATTCTGGTCTACGGGATTATCTCAGCCAACCAGGCAGTACTGTTTACTGAAGGCTGTGTGTGCTTCTGGGACAGGGACCTTGGCAGGGCTGTAGGGCGGGGCTGGTGTTCAAAGGAGAGCAGGGCAGGGCACCCCCCACCTGTGGCTGCTCACCGCTCCATCCTGGCCTGACTTGCAACTCTGGGCCTCTGGCTCCATTCGGAAGCAGCAGATATGGCAACACAGCATTCTTCTGGAAGTTTCCATCACATGGTCCTTTCAAACACAGGTCGGATAATGCCTCTGATACTGAGAACAGACCAGAGAAACTGCTTCAGGGGTGGACTGGACTCGATCGATGATCCAAATGTGATGGGAAAAGAGGTCAAGGACCTCTTTTCATTAGGTCCTTTCATTAGTTCCCAGCTGGCACTAGTGGTAAACAACCCACCTGCTAAGGCGGCAGATAGAAGACACTTAGGTTCAGTCCTTGTGTTCAGTCCTTGACTGTCAAGGTCAAAACACTGGTTGGGTCCAACCAGTGGACCCAAAGCCCCAGAGGAGCTTAGACAGTTGAGTCCAGGTGGGATCCCAAACCTCCAGAAGATCAGGATTTCTTTCAGCTTATTATTAGATATGGAAACGGATCTAAGAAATGCATTTGACCTAAACCAGAATGACCAGAGGTTTTATTCTGCTGCCTTTTTCAATTTCCTTTTGAGGGGAAGGAAAGTTAATACATATACTTAAACTACTAAAGTTCAAGCTATGTCCTTAAAGGAAGACCTAACAAGGAGCTACTCTAAAATTCTCCTTCGGTGAAATGAGAAATTCCACTTGTAGTTCTGTCTGAGTAATCTGGACTCAGGAACTCTTTGAAACAAACTTTTCATGTTTTCATACTACCATGGCAACTTATCACACCTATTTTTTCTTCTCCCTGCAGCTATTATTTCAGAGAATCTTGGACATTCTGAGTTGGTAGGGACCTTAAAGCTTGTGATTCACACTAATAAGCAATAAGTCTTAGATGTTTTTTGACCTAGAAAACTACCAAGTTTCTCCAAGCTGACTGAAACAAGGGCTGAGGGCATCTGACACATGATCTTATCTAATGTGCCCAAGAGTCCTGGAGGTGAGCAGAGATTTCACAAACAAATCCCTGGGCCGGGTTTCGCAGCAGTCAACAGCACAGTTAAACTGGCACCTGGTCTTCTGACTGCAAGGTCAGAGCTCTCTTTCCATCATCTCAAACGGCGTTCCGAGCGTTGCGGGGACAAACGTGGACTCGGAAGAAGCATGCAGTAACAGCAGCACAGCAGTAGATGCACTTAGTCACCTGGGACTTGCCCTGGCTTAGCTCACAACCCCTGTGTGGGCCAATGGGTTTTTGTCACTCAGCTCAAGCATACAACCCATCATGAGGCTCCACTCGTCCTGCGCCTCAGAGAGACACAGAAGTCTAGGTCCTGATCCTGGCTGTCAGCACCTGCTGGGACTCATCACCCCACAAGATAAACTACTCAGCTGAGCAGAAAGTGGGTGAATCATGGGAGGGGTTGGGTAGAGAGGCCTCATCAGTAACAGGGCTCCCAGGTCTTAGACAGGCTGGGCAGAGCTGCTACAAAAGTAAGCTGTGGGGAACTTGCAACAGCTGGCCATGGAAGGGGACTGAGAGCTTGTCTGGGAGGATCAAATGAGAGAAGGTGTGTATATATATACATATTAACAGATTTGTATGTATATACATATACCTAAATGTGTGTGTGCATGCTAAGTGGCTTCAGTTGCAACTCTTTGTGATGCTATGGACCACCAGGTTTCTCTGTCCATGGGACTCTCCAGGCAAGAATTTTGGAGTGGGTTGCCATGCCCTCCTCCTCCAGCAGATCTTCCCAACACAAGGACTGAACCCAAGTTTCTTGTATCTCCTGCCTTAGCAGGTGGGTTCTTTACTACTAGTACTACCTGGGAAGCCCATACCTGTATATATAGTCTCTCATTTGATCCTCACAAGCACACACATATGAAGACACTACAACCTATAGAGTCAGGTGAATCATTAAAGAATGAAGGCTTGAGGGGACAGGATCCAGAGCTGCTCAAAGCCATTGACTCCTTCTAATCCTAAGGTCTAAAGAGGCTTTTGTTTGTAGAGGCAAAAAAGAAGTAGCCCTTGTAAATTAGTCTGGGTTCTGGGTTGTAAATGTCAGAAACACAGCTCAACAGCCTTAGGCCAAAAACGATCACAGACCCATGGGAAGGGCAGGGCACACAAGTGAACACCACTTATCTCTTATATTTCTGCTTCTCTTACTTTCTTTGAGACCCGGTTCCCCTGGTGGTTAGAAGCTTAGTCCAATTGTCCTCATACCAGACGCTTCTCACCCTACTCTACTCTTCATTCCAACTGGGAAATCCCAGGGAAGGACTTGTGCCAAAAGTTAAATAACAAGATCCCAACACAGACGGCCCCTAGGGCAGGGACTGTGAGAGGTACAGGTGTGCATCCCTGGAGGGAGATAGCGTGAGGTACTGCCTCGGCCTAGGAGGGTCCCTGAGGTCTGAGGATGATGGGTTGACTAGCACTGATCTTCCTCTCAGATCTAGAGCCTCATCTCAGGGGGCTACCTAGAGGACCAGCAGAGGCACCTCTGGGAGCTCAGTGAACACATGGCTGGTGCAGGCAGCATTGGAAAGGTAAATATCTAGCTGTGGGCCTGTTTCCTTTCAGATGCTGGAGGAAGTATTACAGGATAATAAGATGTACATTTGTTCCTGAGAACAAACACCCTCCCTCTCATCTCTACCTTTAGAAATATAGTACTGGTTAACTTCAACAACATTGGGCCTTAGACATGGAAGCCAAGGAATAGGGATTCCCTGCATAAAGAGCCAGCATCTGTATCCTCAAATTGCCTGAAACTATCCAAGCACTGGTAGGCATGAGGCTGAATCCAATTGGATTCCTTCATCTGTCCATTCACTCTCCTCATCCCAACTTCCAGACACCATTATGTAGGGCCTCAGAAGGCCCAGGAAAAACTCAAAGTTTAAAAAAGACAAAATTCAAACAGATGCCGCAGAGATGACCCTTAACCACACAGGAAAGGTCAGAATTGTTCCCAAAGAGGTCTGTCTCCCCAGATACCACTTGATCTGAAAAGTACTTTGCCCGCACCACCTGCCCCTCAGCCCCAACCTCCAACCCTGGGGATCTGGTTACCAGAACAGGCACAGGGGCAGAGGGTCTGGAGACTGGCAGGTTTTCTGGGTCCCATTTCCTGTGGTGGCCTGGGGACTGGGGCCTGAGCCCCCCTACCAGGCAATGTGCCTTGCTGAGCTCTGGGGTCCATAATCTCCTGATTGCTTGCAGCTCTGCAAGGAGATATCAAAGCCAAGAAGTAATGGTTTGAAGCCAAGCAGAGGGGTTGAAAGAACAGGGAAGACAGACTGGGGGTGGAGGGAATCTGGAGGGGTTTGGGGGGAGAGCCTGGGGTGGGGAGGGTTAGGCCAAGGAAGAAGAGAAATTAGAATTAAACGAAAACAGCATTTGTAGCTGGGCCCCTCTCAGTAAAGTCCTGCCATGCATGTATTAACCTTCCACCGATGAAAACAAAATCCAGGGACCTGGTGCCTGCCTGCTGGGGCACATAAAGCTGAGGGGATATAATATCTTCCAGGTGGGTGTGCCCAGAAGCACACAAAGGTGCTTGACAGGTCGTTTAAAGCTGACTGTCAAGGTCAAAACAACACCACCTGCAGGTTAAACTGAAACGTCTTCATCCATCCCCCACCTCTGGGTTCTCTGTTGTTGTTTGTTTTAAACCAAAGCACAGTTTGAGCAGCAGACAAGCCTGACAACTGTTCAAACATATGTATGTGCAACTTATTAGCTTGCAAATGGAGATATCTGGAGGCTAAAAACAAGCCTGGGTGGGTGGGAGGGGACAAGTTAGCTGCTAACTTTGAGGGGCCTGAGCGGTGAACTGCCAGGCTGAAGGCAGCAGGCCTTTTTCTGTGGAGCACACTCCTGATGCAATGCTTGGAAATGCTGTTTTGCATTGATGGTGCACAGAGCAGGGGCGGCTCTTATGAAAGGAAGAGGCCCCTGCCCTTGAGATCTGTTTATTTTGCAATTAACTAGAGGTAAGCGAGGACCCTTCTGAACCTCCTGCTTGCAGGCCTAACATTTAAACGCCTACTGCTGCCCAGGTGCCCAAGTACAAGAAAATTGCAGGCTTATGATCTAACTAGCCCTTACATCAAAAAGAAAATATACATGTATGTAAATTACTGAATGAAATTGAGTCACCCCCACTCCTGTTCAAAATAAAACTCAAACCTAATCAAATCAAAGAATGTTAAGGCTCTAAGCCCCTCTGCAGGCAATTCTAAATCAGGCCCTTACTTTTCCAGAGAAGAGAACTAGGCTAGGGAGGCCCAGTCACTTGCCAGGGATTCCGGCCTGTCACTGGGCCCAACTCCTGGGGAACACACCTTCCTTATGAGTAAGCAGGGGGCATCACCAAGGAATGTCCCCACCATCCTCTTTCCTCAGTCTAACATGCTCACCTGAGGGACGACAGCAGGGTGGAGAGTCTGTGAAAGATTCCCAAGAGATACTTACCTGTCCAGAGTTCCTCAAAAATAACACCTGCAGCTGAATCACCTGGGCAGACATGTTAACATTCCAGATACCAAGATAGCACCCCAAACCCACTGACTCAAAGTTTCCGCGGTGGGGCCCAGGCAGCTGCAGAGATTCTAGGGCACTAGCCAACCCCATGGTGTGCAGGAAGAAATGTTAGAACGTCCTTTCATCAATGTTTTTTCCTCATTCTCTTAAACTTCCATTTTTGTATGTATTTTATAGTTGTTGTCCTGTCACTAAGTTATGTTTTATAGTATATCCTATATATATATATATAATATATATATATATTTTATAGTATACCTAATATAGTATGTGTGTGTGTGTGTGTGAAGTTGCTCAGTCGTGTCTGACTCTTTGCGACCCCATGGACTGCAGCCTACCAGGTTCCTCCATCCATGGGATTTTCTAGGCAAGAGTATGGGAGTGGGTTGCCATCTCCTTCTCCAACCTAATATAGTAACACTGTACTAAATGTATATGACTTATAAATAAATATGAATATATGGAAAGGGTGATTGTTCAAAAATCAATGCATAATCAGAAAGGTGTGGCACCCCCAGCATTAAGTGGTGAGCCCGTCTTCTTCACTGCCCTAAAGCAAGGCCTCAGCTGCCACTGACCACATGAAGGCTGGACTCTACAGCCAGTCATGTCATGGGCTCCAAGATATTTCTTCCCCAGGAAGCACTTTCTAAAGTGTGTTTTGAGAAGGTGGTTTCCCTGAGACCCGAAACAGCCTGATGAAGTGTGCACTGTACAGGGGGATCCCTGAGCGAGGTTTTGGAGGAATATTGCATATTCTGGCCTGGTCTTTGAGAGGCATATACATGCCAGGATATTAAATCAGGATAATAAAGATATTAAAGGCTTTCTCAGAAGCCCTCCAGTAAAGACTCCCTTTTTACTTAGTTTAATCCACTCATTTCCTAAATTAATTAACCCACAGTTCCTCTTCCCACATGATTAACATTCCACAAAACTAGTCTTCTTGGAACCTAGGTAGAAAATCCTGATTTAGGCTAAAGATTTCATATTTCCTGGAGCCAGAGAATCGTCAGCATTCACTACACCTGTCCATTGACATGAGTCTGCTGAATGAATCCTTGGCTTTGCCCATCCATCCCTTTCCAACTGCCCGCTTTCAGTAAGATGTTCAGAAATCGCACATGGCTGATAAAAGTCAGAAACCGCGGCTGACTCAGTCTGAGAGTAGGTGCTCGGGCTCTCAGAAGAAACTAACTTGAAAACTGTGCTGTGCCACGCTTAGTCGCTCAGTGGTGTCCGACTCTTTGCGACCCCATGGACTGTAGCCCTCCAGGCTCCTCTGTCCACGGGGATTCTCCAGGCAAGAATACTGGAACAGTGTGCCATGCCCTCCTCCAGGGGATCTTCTCAACCCAGCAATCGAACTCTTGTCTCCCACGCTGCAGACTGATTCTTTACCATCTGAGCCACCAGGGAAGCCCAAGAATACTGGAGTGGGTAGCCTATCCCTTTTCCAGGGGATCTTCCTGACTCAGGAATTGAACCGGGGTCTCCTGCATCGCAGGCGGATTCTTTATCAGCTGAGCTACCAGGGAAGCCCCACTCGAACCCTAGGGTGTTCTGCCAACCACAGTCCCCATATCTCAGCAGGCTGGCCTCTAAGAAACAAAGGCCTGATGGTGGGTCATCTCCAGGCTCACAAGAGCACCCCCAGCTCCTTGGCCAACCTAAGTTTTGGCCGGGGAGCCCAAGTGTCACTCACACTATTATGAAATGGAATTCCAAGATTTCCATTTGATGGTAAAGAGGGGAGGTGGTCATTTTCAGCATGCTGACTTCCGGGAACATGAGGGCAGATTTGGCATTCTGTCTTTCCGGAACAACGTCTAGACTATCTGAGGAGTCACCTCTATAAATAGCACAGAAATAAAACATTTCTACTTCAAGCTACTTCGAGCTCCACTCTGGGGTTAAATCAGGGTGGATTTTTGCAATGTACCCACAAATCCCACAAAGTAATCTTTTTTTTTTTTTTTAAATAATACATTTTTAAAGGAGAGCTTCCTCACATCTTTGGCCTTTTAAAGTTACTGCTTCTTTTGAAGAAAATGTAGCTGGGATATTCTTCCAATTACATTTTAGCAGGGAGTAAAGTGACAAGGACATCTCCCACCCGCTTTATGCAAACAGGCCTACAGGGCTTGGACACGGTGGGTCCCAGCTGCACAATGGCTGTAGTATGACATAGGCAATGTTCCCTTGAGCAGGACTATTCATATATTGTGCTTTACTTGAGAACTGTTTCCCGAGTTGGTGCTTTCCCCCAGAGGAGTCTAACCTTAAGAGAAATACAGATGCCGCTCCATGCCAAAGCACATGCACAACACAGTCCAGAGGCCGGGAGCATGTGCTCACTCTGTGGAGTGGTTTCAGGAGTGAGTATGCACAAGACTGGGAATATTCCAACTCAGACAACTTTGCACATTCAATCCCATGCTTCTTTTTCACCCAAGGAGTGTATGTTCTGTTCAGTAATGATGCTTCTGTAGAGAAATAGCCAAGGGGAGGGAAAAAACAGTACGAGCCTTTTCTTTGCCAAAGAAAAGTGGAAAAGCCGGGCTTGACTGGCCATTTCAGGCTCAAGGGCTGGAAGAGATTAGGGGCCTATGATGACATCAATAGAGAGGGAAGATTACACATGTAGGTAGAGGGTGATTGTTTCAGGAAGGCCTTTCAAAGGCCTGACAGCTTCTCTTGAAGGATGACCCCAGTGGTGCTCTCAGAGGTAAAGACTGTCAGTCTATGCGTGTGGAGGACAGTTCAAAGAAAACAAAACACTTAAGCATAATCTTTCAGAGGGTGAGGAATCATGGCATAATGATGATAAAATGCTACTTCTGGATCTGACAAGCTGCACAGCTGTTTGATGGCAAGAAGAAGATTCTGGCTAAGCCAAAACGCTGTGAGCTCGCTCTGCCTGTTGTTCCTCTCTAGAGAGAATCTGGCCCCAACATATGCACGTGATCCAGGAATTTGCCTGGTACCCAGATTCTAAGGTTGCCTCAAAACAAGCCCATAGTGAATGCTGATTTTCAAGTAGACTATAAGACACTGTGATTCTATAGGAGGACCTTGAAGCAAATACATAAATATATATATATGTGTGTGTGTGTATATACACACACACATAGAGAGAGAGAGAGAGGGTTACCGATGAGTCTTGCCTCAGTCTGAACCCCAGGCTTTGAGAGCCACCCCAGGGTAAGGCCCTGTTACCTCTGTCTCTGATTTTCCAGCTCTAAGTGACTAGGGGACATCATAAATGGTCCTGTACCTGCGCTGTAAAGAATGGAGCATATGCACACCTTCTCCCTCCTGGCTTTTTCACTACAAACTGATTATGTCAAAACTAACCAGATAATCACAGTCAAGGGCTTCCAGAGTCCCAGAAGAACACTGTCTTAAGAATACCCATGTCTATTTCAAGAAAGAAAAATGAAAGAAACAGAACGCATTAGAAGGGGAAAGCCCTTCTCCATAAGGTAGGAGTAAAATAAAGTCAAACAATTTTCTCAAGAAGAAAAATAGAATTTCCATCCCACCTCCCAGGGGACATGTGTATACACGTGTATGGCTGATTCATGTTGTTCAGCAGAAAACAACACAACGATGTGAAGCAATTATCCTCCACTTAAAAATAAATTAATTAAAAATAGAAAAAAGGAAGAAGAAAAGTAGAAATAGAACACAAAGTGGAGAAATGAAGAAAGCAACAAAGGGAAAGCATTTGAGGGGGACTGAGCCCCCTTGTGTAGACCCGTGGACCTTGCTACCCACGATACACTCTGTTCATTGCTCCAGCGAATGGCAGGGGTGCCAGTAAACAAAGGATTAAAATTTTATGGGAAGGAAGGAAGGTATGAGCTGCTTTCTATCATTCACACCCACTTGTTTGTAAAAGCAGAAGAGTTATACAGGAAGACGGGGGAAAGAAGTGCTCCTTCAAAATATTTTTTAAAACAATCCATGCAGAAGGAAGTTCAAGAATTTATTAAAGTCTGGGAAACAAATGACGACAATAACAAAGAAATAAAACCCACACATAGGCCCCCAAATCCACAGCACATCAGAGAGAGCAGATGAGCTGGAAACCTTGGTGAACCAAAAGGTGCACTAATTTAGGGCTTGCAATTCAGTCCCCCAAGGAAAGAATCACTATGGTTGCATCCTGCCTTGAAATCAAGGGTCACAGGTCCCTGAAATTTATCGGAGGGTTGTTTAAAAGTATGGCAGTTTTTAGTTTAGGGGATTCAAAAATTCAACTGGAAGCTAACAAAGAACAAGTAAAGAAAAATTCCCCAAACTGTGAAACCTTGCTACTTAAGATAATGACAAAAATTTATGACCGCTTCCTTCCCCAATAGAAAGGAGCACAATTAGAAGGCTGAAAACAACAGGCCCTTTGTACCAGCATGTTATGTTTGCTTCTTCTATTACACATTGGCTGGGAGATAAGAATAAACAGGACAACACCCTGTCTAACCCCAGGAGGAGCGGGCGGAGGGAGAGCCGGTTACATTCATTCTTGGGCATGTATGTGCACACCGTTTATTCGCAAATTGAGGTACTTAAGAAAATTGGGTATGCAAGAGTCAGGAACTAGTATAAGCATTCAGAAGCCTTTTATTGCACAATCAAATCTTTTAAGAACAAGCCACATGTAATAAGGAGCTTTATCATTTTTCTCTACTGTGAAGTGCACTGAAGATATTTCAGTAATTGATATTATTTCTCTGTGCTCTTTACTTATCAGTCCTATTTTTGTCCAGTCTTTGAAAACCTTAAAAATTAGGCTGAGGAAACATAAATAATACCTCCCTCCCTGTGACCTGTTTCGTCAAAAAAGAGCTTGCAAGGAATCAGCAAGCAGCCGCTGGGGCGAGTTGCCAGTCTGGGCGCTAAGTGCTCTGATGCCTTCTCTTTGGAGAATTCTGCTCAAGAACAGCAGGTACTAAACCAAGTCAGGTTCCAAGCAGTTGGTCATGAGCCGCCACAGCACCACTGGTCCCCAGAAAAGATGTGACCTCCCTGGCAACCCTCTCCCTGTACACACGACTGCCCGGAACCATCCATCTCTGCTCAACCTCTGCCCTTTCTGAGTGGCTCTTCCTCATGTTCCTCACATGGGTGTGCAGATGGCTCAGGTGACTGAAGCCCTTCAGGACCCCGGCATTTCCTGGTGCCCAAAGTATGTCCAAGGGAAGCCATGCTAGCCACACTGGCCTCCTTTCTGCTCCTCCAGCCCATTACAACGGTTCCCAGCTTGGGGCCTTCGGACTTGAACGTTCCTTAGTCTGAGTTGCTTTTCCACCAGATTATCACATGGCTGGCTCCTTACCATTCTTCAGTTTCACTCTTTAAAGAAGCTTTTGCCTCCTCACCCTAACAATGCTTCTGGTCCCCAGTTATTCTATCACTCATTTGGCTATATTTTCTTCATAATACACAACTTTAAAAAAAAAAAGAGTGCTTTCATTTATTTGTATTGTCTTCAATTTCTTTCACCTTAAAAAAAAATCTTTTTAATGTATTTATTTTTTAATAGAAGGATTTTTACAGAATTGTGTTTGTTTCTGCTGAACATCAACATGAATCAGCCATAGGTATACATATGTTCCCTTCCTCTTGCACAGTACACATCTTAATTATTTGTTTTTATGCATACTATTTTCTCCCCTGACTAGAATGTAACTCCCACGATGATGGAGATCTCATCAACCTTTTTCATGCCGGTAGCCTCAGCATCTTAAATCCTACCTGGCACACAGTATGTGCTTCATAGAACTTTAAGAATGAATAAATGAATAAACAAGCAACTGAACTCATGAACAAGACTATCTGGTACAGAACCAGTGGGGAAAAGGTCAAAGCAGAATTTGTCACCTATCATCAACCACTCTGCTTCCTTTTTTTTTTTTTCTTTTTCATTATTTCAAGAGAGACTAGGGGTGAATGGTCTACATGTGAGTGGTAAAGTAGGGAAGTACAGCCTCTAGGAGATGGCTTTTTCATTTGATGCTCTAAACATAAAACCACTCTGAAATGATAAGCAGAAGATCCTTCAAAATCAAACAGAGGAGGGGAAAAAAAAGAACGTATTTGGATGTCAGCAAGGTAGTTCTGCCAAGCTAATTACAACCTGTGACATGTAATTGTGAACTGCTGAAAGACAAATGGTGAAGCTAAGCATTTATTATAAACATACACAGAGGTAAGACAGAGGTGTTAATTTTGAGGCAACTGTCATAAATCTGATTCCAGGATATTATTCCATTAACATTATTATTATTATAACAAAGAGTGTAAGCAGGATGACGAGTTCCTTTCATGTATTTCTCAATACCTAGGAAATTAGGCTTACGAGTCAATACCCAGCTGAGACATTTGAGAAAACACGAGGTCCAATGAAAATGGCAGAATGCTAATTATACCAACAAGAAGAGAGTTGTTCTATACATTAGAGACTCATTTAAAATGCATTCTTATCTTCATTTAGACACCATATTACTCAACCCAAGAAAGGTACACTCCAGGGCTCCTTACATGGCAGATTCAGCCTTCATAGGAAAGCAAAAGTAAAATGAAAGAAAACTGCAAGCCCACACTTTCTAAATGAGAAAAGAATGGGAATCTGACTGTCATAGTGTCTTAAAGGCATACTAGTCATTGTTCTCAAAACCAGAATAACATGAAAGTATCTCTCCTCTGGAACAGTGATTCAGAAAAGGGGGAGGAGTTAATATGTTACAGGTCCTATTATATTAAACACTAATAAAAATCATGAAGTGCAGTACTGATAAATGTTCTAGTTTTACTGCTATGTTTGAAAAGCACTCCAAATTCTAAAATGTTGTGTATTATTTACTTCCATATAAATTGATTTGTCATTATCATACATTTAAATTATACAAATGTGTTTTTTTTAAATCCATACTGAAATATCAAAATCAGGCTCAAAAACAGACTTAGAGAGGAAAATTTTATTCATACAAATTATGATATGTAATATATAAAATACAGTGAAATCATTATGGATATCATCCAAAAGTTTTAAACACTCTTTAAAATGGTTATTAATAATTTATTCATTTTAGTTCATGTGGGACTGTTTAAAGTCATCTAGCAAAAAAGAAAACTAAATTAGTATAAAATGTTATTCATTAAGATTAAGACTGAGTCACTAAAGAAGTCCAGAGGTATGGAATTTATGATCTTGCATACATGTTTATAAAATGTGGGCTCAGGGAAGAACCATTTAATTTACCAAGAAATCCTTTGATCTCCAGTGCATTGCAACTAATAGAACAATGGCAAATTTCAGCGGAGACGTCTTTTTGAATGGCTCCTACTAGACTTGAGATTTCTCTACTCCTATTTAGGGTACAGAATTTACCTGCAAGACTGTCATTTTTGTTCCAGTTTGTTTTACACAGCCCCAAGCAAAGCCTTGATCGTAAATAAGGCAACGGGGCCCCAGGAGCCAGCTGAGTCATAAACCCTACTCAGTCGCATGTGGCTCAAGGTGTTGGGATCCCGAGAGAGTCAAGCCAAGCAAGTGGAATCAATTTAGGTCAGAGTTAGGAAAAACAGAGTGTCTCCCCACCCCCAACTGGCAGTGCAAGACACCACAATCCCCCCTCCACTGTTCAAATACAGGGAGTGGTAACTAAGCCCAGGAAAACATCTAGACCAGGGCAGACTATTTCCACAGTCTAAAAAGAAGGAAAAAAATGATATTTGACAACCAACCACAAATTTTTAAATGTACGGTTCTCCTGTTTTTGAGCATAAAAGCAGTCTTGTTCCTGCTCAGTTATTATCACCATCACAGCTTTTGACATTTGTGCCCAGTACCATTTGGCCATAGGATACTTAGGCTTATTACTTTAAAGAAACAGATTTAAGCATGTTTAAATCAATTTAATATTGCAAAAAGCAGCAAACACACAGCCTACCTGCCTGGGCAGGCAAACTTAAAAAGAAAAGCTTTATAGATTGGCCTACAGGTCAACAAATTCTGGTTTTGGCAGACTGATGTCAGGAAGGAGTTGTAGAAAATAAGTTTCTCTGTATGAAAACTACTTGGCCTCTGGTTCCCTCAGGTCAGAACTTGGAACTGTTGGCAAACATGCCCTGAAAAACTGCAACTCTCATAAAGTGCTAAAAACTTCCAAATAAATGCAGTCCCTCAAAACTGTGTACAAATAAGAAACATTTAATGAACAACCCTTCCTTTGCCAATAATTCCACTCAAATTAAGTCCAGCAGACTCTTCAAAGGGACCAAGGAAGCCCCCTTGTTAAGACAAATTCTATATATAGACAGCCGAGACAATTACATGAAGCACATAACCAAATATATATAATTATCCTAGTTTTTACATTCCCATTATCTTCATGAATATAGGGTAAAAATCAGTCTAAATGACCTTCTCAGACCTCCTCAAGGATTAAGACTAGCCAGTTAGCTTTTAAAAAGTATACGTGTATGGTACAGATCAAAGGCAAGTGTTCTGGTCAGTTCTTTTCTCCTCATGGGTTTTACTAAGAATGTGTGCAGCTTTCAGGGAAAACACCACAGATGACAGCTGCTCAAAAGCATGGAAATTAATTGGCAGCAGGAATTTCCTTGACTAATAGGGAAAAACTTAAAGTCACATGTTTTGATGAGCTTATTTTTCCCATCCTTAGTCAAGCGTATTCACTGTTAATGATTAAGATTTTCAAACAGAAATATAACCAAGAAAAGCCTGAGTACATAACCAAGTAAAATGCTGAGTGAAACACAGCTCCCTGTTACTGAATGAACAACAGCATTAACGAATGGATTTTAGGCATAAATTACACACAGAGAAAGGTTCAACTTGCAGGTCTTGATTTTCCATATGAACTAAATTGGGATGACAATAAGAATAATACAATATATTTATTATATTAAAAAATAGTAGCAAAACAAGTGACCCCCCTGAACCTCCCCTAGTAAGCCATCTGCTCTGAGCTGTTTTTCTAGCAGCGGTGATAGATTTACACTGATCCATCCACAGTCTCTCTGACACAGGGGCTCTCAAGTCGTTGCCCTTGTGACCAGTGGTGAGAATGGATGAGACAGCTGGACAGGATTATGCGGCAGCCTGTGCCCTAGAACCAAGTTGTGTTGACTCTGCCCAGAGCTATGACCTTGGGCTCATTAGCATCATGCTCTTACCGCCTAAGCTAACTAGCCACTGATTAGCCACGATCCAGCATACGCCACTCTGGGAGCTCAATGTGTACTTAATCACAGCAACAATGTGAGTTGTTATTTTCAAGGCAACTGAATTGAGCCCGTGACATGCAAAGGCTCATGCATGGTGGAGTGTGCACACACTGTCCCTCAAGGCAGCAATGAGATGGCCCTTCCAATCTATCAAATGACTGCTCTGACAGTTCAGAGAAAGCAAGAAATAGTCAAAGAATTTCCAGGAATCTCCCTAGTGGTCCAGTGGTTAAGACTCTATGCTTCCACTGCAGAGGGTGTGGGTTCAATCCCTGGTCTGAGAACTAAGATCCTACATGCCACACATGCCAAAATTTAGAAGAAAAAAAAAAATTCCAAAGCACGTTCTCCAGGCACCAAAACAGAATAACATACCTGGCCATCCCCAGACTTGAAAAGTTGGCAGGGACAATGAGTATATCCAGCCTGGAGAATGGGTGTGTTCCCAGGACACAGTATGCTGCGGAGAGGCAAGGAGGGATGAGCGGCAGAAGGGTCTCCTGGCAGGCACTCTTCAGGCACACTGGAGCAAAGACCCGATGAGGAATGATCTTCTGGGTGGTGGCAGAAGCATTCTGGAAGCGGCAGGGGTATTCCATGTGACCACAAAAGCCAACATACCTGGGAGCAACACGAAATAAATAGATGCATTTTATGGTAAATTAGGTTTATTCCTCTTTCCATGGAGATGAGGTACTGACACAGACATAGACAACTTCCAGGAGACAGTGGTTCTAATGGACTGATAAGCAAAATAGTTCATTTGAGTTCTTGTCTTGTTTATTTCTATAGAGTGGTGAAAATATTACAGGTCAAAACACTTATCAAAATGCTGAATTGATTATCTTCAATCGAAGCTAAGTGGAAGCAGTAAAATCTTGTTTTAGAATAAACAGGGAGAATCTCTAAGATTCAAAACAACAAAGCAATCCCCTAGTAAAATAAAAAGCAATTCATATCCTTAGAAAGGTGTTTTTCAAATGTCACTATGGGAAAAATCTTCTCCAGTTCAGAATAATTTGCAACTCAGAAAGGAAGGAACAGAGCAACCAAGTTAAAGATCCCACTCTGAGATGTCCTAGAATAAAAGATGTAGACTCAGTGATGTATCCTGTGAAACAGATCACAATGCCATTTCAAGCTTTTCAAAAGAATATAGTCCATTTTACTGAAAAGTAACCTACAATAACTGTTCTTTATGAAGGCCCTCAAAAGTTTTGCTGTTGAGGATTACAGGAGCACTTTGACACAACACTTTCGCCAATCCACTTTCAATACAAATTCAACTGAATCAACCTTTTAAGGAAACAGATGAGAGCCCGGCCCACACCATCTGACCGCTGCCAGTTATTCTGGCAAAGGTGGAGCCGGAAAAGAATTCCTAGAACCTGACTCAGAGGCCTCAAGAGAATGTATCTACCCAAAGAAACCAACATCAAAGGAAACTATTTTTTTTAACCTGCTAACACAGCCTTTATTCAAACAGAAAGGGAAGTCCCTCTAATTTGAAACTGCAAATTATAACTGTACATACTTCTTCACAATGAATACTGAAACACTTTAAAATGCTGGCACATCCCAATACGGGCAGACTACACCAATAACTCGTTTCCACGTGCTTAACGTGCCATTCACCCATCCAAGCCAGCCCTGCCCAAGAAGATCCAAACCGCCATGGAGATAAGCCTCACCCTCTGCCAGCCTGGGACACAGAACATAGCTTCCTGCACCAATGACATTTTACCACAGGTTAGGGTAAGAGAAGTGGGTGGAGACCCATAAAAACTTCTGACAGGATAAAGTGACAAGGAGAACATCATTATTGTCATTGAACATTAGTCAAAGTCTCTGGATTAATAACCTTGCTTTACAGAGAGAGTGAGTAGAAATGTCTCCTGGTAAACATCTAACTGAAAAGGCTGCAATTGTCCACCTAATAACAAATACTGTGTCCGTACATCAATTCAATCAAAAGTTAGAGAATAATTTGGGGTAGACAAAGGTACACACCAAAAAGCTACTTTGTTAAAAAAAAAAAAAAAAAGGGGTGAGTTAAATTTTCTCTGGACAGGAATGACACTAGCTAAAGTAATGAGGGTCATTCCAGTTGTGTGAATTACCACTGTTTTTCATAATCAAAGCCTGAGAGAATGTGCAGGACTTTAAGACAATCTAGCTATAATCAAACTAAGTGAGACGACAAGACTCCCAATAAAAATGGAAACGGCATCAGGGAAGCCACACATGTGTTCCTATTGGGGGGCGGGGGCACATCAGGAAACCTAGGCTTCAGAGGCTGGTCTCAGGCTGGCTAACTGACCTGAGTCAGGCAACTCAGTATCTGGGGCCTCTTCTTCATAATCTCTAACATTCTCTCACCCAAGTGGCTGCTGGGGGAGGGGAGGAGTTGATTGGAAGGGGAGGTGAGGAACTCAGGGGGTTGACAGAAGTTCTCTGTCTGGTTTAGGGCACATACAATCATCAAAAGCTCATCAGGCCAAACACTTAGAATCCGTACACTTTGTTGTACGTTAATTATGCTTTAATTAAAAACAAACAGAGAATCTAAAACAGTTTCTAAGATTTCTTCTAGCACTGCAATTCCATGACAACCCACCACAGGAGCCCCTTTCACGCAACAGCCATGTTCCTGAAGTGGTGAGGTAACACTGTACTTTTATAAGGTCATGAATAGTCTCCCACAAAAGCAATATTAACCCAAAGATGCCATATCTTCCTTTCACACAAACCTTCAGTTATTAATTTCTGTGTATGTGCCTGCTCCAATACATTCTCAATATCATCAACAATTCAAGCATTTGTAAATGCCAGTTTCTTGTGTCCAGACTTGTATCAGAGTAAATATTTTAACAGTACATATTATTAATAATGCCTGATAGTTAATAAATAATCTGTAATACTAAGTAAAAATAATAAGCAATAATAAGTCCTACCGCAACTGCTATTAAACATTCACTAGGTGCCTAGCACTGTTCTGAACACTTTATATGCATTATCCCAACTAATGCACACAACATCCTGAAGGGTAAGAACTATTCTTTTCATCACACTGAGTCATCATAAGCTCCTCTCTGCTGACCCTCCTGCTCCACATACTTCATGATTCTTCTCGAGTAAATTAGGATCCTGGATTTTTCTCAAAGCTAAGCCCAGTTGGTCTGTGGTTCTCTGGCTTCCTGCTCCTCCTTGTATTGATAGTATTAGTGCCCATTAATGTTGCCAGGAGTGGGAAGAACTGGTGAAATATATGTTAGACTGGTAAATGATGGGAAGCTCATCACTGGTTCCCTCTCACACAATTGCTAGGCTAAAATTATTTTATAAGAGGTCTTTTCAGAGAGTAAGAATGACCATGTTTTACTCATAATCACAAGGGTGAAAACTGTCAAGAAGCTCTTCTTCAGCCCAATCTCTTGTTTCAAGAAGATGCTGTACTAGAACCACTTGACACAAATGTTTTCCTACCACAGGTTCAAACGAATTGCTAGAAAATTCTCCCTTGGAGAGCACATCCTTTACTACTCACAAACCCCTTCCTCAGTTCAACCTGACAACTTAGTAAATATTTCCAGCATCTTTGCTCTATTCAAGGCACCTCAAAGGACGCTGCCATGTACACATGTATGAATAAATTTTCAACCCTATCTTTGAGGAGCTTACAGTTTTCTTGGGATAAAAATTTTTTTTTAATTCTGAAAGGTACAGTGACATAGGTTACACAATTTGTTAACATATTTTAGCAAGCAGCTTAGATGCTTGCTTACCATAAAAATCACAAGTGTTCAAAATGCCACCACCAGCCCCCAGTGAATTGTCGACAATGATGTTAATATAAACTGCAATGTGCGAGTGTCTAGAAGCTGGATGCATTTTCTCAGGGCATTTAGTGCACTGCAGAGAGAACTGAGATGTATACAGTAAGAGACAGAAAGCTGTCTTAAGAGAGCAAGGGCTGGAGAAATCAAACCAAGCCAGGAAGATATGAAAAGTTTTGCTCATAGTGAAGGATGTAATAGAAATGGCATTTTTCCTATGATTTATACATGTTTATAAGGTACATATTATCAATATATTATAATATATGTGTGTGTGTGTGTGTGTGTGTGTGAGCTGCTTAGTCATGTCCGACTCTTTTGCGACCCCTTGGACTGTAGCCCACCAGGCTCCTCTGTCCATTGAATTTTTCAGGCAAGGATCCTGGAGGGGTTGCCATTTCCTTCTCCAGGGGATCTTCCTGACCCAGGGATCAAACCCAGATCTCCTGCATTGCAGGCAGATTCTTTACAGTCTGAGCTACTAGGGAGACCCTATATATATATATGTAATTCCCTCTTTTCCAGACTCTCCGAGAGATAAACAGGGTTTATCCTCCAAGGTCCACAAGGGAATTTTCATCACCTCTGCAGCTCTAAGAAGACCTCTTCCTGCACCAAGTCGTCCCTTCTCTCGGATGAACAACTTCAATGCCTTTTCTTCTTCATGTTGCCTGGCTTCCTTGCGTTTAATCATTTTTGTTGAGTCCCCTGGACTTTATCCAAGTTTCCATGTTGTGCTTAAACTGAATGGCCCCCAAGTGAAGACAATATTCTAACAAAGGCCTTGAGAGGTTAAACATAACACAAAAATTCCCCTGTGGCTCAAGAAGGTTATACTGCAGCCAAATAAAATTGATAAACTTTCAGAAGTTTACCTAAGTGCTTTTTAACTAATGTATTTGCTCACCTAGAATGGGCTAGAGCATGCGTGGAGCTGGAGCTGGAAGAGGGAACATTCCTCACATAATTTAGGCCACATGAACAGTGATCAAAAGTTCAGTGACCAAAACTTTGGCTAAGTCTCTGAGACACAGATGAAACTTGCAGGCAAATGCAAGCCTGTGGTGTATAAAGCCCCTGTAAAAGTTACATTTACATGAGTTGAACTGGTGGTCTTGGGAAGGTTTGAAATAGAAAGGGTAGGGTGGGGGGTGGAGATGCTGAGGGAGGCAAGGGGACCAGATGTGAATATAACCAAAAACACCACCGCAGTTGGCACTTGAGAGCACCTTTGCTGGCAAACTTAGCATGGAGCCAAAGATTGAATGGATAAAAACACAAAGCCACCCTTTGATGACTAAAGACAGCACACATGGAGCACGCAGCCAGGGAAGGATTAAGCAAATGTAAGCTATTATTTTATCAGCAGTACATTTCTGATGGACAAGCATGGTGATAAATGAGAGGAAAACTTAGTCATAGCATGTCGGACACAGAGGGCGTGGGAGGGACTCCATTCCACAGGCCTGTGTCTCCATAGGAGGACATGCTTCCCCAGAGTGGCAGCCCTGACCTCTCTCCACAGCTGATGGGGTTGGCTTGCCACTTTGGGCTTTCTCTTTTTCAATCTGCTTGCCCACAGAGGGGTTACTTTTGGGCTGTTAGGCAATCTGTGTGCATCTGTGTTGTGGAGACTGGCAGAGGTCCACCTGGGTGGGTAACTGGGTGGGTGAGTAAGTTTGTCTAATTTGGAAATGAAGTATTAGAATGTCCACTGAGAGTATGCACCTGAGCACTCCCTCAGTCCAGCTTCAGTCAACAATAAAAGCTGTATTTTGCTTTTCTTCTGTCTGTTTCTCAATTGGTTCTAAATGCAGGAGGACAAAAGAGGAATCAAAATTACCCTTTCCCCTAAACCCCAAGAGGAATTTCAGATATAATCTCTTTCCAGAATCTCCACTTGATCTGTCCATATCCTGCTTCCATCACAACTATAGATGCAAGAAGAGTGAAAAGCCATTGCAGTTACTTCTGGGCAGCAGAGAGCAATGACCGCTGCCCACTCTCCTCCTGTGTGTCTCTGGGAATATGGCTAGAAGGACGAAATAACAAAGTTCTACCTTTGCTTTCTCCTCGTTTCCTAAGGCACACATTTCCCAATGTACACCTCCCCTAAGAGTCAATGAGCCCTGTGGGTGTAGATGAAGAGCACAGTGCTTCTTCACCACAAAGAATCTGAGAACCCTGAACAAAGACCTTCTACAGAGAAGGGAAGTATGGCCTGCCCAAAGAGACATAATCAATAGAAATGGCTCTTTCAGCCTTAAAGGCAATGCTTTCAACTTCTGTTTTCTGTTCTAACACGACAGATTCCAATCAACAACAGTGGGAAGGTAGATCAGACTCCAGGTGAGGTGTGGATGTTACATGTAGCCTTTAAAAGTCCTCAGGCAAGGTTCTGAATCACCTCTTTAGGGGGTCAAGCTAAGATGTGAATCCATGTGTTGTATGTAACTCAATAGGGATATGGACATGAACAAGTTGCTGTCTGAAGCTTCTGTATCTTTCTGTGAAAAAAGGAGATAATAAAGCCTATCAACCTAATAGGCTTATCATCATGACTAACTGAGATGACATTTAGATTAAGACCCGCTCTGATTGCAACACCCACCCAGTGGCTTCTCTATCAGCTCAGGATAGGCTGAGATATGCTGCAGTAACAAATAACCCTGGTGTTTCAGTGCTTAATGGGAAAAAAAGTTATTTGTCAGTCATACCAAGTGTGCTGTAAATCCAAGTAACTCTCCGGGGCACCTGTCCTCCTCGCTCAGAAATCTGGGCTTCATGAAACTGCAGAGTGAGGCCTACTCCATGATCTCAGTAACAGAGGAAGAGAGGATCAGAGGGTAGCACAGGCAATTAAATGTTCCCATGTGAAAGTAAGATATGTCATTTCCATCCACAGTGTTCTTCCCTCAAGAGTACATAAATAAAACCCAATAAACAATCTAGGATCCTCTACAGAGCTCAGGACACACAGTCCTGACAGACAAGTTATTGAGCAGGAAGTAGAAATTTCTTCCCTTCCTCCAAAAAGCAAGCGCGGGCAATAAGACATGCCTATGTTAATAGAGACCTCAGTGGCTTTATCTCCTAAGGGTACCGACTCTTACTGACACTGTGGTAAGAATGAAAGCAACATAGCAAAATAAAACCAAAACAAGAGGAATTTCACTAAGAGCATATCTTAGTTGGTTTTCAAGGATGAAATGAGCATCTGTATCATTGCTTTTCACTGAAAGGTACTACTTTGTGTCAACAGGAGAAAAAGATTAAACTGAGGTGGGTGTCAAGGTCACCCTGGAACAAAGCATGATGCAACAATGTACAAGGAGCAAGCACACTTCTGTGCCTCTTACATGCATTCTCCTTCCTTTTGGCTCTGAAAACTAGATATAGCTGAATGCCCAGGGAGGAGGCTATAAGTGAATATCCAAAGGCCCACACTAATTTTTAAAAGCTTTGAATTTCTCTGATCCATCCTGAAAAAGAAGAAATTGCTACTGAAGTTAACAGAGCCCTGACCCAGCAAGATTCTCATAATCTAATGGCCTTTCTGACAGCTTCCTCGTGTCCTGAGCTCAAAGGAGGCTGACTCTCCCCACTGAGGAGGGCAGCCCCCACAAGCACACGGCTGATAACAGGCAAGGAATCAAAACAGCAAAGTGGCCCACAAAGTAATCCATCAGACAAGCACCTTCTTTCCATTCAGTTGTGCTTTTGAAAAAATAAGTACAGAAAACCAAAGTTAAAAGGTGTAGAAGGAGATAAAGTATTGACTCTGACGATTCTGTTGACTTAATGAAACACATGAAAATATTTCACCTGACTACACAGAGGATCTCATATATATTTCTTTTTCTTTCTGCATAAACAATATGCCCACATTTCTGCCTCTCAACTCTCTTTCACTCCCAGTAGGGTTTTTCCTGCTTTGATTAATCATATTTTGGTTTAGTTTCTCAGCAGGAATGACTCACATTCCCAGTGCTTGGAATAAATGCATCATACTGCTCCCTCAAGTGTTTGTTTTTCAGCAAGTTCCCAAGTACAAACCTGAAGTCAGCTTCAGAAGGTGAGGAGGATCTCTCTATTGCCAGATCATTTGGTGAGCAGATCTCCGGCTTCACTTCTGTCCAGGATCCCACTGCAATTGTGAAGGTGGAGGCTGGCATTGGCATGGTGACGTAGTAATACCAACTTGAGTAGCCTACAAACAGAAAGAGAAAAACATAATGCGGCCAATGCATGGTCCTGGACTTTACTCTGCATTTTTTCTCTTTAGACACTTGAAGAGCTTGTGTGCTAAGTTGAGATGAGCTAATTCTTGGAGGTGGAGCATTATTCTAGGTCTCAGCAAAAGAGAGATGATGGATTCAGGATAGCCAAGAAGATCTGGATCTCTTCCAGGGATCAGTTTGAAGCCCTTCAAGTGAGGCTATAAACAAAGGGTTGAGGCAGTCACTAATAGCTACGAACACATAAGAACAGAGGTTGTATGCTACTATGGAGTCAAGAACATATCTTATCCATATTGCCAGCACAGTACTTGGCATAAAAAAGAAGATGCTATGTTGAATGAATGAATAAATGACCATTTCTGTGCTGCCTAACTACTTTATCTAAATTCAATTCAGGTCACTCTAAAATGGATATAGCAAAAAAAAAAAAGAAAAGAAAGAAAGAAAATGAGACTAGGAAGGAAAGTATATGGATTTTAGCACCAACCCTGAAACTACTTATTTATGGAAGTTCAGGTCTTATCGCTCATCCTTTTTATCTGTTAATATATTGGGGTAGTCCCCTTTCCTCATCAAGCAGATGAAAACCAGAGCTTGAGAGGTTCAGGGGAGCCAAGGACTCCCAGTTAGTTTGTGATGGGGCTGGAATTTGCAGCTGGAGCTCCCTACCACGGCCACGTGTGTACCCCCTCCACTTAGCCCAAACCATAGAGAAGGTTCTTACCAAAGGAGCAAATGATTGATAACATAAAATTATGCTTCTTCTCTTGTAAGATGAGGAAATGCTTTTAATGTTACTGAAATCTCAATGTATTAGTCAACCTGACTTAACGTAATATTTTTTTCTGAGCATGTGTTATAAATTAGTGGTGTTTTCTTTAGGGAATCTAGTATCACCTCACATTATGGAACACATAATGTGCGTCACTCTACATGTTCCCATAGCGGGAGCTACTTCTAGAGTAACACTCCCAGCCTCTCTTTCGGCCCTTTACTAACTCCTTTCGAGGAGCCAGTCTTCTCTTTCTTATTTTAAGTTGCTGAGAGTTAAATACTCATAGAATGGCCTGTTGTTGTCCAATTTGGTCAATGAGTGGATAAAGTCAAATTCAGAGTCGAGATATTAACAGGCCTACATTGACCAGCAGACTTCTAATGACATTTTTTCCAAAATGCCTTACCAGTAAAAATCAGTAATAGGTTGGATTTTGCTCTCCAAATACTTGGATTTTTTTAGTCTCAACTAATCTGAATTTTGGAAGATTGGAGGGGTCGTTATTTATTACCCTCTGAAACTAACAATTTAGATAGAAATACATTACAGAAGTTCTCTGATAAAAGTCAAAATTTTAAATAGGAAACAAAAACTTAAACTTAGGACAAAATGAACATATCTCAAGTTTGAGTAAATAGAATATGCTATCAAGTTTGGAAGTCAATAGAAGAGATACCTGAAGAAGGAATACAGAAGGGCATGCTGCTGGAAACCCTTTACAGAGACAGCCATTCTCTCAAACTTGCTTGTAAGTTTGATACTGGTTCTGCAAAAAGAGTGGCCACTCTTGAGATCACTTTCTCCTCAGCTGACTAAGAAGCTGAAGGCAGGCTCCTCTTTAAAGAGAACCAAATCCAGTGATGCTGGAGACAATTTGATGATATGCATAGCTTCTCCTGGGCTTGAAGAAAAACCACAACTTTAAAAAAAAATGGCTGCTGTGATACCAGGCCAGTAAGAAGGTAGAGACAATCCCAGCAGTCTTGACAAAAGCCTGACATGGATCCGACATGACATGCTGTACTGAGTCTACCTCCCTAATTTTTCTACTTTCCCATGACTGCCTCATTCTCTGCAACCTCATGCCTCCCCTACAGTTTGCCCCAATGAAGAACTTCAATTTGGACTGGACAACACAATGAGAGTTGGCATAAGTTGGGGGGTGGGGAGGAGGAGATATGAGAAGAGGAAAGAAGGAATGGGGAAAGAGTAAAATATCCTAGATTTTGAATATCCTAGGTTTAAGAGAGAAATTTCAAAGAACAAGACTCTCTGGATCACAGGGCTGTGGTCTGGTCATTCTATCTCTGAAACCTATTTTGGGGTGTTGTTGAACATGGGCTGTTGAACCTTTCATTCAAAAACTTCAGCTCCTTGGTGGTAGGGGGAGAGGTTCAGTAAATAAATAGCAACAGTGAAGCTTGCAGGTAAAAATGGAAGATTGAATACATATCTGATAAAGAGTTAATATCCAAAATATATAAGGAACTCACACAACTCAATAGCAAAAAAACATACAATCCTTATTTAAAAACTGGGTAGTGGAACTAGGTTGCTTCCTCTTAAAACCCAATTAAAGGACAGTAAAAGGATTTTTTTTTTAAGGCATAAACCAAAAAGAACAAGCAGAATAAAACAGGAGACAATTACCCACAAAGTACTGGAAGCCAGAACACAGGCAGGAAAAGTGGAAAATGACATGGCAGCCCTGAATCCTAAGTCAGCTGGGAGAAAGACAAGATTCACCGCATTTTACCCCCCAGATCCTCCCAAACGGCTGTGAGTAGAGGCTAAACTAAGCAGGGTGGGCCGGGTGACTCAGAGGGGCTCAGATCCCTGGGTGGCCACCCCTGCTCCTCACACCTGGGCTACCTGTCCACCCCCCTACACATACTAGCAAACAGCTGGAGGTTTATCTTCCAGAAAGTAAAAGAGAGGGTCTCTAAGGGTAGACTAGTACAGCTGAAGGCAAATGAATGGGATTAAGTGAACGAACACACATCAGATGCTGAGACAACCAGCCTCAGGTGTGTGCAGTGCTCAGAGGCTCAGTCGCGTCTGACTCTCTACAGCCCCACGGACTGTAGCCCACCAGGCTCCTCTGTCCATGGAAGTTTCCAGGCAAGAATACTGGAGTGCGTTGCAATCTCCTACTCCAGGGGATCTTCCTGACTCAGGGATCGAACCCATGTCTCTTGCATCTCCTGCTTTGGCAAGCAGATTCTTTACCACTACCACCAGTCATTTCCCCTTATTTGAGAACCAAGTTTTTACCTCCAGGCAGAAAATGAAAAAACCTGACAAGCCCAAGAGAGACAACCAAGGATACTGAAATTGGAGGTTTCCTATGATTTGTCGATGATGAAACTTACAGAGGACAAGGCCTATGCATTCACTCAGTGCTCCAATTACATTTTAGTCCCCCACCCCCAAAGGCCTACAGACAAATCAAGGAACTTCAAGCATCTTTAGAAAGCCCCTAATGCAAAACAGAGAGACAAAACCAAAAAGAAGCAAGCAACTTGGAGGATAGTGACCATGCTAGGAGAAGAAAACTTCAAAAAACACCAAACAGATATATACTGAAAGTTCAGAGAATTTATTGCAGTGCTGAAACAAGAATAGTACAACATGAAAAAAAGAGGACAGTAGAGAATTAAAAAAACATGAGAAGGAAAGAAAAACCCAATAATAGGAGTGAGATGGAATATAAAGCTGAAATCTCCCCAGAAATAAAAGAAGACAACTTAATATCCAAGTAACAGAAGCTCCAGGAAAAGATATCAGAGAAAATAGAAGGAAGAAAACCGCTGGTTAAAAAATTTGAGAAAATTTCCCCAAATTTAAGGGACCATGAGTTTTCAGACTGAAAGTGCACACAATAGCCAGAACACCAGGTACAAGTCCATCTACATTATGATACATCATTATGAAATTTAGAACCCTGAGGATAAAGGCAAGATCTTACAAGCTTCCCAAAAGAGAGAAAAAACAAAAGTCACTTACAATAAGGACATTTTCAGGCATGTAAAGTTTTTTTAAAAATTGCCTCCCACACATGCTGTTTTCTGGAAGCTACTAGAGTATGTAAATTATGCTTCAGAAGGAGGGAGTAAACCAGTAAGAGGAACATAGGTGATCGAACATAGGAGACACAAAGGGAACCTGTAGAATGATGGAGACAGGCATGCCCAGGAACCAGCTGTGCACCCAGTAGACAGTGTAACGTGCTCTGCAGGTCAGAGTGTATGGCCCCAGGAAAGGCTGCTGCAGGAAGATGAAACTGAAAGAAAATCTGATGTGTCTGAGCATCTGTAAAGATTTAAACAACTTTCAAAGAACCTTGGGGTTGGCAAATACGTAGAAAACCAAGCAAAAGAGAACAGACAATAAGGCTATTATTAATTCCATGAAAAACTAGCATGTAATATAGAAATAATAATATAATCGAAGTTGCACTAACAAACATAGGTATAATAATATGTGATGAATATTGACCTAATCAGAGTTATGATATTAATTACATTGTGAAGATAAAGTTTTGGGAAGGGAGCATGTGTGTGATGGAGCGGATAGAGGGAGGGGAAGATTGCCAAATCCTTATCTGCCATAGTGTGAAAACCAATGCTGAACAATCAAGCATCTTATTGAACATTATGAACATAAGTATCAAATAAATAAAAAAGAAGATAACTTCTGAAGTAAGAAAAATATGCTGGAAGAACTGAGGACTGCTTTTTTGGGAAGGGAGTATAATAAGCACGATTGAACTACTTGATTCTTTAAATATGTGTTTTTTTTTTTTAATTTAAAATAACATAATCGGTCAATTAAAAGAGAATCTTATCAGAAAAAGAACAACATTTTTGTTTCTGAGATACTATTAAAATGATAAAATATAACTCAGAAGAGGCAGTTTAGCAATAAGGAGTAGGCACTATTCTACTAAGAAATCCTTTAAGGATAAAATATTAGTAATGATATTTTGATAGAAGACCAAAAGGAAAAAGAAACAGGAGGAATTACATCAAGCTAAAAATGTTCTACATAGCAAAAGAAATCATCAGTGGAATGAAAGAGAAATCTACTGAATGAAAGTATTTGCAAACCACACATCTGATAAGAAGTTAGTATCTAAAATATGCAAGGAACTCATGCAACACAATAGCAAGAAGACATCTAACCCTACTTTTAAAATGGGTAAAAGACCTAAATAGACATTTTTTCAAAGAAGTAACTCAAATGGCCAAGAAGTAGACAAAAAGGTGTTCAACATCACCAATCATCAGGTAAATGCAAATCAAAACCACAGTGAGGTATCACCTCACCTATTAGAATAACTGTTTCCAAAAAGCCAAGAGATAAGTGCTGCCAAAGATGTGGAGAAAAAGGAATACTTGTGCATGTTGATGGGAATATAAACTGGTGTGGCCACTATGGAAAACATTATGGAGGTTCCCAAAAATTTTTTTAAAAAATAGAGTTCCTCATGATCCAGCAATGTCACCTCTGGGTATATACCTGAAGGATGAAATCACTCTCTCAAAGATATCTGCACCCCATGCTCATTACAGAATTATTCAGAATAGCCAATAGCCAACGTAGGGAAGCAACCTAAGCCCCAAATGGTAGATACACGGATAGAGAAAATGTGATACACACATACACACACACACACAGACACACACACACACAGAGAATATTATTTATCCATAAGAAAAAAACCTGCCATTTGCAACAACATGGATATACCTTGATGGCATTACGCTAAGTGAAATAAGTCAGACAGGAAAAGACAAATACTGTATTATCTCACTTACATGTGGAATCTAACAGAAAAAAAAATTAATAGAAGTAGAAAGTGGATTGGTGGCTGCTAATGGTGGTGGGTAGAGGACAGTTGGGAGGAAGAATGGGTGAAGGTGCTCAAAGGGTGCAAGCCTCTAGTTATACATAAGTTCTGAGGATGTAAGGTACAGCATGGTGACTATAGTTAACAATATTGTACATCTGAAAATTGATTAAGAGAGTAGATCTTAAAAGTCCTCACCACACATATGGTTATATAGTGTTCTATATATAAAACTATATAACCATATGACCTTATTTAATCATCATTTCACAATATATACATATATCAAACCATCACATTGACCACCTTAAACTTACATAATGTTACATGTCAATCATATCTCAATGAAGCCTGGAGGTGAAAGAATGAAATATTATACACAATAGGCTTTCTCCCTAGGTTCTGCATGGAACTTTTCAACTAGATTTTTGTTGTCCTTCTGGTTCCTGTACCATTCATTTAGTACATGGACAAGATGAGACATGGAAATAGCAGAAACTGAAACTGCTTGCAGAGAGAACACTGCTAATGGAGTAAGCGTATCTGTCAGATGCCTACAGAGGGTCATGGAGAATCCACCAATCTCATCACGTCCCAGCATCTTCATGAGGATGTCTGTACCTTCAGGGTGATGTTGGGAGGGCATGGGAAGCCACAGAGGGGTGTGGCAGAGGGCTGGAATGAGATTAGCAGTTTTAAAGAGTCAGAAACCTTAAGCTGACCTAGAGTTTGGGAGTGAGGTAGCGAAAGTGATAACAGAACCTGAGTCAGGTCCAGTGAAAGTGTTTTCGATCTAACAGTCTTCTGTGAAGTTAAATAACAGAAAGAAAAGGACTCGAGGGGGAAATGTGTTGGAAACAACCCCCAAACCCATATTTTAAATGTTCAAGATGACTGTCTCCTAATCAGACCTCAAAACTTGCTATTATTATTATTATTATTATTTAGATTCCTCTACTCAGTGGAGCTCATGTGGAAGAAACTGTTTTACATTTCAGGCTTTTAAAGCAAAAGCGTTTTCTAGGCTACCAAGCAACCATCGAACAGGGGCAGATAACTAGTCTGAGCCACATAAGAACTGGCCACGAACCAACTTCTCAAAAAGACCCTCGTTGGACTCTTCTCAGAAGCTTCCCAGAGGTCCAGTCATGGGCTTCCTGCACAACCCTGAGTAAATCTGGAGCTGGTGCTACGACAACAGAATGCCTCAGCAGGGTTCACAGGGAGGCTCTCGCTAGTCCATTACTATGAGGGCAGGTCTAGTAACCTCATTTGGTAGAAAACTCTCTTCTGGGTTGTCTGCTCATGGATTATTCCACTGAGCCCAGTCTTGCATGAAGACCACCCACTGCCACGGGGAGGTAGCTGCTCGGGAAATACCTGACCTCACTTTCAAACCATATTGCAAAGGAAAAAAAAAGCAAATAACAAGGGGAATACTGCCCCAGAAAGCAGAGCATGCATTCCAAAGACAAAGAGAAATAATTTCTGGATTATCTATTGTTTGGGATAAGCCTACCTTGGAAAGAGAATTGACAAGAGTTTATTTCTCTTAAATATGTCCAAAGACTGAGTTCTAGCTCTGGAATCTGATTGCAAAGGTTCAATTCTCTGATCCACACTTACCAGTTTGGGCACATTACTTAATCTCTGCATGCATCAGTTTCCTCATCCGTAACAAAGGAATAATCATAGTCTGTACCTCACAGCATTACGTAAGGATTAACGTAGGTAACACATACAGAAATCTCTAGGCATAGTAACTTGCGCATAGTAAGTGCTGAAGAAATGTTAACTGCTGTCGTCTTTACAGCTGCCTCCCCCTGTTGCTTGGGCTGACTTTCTGGCGGCAGAGACTAAGAATGTCGAAGGTATGGCTGCCACATGTGCACTGAAGCCTGTGGCCTGATGAGGCCCACAGATGGGGTTTAAGGTTGAATGGCATTAAAACACTGCGCACACAAAGCGATCCATTTAAAGGAGAATGACAGCCCAAAGGGGGCATCCTGTATGACTTCATATAGAACGGGCCATTTGGAGACTATTTAAATGGTGTTTACTTGAAATGAGCCATCCTCGATGAAATAGACAGTGAATGCCTTCATTTTCCTTTTTGATTCAATCCACTTGCCCTAGACTCCCTCACTACACCAGCTGCAAAACAAAGAGAACATGCTGTACTTGAATTCACCCAGAGTTTTTCCTCTGCAGAGGCCAGAAGCCCATCACACCACTGGATGATTTCACGGCCAGGACGGGATTCATTAGTGAGACGCCCAGGGAGGGGGCCCATAGGAAGGAGCCCAGAGGAAGTGGGGCACCCTAACTGCAGGCTTGAGCAGTCACCCGGCTCACCTCCTTCCTGGGCCTCCCTGAAAAGTTCCTGCGAGCTGCTATGCCATCTAAAATCCTTATACTTTAATTGTCTCACTAGTATGCCAGATATATCAGATACTGTTCTTAGAATCGTGCTAACAGCAGCTACAAGATACAAGCAAACACTTTCATCTTCAATTCAGGACTGAAATTTTCCTTAAAGATGACTTTCCTATGATAAGAATTTGAGATGGGTAATTTTTCAAGTTGTAAGCTTTGAAAATGATAACTAGAGAGTGTCAAAAAAATTACCTCAGTTATTTCCTTCATATACTATTCTAAAAAACTGTCCTATGAATGGTTTTGAAGATTCTTTTAGGGTAAGAAAAGTGGGGAGGAAAAAAGGAAGAACATGATGGAGTATTTCGTTCACAGGAGGAGAGAGAACTTTTTTACGTTAAACCTGTGAAATACTTTGCTAATTATTTGAAGAAATTGTCCTTACAAAAAGAAAAAAGATTCAGGAAAAAAAATCAAGATACTGTAGTTATTTCTACACATCAATCATGCCTACTAATAATAAATTAAATACAAAATCTATGGAACATCAGTGTACTATTCTTAGGAGTCCTGGATATACTCACTCAACACACACCAAAGCCACAGCCACACCACACACAAACACTCTGCTTGCACAGAGGCAAAAGCTGATGATTTATGTTTGCGGAGTTATGCATTCACCAAATTACTTGTTCTTAAAGAGCTATTGTTTCACTGAAAATTAAAACAGGCACTTAAATTCTCCCTATTAAAAGCTTTTCCTTTATCTTTTAAACTTTTCCACTTTAAGTTAGACAAACAGCATAAAGCATTTGGAAACATCAAACTGATACATGCTTTTATTTACGTATCATATTTCTTTACTCAGTTCTTCTGTGGCGCCTGCTTCTTTCCTACCTCAAGCTTGTTTCTTTCTCTGCCCACCATTCTTAATTTCAGAACTTCCTGCCGGAACTAGTCCATGTGTCACATCTTTGTATTACAAATTTAAAATGCCTGATGGTATGAATAGGAACACATGATATACGAGTATGAACTTATAAGTACACATAGATACACTATATTTAAAGTTTCTACTACATATTTTTATATATTTACTATAATAAAAGATACATAACAAAGTAGGTAAAGCTCCCAGTTTCTTGCGGCTTCTTTCTCTGGAGGCTTTTGGCAAACCCCAGCTTTTTTTCCTTTCACTACTCCTGAGATGCTGAGTCCACACGTTCTGGTTTTATGAGCCAGTGCCACCGTTCTGAATACCCATGGCGTGACTGTCTTTCGTTAGTTCTTTTCCGCTGTTGCTCAAGGGCGGGAACTGGCATCAGAACAAAGGAGACAGTAAGACGCCCTGGGCTGGTATGCAACCAGCACTGCCTGACCAGGGCCATGCGCCAGATCATGCCACCCGCTTCTTGGGCACTGATGCCACCCGGCAAGGCTTCGGGTTTCCTTTCCTGGCACCATGGTACCGCCTACGGCACAGGAGACCCAGGAGAGAATGACCTTCAAGATGATCCCCGTGAGGCAGGTAGAAGAGCGCCACCTGCTGAACCCAGAACAAAAGCGCCTCCACCGGTGCTGAGGTCTTCCCTCGCGGCTGATGGAATACCTAAAGGAACACGTTCACCTGGCTTGTTAAGCCAAGTCTCACCCGCGCTCTGACCCGTGTGCATAACCTAGTTCTCCTTAAACTTAAATACAAGGTGGAGGAGCAAACTGGTCACCAAGTCATTCCGTGCCAGAGGGTCACCGAGTGTGCTTTAGTACTTTACTCACGTGAGAAAATTCATGAATGTCAAGCCTAAGACAAAAATTCACAGCAACAAGAACTGGTAGACACAGGCCCGCTGGAATCATGATTATCCACAAGGAATCACGATGACTTCCCTCTGTGTCAAATATGGTAAGTGCAACACTAGGAGGGCAAGCAAGAACTAGTCAAAAAGCAAGTCACAAACAAAAGAATGAACTGAGGTTTAGAAAGTGCAGGGCGTTATGTGGGCCCTTACAAGGGATGGAATGGAGCAGAACACAGTCCTCAATCAGCAGCAGCTTTCTAAAGAGAAAAGATGTGTTCACTCTGTACTCCTAGCCCTTGAAACACACGTATGCATACTAGCCCAGAATAAAGTTTCCTCAGTTAGAGAAACAAGGAGCTCTCTCTACTTTGCATTCTCTCTTTGTGAAAACACTTAATCATAACCATTTCTAAATGTCTTTTAATTCACCATTTCCTCATACGTAATTCTTGGTCTCATACTGTGGGAGCAGTCTAAATAGTAGTATTGCTCACTTTGAGCCATCAAAAGGAAAGAAAAGTTGGTTTTCAATGGCACACGGGGGGTCCGGACCCTGAAATCTTGGCTTTTCCCTGGAATTTCCCACACAAAATCAAGAGAGAGAATGTCAGGGAGCTGGTCTATTGGGCACACCAGAGAGCAGCATTTTGCCCAGGATGAAGTAATGTCTACAGTCTCCTACTTTTGCACAGAAAAATGAAATCAGATCTTAAGCGAGGGCACATATAGATTTTTTTTTTTAAAACATCTTTCAGTTGTTCATATGCTTTTTCTCCTACAATTGGAGGAAGCTTCAGTTAGTCAGTCTTATTCATTTGCTTGTGGCTTCCCATGAAAAATATAACTGGAGTGCTTTTTTCTTTTTTAATTTCCTAGGAAGTAGACCCTGCAAAAATAAAACAAAATTAAATAACAACAACAAAATTACCAAGCAGGAGGAAATTAGAATGTACTACACCATTTTTTTTTTTCCTTTTAAAATATACTGAACCTGGGGAAAAGGTATAAACTTCAATCAGAAGCAAAACTAAAGGAATGACCCTGAAATCATTTTTGTTACTATCAATAATCATTTTGAATGCTTCTTCCATGAACCTATTACATCTGTCTGATTACAGAGAACACATTTATTCAACAAATAGGTATTGAGTACCTATTATATACAAAACACTGTACTGGGCATTGGGTCTCTGAGCTTAGTTCTTTAGCTACATTTTGGCAGGGAATGCAGGCTGACAATAATACATAGGCTAACATTTCTGTCTGCCCAAATGACATTATGCTGAGCAAGTTATATAATAAAGGAGCCAAAGGAGTCAAACTAAATCTATGGTTTTGACTTAGCCTTGTTGAGAAAAAGGATAGTGACTTCTCAGCTACTAAAATTCTTATGACAGTCATCACACTACCATCTAAACCATTAGCCTTCTTCTTTAAAACAGCCAGGAGGAACGATTTCCCCCACGTAGTAAGAACTCAGAGGCCCGTCATCTGATTTCCGTCCCCTGCCCAAGGGTTGTTATCATTTCAGGCGCTGTTATCTGCCTCATTACACCATGCTGCTCCCAGGTGCTTGCTTCTTTCGGGAAATCAGCTGATGCCTGGCAAATGTACTAATCAGGTTGACGTGCTGCTGTGATGGGAACTGTGACTTGCGGGTTGGGTTTTGCCGCTCATGTTTTCAAGGATAGCTCGTTGTTTGAAAGGGCATTGTGCACTACAGAGTGGAGGCCCTATGAGACCAATCCACCAATCTAGAAAACGTGACTTGGAAAGGAAGTAATAGCATCTTGTGTCCACACATCCTTTATCTCCAAGGAGTACAGACACATTTGGAGACACTACTCCATCCTCAGAACAGCCGTTTGGGGCAGAGGGTGTTGTGACCGCACTTGCCTGGCGGTCCTCTGATGAACCCCAGCTGCCGGGCTGCAGGAGGCGCGCGGTGTGACGCGGAAAGCTCTCTCTCCTGGTCCGGCTCAGTCCTCCCCCAGTTTGAACCAGTACAGTCTGCTCTGAGGTGTCACACAAGGTGTAAGTTGTATATAAGCAAATCCCAGTTAGCATCTACTTTATTATAACTATGCCCTGATTAGTAATTCTGAAAAAAAAAAAAAGAAAGAAAGAAATCCACAGATATATTCTTGGTGGTATGAACATTTTCTATGAAAATGTTAAAAGTCAATTCTTGTTTTAATTTTTCATGATAACCTTCAAATAGATATTGAGAGAGTCAGAAGACTTTTTTCTGTAAAGGGCTAGTGAGTAAATATTTTAGGCTTTGTGGGCCCTGGAATGCTCAAAATTCTCCAAGCCAGGCTTCAGCAATATGTGAACCGTGAACTTCCAGATATTCAAGCTGGTTTTAGAAAAGGGGGAAGAACCAGAGATCAAATTGCTAACATTCGCTGGATCATCGAAAAAGCAAGAGAGTTCCAGAAAAATATCTATTTCTGCTTTATTGACTATGCCAAAGCCTTTGACTGTGTGGATCACAATAAACTGTGGGAAATTCTGAAAAAGATGGGAATACCAGACCACCTGACCTGCCTCTTGAGAAACCTGTATGCAGGTCAGGAAGCAACAGTTAGAACTGGACATGGAACAACAGGCTGGTTCCAAATAGGAAAAGGAGTAGGTCAAGGCTGTATATTGTCACCCTGCTTATTTCACTTATAAGCAGTGTGCATCATGTGAAATACCCGGCTGGATGAAGCACAAGCTGGAATCAAGATTGCCGGGAGAAATATCAATAACCTCAAATATGCAGATAACACCACCCTTGTGGCAGAAAGTGAAGAAGTACTGAAGAGCCTCTTGATGAAAGTGAAAGAGGAGAGTGAAAAAATGTGCTTAAAGCTCAACATTCAGAAAATGAAGATCATGGCATATGGTCCCATCACTTTAATGGCAAAGAGATGGGGAAACAGTGGAAACAGTGTCAGACTTTATTTTTGGGGGCTCCAAAATCACTGCAGATGGTGATTGCAGCCATGAAATTAAAAGACACTTGCTCCTTGGAAGGAAAGTTATGGCCAACCTAGCATATTAAAAAGCAGAGACATTACTTTGCCAACAAAGGTCTGTCTAGTCAAGGCTATGGTTTTTCCAGTAGTCATGTATGGACATGAGAGTTGGACTATAAAGAAAGCTGAATGCCGAAGAATTGATGCTTTTGAACTGTGGTATTGGAGAAGACTCTTGAGAGTCCCTTGGACTGTAAGGAGATCCAACCAGTCCACCCTAAAGGAAATCAGTTCTGGGTGTTCATTGGAAAGACTGATGTTGAAACTCAAACTCCAATATTTTGGCCACCTAATGCGAGGAGCAGACTGATTTGAAAAGACCCTGATGTTGGGAAAGATTGAAGGCAGGAGGAGAAGGGGACGACAGAGGATGAGATGGTTGGATGGCATCACCGACTCAATGGACATGAGTTTGGGTAAACTCCAGGAGTTGGTGATGGACAGGGAGGCCTGGCGTGCTGCGGTTCATGGGGTCCCCAAGAGTCAGACATGACTGAGTGACTGAACAGATACTGATACTGACTGAAGCACCAAAGCAGCCATAGACAATGGCCGTATTCCAATAAAACTTTATTTACAAAAACAGGCAGGAGGCTGGGTTTGGCCAGTGGGCTGGATTATCCAGATACAAAGGAGTCCTGCCCAACAATTTCAGAGTTCACATCTGCAGTAGTGTATATGATTTCACACAGACTTGTAGCACTGCTTTAAATCCTGAGTGATTATGAGAAAAGAACACAAGAATGATGCTTTTGGTGGGTAAAGGTTAAATGACATCAGAGCATGCTGTGTGAGCAAAAGCTTTATAGCATATGGAAGAAAAGTGGTGAAGAATAAGATCATCATGTGACTCAGGGTAGAGCAGGAACGACGACTTCAAAAGAACCTCCACGGAGCTGCCAGCACCACATACATATTGTAAGGAGCATTTTCATTTCAGCAAAATAATAATCCTTACATTAAATTGAAGTTGTTTATTTGAATTTTACTGATTTAATAGTTTGGTCTGCATTTAATTTATATTTTATTTTGACATTATAGACATATAAGAGTTACAAGCTTACATTTATAGTTTTCAAAATATTATTCTAATACAAATAACTTAAGTCAACTCTGGTGAATCAGGAGAATTTTTTCCCTCTGAAAAGTAAAATAATGCTCAAATTTGAGAAACACTGCCAAACACAGCTTTTACATCTGAACTGCAAGGGCCAAATCATGAATGAGAAAGTATGTAGGCTTGTTGAGGTGGAAGTTGGGAGATGCAACTCCCAACACTGCATCTTGGGAAGTGTAGTTAGTTATCATCACAAGTAAACCAGAAATGGAGGCTGGAGGAGTCCAGGTATGGATGCCTGCTTGAGACTTCCGTACAGTGGTGCATTTACTCAATCAGTTTAGCAAGTCAGGGAAACAAGCAGGGAGGGTAAAAATAGATGCTGTGTAAGTCCCAAAGAACTTCACTAGACAATTCACAAGAGGGGCTGTGCGCATAACTAACCTGTCATCTGTTGAACAGCGAGGGGATTTCAGGTAGCACAGAAGTGGACAGTGAATGGAGCTAAGGGAAATCCACACTTTATCCTGTCTGTTGAAACAGCTTAGAGAGGAAAACAAAGAGCATGATGGGGCAAAAATACTGCAGAATAAAAGTAAAAGTAAATATTGTTCTAAGGACTCAGAAGAAGAACAAGCCTCAGAAATGAATTTACTACAGGAAGGAAAACAAGTTTGGAAAACTGGCATCCCATTATGACACATGAAGATATAACTTCTATGAAAAAAGGTAAAAAGCCATGAGAAGCCTGGAGAAGGAATTGGCATTCCACTCCAGTATTCTTGCCTGGAAAAGTCCATGGACAGAGGAGCCTGGCAGACTGTAGTCCATGGGGTTACATGATTGAGCTCGTGTGCATGAGGGTGGAGGGAGATGGGCTGGTAGCAATAAATGGTAGAACTGAAAAAAAAAGAGCTGTGAGAAGACAACTGGCTGAAATAGATCAATAGAGTGAGATCAAAAGACAGCAAAGTAACCAAAATAAGTTTAAGGAAGAACTGCAAAGATTATTACAGTAACAATCTACAATGGAATTACTAAAGAATTAGTAAGAATTGTAAAGAATACAATGTCTCTATGGAAAATCAGTGGTATAAAGTGTAAATAAAAAATTAAAGGCAAACCATACAGTCTAAGAGAATATATTTGTGACACATATCTGACTAAAGGCCAGAATATCAAATATATAAGGAATATAAAATATATAAAGTTATAAATTCTCATAATCTAACAGAAAAACAACAAAATGACTTGGAAGAGACACTTTTTAAAGGCATATATAATAATTGCACAAAAGTTGCTCACCATTATTAGTTATCAGAGTAATGCAAACTAAAACAACATGATAGTATTTCACCCCAGTTTAGAGCTAAAATTAAAGGGGCTGACAACATCCAGTGTATGCAAAGATGCACAGCTACTGGACTCTCATAAACTGCTGGTGGTATACAAAATAACTGAATCTCTTGGAAACAGTTTGCCAGATACAAAGTTAAAATATATTTCTATGATCCAGCAATTCCACTCTTAGTTATTCACCCAGAAGAAATTAAAACCTTTGTCCACAAAAAGACTTACACAGAAATATTCACAGAGTATGTTTCATAATGTACATGACAAATTCAAATGTCCATTAACTGGTGAGTGGATAAACAAACTAGTTTACTCATACAATGGATTATTACTCATCAACTATTTAAAAAGAATAACTATTGATAGCCACACAATGTGGGTCTGTCTCACAATCATGTCAAGTGAAAGAAGCCAGACACAAAAGAGTACACAGGAATGACTCAATTTACAAGAATGTTTTGGAGAGGTAAAACTAATTTATAGACAAAAGATCAGTGGTTGACTGGAGTGGGGTTAGGAAGGAATCACTCAAGTAGGGATGGCAAAGCCACAAGGGGATTTCTAGGTAATGGAAATGTTCCATATCCTCATAGGGGTGCTGATTAGATACATTTGTTGTTGGTCAGTCGCTAAGTTGTGTCCAACTCTTTGTGACCCCATGGACTGCAGCATGCCAGTCTTCCCTGTCTTTTACTATCTCATGGAGTTTGCTCAAATTCACATCCATTGAGTTGATGATACTATCTAACTACCTCATCCTCTGCCACCCTCTTCACCCTCTGCCTCCCTCTTCACCCTCTGCCTTCAGTCTTTCCCAGCATGAGTATCTTTTCTGATGAGTTGGCTCTTCCCATCAGGTGGCCAAAGTATTGAAGATTCAGCTTCAGCATCAGTTCTTCCAATGAATATTCTGGGTTGATTTCCTTTAGGATTGACTGGTTTGATCTTCTTGCTGTCCAAGGGAATCTCAAGAGTCTTCTCCAGCACAATTCAAGAGCATGAATTCTTCAGCGCTCAGCCTTCTTTATGGTCCAATTCTCACATCCATACATGACTCCTGGAAAAACCATAGCTTTGACTATATGTACCTTTGCCAGTAAAGTGATGTCTTTGCTTTTTAATACGCTATTTAGGTTTGTCATAGCTTTCCTTCCAAAGAGCAAACATCTTTAACTTCATAGTTGCATTCACCATCCACAGTGACTGATTTTGTGTTCTTGGAATCCAAGATAAAAAAATCTGTTACTGCTTCCACTTTTTCCCCTTCTATTTGCCATGAAGTGATGGGACCAGATGTCATGATCTTAGTTTTTTGAATGCTGAGTTTTAAGCCAGCTTTTCCACTCTCTTCTTGCACCCTCATCAAGAGGCTCTTCAGTTTCCTTTCACTTTCTGCCATTAGAGTGGTATCATTTGCATATCTGAGGTTCTTGATATTTCTCCCCACAATCTTGATTCCAGCTTGTGATTCATCCAGCCTGGCATTTCACATGATGTACTCTGCATATAAATTAGATAAGCAGGGTGACAATATACAGCCTTGACATACTCCTTTCCCAGTTTGGAACCAGTCCATTGCTCCATATCTGGTTCGAACTATTGCTTCTTGTCCTTCATGCAGGTTTCTTAGAAACAGGTAAGGTGGTCTGGCATTCCCATCTCTTTAAGAATTTTCGACAGTTTGTTGTGACCCACATAGTCAAAGGTTTTAGCATAGTTAATGAAACAGAAGTAGATGTTTTTCTGGAATTTACTTGCTGTCTCTATGAGACAACGAATGTTGGCAATTTGATCTCTGGTTCCTCTGCATTTTCTAAATCTAGCTTGTACATCTGGAAGTTCTCAGTTCATGTATTGTTGAAGCCAAACGTGAAGGATTTTGAGCATAACCTTACTAGCACGCAAAATGAGTACAATTGTCTTAATCAGAAAATATAGCAATAGCCACCATTCTGCAGAAGAAAAAAAAATACTACAGACATTTCCCAGTTGACTAAGAGATGAGTCAAACTTAAGAGATCAAGAGTAAAGAAAGTCTGAATACTTACTGCAAACATAATTTGAAACTGGATAAAAATGTACAACAGTGATTATAATTCCTTGAGAAGATATAAAATAAGAAAAAAATACATAGATAATATGTCTCAAATTCCAATTTATATTAATTAAAACTGGAGAATGTGGGTGAGGGAAATTGATAGAAGTAAGTAAAAAGTGTTAGTTGCTCAGTCATGTCCACCTCTGCGAACCCATGGTCTGTAGCCCGCCTGGCTCCTCTATTCATGGACATCTCCAGGTAAAAATATCAGAATGGGTAGCCAATCCCTTCTCCAGGGGATCTTCCCAACCCAGGAATGACCATTAAATTCCTTATGTAACATAGAATAAAGTCAAGAGTTTTTGCTTAACTAAATTGTGAACATCCATTTATGGAACACTCCCTGGGCCAGGAAGATCCCCTGGAGAAGGAAATGGCAACCCACCCCAGTACTCTTGCCTGGAAAATCCCATGGATAGAGGAGCCTGGTAGGCTACACTCCATGGGGTCGCAGAGTCAGACACAACTAAGCGACTTTACTTATAGTACTAAAAATAATGAGGAAGCTCTTTATGGTCAGATATGAAATTGTCTATAAGAACAGGTTATTCTAAAGGGGGGATCATAATACAAAAATGTGTACAGCATGTTATGTTTTGTGCAACAAAAGAGGAAAAAAATATACTCTATAAAGGAAGCTGGTGACCTTGGTTGCCTTGGGGAAGGGTTACTGGATAGTTGGGAATTAGACGTAAAAAGAAGACATCATAAAATTTTTTTTTAATCCTTTGCTTATTTGTAAATGAACCATGTAAATATGCCTTATTTGTTTAATTAAATTTTTAAATGTATAATTTGTTTTGTTTTGACTTTGAGAATAAAGTAAACATTCATTGAAAACTTTGTTACATGTGTAAATCTAACTTATGATGAAGACACCACAAATCAGAAAAGATTCATTAAATGATCTTGGATAATTGGTTTTATATTTGAAAATAAAAATATTTAGTCCTTATTTCTGGAGAAGGAAATAGCAACCCACTCTCCAGGATTCTTGCCTGGAGAATTCCATGGACAGAGGAGCCTGGCAGGCTACAGTCCAGTCCAGTTCAGTTCAGTCACTTATTCATGTCCAGTTCTTTGCAATCCCATGGACTGCAGCACTCCAGGCTTCCCTGTCCATCACCAACTCCCAGAGTTTACTCAAACTCATGTCCATTGAGTCGGTGATGCCATCCAACCATCTCATCCTCTGTCACCCGCTTCTTCCCCCACCTTTAATCTTTCCCAGCATCAGGGTCTTTTCAAATGAGTCAGTTTTTTGCATCACATGGCCAAAGTATTGGAGTTTCTGCTTCAGCATCAGTCCTTCCAATGAATATTCAGTACTGATTTCCTTTAGGATGGACTGGTTGGATCTCCTTTCTGTTCAAGGGATTCTCAAGAATCTTCTCCAACACCACAGTTCAAAAGCATCAATTCTTCGGCACTCAGCTTTCTTTGTAGTCCAACTCTCACATCTATACATGACTACTGAAAAAACCATAGCTTTGACTAGATAGACCTTTGTTGGCAAAGTAATGTCTCTGCTTTTTAATATGCTGTCTAGTTGGTCATAGCTTTTCTTCCAAGGAGCAAGCGTCTTTTAATTTCATGGCTGCAATCACCATCTGCAGTGATTTTGGAGCCCCCCAAAATGAAGTCTGTCACTGTTTCCATCGTTTCCCATCTATTTGCCATGAAGTGATGGGACCAGATGCCATGATCTTAGTTTTCTGAATGTTGAGTTTTAAGCCAACTTTTTCACTCTCTTCTTTCACTTTCATCAAGAGGTTCTTTAGTTCTTCTTTGCTTTCCTCCATAAGGGTGGTGTCATCTGCATATCTGAAGTTATTGATATTTCTCCCGGCAATCTTGATTCCAGCTTGTGCTTCATCCAGCCCAGTGTTTCTCATAATGTACTCTGCATATAAGTTAAATAAGCAGGGTGACAATATACAGCCTTGACCTACTCCTTTTCCTATTTGGAACCAGTCTGCTGTTCCATGTCCAGTTCTAACTGTTGCTTCCTGACCTGCATACAGATTTCTCAAGAGGCAGGTCAGGTGGTCTGGTATTCCCATCTTTTTCAGAATTTCCCACAGTTTGTTGAAAATTGTTATCTGTTGAGACCATTCAGGTATGACCTACATCAAATCCCTTACGATTATGCAGTAGAAGTGACAAATAGATTCAAGGGATTAGATCTGATAGAAAGAGTGACTGAAGAACTATAGACAGAGGTTCATGACATTGTACAGGAGGCAGTCATCAAGGCCATCTCCAAGAAAAAGAAATGCAAAAAGGCAAAATGGTTGCCTGAGGAAGCCTTACAAATAGCTGTGAAAAGAAGAGAAGTGAAAGACAAAGGAGAAAATGAAAGATATACCCATTTGAATGCAGAGTTCCAAAGAATAGCAAGGAGAGATAAGCCTTCCTCAGCAATCAATAAAAAGAAATAGAGGAAAACAATCGATAGGGAAAGACTAGAGATCTCTTCATGAAAATTAGAGATACCAAGGGAACATTTCAAGCAAAGGTGCCCACAGAAGGGGCTACAGTCCCTGGCATAGCAAAGACTCAGACATAAATTAGTGACTAAACAACAGTCCTTATTTCACAACACTGACCAGATTAAACTACAAATTATAGAGTGAAGTTACTAAAAATAAATTAAAATTAGATAAAAATATTAGAATAAAACAGGTAAGTCTTAGCACAAAGAAAAATTTCCCAAGAGAAACCTGACATATCTGACTTATGTAAAAATTAAAATCTCCTATAGATCAGAAATATTCTATAAAATTAAAAAATATACTAAAAATTGAGAAAAATACACAAATATAAGAGATTATATCTCTATTTCATTTTATTTATTTTTTAAATGGGAGCACAGATTACAGATTTATGTAATAGAAGTTTTATGTAACACAAGAGCCTCCATAACGAAATGAAGACCTGAAGAAACAGACCTATGCACTGGTCTGCTGGGTTTGATGACCAGTGGACAGTCAACTCAGGACCAGCCAGACGGAAAATTGCCCAGGGCAAGGTATGTGAGAAAGAGCATGGAACTTCCATGCCCTCTCCAGGGGTACCGTTCTCCCCATGTCTCCACGTGGTCACTAAGCAGGAAACCCCAATAACTATCCAATCAAACTAGAAGACAAAGCAAACTTTTGGAAACCTCACTAACATCTCAATATAAAAATGGGCAGAGGAAATTAACAGATAGGAAATGAAAACGGCTAAGGACATATGAAAGCTCATTGATCATCAAAATAACCCAAATTAAAAAGAAACCTTCTCTCGCCTGTCAGATGCATGAAACTCCAAGGATGAGGGGGCCTTCATAACTACTGATGGATATGTAAAGTGTCACAACCTTTCTGAAAAACATCTTGAGATGAGTACCAACAGCCTTCAACAGATTCAAAACTTCTCACTCAATAATTCTAAGTTTCTACAAACTATCTCCTCAGAAATATAATGTGACATTATTTATAATAAGAAAAAACCTTGGAACCAATACAATTGTCTGTAATATGGAAATGTAATAAAATCTGATGCTCTCATAAAATATTATGCAGACATTAAAATCATTAATTAAAAAAATACTTAACATCTGGAAAGACATACAAGATATACTGTAAGTGAAAATGGCTATAGGCTCTGCTGGCAATTTTGAAATGACAATATATACTATATACACAGATTTTAATTAGCAGAGGGAAATGTAACAAAATGTTAACAATCATTTTCTTTAAAATTAATTTTATTACTTTTACTTTTTGTAAATTTTAAAGTTTCTATAATAAATGGTAGAAGGAGACACCATATTTAGATGAAGAAATATTACAATTACAGAAACTTCACCTGGCATCAACAAGCTCCAGATCTCAACTGAAAGTGTCAATTACTACAACAAGCAGGAAACTCACAGAGAAAACCTTGATGATGCATGAGTACCTGCCTTTCATCTTTCTTACACACCTTTGACTCAAAACTTCATGGCCCAATAGAGTAAGGACAGAGCAATACCAGGACAACTCCAGTGGGCAGCCAACAGGAGAACTATCGCTCAGCATAATAAATAATCTTGCACAGGCTCCATGGCCAAAACACAAACAACTCAACTGTAATGGTGTTTCCACGACACACTTGCCTGCCCAGAAAGTCTTCAGCCAAGACCACCACTTATGGTCCACAAACCACCAGGTGAAAGGAACTGCCTTAATAATCTAAGAATTGATAACTCTGGCACGAAGAGCCCCACATGCCATGCGCAGGCTCCCAAGGGCCCTTCCCCATCCCCTAGTGTTTTCTCTGGCTGGATGTTTTATATCATGTTCAGTCCAACCCAGCTAATAAAGGAGCTCTTTTAAAGCTGAGAAAAACCCTGTGTATTGGGTTCCTGGGTCCAACATGTGTGCAATAAATAAAGAAGCACGGAACACATGTACAGTACCTTCCCGAAGCTGTGTTGGCTTCGCAGAATTCTCCCCGCTCATTAAAACAACAAAGGATGCAGCTGCTCGAACTGTAGCCTGCCATGTTGACATGGCAACGGGTGGCTCCTGGCATGGAAAAAGGGCCCTGTTGTTTATGGGAGATCCCACAGTATAAACACATGGCCTGCAGAAGAAAGACAAAGAAACAAAGGCAGAGAATCTTTAAAATGAGTTGTCACTTTCCTTACCACCATGGTAGCAAACGTTAAGTTGAACTTTCAAAGAGAAAATATCGAACTGACATCTGCCAAGGGTTATGTGAATAGCTGAGTGGTTATTTCTCCCAAATGAATTACTTAAATATGTAAAGAGAGCTTTTTTTTTTTTCCCCTAAGGGGAAAAATATTTTTTGGATAAAGTTTTAAATGCTAGTCTGCCAAGTTAAAATTTATATTACCTTGCCCTTCCCCTTAGGTTCTTAGGCCTTCAAAACAAGAAAGTTTTAGAGACATTCTTATAAAACTTTTGGAAAATATTCTGGAAAAGAAAATATGTTTAGTGATACTGAGATATTAATACTTGGAAAAACAAGCTGGTGGTCTCAAATGCAGTGCTGGCGGGCAGATACCCCCAATCTTGGAAACCACCATCTCAAATGGAACCCTTGTGGGAATCCTTGTGCAGAGGCCAAGAACAGGGGTTGGCGTATAAACAGGACTGTGGGTCACAACAACCAGGAGGCTTGTGACGGGAAGGCCAAGGGCAGAGTTGTTACCAAAGGAAGTATAAGAAACCAGTGGCTGTTTGCAGATGACATGATCCTCTACACAGAAAACCCTAAAGACTCTACCAGAAAATTACTAGAGCTAATCAATGAATATAGTAAAGTTGCAGGATATAAAATTAACACACAGAAATCCCTTGCATTCCTATATACTAACAATGAAAAAACAGAAAGAGAACTTAAGGAAACAATACCATTCACCATTGCAACAAAAAGAATAAAATACTTAGGAGTATATCTACCTAAAGAAACAAAAGACCTATACATAGAAAACTATAAAACACTGATGAAAGAAATCAAAGAGGACACAAACAGATGGAGAAACATACCGTGTTCATGGATTGGAAGAATCAATATTGTCAAAATGGCTATTCTACCCAAAGCAATCTATAGATTCAATGCAATCCCTATCAAGCTATCAACGGTATTTTTCACAGAACTAGAACAAATAATTTCACAATTTGTATGGAAATACAAAAAAACCTCGAATAGCCAAAGTAATCTTGAGAAAGAAGAATGGAACTGGAGGAATCAACCTGCCTGACTTCAGACTCTACTACAAAGCCACAGTCATCAAGACAGTATGGTACCGGCACAAAGACAGAAATATAGATCAATGGAACAGAATAGAAAGCCCAGAGATAAATCCACGAACCTATGGACACCTTATCTTTGACAAAGGAGGCAAGGATATACAATGGAAAAAAGACAACCTCTTTAACAAGTGGTGCTGGGAAAACTGGTCAACCACTTGTAAAAGAATGAAACTAGAACACTTTCTAACACCATACACAAAAATAAACTCAAAATGGATTAAAGATCTAAATGTAAGACCAGAAACTATAAAACTCCTAGAGGAGAACATAGGCAAAACACTCTCCGACATAAATCACAGCAAGATCCTCTATGACCCACCTCCCAGAATATTGGAAATAAAAGCAAAACTAAACAAATGGGACCTAATGAAACTTAAAAGCTTTTGCACTACAAAGGAAACTATAAGTAAGGTGAAAAGACAGCCCTCAGATTGGGAGAAAATAATAGCAAATGAAGAAACAGACAAAGGGTTAATCTCAAAAATATACAAGCAACTCCTGCAGCTCAATTCCAGAAAAATAAATGACCCAATCAAAAAATGGGCCAAAGAACTAAACAGACATTTCTCCAAAGAAGACATACAGATGGCTAACAAACACATGAAAAGATGCTCAACATCACTCATTATCAGAGAAATGCAAATCAAAACCACAATGAGGTACCATTACACGCCAGTCAGGATGGCTGCTATCCAAAAGTCTATAAGCAATAAATGCTGGAGAGGGTGTGGAGAAAAGGGAACTCTCTTACATTGTTGGTGGGAATGCAAACTAGTACAGCCACTATGGAAAACAGTGTGGAGATTTCTTAAAAAACTGGAAATAGAACTGCCATATGACCCAGCAATCCCACTTCTGGGCATACACACTGAGGAAACCAGATCTGAAAGAGACATGTGCACCCCAATGTTCATCGCAGCACTGTTTATAATAGCCAGGACATGGAAGCAACCTAGATGCCCATCAGCAGACGAATGGATAAGGAAGCTGTGGTACATATACACCATGGAATATTACTCAGCCATTAAAAAGAATTCATTTGAATCAGTTCTAATGAGATGGATGAAACTGGAGCCCATTATACAGAGTGAAGTAAGCCAGAAAGATAAAGAACATTACAGCATACTAACACATATATATGGAATTTAGAAAGATGGTAACGATAACCCTATATGCAAAACAGAAAAGAGACACAGAAATACAGAACAGACTTTTGAACTCTGTGGGAGAAGGTGAGGGTGGGATGTTTTCAAAAGAACAGCATGTATACTATCTATGGTGAAACAGATCACCAGCCCAGGTGGATGCATGAGACAAGTGCTCGGGCCTGGTGCACTGGGAAGACCCAGAGGAATCGGGTGGAGAGGGAGGTGGGAGGGGGGATCGGGATGGGGAATACGTGTAAATCTATGGCTGATTCATATCAATGTATGACAAAACCCACTGAAATGTTGTGAAGTAATTAGCCTCCAACTAAAAAAAAAAAAGAAAAAAAGAAACCAGTGGCATGACATTGGGGCCCATTCTGCTACAATTAAAAAATACAAACCTACACACACCAAGAACAATCCCTTCCATGATAAGTCACAAAGAGAAATGGAAAAAAATCTCTGAGATCAAAGAAATCTATTCTTTTAACACCACCGAGTAGAAGGCACAGACTGACCCTTGGGAAGATGTCTTAGGAAAATGTTTCCACTTGTTGTTTTTCAAGAGTTATGGCAAATATGATATAGTTTTAATCAGCTTGATTGATGGAGTAAACGATAAGAGTGGAGTGCTACCTCTCTTGCATAAACTGGTTTTCCTTTTTAGAATAGTTAACACTATTATGACTGAAGATTTATTGTGTTCTTACAGTGAGCAAGAACACACAGAATGATGACCCCACTCCATCAGTCAGGGTCCAGGAGGGAAAACATAAACCAGTGTGGGTCTTAATAAACAGAGGTAATTTAATATAGGGGATTGGTCCTAGAAGTAATAGAAGGACCGAGAAGCCAAACAGCAGACAGTGATGCTACCCAGAGATTAGCCATAGCGGCAAGGAGCTGTGACTCCATGGGTTGGAGGAGCTGCTGTTACTGAGTGTTCTGGGCTTCCAGCAACAGGAGTCATTTAATAGAAGCCAGAATCACAGTGGAGAATGTCCAATGGGTGCAGGGACCAGGGAGACTCAGTCATTGCTAGAGGCGCCAAAATAAGCAGAAAGAGGAGAGGAAGTAGTTTGTGTGTGTGTGTGTGTGTGTGTGTGTGAGTCTCTCAGTATCCAGGCAAGAATACTAGACCTTCTCCAGGAGGTCTTCCCGACCCAGGGATCAAACCCAGGTCTCCTGCTTTGCAGGCAGATTCTTTACCATCTAAGCCACCAGAGAAGCCCAGGAAATTGTTCATTGCTTGCTAACTCCTGCTCTCAAAAGTGTTCCATCAATGCCCTGCACTGGCCAAACCTGACAGGAAGTCAGAAGACAAGGGAGCCTGGGAAATGAGGTTCCTTGTCATCAGGAGAAGATAATAAGAGCAGAAAATGGACCTTAGAGCAAACAGGTAGTCTACCTTCTAGAAGTGTATATGCCATGATTACTCACAGATTTGACATGAGGCAGAGAAAGAAGACTAGACATTCAGAAGACTAGTGTTGGCTGGGTTATCAGCTCATTAAATGGCTATGGAAAAATCCCTGACCTCTCTGAGTCACATGCAAAATGGGGATAAAGGGGCAGGTATGTGACTTCAGTTGTCTGTCTGTTCTGGTCCATAAACCCATGGTTGTGTCCCAGAATCACAGATTCAAGATCAAAGGCAAATTTTCATGGAAGGCCCAGAGTCTCCCATTGATTTCACAGAGTACTGAGCTCTCACCCAGGTGCTCTTGGATCCCTGGTTAATTGACTGAGCCTGAGTTAACTTCAGGCAGTTGAGGACCTAATGAAATCCCCCTAAAACCACCTCCTCCTAGCTGGGGCTGCTGGTTTGGGTGCCTGGTGGGGGATGCTGTAGCAGCTCAAATAGCTCAGGTAGGTAGCATCAAGGCATGCCTAGTTCTGAAAATTCCACCTGTTTTTTTTTTTCCCAAAAAGTCCAACATAGAGAAGGATCCCAAAAAGAAAAGCATCATCAGTGGAACAGTATGTTGCCCCTGGCCGAATGGTAGGCATAACTTCCTCTGACAGTAACAGACACTGAGAATCAAGGCTTCCTTTCTTACTAAAGTAGAACAGACCCCACAATGTCTGTCAGCTCATGAGCTCTTGAAATCCACTTCCAATCTAAGCAGACTTGTGGAGATAAGCCTATTTGTGATGCTCACAGGGAAGTGGGAGACCCTGTCAAGAGATCGCCTAAGACTTTCTCTGGGGAGAGGAAGGGGGAGCTGACCCCATATTATGGTTTGAAGTCTCAGGGTACTTCGGGGAAGTATCTGTGCTTTATCTGTGCTCTCTTGTTATTACACTCAGCACCTCACTTCCCTAGAGTGACTCTAGTGTTACAGGTCTTCCCTTGTCTGCACACGGAGCAAATTCTCCCCAAAAGACTGGCTTGCCAGGACGTTTGCCTTTCTTCTCCCTGTAAGTTTGGGTTGGAGGCCCTGCTGGCATGTTATTATGCATTCCACCAGTGCCCTTAGGTATGAGGTCCCCAAGCCTTCCTCCACAGCCTCCATACCTCTTTCCAGAAGAAATTATCAGATTTGAGATGAGGTCACATGTGAGAAGGGGCCTTCCAGGTGGCGCCAGTGGTAAAGAGTATGCCTGCCAATGCAGGAGACAAAAGAGACACAGGTTTGATCCCTAGGTTGGGAAGATCCCGTGGAGGAGGGCATGGCAACTCACTCCAGTGTTCTTGCCTGAAGAATCCCACGGACAGAGGAGCCTGGGGGGCTACAGTCCATGGGGTCACAAGGAGTCGGACACGACTGAAGTGGCTTAGCACACACACACACATGTGAGAAGACAGGGCAGAGGACGAATCAGAAAGACTCAGTGATTCACTGAAGAAGGAAAAGGAAGGGAAGGCCTCCCTGAGGTAGCCAGCTCCCAAGATGGCCCCAGTGACTCCCGCCCCAGGTATCCACACCCCTGTGTAATCCCCTCCCACACTGCACTGGGGTGTCCTGTGTGACCCAAACCACTACAACGAAGAGCCCGCACACCCCAACTAGAGAAAACCGGCATGCAGCAACAAAGACCTAGTGCAGCCAAAAGAAACATAAATAAATTATAAAAATAAACAGGAAAACAATCCTAGGCCAAATTTCTTGAAAATGTACATTCTCTTCATGCTCCCAGTCTACTTCCTTCTTGGTCTTTTCTTCTTTTTCTCAGCTCACCCCTCCCTCCCCAACACATCCAAACCAAGAGCCAGTGACTTTATAACTGATGGCTTTTTGAGCTTTCACAATCTGATATGCCTATGCATGTCACACATCACAGTGCAAATGTCCAAAGCAATCTAAAGTCAAGTAACTACATTTTAAGAGGGATGAAAGCTTTAACCCCCGGGTAAAAGCCTAGTGGTGGAATTTTGGGCATCTGACAGAAAGTATAGAATGGGTGGACAGGAGGTCTTCATGGAGTCTGAAAATCATACTTTGTGATGACTCTTGCCACACACACATGTTCCCCACCCTTCCTCTTCCCTACCCATTGTGTCCCAGGAGGGGATGAAAATCTATGTGCATTTATAAACATGCTCTGCAGTTATCTGGATGTGTGATCATTGAAATATATGCAGGTGTGTTTATTCAACATGCACAGCCTTGCACCTTGGCCATGTTGCTAAAATGCCTATGGGATAGATGTTTAGGCACAAGCCTGCAATTCTCTGATGTTTATAAACATCATTATTTCCCAAATGAACAATTCCTTCCAACATGAAAAGCAAAACTCTCCTACCAGGGTTCATCCCACATGCCCTGGGATACCCACCCGCAGGGGAGACCCCTTGGAGCCCAGATTAACTGCACAGGAGTTGCAGGAATGGGAGAAAGCAACTGAAAATGAGAAAGAAAACAGGGTAAGATGGCGGGTGACAGCCAGGCCATGGCTTGTTGTCATTAAAGAACTAAACTAAGAACCTGTCAGAATAACAATTATTTCAGCTTCTTGTCATATGTTTGTGTATTCTCAGAGCAGTCAAATGAAGATGAGATACACTATGCTGCTGGTCTGACTATGTCTGTCCAAATTCATATGTTGAAATCTTAATGTCCAAAGTGTTGGTAATTAGGAGGTGAGGTCATTGGGAGGTGCTCAGGTCATGAGGAGCCCTCATGGATGAGATTGATGCCTTTATAAAAGAGGCCAGACAGAGCTTCCGGGCCCCTTCCACCAGGTAAGGCCACAGCCAGAAGTTGGCAGTCTGCAACACACAAGAGGGCCTTCACCAGGACCTGACCATGTTGGCACCCTAATCTCAGACTTTTAGCCTCCAGAACCATGATAAATTAAGTTCTGTTGCTTATAAACCATTCTCTCTGCAGTTATTTTGTTATAGCAGCCCAAATGGAAATGGACTATGATGTCAACTAAATATGTTTGCTTACCTTTTTTGAGGTGAAGCCATCTTTACAACTTGTAGGGAATAGGCTCAACCCATACATTTTCTTTATTTTCAGTTGACTACTATATGAATTTTTCTTTTTGCAGTTGGAGTGAAAGGGGGTTATTTTTAGTTTAAAAATACTACTTTCCATAAAAATCACCCATTTTCAGAGACTTGATTATCACAGATCAACAACTGGGGAGAGGGTGGCTTCAATAGACAGTAGGAGGTGATGAGCCCGCTGTCACTGTGGATGTGGCTTGATACGATGTTTTTCCACACTGAGGCACTGATCTGGTCACTGGAGGCCAGGAGGCCACAGATATGACAGGTTGGTGGTTCAGATTCTTTCATATTTCATATTTTCAAATATTTCAGATTCTTTGTAACTTCCCAGTTACAAAGTCTTCAGGACTCCTCTGATTCCTTTTTATCTGTTCTCCTTCCTGCACCTGACCTTTTTTTATGGTTCTATGTTCTCGTTAAACCTAAGTTACAGTTTCTGTTGTAGGTAAGCAACCGTGTTGCTTTCTGTGACATAAAAACCAAGAGCCAGACTACTAAAACAGGAAGTATCCACCAGAACTGCCCCCTCACCTCTCTCTCTCATCCCTACACACACACACAGACACCCAAACACCACACTCTCTCTCTCACACACACACATCCCTTCTCTGTTATCATTCTTCTTCATGGAGTGATCACCAAAACCAGGACTCACCAATCATAATGAACATACATGACGAGTCCAACGAGAATACTGCTTTGACTAGGATAGATTCAGGCACAGTCAAAATGGACTGGACTGAAAGTGGCTTTGAGTCAGAAATTCACCTCTTCAACAGAGATGTTTGGGTGCAAAACTAGCAAGCTGTTTGTAAAGGCAAAGACACTGCTTCTCATCTGGAAGCCCCTTATGAGGATAGGATTTAATGTATGGCAAACATTTGGAGATCCTCTCACGGAACTTTCTCATTTTACACATGAGGAAACTAAGCTCCAGAGATGTGAAATGACTTTTCTGAATCACACAGCTAATTGGCAGCCCACCTTTTGAGTACTCAGGTCTCTTGGCCCTCACTTTCTAGATTCTTTTCAACTCTCCACACTTTTGGTTATAGGTCATTTTTATTTGTTATTTTCTGTTGATGTTTGGTTATTCATGTCTTGTTGCTGTTGTTTGGTTGATTTTTGTTCATTACTTGTTTAATTTCCATTAAGACAGTCCATCTTTGTCTTTTCTCACAAAACTCAACTGGGTTTCTGAGAAATACAATTCTAGATGGTGCAGCAAGGGGATAAAGAACCCAAGAAAGAACACTTTCAAACATTTTCAAATTTGGAATTATCAATTCCTCCTCTGCAGTAATACAATGATATTATAGAATTAATGTGTATTTACCCTTTAGTTTTCCTGAATTTTATATTGGTTTCTTGAAGCAAATGGGGGAAAAAAGGTATTAATTACAGAAATGTTCATTTTAGACCTGAAATCTCTTCTAAAATATCTTCTGTTCATTCTTTTAATTTTAAAACTTCATAGTGAGATACCAAGAAAATGAAACTATTTTATTGTATGTGTGTGTGAGGGGGGCATGTATTAACATCTGGTTTTGATGTTAAACTAAAAATATTGGTCCAATACCTGAACAATAAATATAATTTTAAAAAATTGTTCTCTCCTTAGTATTTTGCCAACATCATTCTGGCTTTATTAAAACAAAGCAACATTATAGTGATTTAGGAAATTTTTAATTTTAATATCACTTTAAGTTATAATGTATTTTCCTAGTCAGATATTTTTAACAAAGACCAAATAATTGTAGCTTCTATAATAAATTTCCTATATTTAACTGAATTTCCCCTCCATTCAACCCATTCAGTGATGTCATCAGCTTAAGCAAGATCTCCTAGACCACTTGGGTGGTTCCACAACTATCACAGTGATCCAAAAGGGAAAAGGAATGAGTTACCAGAAAGAATGTTTTGATTTTAGATAATATTTTATTCACTGAAATGGAAAAAATGCAGGAAACACATAAACTTTGAATAAAGATTTCCATTTTTTAAAGATTTTTTTTTTCTAAAGTATGCTGATGTTCTAGAATCAAAAGATATTGTCTTCTTCTTATCTGGCTTAGCAAGAATAATGGCCCCAGTTCTCATCTAAATATTTTTAAAGGGCACACATACTCATACACATACTCACACAAAAGTAAGCACTTTTTCCAAGAAGCATGTATCATATTGTTATGTATGTGTTTGTTTTATCAGTCATTTTTAAAGGTCATTTAAAATCTAGTATCTGAATGATGGAGGCAAGAAAGAGCAAGTAGATTCAAGAGAAGCCAGAACTCCACAATGGTTGAAAGAAAGTAGGAAAATGTAGTTTTTATATTTCCAGCTATTTCATCTTAGAACTAGAATAACAATGAAGGAGAGTAAGTTGTTGACAATGACTGAAAAGAAATACTCTTTTACAGCGGCAAATATATTTTCAGTTCCCATCTAGAAAACATTGCTACTTGATAAAAAATGGGGTGACAGCTCTTAGGAAAGGGAAATTGCAGGGTGGAAAGAGGATTATTTTTTTCAAATTTGAAACTTTTTGATGACTTTTTTTTTTTTTTTATCAGTTTTAGATTTATTTTTAAATATTTATTTATTTTTGGCTGCTTCAGATCTCAGTTGCAGGATCTGAGATGTTTTGTTGGGGGTGTGCTGGCTTAGTTGCCCCATGGCATGTGGGATCTTAGTTCCCTGAGCAGGGATCAAACCACATCCCCTGCATTGGAAGGCAGACTCTAAACCACTGGACCATCAGGAAGTCCCTAGCTTTGTTTTTAAAAGTATAAAGATAAGACATAGACTTCCCATATATTCCATACTCAGTTTTCCCTACAACTTACATTAGTATATTTGTCACAGTTGACATATTATTATTAATTAAAGTTCAGATTTTACTCAGATTTCCTTAGTTCTCTCTTTAAAAAAAATCCTCTATACCCCTTTTCTATTCTAGAATACTACATTAATTTTAATTATCATGTCTCTTTAGGCTTATCTTGATTGTGACAGTTTCTGAAGACTTTATTTATGTTGGCCTTGAGCGTTTTCAGGAGTACTGGTCAGGTATTTTGTTAAAAGTCTGATTTATCTGATATTTTCTCTTGGTTAGATTGGGGCTGTGGGTTTTGAGGAGGAAGATCAAAGATGCCATTTTTATCACATACTATCAACGTGACGCATCGGTGTTGATGTCAGCTGTGATCTCCTTGCTGAGGTCATGTTTGTCAGGTTTCTCCAATGAAAATTTACTTTCTCCTCCTTTCCATACTGTCCTCTTTGGAAGGAAGTCATTATGAATAAATAGTCCTTACTTAAGGAGGGAGGAATTATGCTCTATCTCCCTGAGGGCAGAGTTTCTATGTAACTTGGACTTCTGCACCATGGATTTGGCCATTCTCCCCATTTGCTTATTTAAGTCAATAACTTTTTTATATTAGTGTGGACTCATGAATATTTATTTTAATAAATATTAAAATATTTATTAAATATTTGGGTTATCATCTAAAACTATTTTACTTTGTTGCTCAGTTTTGGTCACTAGGAGTTCTTTCAGATGAGTCCTTGGACTTCAACACACTCATGCAATTCCGGGTTCTTATTGCTGTTGTTAGAGCATTTCCTTGTTTTCTGGCACAATAGATGCTACAGCTTCATCTTGTATGTTTCCCGCTCTAGCCCCAGTCATTTCTCTAAGAACTCTGGTTCCTTCACTGGAGCATGATATTAGAAACCAAGATCTGGGCACTAGGGAGTACTCACTGCTTCTAAACCCACTCAGCTGAGAAACAAGGAAATACATGTGTGTATGCTAACTCTTGCAAACACCCCATATCTATAATTATTTCTATATGCAACCATCTGTATCTGTATTATGCTAAACATGAGTTCATAGTGATATCTCCCATTCTAATCCATTTCCACATGAATCATTCTATCCTCTTCCCCTTGCTCATCTGTAATCTCCCACTTCAACAGTGAGAAGCCTGGCTCCCATCATCTGCATCCATTTACTAAATTACTCAATTCCAGTATACACGTAGAGTGGTACCAGAATTGTTAACCTGTATTCCCATGGGAAACAACTCTATCAACTATAGTGCAGTAATTATGTACAGTTCCTTTTGCTTTCAGCCTTACAGATTCAGCTCATTTTTAAAGTTACTTAGGTCAGCACATTTTCCCCTCTACTCTCTTCAATGAGATTGTTTCATACATTTTTAATATAGCTAGATTGTTCCATCACATTTTATAATTTCCTCCTGGGATCCTCTGACCTCCTAAGTGATTATTTATTTACATATTATCAAACAAAATAACAAATTTTATTCTCAACAAACCAGTCAAACCTAAAGGAAATCAACCCTGAATATGCATTGGAAGAACTGATGCTGAAGCTCCAATACTTTGGCCACCTGATGCAAGGAGTTGACTCCTTGGAAAAGACCCTGATGCTCCGAAAGATTGAAGACAGGAGGAAAAGGGGACAACAGAGGATGAGGTGGTTAGATGGCATTACCAATTCAAAGGACATGAGTTTGAACAAACTCCAGGAGATAGTGAAGGACAGGGAAGCCTGGTATGCTGCAGTCCATGGGGTCATAGAGTCCAAAATGACTAAGCGACTGAAAATTCTCTACAAGGTGTAGAATGAGAGTGGGAAGGGGAGAAGCCATTGTTGGAACTTGAAAGGACAGGTACAAGGTTAGAGTTTTTCTTAAATTTCTGTCTAGTATCTGCTTAAAAATGGAAAATTTTTGAAAGCTAATATAATTCATTTTTTAAAAATGTATTGAAATCTTTGCTTACAGTAAGGGACATGGTAAAAATCAAAAGTAAGAAACATAGCTCCTTTTCACAATTAAGACATGGATTTTTCCAGGAGCTTTCAGTAACTTTATAGAATATTCCTACTTATAAAATGGGAATAAAAAGTTCCTCATCCACACTAAAAATTTATAGTAGGAATGTTGATAGTATTCTGCCATTCAATGGTAAAAATTTAACCACTACTTTCATTTGAAACCCTGGTGATTACTAACAAGAAATTATTTCTGTCTAGCAACCTGGAATCCTTGGGCATTTAAGGTCCTTACAGTATCCAAAGAGTTACCAGTATATACCTAGATTTATTCTTAAACACATGGGAGAATTTAGTGACCGTTCATGGAAGATTCATCATGACTGTAATAAAATTCCCCCCAAAAAAGAAAAAAGAAGGGAGGAAAAATCTTTTAAGGTTTAAAAAACAAATTTATTATCTCTGTAAGACTCCATAAATGTCATTTATTTACTAACATATAATTACAGACTTCCAAGGATACAGCTTAAACTCTTGCTGGATCATGTATTTATTGAATATTCAGAAAAGGAGACATCAAGAGTAAATTCAAGTCAACCCTTCAGGAGCAAAATGTGCCCAAGGACCTTTTGAGAGTTTCTTTAAGGAAACCAGCATTTATCAACAACTCATTCCTACTCAACACTTCATATGTAATGTAATTCACAAGTCTAGCCTCTACAGTAAACACTGAGAAGAAAGCTATGTTTGAGACCATGAATGAGTATTTCTTCCAAATACTGCCAATAGTTTCTTCTTCCCCGTTACTCTAATTCAAAAATGAAATATCTGGAAGTATGAAAACTAGAATTTCCTAGTTAAATATTCAGAGACAGCATATTGTTAAATCTTATTAAAAGCTCATCCTTAATAATTTCCAAAAAATTTAAAGATACAATAAGAACATCTATTTCTTTCCTTCACAGACTCCCAAGAATATTCAGTAAGTTATTCTATAAACAAATCACTATGCTTTTCTACTGATGTAAATTTCACTACCCTGCACTGTCCCAAAGGCTGCCTCAGACTAGCAGAAATAAGACAGGAAGTGAACTCATTCTGAGCAGGGAGGGAGACCAGAGGAGGAGGTAAGACTGGAGGCAAGGAGCAGGATAATTAGAGCTCAAACTCAAGGTGATGCTTTAAAAAACATAATCTAAAAGGTTTTTTTGAGGGGGGTGAGTTAGGGGAGAGATGTAAGCAATTTATCTATACCACTGCCTTCATTAAGAGAGTCCTCTGCTATAAAAGAAGGAGCTAAAAACAAGCTCACAGAGAGGAAGGTTCTTCCAACCAAGCCCTTCCAACCAAGCCATAATTACTGTATTGACTCACAATACATTAGCACAAATAAATAGGTAAAATAATGAGGAATCAATAAAGTTTGATTTGAAAATTCTCAAATTCTAAAAACCCTAAAGTGCTGGAGGAGGAGAAGAAAAGAACTGCCTATATACTCCCCCGAACACTGATGTTTCATCAATTCTTCCTCTCCACACAAAAAATCAGGAGTCCCCTTGGTGTCAAATACCCAGAATCACAGCCAAAGAAGCAAGTGTCAACTCAGCAGGACTGACTGTCACACTCTTCAGAAATAGATCTTCCCAGTGCTTTGAGGGTTCACATTATATAATAACTGACAAAGTCCACGGAGGCATAGCTGCCAAGAGATGGATACAGTAAGAAAGTCACAGAGCAGAGTTGGCTTTATTTGGAAGCACTTTGCCAGGATTCACACCAACCCAACACAGCAGCTATTTATTCCCTCGGGGGAAAATGAAGGAACTTTGGGAAAGTATTTGCTCAAAGATACTTATCATTTCCATCTACAGTACTGGAAGTTGCTAGCAGAGATCTCAACAGAGAGCTAAGCTTGAGATTTAACCATTAAATCTGCCTTTCAGTCTCCTAACTCAGAAATACAGGGGCTTAAGAAAGTAATCTTTTTCATTTTCAGGAAAGTAATCCTATTAAGAGTTCAGCATGCCTGGGAGTTAACCTGCTTCCCTCAGGGTCGAAGGATTTAAGGGTTAGATGGGTAATGCCACAGGATAAAGAGGAGGATCTTTGCAAAGGTTCATCTCCCAGTGTGTAAGATTAATGACCAGGGAACTGCGGAGAACCCAGATAACCTACCTGCCACTCTGGTCTGAGGTCCATGTGACTGATCGCCCCTGGGGTTTGGTTCTGTACCGTATCCTTATGGCATGAGGAAAGTCAGTAGCTGTCTGAGCCCCTGTCTTCCTGATCTGTAAGCTCCAAGGGTCAGTGTCAAACAGGAGTTCCCCGCAGCCAGGGGCCTGGCTGCAGCGAGCATAACAGTCTAACTGCTCCCTCCAGCGATCTGCAGGCAGAGCCACGAGGTCATGTACAATCTGATTCCTGAGCTCGGGAGACCTCGTAAACTTTTCAATACCTGGCGCAGCAGCAACATCCACCTCCTCAACCTTCAGCACAGATAAGTCACAGCAGTCCAGCACTAGCAAGAACTCCTCACTCCCATGATTCCCTGCGTCACAGCAGTGCTTGGAGCTAGAAATCCCAGAAGCCTGTTCCTGGTTGCCATGGTTACCATCTTTCCCAGAAGTGTCTTTTCCACCTTTACCACAGATTACAAAATCATCATATCCTATTTTAGATGAGAAGGTCTTTGTACTTGTCACAGGAATCTGATAGGGTTCAGGCATCCTAAATCGGCAGGCTTCGTTTGACTCTGATCGGCAGGCTACCTCGGTGGAACTACTCCATTTCTTGAATCTGTTTCCAGACTCGAAGAAAAGCACTATGGTGCCTTCAATGATTTGACTTTCAAAATCCACATCTAAATCCAATACATAGTGTTTCACAAGTATGTGGCTGGTGTTGGCCATGAGAGGCAGGTCATCTCGAGAGGGATCCAGCTTTATGTCCATGGTAGTACTGTTCAAGAACTTTGGTAAAATCTCAGAAGGGGCTTCCTATCAGTCCCAATCTTCCAGAGTCATAAATGGCTGCTTTCCAAAAAACACCTGATGTCACAAATTGGGGTTCCACAACTTTCAGTCCCCTGGTTAAAGAAGAAAGACACAATTAGACAAAATCCCAAAGAAGATCTTTTGCTCCTGCAACTGCTGCTTCTGCAAGTTGATTTCCTCCTTAAATAATTCCACGGTGTAGTAGGAGCTCATGGCTACAAGGCAGACTAATCTTTTTGACTGACATCAAACAAAACTACAGTATGGGTTTCTAAAAATATTTCAGTTGTCAATGGAATAAAAGACGCCTCCACAAAATCAGAAGAATCATGTTCCTAACTAATATAGTAGAACAGTCCTTGTCTTGGAAAAGAACGATTGTTGGGCAAAAATGTAACTGAGCATCACTGTACCTCTTGTTTTAAAAGATATTAAATGTATCATTTCTAATTTTGTGTATCATAAGAAAAGTGATTGTTTTTCTACTGTGATTCTAAGTAACAGATGTGAATGAAGGCTAAATGGCCTCATACGTTTTATTCTTTGAGAATAATAATTTAATACATACAATGTAACTCCAGGGATTAATGTACTTTTCACATTAGGACTATTCTCACATCAGCACTTCCAGTAAATTACAGGAAAATGAGCCAATTTACCAGGAGTGCATTCGAAGTATTCCTTTGAGATTGTTCACAGAGATTTTTCAAATTTATAGTTAAATACTCAAGGTATATCATTACATCTTAATAGCTGAAAACCCATTAACATTCTGGGTAATAGCCTTCTTGTGGCAAACAAAAAGGTCTTCTCATTTGAAAAAAAAAAAAGTATGCAAATACCTATAAAAGGAAGGAGAGAAATTAAAATGTAGAAACAGATGTTGTAATAAAATACCCAAGTTCTTCATAAAAGTTTTGAATCAAAATGTAGTCTTATTTTAAAACAGCAATCTAACTAAAAGAAAAATTATTTGAAATTATTTCAATCCCTGTTGTGTACCTAATTTCTTTCAACATTTTTTTTAACCAAAAAGTGAAAAAAAAAAATGGCAGAGGAAAAGAAATGAAAACTCTGACAAAGCAGATTTTTTTAAAAATCACTTTTGTATTTCTAAATATCAAGAGGTATTCTTTCATCAACTACAAAACATTACTTGTTTGACTTTTCAAGTAAAATTGAGCCCTCTCTTTTTATTAAGTCCTCCTCACTTTCCTTCTAACTTTATCTGCCAATCTCCTAGATTCTTATTTCCTTTCCTTCTAGAATCTTATTCCAACAATTAAAGCTATTGAATTTTCATTTTCTACCCCCCCACAGGCTATTTCCTCATCAAAATCTCACCTAGCCTTAAAAGGAGCTGGCTTCCAGCAGACTTGTACAGTCTGGTTTCAAGCTATTTTCCTTGTCATGGAGACCACACTCCCTTCAGATCCTTGTTCTCTAGTCAAAGGGCATACTCAGGACTTCTTTGGTGGTCCAGTGGTTATGATTCCAAGCTTCCACTGCAGGGGCCTCTGGTTCGGTCCTTGGTCAGGTAACTAAGATTCCACAGGACTCACTGTGTGGCCAAAAAAAAAAAAGGCCTGCTCAATAGACTGCTCCCCAAAGATGACCTGACACCTTACCTCCATGCTTTTTGTACTACTGTGTCATACTTGGAGTGCTCCTGGCTCCCACCTTCCATATCTACCTGCCAAATTCTACTCTCCCTTCACATAGTTTAAGTGCAATTGACTCCTGAAACCCTTCCTGCTCCCTCTCTTCCTCCCTCCCCATCCCCCCACCAAACTGTGAGTGTTAATATACACTTTGACTTTTAGAATGGTAAGAACTAAGAGTAATCAGGGATGTAAAAGAATAGTCTGAAAGCACTTTATGGAGAAGCTGGCACACACTTTGGGCTTCCCAGGTGCTGCTAGTGGTAAAAAACCCGTCTGCAATGCAGGAGACTCAGAAGAAACAGTTTGATCCCTGGGTTTGGAAATCCCCTGGAGGAGGGACTGGCAACCCACTCCAGTATTCTTGCCTGGAGAATCCCAGGGACAGAAGAGCCTTGCAGGCTACAGTCCATAGGGTCACAGAGAGTCAGACGTGACTGAAGCGACTTAGCACACATGCATGGCACACACTTTAGTCTTAGAAAAGTCAATGGGCAAAGGAAATAAGCTAGGGTATTTGCCGTTCGGTGTGAGAACTGAAATTGTCATATTATTTATAATAAACTTCAGTAAAGCTATTGTCAATACTTATGTAATCAGAAACAACAGATTGTTAAAACTTGACCCTGCTGGATTTTGGAGTTGCTATAACGTACTATTTTGTTGATTGGGCTATTAAAACATTGGTTTTTGTTTAATTAAAAAATACCTGGACACACATAAAGAAAACTCTGAATCATCTAAGAAAAGGGTTAACTTGATGGCTGTTTAAACTATGAAATTTGAAAAAGAACACATTAGCATTTGTAATAATATAGATAAAACCATTTATTACCTAACCTTAATAGATTCCTAATGTGAAAGTTAATATAATTTAACAATAAAATATGTTGTGTAGAGTGGTTTTTACCACTTTTGTCCCTGGTGGCTATCCCCAGGCTACCTTAGAGCCCTGGCCATCCAAGACTGTTAATGTCACTTTGTCAACCTAACTGGAAATCTTTTGGTCCTCTTTATGAGATTTTTTAAAAATTGAAGTGTATTTGACTAAAAATATTATATATAAGCTATAGGTGTATAACACAGTGATTCACAATTTCTAGAGGTTATACTCCATTTATAGTTATTGTAAAATATTGGCTATATTCCTTATATTGTATAATATATCCTTGCAGATTATTTTATACAAAATAGTTTGTACCTTACTCCTTTACCCTTATGTGCCCCTTCCCCTTCCCTCTCCCCGCCCATAACCACCAATTTGTTCTCTATATCCATGAGTTTGCTTTTTTTCTGTTATATTTACTAGCTTTTGTTGATTTTCTTCAGATTCTACATATAAGTGATCTCTCACGGTATTTGTCTTTCTCTGTCTGACATTTCACCTAGAATTATACTCTCAAAGTTCATTCATGTTGCTACAAATGACAAAATTTTTATTCTTCTCTATTGCTGCATAGTACTCCATTGTGTACATATATATATATACATATATACATATATATATATATATATATACACACACACACCACATTTTCTCCCATTCAGTAGACTGGCTTTTCATAGAGATAGATAGATAGACAGACAGACATACACACACACCACATCTATTCATCTGTTGATGGACATTTACATGGCTTCCATATCTTGGCAAGTGTAAGCAATGTTAATAAGAACACTGAAGTGCAAATATCTTTTCAAGTTAAGAGTTGTCGTTTTGGATATATACCCAGGAGTAGAATTGCTATGGTTGTCCTATTTTCAGAATTTTGAGAAACTTAACATACAGTTTTCTACAGTGGCTACAATAATTTACACTCCCACCAACACTGTGCAAGAGTGTTTTCTTCACATTCCAGCCAATGCCATTTGTGTTCTTTCTGATGACAGCCATTCTGTTAGGTGTGAGGTGGTATTTCATTGTGGTTTTGATTTGCATTTCCCTGATGATGATGAGTGATATTAAGCATCTTCTCTTGTAATCACGTTGCTTGTTTTTTATGTTGAACCATATGAACTGTTTATATATTTTGAATATTAATGCTTTATTGGTCACATCATTTGCAAACATTTTCTCCCGTTCAGTAGGTTGTCTTTTCATTTTGTTGATGGCTTACTTTTCTATTTAAAAGCTTTTAAGTTAAATTAGGTCCCATATATTTATTTTTGCTTTTACTTCCTTTGTTTGGGAGATAGAGCCAAAAAAAATATTGCTATGATTTATGTCAAAGGGTGTTTTGCCATGTTATTTCTTCTAGAAGTTTCATGATTTTAGGTCTTACATTTAGGTCTTTAATCCATTTTATTTTTTTGAATAGTGTTAAAGAAGGTTCTAATTTAATTCTTTAACATGTAAATGTCCAGTTTTCCCAGCACAATTTATTGAAGAGACTCTTTTCTCCCTTGTATATTCTTGCCTCTTTTGTCATTGACTAATTGAATATAAGGGCATTACTTTAGTTCTGGGCCTTCTATCCTGTTTCATTGGTCTATATTTTGCTTTTGGGCCAATACCACTGTTTTAATTACTGTAGCTTTGTAGTATAGTCTGAACTCAGAGTGTGGTTCCTCCATCTCTGTTCTTCTTTCTCAAGATTGCTTTGGCTATTTGGGATCTTTTGTGTTCCCATACAAATGTAAAAATTTTTTGTTCTAATTTTGTGAAAAATACCATTGATATTTTGATAAGGATTGCATTAAACCTGTAGATTGCCTTGGATAGTATGTCATTTTAATAATATTGATTTTTCCAATCCACAAACATCTGCTTGTGTCATCTTCAATTTCTTTCAGCATAGGATTTTCTATGAACAGTATCACGTAACCTGAAAACAGTGACAGTTTACATTTTTTCAATTTGTTGATGTAATGTATTACACTGATTGATTTGTGGATATTGAAAAATCCTTGCATCCTTAGGGGTAAATCCCACTTGATCAGGGTGTATGATCCTTTTAAAGTATTGCTGGATTTGGTCTGCAAATATTTTGCTGAGGATTTCTGCATCTATGTTCCTCAGTGATATCAGTCTGTAATTTTCTTTCTGTGTGTGTGCATGCTTAGTCACTCAGTCTTATGTGACTCTTTTGAGATCCCATGGACCTGCCAGGCTCCTCTCTCCATGGGATTCCCCAGGCAAGAGAATACTGGAACGGGTTGCCATCTCCTCCTCCAAGGGATCTTCCTGACCCAGGGATTGAAACCATGTCTTCTGTGACTCCTGCACTGCAGGTGGATTCCTTACCTGGCTGGTAAAGAATCCACCTGCAATGCAGGAGACTCTGATTCAATTCCTGGGTTGGGAAGATCTGCTGGAGAAAGGATAGGCTACCCACTCCAGTATTCTTGGGCTTCCCTGGTGGCTCAGATGGTAAAGAATCCACCTGCAATGCAGGAGACTCTGATTCAATTCCTGGGTTGGGAAGATCTGCTGGAGAAAGGATAGGCTACCCACTCCAGTATTCTTGGGCTTCCCTGGTGGCTCAGATGGTAAAGAATCCACCTGCAATGCAGGAGACCTAGGTTCACTCCCTGGGTTGAGAAGATACCCTGGAGAAGGGAATGGCTACCCACTCCAGTATTCTAGCCTGGAGAATTCCATGGACAGAGCAGCCTGGTAGGCTATAGTCCATGGAGTCACAAGAGTCAGACATGACTGAGAAACTTTCACTTTCACTTTTCCTTATCTGTTAAGTATTTGGGTATGTGATATCTTTATCTGGTATCAAGGCAATGCTGCTTTCATAGGAAGAATTTGGAAGTGTTCTTTCCTCCACAATATTTTGAGAAGGATAGGTGTTAACTCCTCTCTAAATATTTGGTAGAATTCACCTGTGAAGCCATTTGGTCCTAGACTTTCTTTGCCAGAAGTTTTAAAATTACTAATTCAATTTCATTGCTAGGAATTGGTTGATTCATATTTTCGTTTCTTCTGGTTCAGTCTGAGGAGACTATATTTCTAAGAATTTGTCCATTTCTTCTAGTTTATCCAGGTTATTGGCATAGAGATGGTCACAGTAGTCTCATGATCTTTCCTCTGGTGTCAATTGTAAGTTCTTTTGCATTTCTGGTTTTATTAATTTGGGCCCTCTCTTTTTCTTGATAGGTCTAGTTTATCAATTTTGTTTATCTTTTCACAGAACGAGCTTCTAGTTTCATTGATCTTTTCAATTGTTTTAGCTTCTATTTCATTTATTTCTGCTCTCATCTTCATTTCTTTCCTTCACTATCTTTGGGTTTTATTTGTTCTTCTTTCCCTAGTTCCTTTAGGTGTAGGGTTAAGGTTTTATTTTGCTTTATTTTTCCTATAAGTTATGATATAATTTTTCCCAGGTTCATTGAGATATAATTCATCTACATTTTATTTTTTCCTTTCTTTTTTCTTTCCTGAAGTATAATTGATCTACAATGTCATGTTACTTCCTACAACACAGCAAAGTGATTCAGTGTGTGTATATATATATACATATATACACACACACACATATACACACACACTTTTATATTCTTTTCTTTATATATACACACACACACACATATACACACACACTTTTATATTCTTTTCTTTATGGTTTACCATAGGATATTGAACATACTTCTTCTGAACTATATTGAATATAGTGCTATACAGTAGGTCTTTGTTGTTCATCCATTCTATATATAAAAGTTTACATCTGTTATAGGGATAGGTTGTTTATTTGAGATTTTACTATTTCCTGAGGTAAGCTTGTATCATTATACAGTGCCCTCTGAGAACTGCTTTTGTTATGTCCTATAGGTTTTGGATAGTCATGTCTTCATTCTCATTTGTCTCTAGGTTTTTCTTTTTTTAATTTCCTCTTTGATTTCTTCAGTGAGCCACTGGTTGTTCAGCAACATATATATAAAATTGTTTTAAGTTGCTGATCTCTTAATTTCAAATGAATTTTAATAATCCAACATTTGTATTCTTCTCCCCTCATGATTACTATTTTTGATTATCATTGTGCTTAGTTGCTCAGTCGTGTCTGACTCTTTATGACCACATGAACTGTAGCCCACCAGGTTCCTCTGTCCAGGGAATTCTCAAGACAAAAACACTGGAATGAATAGCCATTCCCTTCTCCAGTGGATCTTCCCAACCCAGGGATCAAACCCGGGTCACCTGCATTGCAGGCAGATTCTTTACCATTTAAGCCACCAGGATAAGCCCATTTTTTTATATCATGTTTTAAATCTAATTGTTTTGTGTTTCCTTAACTGCTTATTGTAGACATAGATGATTTTACTAGTTTTGTCTTTTAACTTTCCTAGTAGCTTTGTGCATGGATGATTTCCTACCTTTATAGTATGTTTGCCTTTATTGATGAGTTTTTCATTTTGTAATTTTACTTGTTTCTAGTTGTGGCCTTTTCTTTCTCATCTAGAGAAGTTCCTTTAACATTTGTTATAAAGCTGATTTGGTGGTGCTGAATCCTTTTAGAGTATGCTTGCCTGTAAATGTTCTGATTTCTCCATAAAATCTGAATGAGAGTCTTGCTGGGTAGAGTATTCTTGGTTGTAGGTTTTTCCCTTTCATCACTTTAAATATATCCTATCATTCTCTTCTGGCTGCGGAGTTTCTGCTGAAAAGTCAGTGACAGCCTTATGGAAGTTCCCTTGTATATTATTTGCTGCCTTTCACTTGCTACTTTTAATATTCTCTACTCTTAAATTTTATCATTTTAGTTACAGTGTGTCCTGGTGTGTTTCCCTTTGGGTTACTCCTATATGGAACTCTCTTGGCTTCCTGATGACTGTTCCCTTTCTCAGGTTAGTCTTCAGCTATTATGTATTCAAATATGTTCTCAGACTCTTTCTCTTTTCCTTCTGAGACCCCTATAATACAAATATTAGTGCACTTGATCTCAGAGGTCTCTTTAACTGTCTTCATTTTTTCTTTTTCTTTTATCTGCTCAATGTCAGTGATTTCTGCTACGCTGTCTTCCATCTTGCTGATCACATCCTCTGTATCATTTAGTCTACCGTTGACTCCTTCTAGTATATTTTTCTTTATATTTCTCCTTGTTAAACACGTCTAACTTCTCACTTTGTAAATCCATTCTTCGTTCAAGTTCTTTGATCATATTTGTGATGATTACGCTGAACTCTTTCATGGTTAGATTACCAATCTGGAGACTTCACTGAGTTTTTCTTGAGTTTTATCTTATTCCTTTGTCTGGAATATGTTTCTCAGATTACTCATTTTGCCTAAGTTGCTGTCTATATTTTTACTTATAAGGTTAATTATGTTTCTTGACCCCAAAAAAAGTGGCCTTCTGTAGGAGCAGTCCTGTGTCCCAGTAGTGCATCCTCCTCTCATCATCCAAGTTGTGTGTTCTAGGGGTTGCCCCATGAGGGCTGTGTGGGTCCTTCTGTTGTGGTAGGCTATGTGGGTGGTCTGGTAGTCTTGGTTGGCCCTAATCCACTTGGTTGCCAGGCCCTGTGCTTGTGTGGAGGCTTCTGGCAGATGGTTGGCTGGGCATGGTCACAAAATGACTGACTGCAGAACCCCAGGGGACTCTGGGGATAGTGCAGAGTCAGGGTTCAGAAGATTCCAGGGCTGTTAATTCCCTACTGATGGATACAGCCAGGTTCTGGGATTAGTGTTGGACTACTGGCTCACAGAGCTGGGTCCTGGAGTTTGCCTACATGGCCCAGGGATCCCAGAGCTGGTGTCAGATCACTGGTAGGGAATGGCTGGTTCTTAACACAGTGCGTATGGCGTATGGGATGTTCCAAAGCTTGTGTTTATGTGCCAATAAGCAGGGACAGGACCCAGCTGGTTTCAGGGCAGAGTCTGGCCTGCTCTAGGCAGGCTGGGTCCATAGGCTGTGAGATCATAGCTTTCTTGTATCTGGTGGGTGGAGCTGGGTCCTGGCCTCTGGTGGGCAGGACAATGCCTAGAGGCACGTCCAAAGGTGACTGTGGGCTCAGGAGGCCTTCAGGCAGTCCATCTGCTGAGAAGTGGGCCTGTATTCTAAACCAGTTCATTGCGTCACCTGAGATGTTCCATCACAGGTGCCTACAAACTGTTGGGTGGAGTCAGGCCTAGCAGCTGATGAGCTAGAGGAAGGGTTCCACAATGTTGCCTACCAGCACCAGTATCCACACAATAGCAGCTCCCCAGTACGACTGCCACTGGTGTATATGTCCCCAGGGTCAGCTGCAGCTACCCCTGCTTCTCCGAGAGGCCTCCAAAACCATGGGTACACCTGGTCCAGGCTTCTATCAAATTACTGCTTTTCTGCTGGGTCCCAGAGCATATGAGATTTTGTGTAGTAAATACTTTAAGAGTGAAGTCTGTTTCCCACTAGTCCTTTGGGACTCCTGAAATTAAGTCCCACTGGTCCTCAATGCCAAACGCTCTGGAGGCTTGCCTTCCTGGTGCAGGAACCCCAAGCTGGAGAGCCCATCATGGGTCTCAGAACACTCACTCCTGTGGAAGATCCTCTGCACTACAATTATTCTCCAGTCTGTGGTTATAGGAGTTGATTATACTATGAATCTGCCCCTCCTATGCATCTCATTGTGGGTCCTTCTTTAGATCTTAAGTTATAGAAGATCTTCTCTGATAGGGTCTGATCTTTTCCACTGATGATTGTTCTGAAAATAGTTGTAATTTTGGTGTGGTCATGAGAGGAGGTGAGCTCAGGGTCTTTCTACTCCTTCATCTTGGCCCCCATCTGTAAACATCTTTCAGTGGATTCTTGAGTATACTCCATAGACAGGCAATTCTAAACCTTTTCTTCTTTTAAGTTTCCAAATCCATGCCTGATGACTCATTCTCAGTTGATTAATTTGTTCTCCTACCTAACTGTGATGATTTTGAATCCCTGAAACTCCATTATACCTCAAGGATTTCCAGTTCTCTATAATTAGTGCCCTCTTCCTGATTCAGAGGAAATATAATGGCTTCTCTAGATTCAGAGAAAACATAATAATCCCTTCTCCCCAAAGCCAGTTCTTTCCCCCTGCATTCTAGCTTTTGGAGTCTGAGAGAGAGAAATAAACAGAACTCCTCTTGCGAATCCAAATTCTGAACATACTGAGAAATAAGATAGGGTATGGCAAAGGGAGACCAAAATATCACATTATTGATGAAAACTAAACTGAATGATATGACTTGGTGTGGAAGTCAAAGGTACCTAAAAACCAAATCCTCAAGTTAGATTGGTCACAGGCAATGATGGATCAGGTCAAAGCTCCCAAGAGAGCAGGTATCCTCAACAGGTAAGACTCAGGGCCTGGAGACATAAGAAAAACAGTCCTTTGTGGTCAGGGCTGCTGCCCAAAAGCAAAAGGGAGGAACTGAGCTGAGCAGAGCACACCTAGTTGCTTCTTTCAAAATTTAGCAGAATAAGTCACTCCACCTACCTTAAAGGAGAAGTAAAATGACCAGGAATGTTACAGTGATTAAGCTCCCTCCACAAGAAAGGAAACCTCAGAAATGGAGAAGTATTTTTCCCAGCACCATCCCCTTTCACTAACTTGGAATGTTGTTTCATTCGACATTTTCTGTTGCCAACATTTGTTCCTCCCCATGCCTCCATCCTATTACCAAGGTTTCAAACACCTCCAAGGCCACCACTTTTTGAAACAGAGCATTGCAACATACACAGATATCAAAGCATTATACACCTTATACACCTTGAAGTAATACAATGTTATATGTCAATTAAATCTCAATGAAACTGGAAAGAAAATACGCAAGCAAAAACCACATCTCGTCCTGCTGTCCATTTTAACTAGTCTACTTCATGGAATTCTCAAGCTGAAAAATTCCTTAAGGTTCTCTTCTAACACTCTAGTTTTACAAATGAAGACAATGATGTCCAGAGAGTAAAGCAATTTGCCCAAGGTCAATTTCTGATGCTTTTTCACTTGCTGATACTTTTTCTTGAAATTCTCATCCTCCAGCTCTCATGACCATTTCCTTTATACTGTACAAGTCATAAATCAAATGCTAAGACTCTCTTCCATACCCCTACTCTATCTTTTTTAAAAAATTATTTTCTTTCAGGTTTGTGGAATAGAATCAATACAGAACATAATAGCTTTGAGGGGGAAAGGAGAATTTTTAAGCAAACCCAGAAGATTCAAAAGATCACCATTACCTTTGCATGGTTTCTAGCCTAAGTTACATATAATGTATAAGTCTACTAAAACCCTGTTGCTTATTACACTTATTTCCTACTTGCCTTGGATTTATGAATCATCTAAATATTCCTCTGCAAGTAAATAACTCTCACTGGCATCAATCAGGGTCACAGTTCCACATTTAGGGAAGAACTGAACTGACTGTGGTTGCACACGCATATATCTGGCCACCTCGAAAGGCCTCTCTCAGCAAATAGTAACCATATTTCTAAGCAGTTCGTTGACTTCAGCACTTTTTGCTATTATTGTGTTTCAATTTTAAATGCCAGTCCATCTCACTAAAGCATTTTTCCATTCTCTGTCATAAGCCATAACATAAAATTCCCCCCTTTATCAAACCCAAAGGTTAGTTTCCAGTGGCTAACCACTGCTGCCTCTAAAATGAATGTACTATGTGGTCTGTGTTTTAAATGCTTAAATGATTGTCTCAGCAACACCATTAGAGGCTTTGAAAGATTTAATGTACAGCAATATTTTTCTTAAGCAAGGTGGGGTGGTGGGGAGTAAATAGGAGAGGATTAAATACTAATAAATAGAGCTATGGCACAGCAAAGAAACTGTCTTATCACCCTTAATCACCAAAACAGAAATGAGCACATTTACAGATGTATGAAACAGATTCCATTCTGGAACCCTCCAAAGCCGCATTCTCCTTTCAAGCTACAAAGCCCTCTGTACCACTCTCACGGCCCTTAACTTATCCTGCCTCGCTTTATAGTTACCCCTATCCTCCAGCCATCCTCCAAAGGTCTATAAAGAATCTGGGACTCCTGATCTCTGTGTTCATGACCATGTTAAGTAAAATACCCTGGATATAGTAGGTTCTCAACAAATATCTGTGGAATTTGACATCTGAGGACATTCAAGGTCTAGTTATTTACAGAACATGAATTCTGGTTTGCATACATTCTAGAAGAAAGTTATTGCTCAAACATCATCTTCCAGATAGCTCTCATCTCTCCTCAGGATATATCTGTACTTCTTTCTGCCACATCTCTTTTCTTGTAGGCAACTCAGAGGAAAAAGAGAGATTTTTACATATGTGCTTACTATGTAGCATTGGGCATACTGGGAATGGTTACAAAGTACTTAACTCTACAGACTACTTGTTCAGAGGAAGACAGTTTTCTTCTACCGCCAGTGTGTTCATTCTTTAGGATACAGTGATTATTCTTAATGACAGTCAGGAATTAAGTTACTGAAGTATATTGTTTCTGGGGATGGTTCCTCAGACAGTCAAATGCATATAGTAATAGGAACACAGCTTATTGATGTGAAATGTGCTAATTTTAGAAATAGAAGGAATCTCAGAAGTATAAGATTCATTATTTATGAAGTACATTATATGAAGTATAATTCATTACTTATGAAGTACAGAGCTACATTATAGGGGACTGGAATGCAAAAGTAGGAAGTCAAGAGATACCTGGAATAACAGGCAAATTTGGCCTTGGCATACAAAATGAATCAGGTCAAAGGCTAACAGAGTTTTGCCAAGAGAATGCACTGCTCATAGCAAACACCCTCTTCCTCAACACAACAGAAGACTCTACACACAGACATCACCAGATGGTCAATACCAAAATCAGATTGACTATATTCTTTGCAGCCAAAGATGGAGAAGCTCTATACAGTCAGCAAAAACAAGACCAGGAGCTGACTGTGGCTCAGATCATGAAATCCTTATTGCCAAATTCAGACTTAGATTGAAGAAAGTAGGGAAAACCACTAGACCATTCAGGTATGACCTACGTCAAATCCCTTATGATTATACAGTGGAAGTGAGAAATAGATTCAAGGGATTAGATCTGATAAACAGAGTGCCTGAAGAATTACCTATGGAGGTTCGTGACATTGTACAGGAGGCAGTGATCAAGACCATCCTCAAAAAGAAGAAATGAAAAAAGGCAAAATGGTTGTCTGTGGAGGCCTTACAAATAGCTATGAAAAGAAGAGAAGCAAAAGGCAAAGGAGAAAACGAAAGATATACCCATTTGAATGCAGCGTTCCAAAGAATAGCAAGGAGAGATAAGAAAGCCTTTCTCAGCAATCAATGCAAAAAAATAGAGGAAAACAATTGAATGGGAAAGACTAGAGAGTTCTTCAAGAAAACTAGAGATACCAGGGAACATTTCATGCAAAGATGGGCACAATAAAGGACAAATGGTATGGACCTAACAGAAGCAGAAGCTATTAAGAAGAGGTGGCAAGAACACACTGAAGAATCAAAAAAGATCTTCACAACCCAGATAATCATGATGGTGTGATCACTCACCTAGAGCCAGACATCCTGGAATGCAAAGCCAAGGTGGCCTTAGGAAGCATCACTACAAACAAAGCTAGTGGAGGTGATGGAATTCCAGTTGAGCTATTTCAAATCCTAAAAGATGATGCTGTGAAGGTGCTGCACTCAATATGACAGCAAATTTGGAAAACTCAGCAGTGGCCACAGGACTGGAAAAGGTCAGTCTTCATTCCAATCCCAAAGAAAGGCAATGCCAAAGAATGCTCAAATTTACCACACAATTGCACTCATCTCACACGCTAGCAAAGTAATGCTCAAAATTCTCTAAGCCAGGCTTCAACAGTACATGTTTGTGAACTTCCAGATGTTCAAGCTGGATTTAGAAAAGGCAGAGGAACCATAGATCAAATTGCCAACATCCACTGGATCATCAAAAAAGCAAGAGAGTTCCAGAGAAACATCTATTTCTGCTTTATTGACTACCTCAAAGCCTTTGACTGTGTGGATTGTGCAACAAACTGTGGAAAATTCTTCAAGAGATGGGAATATCAGACCACCTGACCTGCCTCCTGAGAAATCTGTATGCAGGTCAAGAAGCAACAGTAAAACTGGACATGGAACAACAGACTAGCTCCAAATAGGGAAATGAGTACGTAAAGGCTGTATATTGTCACCCTGCTTATTTAACTTACATGCAGAGTACATCATGAGAAATGCTGGTCTGGAGGAGCACAAGCTGGAATCAAGATTGCCGGGAGAAATATCAATAACCTCAGACATGCAGATGACACTACCCTTATGGCAGAAAGTGAAGAAGAACTAAAGAGCCTCTTGATGAAAGTGAAAGAGAGTGAAAAAGTTGGCTTAAAATTCAACATTCAGAAAACTAAGATCATGGCATCTGGCCCCATCACTTCATGGCAAATAGATGGGGAAACAGTGACAGATTTTATTTTGGGGGGGCTCCGAAATCACTGCAGATGGTGACTGCAGCCCTGAAATTAAAAAAGACACTTGCTCCTTGGAAGAAAAGTTATGGCCAAACTAGACAGCAGAGACATTAGTTTGCTAATAAAGGTCTGTCTAGTCAAAGCTATGGTTTTTCCAGTAGTCATGTATGGATGTGAGAGTTGGACTAAAAAGAAAGCTGAGTGCCAAAGAATTGATGCTTTTGAACTGTGGTGTTGGAGAAGACTCTTGAGAGTCCCTTGGACTGCAAGGAAATCCAACCAGTCAATCCTAAAGGAAATCAGTCCTGAATATTCTTTGGAAGGACTGATGCTATAGCAGAAACTCCAATACTTTGACCACCTGATGGGAAGAACTGACTCATCTGAAAAGACCCTCATGCTGGCAAAGATTAAGGGCGGGAGGAGAAGGGGACGACAGAGGATGAGATGGTCGGATGGCATCACCAGCTTGATGGACATGAGTCTGAGTAAGTTCCAGGAGTTGGTGATGGATGGACAGGGAAGCGTGGTGTGATGCAGTCTGTGAGGTTGCAAAGAGTCGGACATGACTGAGCAACTGAACTGAACTAGAAGTACAAATGTATTATGTTTGAAATATCATGCTAAGATATTATTTTTGCAACTTATTTCTTTCATTCAATAGTTGTGAAATATAGCCATGCAAATGGGAATAAATCTAGCCTAGTTAATTGCTGTTTGCCATTCCTATTATGAATACTCCACAATTTATCCATACATTTCCATAGGGATAGATATTTAAGTTCTTTTAAATTTTTTATTATCACAATGTTGCATTGAACATCCTTGTACATGACTCCTGGTACACACATTCAAGTGCTTCCTGGGCAAAGCACCAAAAATTTCATTTTGCCTAATATCAATACTGTTGTACCTGCATTTAAACAAAAAAATTTTTTTCCTGACACACTGATATATCTTCTCCATTCTTTTATTTTTAACTTCTCTGAGTTGTTTTGCCATGAGTATCTTTTTTAAGCAATGTTGGGCTGTATTTTTAAAAATACACAGTCATTTTTGACAACTGAAATTAATTTTGCATTTATCATGATTATAACAGCAGTAATCGCAACCAACTTATTTTGTGTTTTCTATTTAACATGATTTTATTTCTTAGCTTTTACTTTTCTACTTGTTGAATTTTTCTGAATTCTCTTTTTCTCTCTACTGTTCATAGCTTATACAATCTATTTCTCTTCTTGAATATGTAAATAATCCACATGCAATGCAGGAGACCCAGGTTTGTTCCCTGGGTTGGGAAGATCCCCTGGAGAAGGGAATGGCAACCCACTCCAGTATTCTTGCCTGGAGAATTCCATGGACAGAGGAGCCTGATGGGCTACAGTCCATAGGGTGGCAAATAGTCAGACACTACTGAGTGACTAACAGTTTCTCTTCTTGAATATGACTACGTGAAGTCAATCTCTGAAAAATAAAAGGACCCTAGAAAGTCTTATCCTGAGTCCTTCCTCTTCCCTACTCTATTTCAGCTTCCGTATTATTGTTCCTAATATCTTACTATGACACTGTTTTTAACCCTCATCCAACTTAGGAAAAAGTCAATACTTCTTTGTTCATAAGTTTCCTAGCCATGATGGATTCCTACATTTCACCCCTCTTTCAGAGTTCAATTTTACTCCAGTTACTACTGCTACATGACAAATTAACCCAAAATTTTATGCTTCAAATAGCAACCATTTTATTATATTCTTTATAAATATAAAATATATTTACTTACACCATATATATTACTCAGGCCATTTTTCTGAATCTTATGAATTTGACTATGGCACTCAGTGGAGAATAGACTTGTCTGGGAGGTCTAATGATCAGTGTGGTTACAAAATATCTATCATGAAAATCTCAGAATAGTCAGAAAACTTACATGGCAGCTGGCAGCCTCCAGAGCCAATGTCCCAAAGAACCAGTTGAAAGCTGAATGTATTTTCTGATCTAGCCTCAAAAGTCAGTGTGGTATTATTTCCACCACATGCTATTCGTTTTTTTTTTTTTTTTCCATTTATTTTTTATTAGTTGGAGGCTATTTGCTATCGGTTTTAAAAAAGTGTCATATGGCCAGTCCACAGTCAAGAAGTGGGAATTCAGCTCCATCTCTTGTTGTGGGGAGTGGTTAGGTCACATTGGAGAAGAGCATGTAAAATGGAAGATCCTGTTATGACCCCTTTTAGAAAATACAATTTGCCATAATTTCCTTTTTACTTCAGTATACCTTTAGTAATTCTTTTAGGACAAGTCTGGGAGTAGTAAAGTCTTTCAACACTTGTATGTTTGAAAATGTCTTTAACATATCCTCACTATTATATGATCATTTAAGTGTAGACTTTCAGGTTGACAGTTATTTTCACTTAGCACTTTAACTATATTACTCTACTATATTCTGACATCTTTTTTCTGATAAGAAGTTTGTAATTAATCTGCATTTCTTGATATGTGTCTGTTTTTCCTCCCTAGAAGCTTTTATATCCTTTAATTACCTTTGGGTTTCTACAGCTTCCTTCAATGTATCTAAATGTGGATTTATTTTTACTTGGCTTGCACGAGATAGATACAGTGTGCTCCTTTAGTTGGAGGACTCAGGAATTCTTCCCATATATGGGAAGTAGACAGCAGATTTCCTTGCCTCTTTTGGAACAGTGTAACAGAACTTTCTTTCTCCACCAAATATAAGGATCTCCCTATCATAGCTTCTGGCTTTAGGCAAATAATTCAGTTTTAATTCTCCACATATACTGAGTCCATGGCTGGGTATCCCTTCCTTGGTGGAGATCAGGCTCCCCCACTGCTTACACCCTCCCCCAACACATCCAGCTAGCTATTAAGGCCTATATCTAGTCTCCTGTGAGAGTATCTTAGGTTAGGCTCCTATTCATCTATTCATCATACTGACTTTATATTTTCTCTCCATTTTGGTCAATTAAGATAACTTTCTTGGTTTTGAATTTTCATTTGTGTGTGTCTGTGTACACATGTGTATGTTATTATTTTCACCCAGAATATCTAAACACCTGATATTGGGAGGGAGACTTCCTTTTAACTTGTGAATGATATGAACCAGAAGGCCATGGACTCAGCTATACCACTTAAATAGTCCATACCCACAAGTCCTTTGTCTCAAGAAGTTTCCATGAAGGACATGGTTCACTGAATAATACTAAAAGCACTAAATTACAGATACCCATTAATCATCACAGAAGCCTGGAAAGATGATTAAAGATTGAGAGGATAAAAATATGTGCAAAGACAGGGAACTCTACTCAATACTCTGTAATGGTCTATATGGGGAAAAGAAAAAATCTTAAAAAACAGTGGATAGGCACTTTCCTGGCGATCTAGCAGTTAAGACTTCACTTTTCAATGCAGAGGATACAAGCTGGATCCCTGATCGGGGAGTTAAGATCCCACAAGCCTTGGGGTCAAAAACCAAAACAAAAAACAAAAGCAATATTGCAACGAATTCAATAAAGACTTTAAGAAATAAAATTTTTAAAAATTAAAGAAGAGTGGATATATATATAAACATAACTGATTTCCTTTGCTGTACATATGAAAATAACACAACATTGTAAATCAACTATATTCCAATAAAAATTTTTTAAAAAGAATATGTGCAAAGAAAGAAGCCAAGATGCAGAGAAAGCTGGGTTATAAATTTATTCATTCAACAAATATGTGGAATCATCTTCAATATTTTCTTTGTGTAAGTAACTCTCTCATTTTTCCTACATCTTTCCTTATCTCACTGATTAAGTCAAATTCCCCTATTATTAAATCTCATGGCACTGTGCACTTCTTCACAGCACAAGAGAAGTTCTAGCTTTATATCTGTTTGTGTGATTATTTAATTATTCTTCCTCCTAAATGAAGGGGAATGCCACTTCTGATAAAAGTGGAGTAGCTTATATCAGACAATCCTCCCATAGACAACAACAACAAAAAATCTAAAGGCACATGTGACTGGGAATCCCCAGGGAATCTGACTTTGAAGGTCAGTGGGATTTGATTACAGAATTTCCACAGGACTCGGGGAACAGAGACTCTAGGAGGGCACAAACAAAATCTTGTGTGCACCAGGACTCAGGAGAAAGGATCAGTGACCCCATAAGAGACTGAGCCAGACTTTGGCTGAGAGTGTTTGGGGGTCTCTGGTGGAGGTGTGGGTCAACAGTGGCCTGCCACGGGGTCAGGGCACTGGAAGTAGCATTCCTAGGAGGTGCAACATATTGAAATAAGTCCTCCTGGAGGAGGTCACCACTAGGCCAAACATAGAGACTGTAGGCTCCAGGATGGGCCGTCTCAGGCCAGACTACATGGAGGGAGCACAGGCCCACCCATCAGCAGGTAACTGGATAAAAGATTTACTGATCACGGCCCTGCCCACCAGAGCAAGACCCAGCTTTCCACACAGCCAGTCCCTGCCATTAGGAAACTTGCACAAGCCTCTTATCCACATCCATTATAGGGCAGACAGAATGAAAACCACACAGAAAGCTAACCAAACTGATTATAGGATCATAGACTTGTGTAACTCAATGAAACTATAAGCCATGCCATGCGGGCCACCCAAGACGGATGGGTCATGAGGGAGAGTTCTGACAAAAGGTCATCCACTGGAGAAGGGAATGGCAAACTACTTCAGCGTTCTTGCATTGAAAACCCCATGAACAGTATGAAAAGGTAAAAAGATATGACACTGAAAGATGAACCTCCCAGGTCAGTAGATGTCCAATATGCTACTGGAGAATACTGGAGAAATAGCTCCAGAAAGAATGAAAGGCTGAGCCAAAGTGGAAACAATACCCAGTTCTGAATGTGTATGGAGGTGAAAGTAAAGTCCGATGCTATAAAGAACAATGTTGCATAGGAGCCTGGAATGTTAGATCCATGAATCAAGGTAAATTGGAAGTGGTCAAACAGGAGATGGCAATAATGAACATTGACATTTTTGGAATCAGTGAACTAAAATGGATGGGAGTGGGTGAATTTAATTCAGAGGACCATTACATCTACTACAGTGTGCAAGAAATCTCTTTGAAGAAATGGAGTAGCCCTCATAGTCAACAAAACAGTCCAAAATGCAGTACTTGGGTGCAATCTCAAAAACGACAGAATGATTTTGGTTCATTTCCAAGGTAAACCATTCAACATCACAGTAATCCAAGTTTATGTCCCAACCACTAATGCCAGAGAAGATAAAGTTGAATGGTTCTGTGAAGACACATAGGACCTTCTAGAAGTAACACCAAAAAAAGACATCCTTTTCATCATAGGGGACTGGAATGCAAAAGCAGGAAGTCAACAGATACCTGGAATAACAGGCAAGTTTGGCCTTGGAGGACAAAATGAAGCAGGGCAAAGGCTAACAGAGTTTTGCCAAGAGAATGCACTGTTCATATCAAACACCCTCTTCCAACATCACAAGAGATGACTCTACACATGGACATCACCAGATGGTCAATACCCAAATCAGACTGATTATATTCTTTGCAGCCAGAGATGGCAATGCTCTACACAGTCAGCAAAAACAAGACTGGGAGCTGACTGTAGCTCAGACCAGGAGTTCCTTATTGCAAAATTCAGACTTAAATTGAAGTAGAGAAAACCATTAGGCCATTCAGGTATGATCTAAATCAAATCCCATATGATTATACAGTGGAAGTGACAAACAGATTCAAGGGATTAGATCTAATAGAGAGTGACTGAAGAAATATGGATAGAGGTTTGTAACACTGTGAAGGAAGTAGTGACCAAAACCATTCCTAAGAAAAAGAAATGCAACAAGGCAAAATGGTTGTCTGAGGAGGCCTTACAAATAGCTGAGAGAAGAAGAGAAGTGAAAGGCAAAGAAGAAAAGGAAAGATATATCCACCTGAATGCAGAGTTCCAAAGAATCACAAGGAGAGATAAGAAAGCCTTCTTAAGTGAACAATGCAAAGAAACAGAGGAAAACAATAGAATAGGAAAGACTAGAGATCTCTTCAAGAAAATTAGAAATACCAAGGGAACATTTCATGCAAAGATGGACACAATAAAGGATAGACACAGCATGGACCTAACAGAAGCAGAAGCTATTAAGAAGTGGTGGCAAGAATACACAGAAAAAGGTCTTAATAACCAAAATAACCACAATGGTGTGGTCACTCATCTAGAGCCAGACATTCTGGAGTGGGGAGTCAAGTGGGCCTTAGGAAGCATTCCTACAAACAAAGGTAGTAGAGATGTCGGAATTCCAGCTGAGCTATTTACAATCCTAAATAATGATGCTGTTAAAGTGCTGCACTCAATATGTCAGCAAATTTGGAAAACTCAGCACTGGCCACAGGACTGAAAAACGTCAGTTTTCATTCCAATCCCAAAGAAGGGCAATGTCCAAAAATGTTCAAACTACTGAACAATTACACTCATTTCACGTGCTAGCAGAGTAATATTCAAAATCCTTCAAGTAGGCTTCAATAGTACATGAACTGAGAACTTCCAGATGTACAAGCTGGATTTAGAAAAGGCAGAGAAATCCACTGGATCATAGAAAATGCAACAGAAGTCCAGAAAAACATCTACTTCTGCTTCATTGACTATGCTAAAGCCTTCGACCATGTGGATCACAATGAACTGTGGAAAATTCTTAAAGAGTTGGGAATACCAGACCACCTTAGCTGCCTCCTGAGAAACCTGTATGCAGGTCAAGAAGCAACAGTTAGAACCAGATATAAAACAATGGACTGGTTCAAAATTGGGAAAGGAGTACGTCAAGGCTGTATGTTGTCATCCTGCTTATTTAACTTATATGCAGAGTACATCATGAGAAATGCTGGACTGGATATAGCACAAGCTGGAATTAAGACTGCTGGAAGAAATATCAACAACCTCAGATATGCAAATGACAGCACCCTAAAGGTAGAAAGCAAAGAGGAAATAAAGAGCCTCTTGATGAGGGTGAAAGAGGAGAGTGAAAAGGCTGGCTTAAAACTCAACATTCAAAAAACTAAGATCATGGCATCTAGTTCCATCATTTTATGGCAAATAGATGGGAGAAAAAATGAAAATAGTGACAGACTTTGTTTTCTTGGGCTCTAAAATAACTGTGGATGGAGACTGCAGCCAGGAAATCAAAAGACACTTGCTCCTTGGAAGGAAAGCTATGACAAATGTAGAAAGAGTACTAAAAAGTAAAGACATCACTTTATGGACAAAGGTCTGTACAGTCAGAGCTATGGTTTTTCCAGTATTCACGTATGGATGTGAGTGTTGAACCATAAAGAAGGGAGAGTGCTGAAAAATTGATGGTGCTGGAGAAGACTCTTGAGAGTCCCTTGGACAGCGAGGAGATCAAACCAGCCAATCCTAAAGGAAATCAGTCCTGAATATTCACTGGAAGGACTGATGCTGAAGCTGAAGGTCCAATAGTTTGGCCACCTAATGTGACGAGCCGACTCATTGGAAAAGACCTTGATGCTGGGAAAGATTGAAGGCAGAAGGAGAAGGGGATGACAGAGGATGAGATGGTTGGATGGCAGCACCAACTCAACGGACATGAGTTTGAGCAAACTCCGGGAGACAGTAAAGGGCAGGGAAGCCTGGTGTGTGTTGCAAACAGTTGTACATGACTGAGCAACTGAACAACACAACAACACGGGAATAAGCAAAAAGCTGACAGGAGTTGTAGGGAATACACCTGGGAGAAGAGAATGGCAATGTTTCCTGTTTCAGTTTTTCATCAGGCAGTAGGCCCTACTTGGTGCTAGGCAGAGCAACTAAAACTCAAACTGAACTCCACAGTCTGACTGGTTTAAGAATCAGAGGACAGAATTCAGAAATGACTCAGCAGCTTGAAAATAAAGAAGGAAAACTTCAGGAAAGATGAGAGCCTTATAGTCGACATATAAACTGCCCAATTTTCTAAATGACCCTATGTTTGGGGCAAACCAAACATTCCCCTTATGCTAAATGAACTAAACTAGACAGATTTCTACTGCCGCCTATTGCAGGGAAAATAAGGTCAGAAGTCTGAGTTCAGCCAAGTTAACTGTGCTAAAATAAAACATTTAATACTGCTTAGAGGAACATAAGAAATCCAGAGTTTCTATGAAATATCAACACAATGTCCAAGTTGAAATCCAATATTATCAGGCATATAAAGACAAAGAAACAAGAAAATATGACCCAAATTCAAAGAAAAAGCAATCAAGGAAAACTGACTTGAGTGGACCAAAGTATTAGAATTAGCAGACAAGGGCCTGAAAGCAGCTATTAGAATTATAATTAGGACATAAATATTGTAATAACTAAACTAAAAGGAAAACTCAGCAAAGATAAACAAAATTTACAAACTTTAGCTAGATTCACTAAGAAAAAAAGAAAGTTCATATAAATAAAATCAGAAATGAAAGAGGAGAAGTTACAACTGATACCACAGAAATACAAAGGATCATAAGAGATTTGATATAAACAATTATATACCAACAAACTAGAGAACATAAAAAAAATATAAATTCCCTGAAACATACAATCTTCCAACACTGAATCATGAAGAAATAAAAAACCTGAATAGACCAATTACTATTGAGACAACTGAAACAGTAAACAAAAATCTCCCAACAAACAGTCCAGAACCAGATGGCATCAATGGTGAATTCTACCAAACTTTCAAAGAAGATTTAATCATATCTTTCTCAAAGTTGTTCCAGAAAACTCAAGAGGAAGGAACACTTCCAAATTCATTTCATGAGGCCAGCATTACCCTGATACCAAAACCAGACAAGGACACAAGGAAAAGAAAAGAAAATTATAGGCTAATATCCCCAGTGAACATAGATGCAAAAATCCTCAACAAAATATTAACAACCTAAGTCTAACAACACATCAAAAAGACATTACACTATCATCAAGAGGGATTTATTCCAGAGAGCCAAGGATGATTCAACATAGCAAATCAAAAGAATATATCAATTAACAAAATTAAATATAAAAATCATACACTCATCCTAATAAATGCAGAAAATCATCTGACAAAATTAAGCATCCATTTAGGATTAAAAACTCTCAACAAAATGGGGATAGAAGATACACACCTCAACATAATAAAGGTCATATAGGACAAATGCACAGCTAATATCATACTTAACAATGAAAACCTGAAAGCTGTTCCTCTAAGATCAGGAACAACAAAAGGATGCCTACTTTTGCAACTTTTATTCAACTTAGTATTAGTCCTAGCAATTAGGCAGGGAAAAAAAGAAAGACATCCAAATAAGATGTAAAACTGTCACTATTTGCAGATGACATACTCCATATAGAAAAAACCCAAAAGACTCCACCAAAAGACTTTCAGAAGTACAAACGAACTCAATAAAGTTGCAGGATACAAAATTAATATACAGAAATGTGTGGCCTTTCTATACAGTAATAAACTATCAGAAAGAGAAGAACACAATTCCATTTATAACTGCATCAAAAAGAAAAAAAATGGAATAAGTTTGACCAAGGAGGTGAAAAACCTAAACTCTATGAAACTAGAAGACTCTGATTAAAGAAACAGAAGTCATAAACAAATGGAAAGATATTCCATACTCAAGCATTGAAATAATTTTGCTAAAGTACCCATACCACCCAAAACAATCTAAGAATTCAATGCAACCCCTATCAAAATTACACTTTTTGGTTTTAGAAAAGGCAGAGGAACCAGAGATCAAATTGCCAACATCCACTGGATCATTAAAAGAGCAAGAGAGTTCCAGAAAAACATCTATTTCTGCTTTATTGACTATGCCAAAGCCTTTGACTGTGTGCATCACAATAAACTGTGGGAAATTCTGAAAGAGATGGAAAGACCAGACCACCTGATCTGCCTCTCGAAAAATCTGTATGTAGGTCAAGAAGCAACAGTTAGACTGGACATGGAACAACAGACTGGTTCCAAATAGGAAAAGGAGTACATCAAGGCTGTATATTGTCATCCTGCTTATTTAACTTATATGCAGAGTACATCATGAGAAACACTGGGCTGGAGGAAGCACAAGCTGGAATCAAGATTGCTGGGAGAAATATCAATAACCTCAGATATGCAGATGACACCACCCTTATGGCAGAGAGTGAAGAAGAACTAAAGAGCCTCTTGATGAAAGTGAAAGGGGAGAGTGAAAAAGTTGGCTTAAAGCTCAACATTCAGAAAACAAAGATCATGGCATCCGGTCTCATCACTTCATGGCAAATAGATGGGGAAACAGTGGAAATAGTGGCAGACTTCATTTTGTGGGGCTCCAAAATCACTGCAGATGGTGATTGCAGCCTTGAAATTAAAAGACGCTTACTCCTTGGAAGAAAGGTTATCACCAACCTAGACAGCATATTGAAAAACAGAGATGTTACTTTGCCAGCAAAGGTCCATCTAGTCAAGGCTATGGTTTTTCCAGTAGTCATGTATGAATGTGAGAGTTAGACTGTGAAGAAAGCTGAGCGCTGAAAAATTGATGCTTTTGAACTGTGGTGTTGGAGAAGACTCTTGAGAGTCCCTTGGACTGCAAGGAGATCCAACCAGTCAATCCTAAAGGAAATCAGTCCTGAATGTTCATTGGAAGGACTGATGTTGAAGCTGAAACTCCAATATTCTGGCCACCTGATGTGAAGAACTGACTCATTTGAAAAGACCCTGATGCTGGGAAGGATTGAAGGTGGGAGGAGAAGGGGACGACAGAGGATGAGATGGTTGGATGGCATCACCGACTCAATGGACATGAGTTTGAGTAAGCTCCAGGAGTTGGTGATGGACAGGTAGGCCTAGTGTACTACAGTCCATGGGGTCACAAAGAGTTGGACATGACTGAGTGACTGAACTGAACTGAGAACATATAATTCTAAAATTTATGGAACTATAAAAGACCCTGAATAGCTAAAGCAATCTTGAGAAAAAATAACAAAACTGGAAGTACCATGCTTCCTGATTTCAAACTATACTACAAAGCTATAATAATCAAAACAGGCATAGAAACAGAAACATAGATCAATGGAAGAGACTAAATAGTCCAGAAAAAAGCCCACACATATGGTAATTTATGACAAAGGAGCTAGGAGTATACAACATACATATAATACAAAAGCACTGAAAATACTTTTCCATAAATGGTATTAGGAAAACTGGACAGTCACATGCCAAAGAAAGAAACTGGACCACTACCTTACACCATATACAAAAAATTAACTCAAAACAGATTAAAGACTTAAATGTAAGTTGAGAAAGCACAGAAGTCTGAAAAGAACACACAGGTGGTAAGCTCCTTGGCATCATTCTTTGAAATTTTTTAAAAAGTTTGACTCCAAAGCAAAAATAAACAAATGGGACTACAAGAAACTAAAAATTTCTGCAGAGCAAAGGAAACCACCAGTAAAACAAAAAGGCAACCTACTGTATGGCAGAACTTATTTGTAAATCATATACCCAACAAAGGGCTAATATTCAAAATATATAAAGAATTCATCTAACTCAATAACACCAAACTGGTGATCAAAAATTGGACAGGGCATCTGTAGACATTTATCAAAAAAAGACAGGTAGATGGTCAAAAAGCAGATGGAAACATGTTCAGCATCACCAGTTCAAGCAAATCCAAATAAAAGCCACAGTGAAGTATGGTCTTAACCTGTCAGAATGACTATTATCAAAATAACAAGGAATAACAAGTGTTTCTGAAGAGGTTGTGGAGAAGTGGGATCTTTCCTACACTGTTAGTGGGAATGTAAATCAGTACTAGCACTATGAAAAACAGTATGGAGTTCCTCAAAAAATTTAGAACTACCATATGATCCAGGTATTCCAGTTTTGGGTACTTATGCAAAGAAAACAAAAACACTAATTTGAAAAGATATATGCAACCCCCCACATTCACTGCACCATTATATATGTTAGCCAAGATATAAAAACAACCTACGTGCCCAGTGATGGATAAACAGATAAAGAGGATGTGAGTTATATATATCTAAAACAGGATAAATGCAAAGAAAACCACACCTAAGCATAGTTGAACTGCTGAGAACCAAAAAATTAAAAAAACTGAAAGAGGCCAGACCAAAATAATATGACATTCAGGGGGACAATAACACAAACGATAGCTGGCCTCCCATCAGAATGTCACCTGACTTATCAGAAACAATGGAGACCCAGAAAACAACAGAATTACACCTTTTAAGTGCTCCATGAATTGAAGGCAAAGCACATTTGCCTCAACCACATTAGTCCTAAAAATCTTGTAATTTGTTAGGAAGTCCTTATTTTTATACTTTGCAAAATGGCAGCCCATTTCTGGTTAAATTATCTAAAATTCTGAATGAGTGGGGCTTGAGTTAATTTCTATTTTATTCAAAATTGGTATTTCCCCTCATTTGTCTTTTTAAAAATTCTATTTCAAAACAAATATATTCTAAAAGAATAACCTTTCCTCCAAAATATCTAGCTCTTTCCTTCATCAAGTATAAATTCTTATGAATACTGGACAAATGGGCATAGCATGGAACTGGTTTTCTACTCAAAGGTTTGAGCAGCTATTAAATTATCTACTCTCTCAGAACTTTTATTTCAGCTCCTTATTGTCATGTCTCCTCAATTTAATAGAAATCACTTGTTCTTAAGCAGTTAATAAACTTTTAAAGTAGAAGCAATTTTTAAGCAGCTGAACCAGCCAATCAAAAGATCACTATTCTCTCTGGTACAATTTTTTAACTTTTGCTTGTCTGAAAAGCTTTTTATTTCTCCACCAGTTTTGAATGAGATTCTTGCTGGGTACAGTAATCTTGATTGTAGATTTTTCCCTTTCAGTAGTTTAAATACATCCTGCCATTCCCTTCTGGCCTGCAGTTTCTGCTGAAAGATGAGCTGTTAAATGTATGAGGTTTCCCTTGTATGTTACTTGTTGCTTCTCCCTTGCTGCTTTTAATATTCTTTTTATTTGTGCTTAGTCTTTGTTAGTTTGATTAGCATGTGTCCTGGCATGTTTCTCCTTGGGTTTATCCTGTATGGGACTCTTTGTGCCTTTTGAACTCGACTGACTATTTCCTTTTCCATGTTGGGGAAATTTTCAACTATACTCTCTTCAAAAATTTTCTCATACCCTTTCTTTTTGTCTTCTTCTTCTGGGACCCCTATAATTCAAATGTTGGTGCATTTGATATTATCCCAGAGGTCTCTGAGACTATCCTCAGGTCTTTTCATTCTTTTTACTTTATTCTGCTCTTCAGACGTTATTCCCACCATTTTATCTTCCAGCTCACTGATCCAATCTTCTGCTTCAGATATTCTGCTATTGATTCCTTCCAGAGTATTTTTAATTTCAGTAATTGGATTGTTTGTCTCTAAATTTATTCTTTAATTCTTCTAGGTCTTTGTTAATTGATTCTTGCATTTTCTCCATTCTGTTTTCAAGGTTTTTGATCGTCTCATTTTTATCATATCATTATTCTGAATCCTTTTTCAGGTGGTTTGCCTATTTCCTCTTCATTTATTTGGACTTCTATATTTCTAAGCTTGTTCCTTCATTTGTGTAGTATTTCTCTGACTTTCATTACTATTTTTTTTTAACTTCTTGTGTTTGAGATCTCCTTTTCCCAGGCTTCAAGGTTGAATTCTTTCTTCCTTTTGGTTTCTGCCCTAAGGTTGGTCCCTTGGTTTGTGTAAGCTTCATATAGAGTGAGTTTGTGCTAAGTTTTTGTTTGTTTGTTTTTTCTCTGATGAGCAAGGCTGAGTGAGGTGGTAATCCTGTCTGCTGATGATTGGGTTTGTATGTTTGTTTTGTTTGTTGTTTAGATGAGGCATCCTGCACAGGGTGCTTCTGGTGGTTGGGTGATGCTGGGTCTTGTATTCAAGTGGTTTCCTTTGTGTGAGTTCTCACTGTTTGATACTCCCTAGGGTTAGTTCTCTGGTAGTCTAGGGTCTTGGAGTCAGTGCTCCACTCCAAAGGCTCAGAGCTTAATCTCTGGTCAGGAATGAAGATTCCATAAGTGGTTTCTTATGGCATTAAGTGAGATTAAAACAAATACCCCAAAACGAGAAACCAAAGATGAACCCACACAAATGGCAGTTATATAGATGCCCATCAGCAGATGAATGGATAAGGAAGCTGTGGTACATATACACCATGGAATATTACTCAGCTGTTAAAAAGAATTCATTTGAATCAGTCCTAATGAGATGGATGAAACTGGAGCCCCTTATACAGAGTGAAGTAAGCCAGAAAGATAAAGAACATTACAGCATACTAACACATATATATGGAATTTAGAAAGATGGTAACGATAACCCTATATGCAAAACAGAAAAAGAGACACAGAAATACAGAACAAGACTTTTGAACTCTGTGGGAGAAGGTGAGGGTGGGATGTTTCAAAAGAACAGCATGTATACTATCTATGGTGAAACAGATCACCAGCCCAGGCGGGATGCATGAGACAAGTGCTCGGGCCTGGTGCACTGGGAAGACCCAGAGGAATCGGGTGGAGAGGGAGGTGGGAGGGGGGATCGGGATGGGGAATACCTGTAAATCTATGGCTGATTCGTATCAATGTATGACAAAACCCACTGAAATGTTGTGAAATAATTAGCCTCCAACTAATAAAAAAATAAATAAAAAAAAATCAAGCAAATAATAATTAAAATAGTGGAATATACACATATACATATACATCCATAAGCAAAATCAAAACAGTCCAACAAAAATAAAGTACAATAGGTTGACTCAGCAAACAAAGGAAACCAAAAATTATATCTACCAGTGAAGAACACAACTAAGAAAAGCACAAACTGGAAAACAAAAGTAAAGCAAGGTGCCAAGTGGGGAAGAAAGCAATGAAACCAAAACTAACAAATATGTTGAGAGGAAAGGAAGAAAAGAAAGGAAAAATAGACATGCAAAGTTAAATAGAGGTAGATAAGGAAGATTTATATACATTAAAGAGTAACTGTAAGGGGAAAAGAACAGTGGGAAAAGTAAACAAAGGAATAAATGTAGAAAAAATAATAATAGATTTTAAAAAATTAAAATTAAAAAAAGAGAGAGAAAAAAAAGAACTGCAAAAGTTCAACATAGAGGCAGAAGTTTATAACAACAATGAACAGTGTGAATGAAAAAAAAAGCTCAAAAGCTTAGATTTCATAGTGCTAATAAAATTAACAACTACAACAGGAGAAAAAAAGAAAAAGAAAAAAAGAAAAAAATTCAAAAGAATCCAAGAAACCAGTTAAAACATAAGAATAATAAATGTTTCTCTTGAGTCACTGCTGTCAGAGTCCTTTTCCTCGCTGGGAGTCACAGTCCACCTCACCTGCCTAGGGTGCCCTCTGACACTGTGCTGGTCTCTGGCCCTGCTGTGGCGGCAGCTCAGATTCTAATCTGGCCCTACTCCTGGGTGTTCTTGCCTCCAATGTCCACAGCTATCAGATCTAGTGCACTGTCTTTTGTGGGAGCTCTCAATGTCCTTTTATATATTCCATAGACACAGAGTCTGCCTATTGGAGTGTGTGGATTTAATCTGTAGCTTGTGCAGCTGGTGGGAAGGTTTTGGGTCTTCTTTCTTAGCCACACTGCCCCTGGGTTTCAATTGTGGTTTTATTTCCATCTCTGCATGTGGGTCACCCCCTGGGGTTTGCTCCTGAGGCTGCCCTGGAGGACTTGGGTCTGCCCCAGTGAGGGCCAGGTGTGGAGGTGGTGCAGCTGCTTGGGTCTCAGGGGTTCTGGCAGCACCAGGTACTCAGGGGGGTTTGTGGCTGGGGCAGCAGGAAATAGAGTGCTCTAGAAGGGCATGGCAACCAGCATTGGCCAATAAACTCCAGTATTCTTGCCTGGAGAACCCCACCTGACAGAGAAGCTTGGCAGGACACAGTCCACAGGGTCATAAAGAGCTGGGCATGACCGAAGCAACTCTGCATGCATAGATGCAAGACTGTTTTTTCGCCTGAGGCAGCTCTGCCCCAGTGAGGGTTGAGCGTGAATGTGGCACAGCTGCTTGGGTCGCAGGGACCCTGGCGGCGCCAAGTGCGCAGAGACACGGACTGCCTCTGCCACAGGAGTTATGGCCCTATCAGAGGCTTTTTTCCAGCCTCTTGTAGCTGGTGCAGGTCCAGTCCTACCAACACTCCTGTTTCCCCCCCTAGTTCCTTCGTCCTACCAAGTTTTGCGTGGTTCTATATATTCTTTTCCACTGGTCAGGTACTCCTGTCCGCTCTCAGCAGTGTTCTGCATGCACTTCTGTGTCTGAAGGTGTGTTCCTGATGCATCCGTGGAGAGAGATGCACTCCACGTCCACCTACTCCTCCACCATCTTGTTCTCCTCCCTGGTACAATTTTAATCTTTGCGTTTTGGATATGCTGACATGCCTTCAGTCATTTTATCTGGTTTCCAGCATTTTAATTTTAAGTTTTGCCCCTTTGTTCATTCCTTTTTTTTTAACTTAAAGTAAAAATGCAGTGTTAAAAACAACATTAACCTATATGTTTTAACTGAACAAGTACCAGGATATTCAGAGTTTAAATTCCCTCTGAAACCATAACTCTTAACAACCTGCCCACCCTCCACCCCATATAAATACATGCTACAATAGGGTCTTTCACTGCAAAACTCATTTCATTGCAAAACACGAGGCAACGTCATTTATCACTGAGTAAATAATGAAAGATAACATAATGAAATGGGGATTTTGCTTTATTCCCTTAACTATAAATAAAAATATGCAGCACTTTGCAGGATTACCACATGTGGTATGATATTAACTTAAATACCAATCTTTAAGCCAAACTATAAATAAGATAAACTGTGCTCTCTGGTCTCAAGTTTTAATAGTATCTTTTCTTTAAACTTAATGCTTTTATGAAGCATACAAGAGTGACTGCATATAACCTGTGATCATGTAATGAAAGACCCTATTGTGATAAGCATACGTCAAAAAAGAAAAAAAAAACACCAAAAAAACTCAAAAACTAGAGTCAAGGTTGTTGCGGGAATTATAAAAAGTTTGTGATGAAGATCAGTGCAGTGAAGCCAAGTCAGAATCAGAGGAAAAGACCTTTTCCTGGATAAAGAAAGCAAATCACTGTCAGCAGTGGCTTGATTTATATATTATAACAAACCAGTTAAGGGGCGAGGGAGACAGAGGTCTAAAATGTGAACACTGAAAACAAAAACTGACTTTACTCACATCAGTATATGACTACACTTAATTATGCTTCAACATGATGTGGTATGATGGAATTCAGCTTCCCTCATGGCAGCTTGTGTTTATTCTGGCTGTTCTGATCACATCTTAGCATCCAGATGCCATTCCTCTTTGGTGCCTAATGTGTTTATGCTCACATTATCAGCAGGCATTGGGTTGCAAAGATCATATTGGAAGTGATTTCACTCCATTTTCAAAGAGGAAAGTATTTATCCCTTTGAATGCTACTTGCTTGCAAAGTACAGCTTGTTTCAGTTTTCTAAAAAAGTGCCACTTAAACTAAATTATAGCAGAGTGATTGGAAAAGGATTCCTAGGAGAACTTATTACAGTTATAGAGAAAGGAAGATTTCACTCTTCTACTCCTTTTACAAAAAAGTCATACTTGCCCATGGAGGCTGGCCAGTGAATGTGGTAGAAAGGTTACTTAACTTCTGAACTTCATATCTGATTCTTCCTTAGGAGATATGTCTTCATCAACACTGGCAACTGTTTTGGGACTACCAACAATTTAAGATTTAAAATGAAACAAATAAATCTTAAAATTAGAAAATAACCTTTCTGTGTCAAAAGTATTAAAGACATGTCAATGGAACACAACAAAGAATGAATCAATCAGAGCATAGTCTGTTGTAGGTACACCTCTTACTAAGTTGTCCATGTCCTCCTATAATCCTTTATTCTTCCATCTTCCCTTGGCCTTTGTCATCTTGCTCAGAGAACAAGACTCTAGACGTCCAGGCAACTTTCCACTATCCAGGGGCAAATAATCTGGATTTGTCAGTTTTTTTTTTAAAGTGCACTTATGAAAAACTTGAAACTAGTGAAAGGAGTGAAAACATCTATTAGAGAGTATCTGTTTAGAAGAAATGATTAATATTTATTGAATTCTTACTACGTATCTGCCACTCCTACTCTTTTGGCAATCCTTTTTACTCTTAATATCCCCTTTTGAAGGTGAGGAAATTATCCTCAGACAGGTTAAGTGTCCAAGATTACCAACATATGAACTCATGCAGCTGGACTCCAGAGTGTCCTTAATCACTGTATACATGGTCTCTACTGCTGAGCAATCCTCCAGACTAACCAGGCCATTTGGAAAACAAGACAGAAGCCCATCACAGAAAACAGCCACGGCGGGAGGCTTCCTGCGGGCTGCATTCAAGGCTGTGAAGGGAGAAGCGGGTACAAACAACAGACATTACATCTTTGCCCAGCTTTTGTCCCACTCTAACACTTAAAAGAAGAGAGAATTCAATGAAAATGAGAGATAATAGATTAGTCTGTCAGGCAGAAATTTTTAGGCACTTTTCAAATTTTACAATGTTTAATGCACTTCACATTTTTTCACACTTCAGATGAATAATGACTGTTTCTAAATATTCAGTTCAGTTCTGTTCAGTCGCTCAGTAGTGTCTGACTCTTTGCGACCCCATGAATCACAGCATGCCAGGCCTCCCTGTCCATCACCAACTCCTGGAGTTTACTCAAACTCACGTCCATTGAGTCGGTAATGCCATCCAGCCATCTCATCCTCTGTTGTCCCCTTCTCCTCCTGCCCCCAATCCCTCCCAGCATCAGGGTCTTTTCCAATTCTAAATATTAGCTATAAGTTTAATTAAATCATTTTATCCTAAATCAATTTTGTAACATTTTTTTATTTTGCTTTTAATCATTACTGGGGATTAAGTAACCCAACTTTATTCTTCCCCCCATTACATTATTATTTAATACTCCTATTTACTGAGTCAATAGGAATTGATTACAGTAAGAAGCTGAATTTCCTAGGCTGAACCCAGAGTCACAATTTTGAGCCATTTCATGAATACTCTCACAAGAGCTTCTGAGTCCCTGCTTTCTTAACTGTGACCACCTCCACTGTATCACTGCTTGACCACAGTAATGCCCACCTTGTATTTTCCTGTTTTAGTCTGCTGAGATTTGCAAATTCCATTCCCATGCTTGCTCCTTAACCACCCTCAGTTTGCTACCTACCAGTAGCTATCTAGGTTCTGCACCGTTCCTCTTCACCCCACCCTCATCTCTACTCCCAGGTTCACTCCTATGGCCTCTGTTCTCCACTCCTACTCCTGGCCACAGACCACTGCCACCTCCTTCCTCCTTTCCACATCAACTTTCGCACCTCTGGCTGACAGGAGCCTTTAAAGTTGCTCAGGTTTTCCTGCTGGGGAAAAAAAAAAAGAATAACAAAAAAGCGCTTTCCCTTTCTTGGCCCAGTAACTACCATTCTAGTCTTTGCTTCTGTTTTGCCATCAAGCTTTTGCAACTGATAGTTTATACCTCTTCCACTGTATGATCACACGTTTCTTACTACTGTTGAAATCTGGCATCTGACCAAAGCACTTCACTAAAAGTTTACTTTCAAACACTCACAGTGACTTGTGCTGTGCCAGGCTAAGTCACTTCAGTCATGTCTGACTCTTTGCAGCCCTATGGCCTGTAGCCTGCCAGGCTCCTCTGTCCATGGGATCCTCCGGGTAAGAATACTGGATTGGATTGCTGTGCCCTCCTCCAGGAGATCTTCCTGACTCAGGGACTGAACCCATGTCTCCTGCGGCTACTGCATTACAGGCAGATTCTTTACTACTGAGCTAACAGGGAAGCCCTCCAATGACTTTCATCTTAACAAATCTAGCTTGATCTCAGTTCTGATTTTCCTTGACTCTCTGTGGCATTTGATACTATCACCCTCCAAATGATTCCTAAGACTTTGTACTGTCTACATTTCCTCTTATAACTCTGCCCACAGAACACTGGGTGTTCCCCAAGGCTCAGTCCTGGGCCCTCTTCCATTCTGGAGTCTTCCTTTTGCTCACATCTCAGATACTCAACTAATCATTCTATGGAAAGGACTCAGTACCTTATCAACAGCTCTGATCTTCAATTTCCTATCACCTAACTCCAAAGCAATGTTTCCCAGACTATCTGGAGTGTAGGGATACGCATTGTCCCCCCTGTTACAGGTCAATACTTCTGTAAACATAATAAAATCAAATCACAAAAAAATTAAAAAGACATACAAAACACAAGCCCCCTTTAAAAGTATTAGCTTTAACATAAACATAATCAGAGCAAACCCCAGCACTGCAAGAATGTGTGCACCCAGTGGCTTCAGTTGTATCTGACTCTGTGAACTTCCGGACTGCAGCCCACCAGGCTCCTCTGTCCATGGGATTCTCCAGGCAAGAATACTGGAGTGGGTTGCCAAGCCCTCTTACAGGGGATCTTCCCAACCCAGGGACTGAACCCAAGTCTCCTGCGTCTCCTGCATTGCAGGCAGATTCTTTATCGCTGAGCCACTGACAAAGTCCAAGAATTACTATCATGATTACTCTTTGTTTCTGTACTTATCTGCTTGCAGACCAACTCGAGTTTGAGGGTAGGCACTGGTTGGTGGAGTATACTTCAAGAAGCACAGCTCTAGAAGCCTGCAGGACAACCACCGGTCATCCTGCAACTCACTTCACATATACCACCTTCCATGTTTCTGTCTGTTATGGCAGCATCACCTTTCACTGCATCTAAAAGTTTTGCCTCTTCCTGACTCCTCTTTCCTTTGTAATTCTATAAAATCAATTACCAATTTTTAAATTTTAATTCTTTCTCCAATCTGACTTCTCCACATTGATGGCAACAACCCTAATTCTAAAGCTAAGACCACTTACTTGAACTATCATATGACAACCTTCTAAATGACGAGTCATGTATGGTGAAGGGTCATTACTGCTATATACAAATATTTTCTGTTTTACCTCCTTGGCCCCTCCTCTCAAACAGAGAATACTACAATTTCTGGAACCCTTGTGGTTGGTTACTACCATATGACTAGTTGTACCTGATGGTTGTAAACGGAAGTGTGAGTATCGTTTCCAGGCCTAGTATTTAATTGCTGGGATGCGACCCTCCAGAGTGTTCTTTTCCCTCTCTTAAGGCAAACAAAATATGAGATATTAGCTGTTCTATCTCTGAATGACTGTGCTAAGAGCCTTGAATTGAGCTGTGAAGGATATCAGCATGAGCTAGAAACATGTCTTTATATTTTCAAAGCACAAAGATTTTAAAGTTGTTTGCTTCTACTGCTAACTCATAGTTTCTCTTGCTAACTCTCCAAAACCACACCAACAAGATGAAAGTCCCTGAAGCACTAATTTAATGTCATGTCCCTGCTTTTAAAAAAATAAAGTAAAACAGCATGCCTCAAATGAATTTCTATGGTGTAAAGGAAAAGAAACAAAAACACAGACTCCTTAGGATCAAAGCTTTCATCAACCTATTTTTTTAAGCTTATCCTACCAAACCAACCTCTTTTACCTGAATCTGCCAGACTCAGTTCCAGCCACCACCCCGTATCCTCTCCTACCCAAACAAAGGAATAATTCCTCTCTCTCTCCTGCTTAAAGATCAATTCTATCCACTCCACTAAACTTCCTCCACAGCCCTAATATCAGCCAACATTAACCGAATACTTACTAAGTGCTAGGTCTTGTTCTAAAGTTAGTACTTTCAATGTCTCACAATGACTCTATGAAGGAGGTATCATTAAACTCATTTTATAGATGAGGAAACTAAAATACAGGGATTAAACAACATGCTTAGGGAAAACCCCATGGACAGAGGAGCCTGGTAAGCTATAGTCCATGGGGTCTCAAAGAGTCGGGCACGACTGAGCGGCTTCACTTACACTTTCAAGATTATATGATTAATAAATAATGAAGCCAGATGAACCCAGCATTCTGACTCCAAAGACTGTCCTCTTAACCACTGCCCTATATTGTTTTAGGACATTCTGATCTCCCCTTTCACTGAACTTCCATTACAATGTGCAGAACTTTCTAGCACAGAAAGTTGTGCCTTGCATGACTAGTTACAGTTTCATGTGTGCAGACTTTATCCACTAAGGTAGACTGTAAACCCTGGGGATACAGGGAGCCACTTTACCATTCTTTGTTATCATTCAATATGAAAATGTCCCCAAAAGAATCACTCTATGATAAGCACAGTTCTACTGGAAAGAGTATGTGCTAGTCATTTTTTTTTTCCTGTATTTTTTAATACTTTGAGGTCTTGAAGGCTTACTGATCCTAGAGAGACAGCCCCTTCCAGGGCTAGCTAATATGCAAACCAACCAATCCAGAGTCCATACCCTCAACCACCTCCTTTATCTAACTCACACACCAAATCAATATTCCTCCCAGTCTAACTCACTTAAGGTAAGATACCAGACAACTAGGGTCCACCCTTGCAGCTCAGAACCCTCTGAAACAATTCAAACTAGCTGATCCTAAGTCTGAGGACCCTGCCCAGCCTTGCCTTTCCCCCAGAAATCACAATAAAGGCTCATGCTTTCCTCCACTCCTCCTGCCTCCTGATCAACCTCTGTGCCTCCAGCTGTGGCCCTGCATGGCCGACTCCCTTCTCTTGGAACTGTAAATAATAAACTCTTGTTTCAAAGGCAGTTTGTCTACATGTCTGTCATCTTATAATACTTGGTTAAAACAAAGTCCCAGGTATTTTTTAAAACCGAGTATCATCATATCACCTTGGAAATACAAACTGCACACTTGAGACAGGGGGAATTTTATCTCCTCTGGTACTGGAAAGATGGATTTTCAGTGGGCACAGAGAGAGGTGTGGTACATGGAACAGAATTGGTTTGGGGGGCTTCCTGCTTAGCAAGAGGAAAGAAGCCCATCTTATCTTCCAATTCCAATTTTAGCAGTTACTATCTTAGCACTAAATCGGTAATTTCAATTGTAAAAACCTCCAAATCTTTAAACAATCCTACATATGTTAGTCTTTTCCTATTTTTTCCATCAGGATTAGCAAGAAAATCCCTAATGTTAAAAGAGTCTGAAGACAACCATAGGGCCAACAAAGAAAGGTTGAAGAGTGGATAGAGGCGATTCTGGAAAGAGAGAAAACCAGGATGCGACCCTGCAACCCACCACAGGAAAAGCGCATAATAAAGAGATTCCAGTATGGATCTGAAAAGCAGTCTTAGTGATGAAATCCAACATTTTCTAACATACTCTCTCCTAGACAAGACTAAGTGGTATGCATAAATGCTTAATAGACACTTGTTGAATGGATATCTCAATCATACAACTTTGAATAGTTTTATGATACTCATGAGGGCTTCCCAGGTGGCACTAGTGGTAAAGAACTCACCTGCCAATGTAGGAGACACAGGAGATGTGGTTCGATCCCTGGGTCAGGAAGATTCCCTGGAGGAGGATGTGGTAACCCACTCCAGTATTCATGCCTGGAGAATCCCACGGACAGAGGAGCCTGGCAGGCTATGGTCCATAGGGTTGCAAAGAGTCAGACATGACTGAAGAGGCTTGGCATGCTAAGTACTCATGGAGATTTAGATGTAGTCCACTTTGCCCCCTATCCCCATCAATTAAAAATCTTTTTAATTTTTAAAAAATTTCTTGCTCTTTTCTATATCTCCCCTGAGACAAACGTACTTCTTTTCTCCTACAAGGCAGGAAAAGATCTAGAGCTATGGCAGGCCAGGAGAATCTCATTCACCCAAAAACTTCCCTAGAATGTATTGGTCCCAAGCTAGCAAAATGAATCTAGAGTGACTTAGAGAAATCAGGCAGACCAGAGTCTTTCACCTTTAGGAAGTGAGTCAGTTCAGAACTCCTCTGGACTACTGCCTCTCAGAAATCTTTGAGAAGGCACCTGACCTCTGCAAAGTAGTATTAACAATTAGCAACTGCATCTAACAACTGCTTGCTGTAAGAAGTCTAGACGCATTAAGTACATGATCGCCATTTATTCCTCCCTATGTGATGAAGTTTTTCATCTCCATTCTAAAGATGAGTAATTAAGGCTCAAAGAGCTGAAGATACTTCCCTAAGTTCACAGCTATTAGATGGCCGAGCTGAAACTTAGATTTATATGGTCTGACTTCAGATCACAGACCCTTAAAACTACACTTTGCCTGAAAGCACAGTCCAACTCTAGATCAAAAATGTCCAGTTAAAGTACAGGAAGTGAATCAGAGCCTAAACCCTTAAGATGAAAGAGAAAGGCAATACTGCAACAGGTCAAAAGCTATTCTTATATTCCTATGGCTGTTCACCATCAACAGTCTTCCTACCACTCACGAACACCACCACACTCTATTCTCTATTGCTTATTGGCAAGGCAATTTATACTGTGTCGCAGGTTCTGCAATTTATATTATGTTACAGGCTCCATATTTTAAGGAGTGATAAAATCTTAACATACACATCAACTGAAAGGTATATTTTAATCCTGACCTAAAAAAAGTTAACTATATAAAATTGCATAATACCAAATAATACTTTACACACTTATATTTTATTTATTAAAGCTAAAATAATGTATTAATGATGATTCAATAATATAACATATCCCTGAATAAGCAACATACTATCCAAAAACCATTCTTACCACGAGACACTGGACTAGACAATCTAGGGATTAGAAGACAGCGGAAATGCAAACAAGGATGGAAAATTAGAACATAAACTCATGATTTAGGTCTACTTTTAGGCTGCGAGGAGTTCCAGCCTTATTGCCATATGCTTCCTTCAATCAAATTTCTCCCCGTCACTCTCCAAAAGAACAAGACTTCTACAGACAAGCTCTGAATGACTGGAGGACTGTCACGTCACTGCCTGAATACTCTCTTCAAAAATGGGACATCAATTCTTTCACCTGATTCTCACATGACAGTTTCTAAAACCCTCATAATCATCTCAGGTCACACTGGAGGCCACTCACTGTCTTCAACGCATTGAGTATTGAGGACAACAGTTGAAATAAGGTATGACTATGCAAGAATGCATCCTTACTACTCAGCTGTGTCTGATTTAGCAACCCTTTGGACTGTAGCCCACCATGTTTCTCTGTCCTTGGTCTTTTTCAGGCAAGAATATTGGAGTAGGTTGTCATTTTCCTCCTCCAGTGTATCTTCCTGACCCTGGGATTGAACCCTTATTGCCTGTGTCTCCTGCCTTGCAAACAGATTTTTACCTGCTGAGACATCAGGGAAGCCCCAATGTATAATTAAAGCAGATGAAAAAGTAACGGGTATTATTCCACCAAGAGGTTTGCATACCACAGGCCCAAGATAAATAACTATTGAACACTTTTGTGGATATAATTCAACAATATACCCTTTAAAAATAAAAAGAATTGGCTCAATGTCTAACATTTAATGATGAAAGCATTATCAGACCACCCAGGAATCTTTGTTATGCTATGATTAAAATTAACAAAACTTTTAAAATTCTATTAGGAGAAGTAATATAATTTATTATGTCCATAAATATTCATGTACTGGAAATAGGACCTAGATTAATAGAACTGGGTTACAAGGTTCAGTAGGGTAAAAATAAAGAAATTGGATAAGAAAGTACAGAGAAAAATACTAGCTTTTAAAGTAAGATTTCCTCTTCCAGAAATGTTGAAAAGCACTGTTTTTAATCGAAGCTATTTTTGAAATTTTGGCCTTAAAGAAATAAAGTGAATTTTTTTTTTAAGTCACTCAGTCGTGTCCGACTGTCTGAGACCCCATGGGCTATAGCCTACAGGGCTCCTCTGTCCATTGGATTTTCCAGGCAAGGATACTGGAGTGGGTTACCATTTCCTTCTCCAGGGGATCTTCCCAACTCAGGGATCAAACCCAGGCCTCCTGCATTGCAGACAGACATTTTACCATCTGAGCCACCAGGGAAGCCCTAAACAATGTGAAAGTAGTTTTTTAATAACGAATGTTCTGCTATGGTGGAGAAGGAAATGGCAACCCACTCCAGTATTCTTGTCTGGAGAATCCCAGGGACGGGGGAGCCTGGTGGGCTGCCGTCTATGGGGTCGTACAGAGTCGGACACGACTGAAGCGACTTAGCAGCAGCAGCAGCAGTTCTGCTATGGAGGGAAATTCACTGCTTGAGATCATGGAAGAATCTATTTATTAGCATAAAGAGATTACAGATACAGACTCCTTGAATTCATGATCACAGGAGTAAGATATCCAGTTCCCACTCACAGCATGAAACCCCTCTAGAACACACCTGCAGTCATCCAGTGACTATCTCAAAAACCCCAGGTATTTTTAATACTGTTGAAAGAAAAGCAGCAAAACAATCCAAATGCCAATCAAGTGATGAATGGAAAACAAAATGTGGTACAGCCATACAATGGAATATTTCAGCCATAAAAAGGAATAACACACTGATACATAACACACCAAATAACACACCAAAAAAAGATGAAGCTTGAAAAAACTATGCTAAGTGAAAAGAAGACACAAAAGGCCATATATTATATGATTCCATTTATATGAACTGTCCAGAATAGGCATAACCACTGAGACAGAAAGTAGATTAGTGGTTGCCAGGGGCTGGGTAAAGGCAAAACAGGGACAGATTACTAATGGATAAAGAGGTCCTTTTTGGAGTGATGACAAAACCCTTTTTAGGATAGTTTAGTTTTCTAAATGGTGGTGAGGGCTACAGAACTCTGTGAATATACTAAAAACCACTGAATTGTACACTTTTAAAGGGTAAATTTTACGGTATATGAGTTACATCTAAATAAAGCTATTATTTTAAAAGTGGGAGGAAAAGAAAAGCAAACTATTTTAACAAAGTTTTACAGTGGTCTTAAGTGTCCTACAGAAGATAAAAAATCTTATATAATCTAGATTAAAAGGCTCAATAAATACATGTAAATGATAATAGCGAGGATTATTATAAGCTTGATATTTTAAAGGGACTATTTTTAATTTATTTTAATAATTTCATCTATTCATTTTCGGCTGTGCTGGGTCTTCATTGCTGTGCAGGCGTCTCTCTAGCTGTGGCAAGCGGGGGCTACTCTCTAGTTGTGGTGCGCAGGCTTCTCATTGCAGTGGCTTCTCCTGTTGGGGAGCAAGGGCTCTAGGGCACATGGGCTTCAGTAGTTTTAGCACCTGGGCTCTAGACCACAGGCTCAATAGCTGTGGTACACAGGCGTAGTTGTTCCGCTGCACGTGGGATCCTCCTGGATCGAACCCGTTTCTCCTACACTGGCAGGCAGATTCTTTACAACTGAGCCACCAGGGAAGCCCTAAAGGGACTATTTTTAAAAGATACACATTGATTTCAACAGGAATTTACAACTAAAGAATTATGCCATGCTGAGTACATGTCTGCTTTCAACATGGCATAGCATTTCAATCTTGGAACTTATTTTGAAGACAATTTCAAAAAACATTAGCCCTGAGTATTTGTTTAAAGCAGTAATTCCCAAGCTTTAGTCACCTATCTAGGTGGCTTTAGTCACCTAGTCATCTTTGAGTATTTTTGCCATCCTCATACCAACCCACACAGACCCTGATGCTGGGAAAGATCGAAGGCAGGAGGAGAAGGGGATGACAGAGGATGAGATGGTTGGATGGCGTCACTGACTCAATGGACATGAGTTTGAGCAAGCTCCAGGAGACAGCAAAGGGCAGGGAAGCCTGGCATGTTGCGGTCCATGGGGTCGCAAAGAGTCAGACACGACTGAGTGACTGAACACCACTATCACTCCAACTGTATTTACTGTTTTCCTTCAACCCACTTCACCATTGATTCACCTTCTCTAATAACCATGAAATCATGGGGTTTCCACCATATACTAAAATTCGAACTATGCCTATCCTTGTACCATTTTAAATCATCTTGGATACAATTCAAGAAAACATTGGTTGGGAAAAAAAAACAAACAGCTTTGCCTCGTAACATACCTATACTTTAAAAAGTGACAGGGAAACTAGATGTCCAGAAAACCACTTTTAGGATGTTTCTTTTTTATAAAGTAAGGCACATGGTCAGGAGCAACAGGGCTGGCGCTGAGCCAAGAGAAAGTCTCTCGAGAACAGTATGGGGTGGGACGGGGGTGGGGATGGGGGTGGGGGAATGTACAGGAAAATGGTGGGCAGCAGGCCTCCATGAGGGAAGCAGCTGAAAGAACAGGGATGGCAGGCCTTCTCTACAAGTTCTTAGACACACTGTGATATTAGTGCTACTGCCACATTCGGCTTGCCAAGCAGAGCTGAATTTGGCAGAAGGACGACTGTCTGATGATCAGATGCGGATTTTTCCTGAACCTGCTTCTTTCCTGTCGACACCAGTCCTAGAGGTTACAGCTGCTGCTGCTGCTAAGTCGCTTCAGTTGTGTCCGACTCTGTGCGACCCCATAGATGGCAGCCCACCAGGCTCCTCCGTCCCTGGGATTCTCCAGGCAAGAATACTGGAGTGGGTTGCCATTTCCTTATCCCCTCAAGAGGTTACAGAGGGGCCCACAATTAAAGTAGTGACTCCAGGGCAGAGAGGAGGCTGGGCTCTGCTACACCTGTTCCTCTTGCATAAAGAAAATAAGTAACATTTCATTTTGAAATATTAGTACCATTGGTGGCTTGAAACAGATTCCAAAGAGGAGCTTATTCCATTCCTGATGGGGGGATGTCACCATACCACCTCTCCTCAAAAACACTCACACTGAAGACACTAGAATTTTTGATCATTTTCTTTTTATTCCCTTTACCCACCGCAGAGGGAGGAACTCTGTTGACAGTTATCCATCCTAAGTAGGTGAATCAAGAACATGCCACTTTCTTTACTCTCATTCATTTAAGAAGCCCTAACTGAATTCTGGAATAGTGAAGTGAAGTGAAAGTCACTCAGTCGTGTCCAATTCTTTGCAACTCCATGGACTATACAATTCATGGAATTCTCCAGGCCAGAATACTGGAGTGGGTAGCCTTTCCCTTCTCCAGGGGATCTTCCCAACTAAGGAATCAAACCCATGTCTCCCACATTGAAGGTGGATTTGTTACCAGCTGAATCACAGGGGAAGCCCCTACAATAGTGAGGTATACAGAAAGATAGTAACTGAAGGCTCTCTCCAAAGAGAACAGAAAAAAAAAAAGCTTCCTGATCCATCTTTTATTCATTGATCATTTTCCTGAAAGCTAGATATAACAACTTTGAAAAATAATTTAATGCAAGAAAAATATAAATCTATTTACTCCTGACCCTGACAGTGACCTTAGGGTTCTTGCCAGTAGACTCACTGACATATTATTTCTTAACACTCTTGATGCCATTTAGGTTTGAGCACATGGCTTAGGGACTGGAAAGATATACTTGCCTCATATTTTCTCAAGCTAATACATTCTTTGACTGTGTGAAGCTTTGATATGTAGCCCCATACCTATAAAGACAGGCTTTCTAAAGATCATTCAGAGAATATATAAGAGTACAAAACATTTAAGTCTGATTGGTTTTGTGTTATAGTATTACACTGTCAAAGCAGTCTTTGGGAGCATTTTGACTGAGGAAGACTAGTTACAATTTCTCAAAGAATTGCATCCCAAGCATCAAATTCCAGTGAGCATTACACATTCAGGTAGCTTCATTACTAGCAATTCTGACTCACATCTGTAAATATCCTCAGAAACGCATGAGAACACTTGTTTTACAGCCAGATAAACTGCAGCTCTTCTCAGAGATCTATCACAGTGTTTCTCAAAGCGTGATCTGAGAATCACAGGCACTAGAATCAAATGGGGAGGTACAGGCTGGTGGGAGTAGTGCTTGTTAAAAATACACATTCTTCTAAAATATGACACAAAGGAACTTATTTATGAAACAGAGAAAGACTCACAGGCATAGAACACAAACTTATGGTTACCAGAGGGGAAAGGGAGTGAGGGAGGATAAGTCAGGAGTTTGGCGTTAGCAGCTACAAACCACTATGTATAAAGCAGATAAACAAGGTCCTACTGTAGCACAGGGAACTATATTCAATATCCTGTAATAAACCATAATGGAAAAGAATATGAAAATTTATATCTATATATATGAACTGAGTCACTTTCCTATATACCAGAAACTAACACAACATTGTAAATCAACTATTACTTCAACTTAAAAAAACCAGATTCCTAGACACTATGTCAGACTTATTAAATCAAAATCTCCAGGGATACCGGCCAGTAATCCACATTTTAAACAAGATGACCAGGTAATTCTTATGGACCCTAATGCTTCTGAAATACTTAAGCTATTTGAACCAACTCTTGCCATCACGAAACCACAAAAACAGGATTCTCACAAGTCATTGCATATATAAAGTATATATTTTAAAAGACTCGGAATAAATATTGAAATGGAAAAAAAGGCAAAGTGAACAGTAAGTATTTTCTACCTATAAAACAAGTGTTATTGTTATTCCATTATCTATAGTGAAGATATCAGTATCTCTTCTGTCTCTCTGTCTGAAATAAATGCCATACTTACATAATGATTAAAGGATGCTCCAACACTCAGTCACACCTTCACTCATTCTTTTTCAACACTGTGACATGGCCACCACAATTAGGCAAAATGGTTCTCAACCACTTAGAATTCCCTGGACCAGTGGTTTTCAAACTTGACATACATCTAAAATCATCTGAAGATCTTGTTAAAACACAGACTACCATTTGTGTTTACAAGTTCCAGGTAATACTGATACTGCTGGTCCAAAGACCAGATTGGAGAATCACTGGCTTAACCTAACTCTGGTCTCCTCCATTAAGTTCAATGATACTAAAAAAAAAAAAAAAAAAAAATCACTCCATCTGGCATATGCTCTAAACACCAGTCACAGGGCTTCTTGTGTAGGACTTGCTGCTCAGTATCTTCAGGAAGTTCCCATTATTCAAAATTTGTAGTGTGAGCAATAAGCGTGTCCTTTCTTGGCAGCTCCAGCAATAAACACCCTTCCTATTCCTTCCCCAATCCCTGGCCTGTCTGACCCTACTTCCTACCCTAAAACTGCGCTTCTTACGCAGGATAGCTGTAGAAAGTACAAGAGGTGCATCTGTTCCTGTCTGAGGGGAACTACGCTTCCTTTAGCTGGAAATCAAGACAGGCTCCCTCCATTTAGTGATTTATCTGATGACTGTCACAAGACTACAACTGTACAAACTCAGGAAAAAGTACAGCATCTGGAGGCACAATCAATCAAGTATAAACTCAAAAAATTGTCTAGAAATATGAACACTCAGATCTCAATTATTTACATGCTGGTCCTTCTTAAGAATAAATACATAACACAGATTTCTCCATTCAGACACAGGTCCAGAATTTATACAGTACAAGTGGGTGGGGTGCCCCATTCTCTCTAAAGCTTTCAAATTCATCTCATCAAGATTTAAAATGTATTCCCAGCATTAAGTCTAAGTGGTGAATTACATATGTATATCTTTCCCAAGAAAAGATATTTTGATAACCTCCTAGAAAATGAAAAGCATTTGGGAGCAAGGTAAGCACTGATATAGCTTAAATATCTTTAGAAGGTCTTCAGGAGCTCATTTATTTTTTCAATTTGAACATATAACTAACAGCTTGGGGACCATGTTAAAATTAATTAGGAAGTTTTACAGGTAAGGCTAAACAGTTTATTTTTCTTTGAGATGCTGAAGATACATGCTTAAGAAAAAAGTAAACCTGGAGAACAAATATACCATTAGGGAAAGATACTTTTAAAGTGCTGGCCATAAGCTAGTTAAATATTGCAAATACTGTACAACATTAATAATTTACTATGTATGATAAAAATATACAATTTCCTTAATCACTATAAGAAAATGACTAAATACAACATATACTATAACCATGACATTTCCAAAACCCAGAACACTCACTTTACTAAGAAAAGAGGTTAAGCCAATGCTCTGAATCAAAGAGATTTCCTATAAATAAGAGTCTAAATCCTCGGAGATTGAGTTGCTCCAGTGTAACCAATGAAGTATCTTAGATTTTTCCAAGTACTGAATATGGGTGCAAACTGAGCACACAAATGGTTTAATGTAATCTGCCACTAGAGAGTAACTGATGGATGTAATGTTGCTGCTTTTTCACCACCAACTTCTTTGACAAACTGTTGTCTTCTGGCATGCTCTTGTATTTAGCATAACATCCATTTTCATGGCTTGGAGAAAGCAACCCATTTTTCCTTTGAGGTACTAGATCCTAAACACCAAAACAAATCAGATCCATATGATGTGAAGAACAACTGGTTACCATTCTTTTCCTTTGTTTTTTGGCTATGCTGGGTCTTTGTTGCTGCGTGCAGGCTTTTCTCTCGTTGCAGTGAACAGGGGCAACGCTTCATCGTGGTACGCAGGCTTCTCATCATGCTGGCTTCTGTTGCAGAGCACAGGCTCTAGGCACACAGCCTCAGTAGTTGCGGCACACAGCCTCAGCAGCTGTGGCTCAAAGGGCCCTAGCACATGCAGGCTTCAGTAGCTGTGGCAAATGGGCATGCAGGATCTTCCCAGAGCAGGGATTGAACCCATGTCCCATGCATTGGCAGGCAGATTCTTAATCACTGGACCACCAAGAAAGTCAATGATTATTATTGAGGTAATTAATCTTAGAAATGCCCATACTTAAGTATGGAAATAAGGTCATAAAATATTGTTAATGACCAGCAGAGGATTTAACTATTATAGGCTATTCCTTGCTAGAAAGTGATTTTTATACTTTGGGTTGGCCAAAAAGTTCATTCAGGGTTTTCCATAAGTGCTTACAGGTAAACCTGAATGAACTTCTTGGGCAACCCAACATATCAAATAGATCAGCTTCCATGAAAAATAATTTGTATCACATCCCCCTGCCATGTGGATAGCCACATGGCGACCTGGTCCTGCTCCCTAGCAGGTCAGCAACAGACTCACACCCACCCCCCAGCCTCTGAGCAGCCAACCACATCAGAGGCCTACCCAGCCTCCAGCAGACCTGCAGCCACCACAGGAGGTGGATGTGCCTACCCCCCTGCTCATAGCAGTCTGCCTCACCACAGCAGAAGGGCATGCACAGCTCATATAGGGCACCCCGAGAGCACACAGCTCTGGTAACCAGAGGGGAGTGCACTTCTGGATCCCATAGGATGTCTCCTACATTGAGGCCACTTCCCCAAGATCAGGAGACATAACTGAACTATCTAATACATAGAAATAAACAACAGAATTGGGCAAAATAAGGTGACAAACATGTGTTCCAAGTAAAGAAATAAGACATAACCTGAGGGAAAAAAGTGGAGATAAGCAATCTACCCAAAATGAGTTCAAGGTAATGATCGTAAAGGTGCTCAATGAGGTCAGGAGAAGAATGGATGAACACTGTGAGAATTTCAACAGAGTTAGAAAATATAAGAAAGAACCAAACAAAGCTGAAGAATACAACAATAAAAAATACATTAGGAATCAACAACAGATTAGATGATAGAGAAATGGATTAGCAATCTAGAAGACAGAGTAGTGAAAATGAACCATGCTGAACAGAAAAAAGAATTTTAAAAATGAGGACAGTTTAACTGACCACTGGGAAAATGTCAAGCAAACTAACATTCATATTGTAAGGTTCCAGAAGAAAAAGAGAGAAATCAGCAGAGAACTTATTTGAAGAAGTAATAGCTGAAAACTTCCCTAACCTATGGAAAGAAACAGACGAGCATCTTAAACCAGATAAACCCAAAGAGGTCCATTATACATACAATGGCAAAAATTAAAGAGAGAATTTTAAAAGCAGCAATTAAAAAAAGCAACTACTTATGTACAAGGAAGCTCCTATAAGACTATCAGCTGACTTTTCAGAAGAAACTTTCCTAGGCCAGAAGAGAGTGGCAAGGTACATTCAAAGTGACGAAAGGGGAAAAAACTAAAACCAAGAATACTCTACCCAGCAAGGTAATCATTCAGATTTGAAGGAGAGAGTTTTACAGATACAAAAAAACTGGAAGAGTTCAGTACCACTAAAGCAGATTTACAAGAAAAGTTATAGGGTCTTTTCTAAGTGGAAAAGAAAAGGCCACAACTAGAAATATGATCACAAATTATAAAGGGGAAAATCTCATGAGTAAAGGGAAACATACAGCAAAAGTAGTAAATAGACTATATATAAAGCTAGTAAGAAGGTTAAAAGACAAAAGTAGTAAAATCACCTATATTCACAACAAGTAGTTAAGAAATATATGAAACAAAAAATATAAAAATGTAACATCAAAAACATTAAACTTGGTCGGGGCAATGAGCAAAAATGTAGGATGGTTAAAATGCATTTAAATTTAAGAGATCATCAACAAATATATATATATATAGATAAAGATATAGACAGAGACATAGATATATGTGTCGTTATATATGAACCTTATGTTAATCACAAACCAAAAACCTCTAATGAATATATACACAAAAAAGGAACAAGAATCCAAATATAACACTAATAATAGTCATAAAGTCACAAAAGAAGACAACAACAGAAGAAATGAACAATAACAACAAAACTACAAAAGCAAAAAGAAAATAATTAACAAAATACCAATAAATACATATCTGTTGATAACTGTTCAATTATCAAAAACCCTAAACAAAATACTAGCAAACTGACTCCAACAATAAATACATTAAAAGGATCATACACTATGACCATGTGGGACTTATCTCAGATGCAAGGATTTTTTTAATATTTGCAAATAATCAACATAATACCATTTTAACAAATTGAAAAGTAAAAACCATATGATCATCTCAGTAGATGCAGAAAAAGCTTTTGATAAGATCAAATATCATTTATAATAAAAACTTCAGAAAGTTGGGCACAGAGGGAACATACTTCAACATAATAAACGCCATATACGACAAACCCACAGATAACATGATACTCAACAGTGAAAAGCTGAAAGCATGTCCTCTAAGATCAGGAACAAGACAAGGATGCCCACTCACCCCACTTTTATTCAACATAGTATTAAAAGTCCTAGCCACAGCAATCGGAAAAGGAAAAGAAACAAAAGGAATCCAAATTGAAAAAGAAGAAGTAAAATTGTCACTGCTTGCAGATGACATGATACTATTCACAGAAAATCCTAAAGATACCACCAGAAAACTACTAGAGCTCATCTATGAATTTGGTAAAGTTGCAGGATATAAAATTAACATACAGAAATCTGTTACATTTCTGTATACTAACAACTATCAGAAAGAGAAACTATGTAAACAATCTTATTTACTATTGCATCAAAAGGAATAAGATACCTAGAAATAAATCTATCTAGGGAGGCAAAAAACTTGTACTCTGAAAACTATAGATGGTGAGGAAAGAAACTGAAGATGACACCAACATGGAAAGATATACCATGTTCTTGGATTGGAAGAATCAATACTGTTAAAATGACCATACTATCCAAGGTGATTTACAGGTTAAATGCAATCCTTGTTAAATTATGAATGGCATTTTTCACAGAACGAGAACAAAAAATTTTTACACTTATGTGAAAATACAAAAGACCCTAAATAGCCAAAACAACCTTGAGAAAAGAGAACGGAGCTGGAGGAATCACACTTCAGATTATACTACAAAGCTACAGTAATCAAAACAGAATGATACTAGCACAAAAACAGACACATATGCCAATGGAACAGGACAGAAATCCTAGAAATAAACCCACACACTTATGGTCAATTAATCTACACCAAAGGAGGCTAGAATATAAATGGAGAAAAGACAGTCTCTTCAATAAGTGATGCTGAGGAAACAAGGCAGCTACATGAAAAAGAATGAAATTAGAACATTCTTCAGCACCATACACAAAAATAAACTCAAAATGGATTAAAGACCTAAATGTAAAACCAGATATTATAAAATCCTAGAGGAAAACATAGGTAGAACATTTTTTGACAAATTCCAGCCATAATTTTTGGGTCCATCTCTTAGCATAATGGAAATAAAAACAAAATTAAACAAATGGAGCCTAATTAAACTAAAAAGCTTTTGCACTGCAAAGGAAACCACAAACATACCAAAAAGATAACTTACAAATTGGGAGGAAATATTTGCAAATAATGCTACCAAAAAGGGACTGAAGTGAAGTCATGTCCGACTCTTTGCAACCCTATGGACTGTAGCCCACCAGGCTCCTCCATCCATGAGATTTTCCAGGCAAGAATACTGGAGTGGGTTGCTATTTTCTTTTCCAGGGGATCTTCCCAACCCAGGGACTGAACCTGGGTCGCCTGCATTGCAGGCAGACTCTTTACCATCTGAGCCACCAGGGAATCCCAATAAGGGATTAATTTCCAAAATATATGAGCAGCCCATACAGTGTAATATCAAACACCCAATCAAACAATGAGCAGAAAACCTAAATAGACATTTCTCCAAAGAAGACATACAGATGGCCAACAGGCATGTGAAAAGATGCTCATTATTAGAAAAGTGCAAATCAAAACTACAATGAGGTATCATCTCACATTAGTCAGAATGGCCATCATTTTAAAAAGTATAAAAATAATAAATGCTACAGAGTGTGTGGAGAAAAGAGAACCCTCCTACACTGCTAGAGGAAATGTAAAATGTACAGCCACTATGGAGAGTATGGAGGTTCCTTAAAAATTAAAAATAGACCTACCATATGATCCAGCAATCCCATTCCTGGGCATATACTTCAAGAAAACTCTCATTTGAAAAGATATGTGCACCCAAAAACTCATAGTAGCACTATTTACAACAGTCAAGATATGGAAGTAACACAAATGTCCATTGATAGATAAATAGATAAAGAAGATGTGGTATATGCAGGTGTGTGTGTGTGTGTGTGTGTGTATGTGTGTATATATATATATATATAAATATAAAATACTAGTCATAGAAAGAATCACTTTGCTGTATACTTGAAATAAACATAGCATTGCAAATTAACTATACTTTAATTAAAAAATACTTGAAATGTAAATGGACTAAATATTCCAATCTAAAGGTCAAGGCTTTTAATGTCACCTACTTACTTCTTATTTTGCAATGACAACACTTACAATAAGAAAGCCTAAGTCTACTTATATCCATTGATAATATATATTTTTTTAATGCTTTGTAAAACAGGTGTTAGTACTCATTCTTGATGAATAATGTAGGATAAATTCATTAAGATAAGGCAAAAATACAAATTCCACTGAGGTCTGGATTTATCAAACAGAAAAAAAAGCATATTTGAAGGCATATTCTATCAGTAATTTTTATTTTGCTTACTGAGACCACTGTAATTATCTCTCAATCAACATTATACATACATAATTATATGTTCTAAATAAACATGAAACAATAAAGAGCAAGTGGGAGAAGAAAGGGGAAAAGGACACTTCTAAGAGGCTGCAAGATTTAAGGATAAGTTGACATTACTTCAGACAAAGACTGAGCTGTTCAAACACAAAAGAAATGTCCTGAAATTCAGTCACATAGCACAGAACCAAGAGCTGTTTGAAAAGTGGTATACTTAGAGGTAAATGATCACAAAATCAGATCAGGAAATAGTGAAAAACAAACAAAAAGGAACTACTCATCTAAAAAACACTGCAAAAATAAATAAGCTGGATGAATTTCATGACTTTTTATTTTATTTATTTTTAAAGATTATTTTTATGTGGATCATTTTTAAAGTCTCTATTGAATTTGTTAAAATACTGTTTCTGTTTTCTGTTTTGTTTTTTTTGACCACAAGCCATGTGGGGATCTTAGCTCCCTGGCCAGGAATTGAATCCACACCTCTTGCATTGGAAAGTGATGTCTTAACCACTGGACTGTCAGGGAAGTACACCATAAGTTCAGTTCAGTTCAGTTCAGTTGCTCAGTTGTGTCCGACTCTTTGCGACACCATGAACCGCAGCACGCCAGGCCTCCCTGTCCATCACCAACTCCCGGAGTTTACTCAAACTCATGTCCATAGAGTCAGTGATGCCATCCAACCATCTCATCCTCTGTCATCCTCTTCTCCTCCTGCCCTCAACCTTTCCCAGCATCAGGGTCTTTTCAAATGAGTCAGCTCTTTACATCAGGTGGCCATGACTTATTTATTTATTTATTTATTATGGCTGTGCTGGATCTTGGTTGCACCACACAGGGACTTCAGTGCTGCCTATGAGCTTTTTCTACCCGTGGAGAGTGGGAGCTTCTCTCTCGTTTGTGGTACGCAGGCCTCTCACTGCAGTGGCTTCTCTTGTTTCAGAGTGCAGGCTCTAGGGCATGTGAGCTTCAGTAATTGCGGCACAGAGGCTCAGTTGTTGTGGCACATACATGGGCTTAGTTGCCCCTTCGCATGTGGGATCTTAGTTCCCAGACGAGGGATAGAATCCGTGGCCCCCACATTGGCAGGTGGATTCTAAACCACTGGGCCACCACGGAAGTTTCCCCCTCAGTGACTTTTTAAAGCACTGCAGCATGGAGGTACAAGGTCAGGAAACTGACAATGTTGAAAAAGACTTGAGTAACACTTATTGGATAGAGTAAGAAAACAAACATCTAGAAAATCTTAATTCTGATCTTATTTCAGAAACTCTCAGGCTATCTTATGGCTGCTTTTCCAACCTGCTCTGACTATGTTCTCTCTCCCAAAATTACCTACTCAGTGCCAACAATCCTCACATTCACTGCACTCAGCAAACCAATAGTCCATTCTTGAAATTTTTATTATTTGGAATAGCCCTATCTCTGAAATATATAATTTCCATAATTTTATCTCAAAACATGACCTCCTATTCTCTCTACTCTTTCTCTAGCTTACTTGCCAATTCTTTTACTTATTGCATTGAGACCTCAGTCCCTCAGTTAAGTTCAGTTCAGTCACTCAGTCATGTCCAACTCTCTGTGACGCCATGGACTACAGCACGCCAGGCCTCCCTGTCCATCACTAACTCCCGAAGCCTGCTCAAACTCATGTCCATCAAGTCAGTGATGCCATCCAACCATCTCATGCTCTGTCATCCCCTTTTCTTGCTGCCTTCAATTTTTCCCAACATCAGGGTCTTTTCAAATGAGTCAGTTCTTCACATCAGATGGCCAAAGTATTGGCGTTTCAGCTTCAACTTCAGTCCTTCCAATGAATACCCAGGACTGATTTCCTTTAGGATGGACTGGTTGGATCTCCTTGCAGTCCAAGGGACTCTCAAGAGTCTTCTCCAACACCATAGTTCAAAAGCATCAACTCTTCAGTGCGCAGCTTTTTTTATAGTCCAACTCTCACATCCATACATGACTACTGGAAAAAACCATAGCTTTGACTAGACAGACCTTTGTCGGCAAAGTCAGTCCCTCAGCCTTCTGAGTATTTCCAATCCAACTGCTCCTCTGACTGTAAGGTAGTGGTTCCAACTGGAAGTGATTTTGCCCCTCAGAGGGCAAATGACAATGTTTGGAGACACTTATAGTTGTCACAACTGGAGGAGACTGTTACTGGCATCTAGTAAGTAGATGTCAGGGATGCTGACCATCCCACAATGCACAAGACAGCCCCTACAACAGAAAATTATGTTTCTTAAGTTGAGAATCCCTGCTCTGTGGTCCTCTTTAGATAACTGGTCCATTTCCTCAGTCACTCTTAGAACATTTTAACCTCAATTCTCTTGCCTTTTCATCCTTCTGACACACTTGTTTTATAAAAACATAACCCTCGACCAATTAAATTCTCAAAATTTTCTACTTCTAAACTTGGTGCACTGTGCTCAACAAAAGCAAAACAAACAAACATGTTACATAATCTTAAAAGTAGCTGACACTATGTATTGAGATTCAACCTCAGCAAAATGTTCAGCATTAGCAGGCAGGCAGTCCTTCTTATCTCTCCCTAGTTACTCTTCACTCACTTTTTTCCTTCTATGACTATTTTAAACTCTATCTGTCTCATCAATCCCTCATTCTCCTCCAAATCAAACACTCAATATCAACAACTTCAGCTGTTTCACTAAGGAAAACGAAAAACAAAGGAGGAAAGGAAAGATACACCCATCTGAATGCAGAGTTCCAAAGAATAGCAAGGAGAGATAAGAAAGTCTTCCTCAGTGAAAGAAATAGAGGAAAACAATAGAATGGGGAAGACAAGAGATCTTTGCAAGAAAATTAGAGATACCAAGGGAACATGCCATGCAAAGATGGGCACAATAAAGGATAGAAACAGTATGAACCTAACAGAAGCAGAAGATATTAAGAAGAGGTGGCAAGAATACACAGGAGAACTATACAAAGAATATCTTAATGACCCAGATAATCAAAATGGTGTGATCACTCACCTAGAGCCAGACATCCTGGGGTGTGAAGTCAAGTGGGCCTTAGGAAGCATTCCTACAAACAAAGTTAGGGGAGGTGATGGAATTCCAGCTGAGCTATTACAAATCCTAAAAGATGCTGCTGCTAAAGTGCTGCACTCAATACATCAGCGAATTTGGAAAACTCCGCAGTGGCCACAGAACTACAAAAAGTCAGTTTTCATTCCAATCCCAAAGAAGGAAGTTCCAAAGAATGGTCAAACTACCACACAGTTGCACTCATTTCACATGGTAGCAAGGTAATGTTCAAAGGCTAGGCTTCAAGCTAGGCTTCAACAGTACCTGAACCAAGAACTTCCAGATGTACAAACTGGATTTAGAAAAGGCAGAGAAACCAGAGATCAAATTGCCAACAACCACTGAATCATAGAAAAAGCAAGGGAATTTCAGAAAAAAACATCTACTTCTGCTTCATTGACTACGCTAAAGCCTTTGTATAGGTCACCAACTTGTGGAATATTCTTAAAGAGCTAGGAATACCAGATCACCTTACCTGCTTCCTAAGGAACCTGTACACTGGTCAAGAAGCAACAGTTAGAACCAGACATGGAACAATGGACTGGTTCCAAATTGGGAAAGGAGTATGTCAAGGCTGTATACTGTCACCCTGCTTACTTAATTTCTATGCAGAGTACATCATGCGATATGCCAGGCTAGATGAAGCTCAAGCTGGAATCAAGATTGCCAGGAAAAATATTAATAACCTCAGATATGCAGATGATACCACCCTTACAGCAGAAAGTGAAGAGGAACTAAAGAGCCTCTCACTGAAAGTGAAAGAGGAGAGTGACAAAGCTGGCTTAAAACTCAACATTCAAAAAACTAAGATCATGGCATCTGGTCCCATCACTTCATGGCAAATAGATGGGGAAACAGTGGAAATAGTGACAGACTCTATTTTCTTGGGCTCCAAAATCACTGCAGATGGTGACTACCACCACGAAATCAAAAGATGCTTGCTCCTTGGAAGAAAAGCTATGACAAACCTAGACAGAGTACTAAAAAATGGAGACATCACTTTGTCAACCAAGCTCCATATAGTCAGAGCTACTGTTTTTCCAGTAGGCATGTATGGAGGTGAGAGTTGGACACTAAAGAAGGCTGAGCACTGAAGAACTGAGGCTTTCGAACTGTGGTGCTAGAGAAACCCTCAAGACTCTTGAGACTCTGGAACAAACCACTCAATCCTAAAGGAAATCAACCCTGAATATTCATTGGAAGCACTGATGCTGAAGCTCCAATACTCTGGCCACCTGATGTGAAGAGCCGACTCACTGGAAAAGACCCTGATGCTGGGAAAGATTGAGGGCAGGAAGAGAAGTGGGTGACAGAGGATGCGGTGGCTGAATGGCATCATTGACTCAACAGACACTAGTTTGAGGAAACTCTGGGAGACAGTGAAGGACGGGGAAACCTGGCATGCTGCAGTATTGGGTCACAAACAGTTGGACATGACTGAGCAACTGAACAACAACAGACAAGAACTTCCACATATTTCTTCCCCACCCTATGGGGGAATTATTTACATCTATCCCTATCCTTCTCCCCATTCTCTTAGGAAAATGGAAGAAGTGTCCATCCTGTTCCAGCAAACACTGGATACCATATCATGCTGGTCTCCTCCTTGACCCTACTACAACAATTACCTAACTCCCTAAATCATCTACCTCAACTCCATCCTCTTTCCCAGCCCTTTCACTTGATAAATAAGTGATTATTTCTATCCTTTCTTGGGGGGGGGTGGGGGAAGTACAAATAAACAAACACTTTTCCTTCCATATCTCTCTCTTCTCACAGCTAAATTCCTTAAAAGAACTGGCTTCAGTCCTGTCCCTATTATTCTATCTCCCTTTCAGTCTACTACTCCCTGCTTACATTCCTACCATGCCACCAAACTCCACAGTGGAGACAAACGACTTCCTGTATCAATTTCAGCGGGTTCTTTCAGCCCTTAATTTTGGAGCGTTAACACAAATTACCACACCCTCCTTAAAATGTCCTCCTGTTTTGGTGTTTGCAATACCACTCTCTCCTCTGTGGTCTTTCCTTTTCCCACCTCCTAGAAGTTGGTGTGTCCCGTAGTTCTGGCTTCCATCTTTCTCATTTGTGCAATGCATGCTCTAGTAACTTCAAGTCATACATCCAGCCCTGATTTTCTCTCAGTTTTCTTAGTGAATGACATCACCATCTACTCGGTTACCCACCCTAGAATCCTAGAGGTCACCCTAGATTTCTTACTCTCACCTACACATAAACAATTGCAAAGTTCTATAAATTTAATCTAAGTATCTCTTGGATCCATCATGTTAGTTCATTCTCTGCAGCCTGTCCAATTCAGGTCATTATCTCTCACCCAGACATATTATTAAAAGAAAAGTCATAATTAAGGGTATATGAGTAAAACACTGGGGAGTGCCTTGGCTCAGCTGGTAAAGAATCCACCTGCAATGCGGGAGACCTGGGTTCGATCTCTGGGTTAGGAAGATCCCCTGGAGAAGGGAACAGCTACCTACTCCAGTATTCTGGCCTGCAGAATGCCATGGACTGTATAGTCAATGGGGTTGCAAACAGTCGGACATGACTGAGCAACTTTCACTTTCTTTCACTTTTCTTTCTTTTACAAGTAAGAATATTACACAAATACAATGAGGTATGATTCAAAAGAACACAGAACACTTATCAGTGTTAAGTTAGAAAAAAGAAAACAGTTTAAAAATGGATTCTAATACTGTATGCATGTGTGTGTGGCTAAGTAGCTTCAGTCATGTCTGATTCTTTGCATCCCTATGGACTGTAGCCACCAGGTTCCTCTGTCCATGTAAATTCTCTAGGCAAGAATACTAGAGTGGGTTGCCATGCCCTCCTCCAGGGGATCTTCCCAACCCAAGGATCGAAACTGCGTCTCCTGCATTGCAGGTAGCTTCTTTATCACTGAGCCATTGGGAAAGCCCTATTACTGTATAAATACAGGCAAATCATTCAATCACCTCAGGCTTCAGATTCCCAACTGCTGAATAAAGAGGCAAAAAAGATATATCTAAGGACCTTTGTGCCCTGAGCATTCATTCTACAATTCTATTTCTACCAGACAGTACTCAGACAGTTCCTACCTCCAAATATGCACCATACTTGCTACATATGCAAGATATTATTGGTGCCAAAAGAAACAGGCTACTTTGTCCTCTTTGATGCCAAAATATATCGAGCATATCCTGACTAAATTAAAGGATAAAAAGAAAACCAAAACCTTCAATTCCAAGTGTCAAAGAAATAAAATGTAAGCAAAAGCCAAGAAAAAAAGTATAATGGAACTGATTATATACAGAAAAATGCTATCTCAAAATAATTTCTTCAGGAATCAAGCAACACAGAGTAATGAGTTAGCAATAAAATGAATGCACTATAAACCACTGTGACAGTCAATAACAACATTATGAATATAAAGCTCTCTTTACCCATAGTACAGCAGTGTGGGAATTGCACAATATCTAAAGTCAAACACCAACACAATATATATGCAATATGAGATCATAAAAAGTTTTAGGATCTGCTTTTCAAAGACAAGGCTCTTAGAAAAAGATAATACAAACTAAGCTGTGAAAATGCAGTCTAAATTTCATTAAAATGCTATCACCCCATTCAAATGAGAAGCACCTGTTAACCTTTTGACAGTTGACAGTTTGGGTTCAGATGCTCTTCCATTTCCTACTAAGCTCAAAAGTAATGTTCTGTTTTAAAGATTATATAAAAGATGAAGGTAGAGAAAGAGTGTGGTAGGCAAAACAATTTACACTGCAAAGCTGATAATGACTTAATGGTTGGTCAGCTCAAAATTCAGGATAGAGCAACTCTAGAGCAAACTTCACCACCTAACAGCCTTGTAATTTTAACAACTCATTTAATTTCTCTGTGCCTCAGTTTCTTCTTTGGCAAAACAGAACAATGATAGTACCTACTTCATAAGCAAAGTGCTTGAAACAATGCCTGGCATACTATAGACACTACAGAAATACTAAGCAAGTTATGGTTAATATTTTCCTTACTATTTTTGACTAAATATTAGGTGAGAAGAAAAACAACACTATAATGTATACTCTTATAGAAGGCTCTTGAGAGTCCTTTGGACTGCAAGGAGATCAAACCAGTCAATCCTAAAGGAAATCAACCCTGAATATTCATTGGAAGGACTGATGCTGAAGCTGAAGCTCTGATACTTCGGCCATCTGATAGAAAGAACCAACTCATTGGAAAAGACCCTGATGCTGGGGAAGACTGAAGGCAGGAGGAGAAAGGGGAGACAGAGGGTGAGATGATTAGATGGCATCACCAACTCATGAGTATGAGCAAACACTGGGAGAAAGAGAAGGATAGGGAAGCCTGGAGTGCTGCAGTTCATGGGGTCACAAAGAGTAGGACAAGACTTGGCGACTGAACCGACTGAATAACAACAACATAATGTATACTCAAGCTCCAGTTTAACACTGTCACAAAGAATTTTGTTCAAAATTCAATAACAATGTTATTTCAGTTGATATCGCCAATCCTGATCCTCGAGGAACTCATAATCAAATCAAATCATCAAGTGTTAAGTTCATACCACAGGAAATGAGAGGTATAAAGAGGCATAATTCACACACACACATACACACAAAACAGACACATAATCAACTGAAGAGAACAGAGAACCTAAAAATAAACCCATGCATGTATGGTTAATTAATTTATGACAAAGATGTCTATGGCCATACCACTCTGAATGCGTCAGATCTCATCCGATCTCAGAAGCTAAGTAGGGTCAGGCCTGGTTAGTACTTGGATGGGAGACAGAGGAGCCAAGAATATACAATGAGGAAAAGAAAATTTCTTCAACAAATGGTGTTGGGAAATGACCACATACAAAAGAATGAAACTTCACCACTATTTTACATCTACAAAATCAACTCAAGACAGATTAGAGACTTGAATATAAGATCTGAAGTCATAAAACTCCTAAAGAATATATAGCTGATAAACTCCTTGACAGGGGCTTCCCTGGTGGCTCAGATGGTAAAGAATCTGCATGCAACGCGGGAGACACGGGTTCAATTCCTGGGTTGGGAAGTTCCCCTGCAGAAGGGCATGGCAACCCACTCCAGTATTCTTGCTTGGAGAATCCCATGGACAGAAGAGCCTGGCAGGCTACAGTCTATGGGGTCACAAAGAATCAGACACAACTGAGCAACTAACATGAACGAATGAATGAATGAACGAAGCTCCTTGACATCAGTCTTTGTCATAAGTTTTTGCATCTGACACCAAAAGCAAAAGCAACAGAAGCAAAAATAAACAATCTGGAGCACATGAAACTAAGAAGTTTCTGCAAAGTGAAGAAACCATCAACAAAATGAAAAGGCAACCTACTGAATGGGAGAAGATAATTGCAAATCATATACCTGATAAAAGGCTGATATCCAAAATATATAGAGGATTCATACAGCTCAGTAACAACAAAATCCAACTGAAAAATGGATAGAGCATCTGAATAGCCATTTGTCTAAAGAAGATATACAGATGGCCAACAGGTACTTGATATCACTAATTATCAGGTGCTTTATATCACTAATTATCAGGGAAATGCCAATCAAAACCACACTGAGATATCATCTCACACCTATCAGAATGCCTATTTTCAAAAAGGTTACAAATAGCAAATGTGTGCAAGGATGTAGAGAAAAGGGAACCCCTGTGCACTATTAGTGAGAACTGGTCCAGTCACTATGGGAAATAGGATAGAGATTACTCAAAAAATTAAAAATAATAAAACTACCATAAGATCCAGCTATTCCACTTCTGGGTATTTATCCAAACAAACAAAAATACTAACTCAAAAAGATATGTGCTAAGTTGCTTCAGTCATGTCCAACTCTTTGTGACCCTATGGACTGTAGCCCATCAGGCTCCTCTGTCCATGGGATTCTCCAGGCAAGAATATTGGAATGAGTTGCCAAGCCCTCCTACAGAGGATCTTCCCAACCCAGGGACTGAACCCAAGTCTCTTATGTCTCCTGTATTGGGAGGTGGGTTCTTTACCACTAATGCCACCTGGGAATAAGCATCCTCATGTTCACTGCAGCATTATTTAAAATAACCAAGATAAAGAAGCAACCTAAGTTTCCATCAGTGGGTAAACAGATAAAGAAATTATGGTATATATACATAATGGAATATTATTCAGTCATAAGAAAGAACAAAATCCTGCCCTTTGTGACAGTGTGGATGACCCATGAGGGTATTATGCTAGGTGAAATAAGTCAGACAGAAAAAAATACTGTCTGATGTCTTACATGTGGAATCAATCAGTAACCAAGGTGGGAGACGAGAGAAACTGGTGACCTATTTTTGCTTTTGTTTTTTTCAGTTTAAATAAGTTAAAAATAAAATAAATTAAAAGACTGAAAAATTTTAAAACTTTTAAAGAAGCGAAATTCAATACGCATCAAAAGTACAGCATGTGGTAGGTAATACAATGGAATATTATTCAGCTATAAAAGGAATGAAATTCTGATATATGCTATAACTTGGATAAACCTTACAAACATGCCAAATGAACCAATCCAGACACAAAAGGAAAAATGGTGTATGGTTCCACCTGTGTAAGGAACCTAGAACAGGCAAATTCATAGAGACAGAAAGCAGAATAACAGGAGCTGAGCAGGATGGTGTAGGAAGTGAGGGGGATGAGGAGCTGTTGTTTAACGAGTACAGAATTTCTGTTTGGAAAGATAAAAATTTCTGAAAATAGATAGCAACGATAATTAAACAACACTCTGTATGTGCTTAATGCCAATGAACTGTACACTAAAAAATTTCATGTTATGTACATTTAACCATCTTTAAGAAAACTTTAAAAAATATAGCCTATATTTTCAACAAGAAGTTTTAAAATGATTAGCAGCCTTAATAGTATTAAAATAAAGGATAGATAATTTATGTTCAAGTTCCTAACTATGGACATCAAAGGAGGCAATATCAACTCTTAGCTGGTCTTGGTTTAAAGCACACATCTAAAAATGGGTACATACCTTGCAAAGTTTTTAAGGAACATTATTTCACCTTGTTGATACAGTCAGTTTTTTTTTTATAGCTCCTTGAAAGGTGCAAGAAGAACTATACTGAGGAAATACCTTATATGAGACCAATACATAATGGTGGTTTTATAAGGATGTACTTATTCAAAAAGAAGCATGATAACATGAGTGCAATAGTATACCTGTGTAGGGCACCATAAATGGAAGTGTCAATCAACTGATATTCAATTCAAAAGTAGAAACTATTTAAATTAAACCATACTTCAAAACACTAAAAGCGAAAGCGAAGTCGCTCAGTCATGTCTGACTCTTTGTGACCCCACAGACTATAGAATACAAGGTTCCTCCGCCCGTGAAATATTTCCCAAATACTTTAATTTCAAACAGAAATTAAAGCTCCATTATTTTAAAGGATACATGCACCCCAATCTTCACTGCAGCACTGTTTACAACAGCCAAGACATGAAAGCAGACTAAATGTCCATTGACAGAACAGATAAAGAAGATGTGGTACATATGTACAATTGAATATTACTCAGCCATTAAAAAGAATGAAATAATGCTATTTGCAGCAACATTGAGGGACCTAGGGAGTGTCAGACTGAGTGAAGTAAGCCAGACAGAAAAGGAGAAATATGGTATGACATCCCTTATATATGGAATTTAAATAGAAATGATACAAATGAACTTACAAAACAGAAAAAGACTCACAGACTTAGAAAATGAACTTATGGTTGTCATGGGGAAGAGACAGTTAGGAAGTTTGGGTAGGTCATATACACACTACTATATTCAAAATGGATAATCAACAAGGACATATTACATAGCACATGGAATGTTATGTACCAGCCTGGATGGGAGGGAGGTTTGGGAGAGAATGGATACATGTATATGTATGGTTGAGTCCCTTCACTGCTCACCTGAAACTACCACAACATTGTTAACTGGCTATACACCAATACAAAGGAAAAAGTTTAAACTTTGGAAAAATAAAAAATACTATTCAAAGAATAGTATTTCTCATTGGAAAAGACCCTGATGCTGGGAAAGATGGAAGGCAGAAGGAGGAGGTGGAGACAGGATGACATGGTTGGATGGCATCATCGACTCAATGGACATGAGTTTGAACAAGTTCCATAGAGAAATGCAAATCAAAACTACAATAAGGTATCACCTCACGCCAGTCAAAATGGCCATCTTTAAAATATCTACAAATAATAAATGCTGGAAAGGGTACAGAGAAAAAGGAACCCTCCTACATTGTTATGGGAATATAAATTGGTGCAGCCACTATGGAGAACAGCATGGAGGTCCCTTAAAAACTTAAAAATAGAATTACCATGTGATCCTGCAATCCCACTCCTGGGCAAAAACTCCAATTTAAAAAGATACATACAGAACCCCGATGTTCACAGCAGCATCACTTAAAATACCCAAGATACGAAAGCAACCTAATGGTTCATCAACAGATGAATCGATGAAGATATGGTGTGTGTATACATGTATATATACATATATTCATACAATGGAATATTACTCAGTCATACAAAAGAATGAAATCATGCCATTTGCAGCAATTGGATGGTCCTAGGTATTACCATACTAGGTGAAATAGGTCATACAGAGAAAGACAAATGCCATATAATATCATTAGTGGAAACTAAAAATACAATACAAATAAACTTATTCACAAAACAGATACAGACTCACAGACACAGAAAACAAATTTTATGGTTACCAAAGAGGAAAGTGGGGGGATGGACAAATTAGGAGTTTGAGATTAACAAATACACACTACTACATATAAAATAAATAAACAAGGACAAGGAACTATATTCAATGTTCTGTAATAATCTATAATAGAAAATAACCTGAAAAAGAATATATATATATATATGTATATATATGTATAACTGAATCATTCGCTGTACACTCAAAACGAACACAACACTGTAAATCTACTATACCTAAACTAAAAAAAAAAAAAAGTTTTTCAGAGAACTATAATAAAATATTCAAGGAATCAAAGGCCAAAATCCGACTAATATTAGCAAACATTTATATGGCTCTTACAGTACGCCTGGTGTCCTATAACCTCTTTATATGTACTACTAACTCATATTACCCTAACAACAATCTCAGACAACAAGTATTCTTATTATTCCCATTTTACAAATGAGGAGGTCAACTATCTTGTCTGGGCTCACTGTCCTACTAGTAAGTGACACAGCAAGGACTGGAATCCTGGAGGTATGGTTTCTGGGGCCTTATTTTTAATTGCTATGGTTTAAAATTTCTTGCTGATCCTAAGGAATGGACTACAAAAAGTACAGGAAAACTCAAAATGCAAGGCAGTTTGAGTGGCCAAATATAACAAAAATCACCAAATCACAACATAACAATAAATGAAATTCATAATGACTGCTCTGAGACATAAGGCAAAGTTAAAATATGTTCAGCATACTTACTGTTTAAGAAGGCAAAGAATTATTTAGTGCATTCAAAAATTTTCCACCGAAAACAGTATGATTTTTATTTCTAAAGAGGTAAAAATTTCAACTGTCCAAAATTACTTATTCTGCAAGAGTTCCAAACAGAAAGATCCTCAGCAATCTTATTTGCCAATTACCCCATTATTAAACAAAAGTATGTGTGTGTGTGTGTGTGTGTGTGTGTGTGTATGGGGATCATAAATAAATGAAACTTTTCAGGGGTTTTGATTCTAGGTATATGAGAACTTAATACTAAAGATATTAGAAAATGTCAAATCATTTGGATAGATGACTGAATAAGCTCACAGAATTATGCATTATTATTGTAAAAAGCCTAGAATTTTATCATAGTACAATTATATTTTTTTTTTTAAGTACAGGCTTTCAAGTCATACATAGACCTGAACTTCAAGCTTGTCTCCACCAGTATAGTTACTGTTAATTTTTGGCAAGTTATTTTCACATAACTGGGCCAAAGTTTCCATTTGTATAAGTTGAGGATACTAATTCCTAACTCACAAGGTTCTTGTGTGAGCTCAGGAAAAAACACACGCAAAGTGTTGAACACAGTCGCTGTGATATAGCAGATGGTCAACATGAGCGACTACTGTTATTCTCTAACCTTTTTCTACCTGTTCCCCAAATATAAGAAACTAATCCTTACCAATTATCAAGTCATCATAGGCGTCTCAGAAAGACAGTAAGTACCACATGCCCTATTCAAAAAATTTAGACATACTAAAAGTACAAGAAAATACAAAAACAAACCATGAATGAGACAAAAAAAAAGTCGGACTCCTGTTTCTCCTCTATGTCAACTCTGGTTGGTTTTGTAATAACCTGTATTTCCGTATCAAAAATACGAAATTCTATTATTTTGGGGGCAGTCTAAACATTTCCAGTTAGGTACTGTTGCTTATTTATTTTGACAGCTACCTTTGTGAGGGTAACTGTCATCTTTGCTTGAAAACCAAAAAAAAAAAAACAAAACAGGGATAGGAGCATTTTAATGAAATGCTGTTTCATCTATCTTGACAGCTGATTGGATGCCATGTAGATCATTTATTGCTGCAATAAATTTTCACATTACTGCGCCACCCCCTTACCCAACAAATATTATACATGCTTTAATGAACAGAACTCCTTACTGACAGTGAACGAATGCTCTAAAGGGACACAAAAACTCAAAACTTGGTGCTCTCAGTAAGGATCCGAGGGGAGATGGCTGGGTGTCGCTGCAAGAGGAAATGAACAGAATCGGAAGCCGTTCTGTCTCCGTAAACAAGACTGGAGATAAGCCCTATATAGGGGGTAGGAGCGGAGAGAAGCGGGTGAGGTGGGCCTGGAGACAGCTGAGGAAGGCGGTGGCAGCTGCAGTCTGAGGAAACGTCTGTGCCACCGGAGAGAGGATCGTCGGAGCCCATCGCCACGCCGAGAGCGGAGGCGGAGAGAAGTGGCACGCTCAGGCCAGTCCCCAGAACGGGTTCAGCCTCCGGATTCTGGGAGGACAGACGGAATGGGCACCCCACTGATTAAGAAAGATGAGGGCAGAGGCGGGCTCCCAGCCGCCTTCAAAACGGGACGCTGCCGGCCCCGCCGCCATCCCGGTGCCGTTGGAGATGAAGGCAGGGACCCAACAGGGAGCGAACAGGTTACCTGTCTCAGCCGCCTGCCCGCGGGTCTCCACTTCCTCAGACTGGGTGCTACCACGGGCTACCCGGGCACGCGCCGAGTGATGTCATCTTCGCGCGCCCAAGCAGAGGTCCGGCTAGCCCCGTCCCCCTTGATTAGAGGGGTGGGGCAGTAGAGTCTGCGCAGGCGCGATGCTGCCTCGGGCATGGAAAGGCGAGAAAAAGGCTTGGTTTGGGTTGTGTGCGGTTGCCCTCACCCAACTACTCTTGCAAAATCTTATAGACACTTCCAAAAAAAAAAAAAGTTATTTGAATACAGACATGGACTTTTTATTCTTTATTCTGCTCTTCTTCTTCTGTATATCAGTCAGTTCAGTTAAGTTTAGTCGTTCTGTGGTGTCCGACTCTTTGCGACCCTATGAACCACAGCACGCCAGGGCTCCCTGTCCATCACCAACTCCCGGAGTTTACTCAAACTCAAGTCCATCGAGTCCGCGATGCCATCCAGCCATCTCATCCTCTGTCGTCCCCTTCTCCTCCTGCCCCCAATCCCTCCCAGCATCAGGGTCTTTTCCAATGAGTCAACTCTTCTGTATATAACCCTTGTTTGAAAACTCACTCATTCAACCGCAATTAATTAAAGTCCACCTATGTTCCAGGCACGGAGAAGGTAATGGCACCCCACTCCAGTACTCTTGCCTGGAAAATCCCATGGACGGAGGAGCCTGGTAGGCTGCAGTCCATGGGGTCGCTAGGAATGGGACACGACTGAGCGACTTCACTTTCACTTTTGGCTTTCACGCATTGGAGAAGGAAATGGCAACCCACTCCAGCGTTCGTGCCTGGAGAATCCCAGCGACGGCGGAGCCTGGTGGGCTGCTATCTATGGGGTCGCACAGAGTCGGACAAGACTGAAGTGACTTACCATACCATACCATGTTCCAGGCAAGCACTGCTACAGAATCGGGGCTACGGCAATGACAAAACAGACAGAATGCCTAACCTCATGGAGATTACATTCTAATTAAGAAAGTGAACATTGAATAACTCCGCAAAGATCTTTTAGGCATACATCATTTTATTGCACTTCACTTTAGGTCACTGGGCAACGCTACCATTGTCAGATAATGGTTAAGATTTTTTAGCATTAATTATTTTGATTAAGATATGTATTTTTGACATAATACTATTGCACATTTAATAGACTATAACATAGTGTAAATGTAACGTTTATTTTGACTGAAAAACCAAAGAATTTATGTGTATTACCCAAAATCTACAGGAGGGATGTAAAGAAGGGCCCAATAAAGAGGCTCCTTAAACCGAGAAGGGAAAAAAACCAGCTCAGTGAAGATCTGGAGTAAGAACAAACAAGAAAAGGATGGAAAACTATGGGTAGAGGACAGAATGTAGTGCTGTCGTTAAGTGAGAAAATAGGCCAGGGCAAGAATATGGTGTGCTGTGCTGTGTTTAGTTGCTCAGTCCTGTCTGACCCTTTGCGACCCCCATGGACAGAGGAGCCTGGCAGGCTACAGCCCATGGGGATTCTACAGGCAAGGGTACTGGAATAGATTGCCATACCCTCCTCTAGAGGATCATCCTAACCCAGGGATCAAGCCCAGGTATCTCGCATTGCCGCGGATTCTTTACCATCTGAGCCACCTGGGAAGCCCAGGGGAAGAATGGAAGATGAGATTATCAAGGCAAGGAGTGTTCTGATCTTGCAGAGCCTTGTTTTTTAGGAGATGTGGATTTTATTTTAAATATAGTGGGAAGTCAGTGAAGAGTTTTAAACGTGCAAGTGACAGGATCTGGTTTTATAAGATCGTCCTGCCTGTGTGTAACAATAAATGGTTTAGAGGCAAGAAAGGATGCAGAGAGAACAGTTGATTTTGCAATAATCGGATGAGAAATGATGGAAAGAAATGGACAAATTTAAGGAATAATTTGGTGGTAGATTTGATGACGTGAAGATGGATTATATAAGGCTATATGGAAAAGAAAGGTCAAAAATGACTCCTATATTTTTGACTTGCTCAGATAGTTGAAAAATACAGGTAAGACAATTTCTAATGTTGTTGTTCAGTAGTAAGTCGTGTCTGACTCTTTATGACCCCATGGACTGCAGCACACCAGGTTTTCCTGTCCTTCGCTATCTCCTAGAGTTTGCTCAAATTCATGTCTATTGAGTCAGTGATGATTTTGAAACATCTCATCCTCTGCTGCCCCCTTATTCTTTTGCCTTCAATCTTTCTCAGCATCAGGGTCTTTTCCAGTGCGTTGGCTGTTCCCAAGAGGTGGCCAAAGTATTCGAACTTCAGCCTCAGCAACAGTCCTTCCATTGAATAGTCAGGGTTGATTTTCTTTAGGATTGACTGGCTTGATTCCTTACTATCCAAGAGACTCTAAAAAGTCTTTTCCAGTACCACAATTCAAAAATATCAATTTTTCCATGCTCAGCCTTCTTTATGATCCAACTCTCACATCCATACATGACTACTGCTAAAACCACAGCTTTGACTATGTGGACCTCTGTCAGGAAAGTGATGTCTTTGCATTTTAATATGCTGTGTGGTTTGTCATAGCTTTCCTTCCAAGGAACAAGTGTCTTTTAATTTCATGGCTTTAGATACCATCCGCAGTGGGATTTTGGAGCCCAAGAAAATAGAGTCTGTCACTGTTTCTGTTGTTTCCCCATCTATTTGTCATGAAGTGATGGGACCGGATGCCATGATCTTAGTTTTTATTGAATGCTGAGTTTTAAGCCAGCTTTTTCACTCTCCTCTTTCGCTTTCATCAAGAGGCTGTTTAGTTCCTCTTCACTTTCTGCCATAAGGCTGGTGTCATCTGCATATCTGAGGTTATTGATATTTCTCCCGACAATCTTGATTCCAGCTTGTGCTTCATCCAGTCTGGCATTTTGCATGATGTACTCTGTATATAAGGCAAATAAGCAATGTGACAATAGGCAACCTTGACATACTCCTTTTCCAATTTTGAACCAGTCAGTTGTTCAGTGTAAGTTTTTAGTTCTTGCTTCTTGACCCACATACAGATTTCTCAGGAGACAGGTAAGGTGATTTGGCTGCAGTCACCATCTGCAGTGATTTTGAAGGCCCCCCCCCCAAATAAACCTTGACAGCATATGAAAAAGCAGAGACATTACTTTGCCAACAAAGGTCCATCTAGTCAAAGCTAGCTGTGGTTTTTCCAGTGGTCACATATGGATGTGAGAGTTGGACTATAAAGAAACCTGAGCACCGAAGAACTGATGCTTTTGAACTGTGGTGTTGGAGAAGAGTCTTGAGAGTCCCTTGGACAGCAAAGAGATCCAACCAGTCCATCCTAAAGGAAATCAGTCTTGAATATTCATTGCAAGGACTGATGCTGAAGCAGAAAATCCAATACTCTGGCCACCTGATGCGAAGAACCAACTCATTGAAAAGACCTTGATGCTGGGAAAGATTGAAGATGGGAGAAGGGGATGACAGAGCATGAGATGGTTGGATGGCATCACTGACTCAATGGACATGAGTTTGAGTAAACTCCAGGAGTCGGTGATGGACAGGGAAGCCTGGTGTGCTGCAGTCCATGGGGTCACAAAGAGCCAGACATGACTGAGTGACTGAACTGAATTGACCTTGGCTGTTAAAGCACAGAATCCTAACCACTAGACTACCAGGAAATTCTCCAGTCTGGCTATTTTACACCAAGTATATTGTGATGAAGTTGACAGGAGAAACTGGAGTTGATAAAAATAATCAATACAAAGTGAAAATTAACAATGACCAAAACTGTACACAATTTTATTATAGAATAAACACTGGCTGGAACAGAACTACTGATTGGTGATGTTGAAAACTGGAAAGCTGGAAAAAAACAGGCAAGGTGAAATTTGTTGTTTATTAAAAGTTGATGTGAATATCTTGAATGGTCTAGTGGTTTTCCCTACTTTCTTCAATTTAAGTCTGAATTTCACGATAAGGAGTTCATGATCTGAGCCACAGTCAACTCCCAGTCTTGTTTTTGCTGACTGTATAGAGCTTCTCCATCTTTGGCTGCAAAGAATGTAATCAATCTGATTTTGGTGTTGACCATCTGGTGATGTCCATGTGTAGAGTCTTCCCTTGTATTGTTGGAAGAGGGTGTTTGCTATGACCAGTGCGTTCTCTTGGCAAAACTCTATTCGCCGTTGCCCTGCCTCATTCTGTACTTCAAGGTCAAATTTGCCTGTTACTCCAGGTGTTTCTTGACTTCCTACTTTTGCGTTCCAGTCCCCTATAACGTAAAGGACATCTTTTTTGGGTGTTAGTTCTAAAAGGTCTTGTAGAACCATTCAACTTCAGCTTCTTCAGTGTTACTGGTCAGGGCATAGATTTGGATTACAGTGATATTGAATGGTTTGCCTTAGAAACTAACAGAAATCATTCTGTCATTTTTGAGATTGCATCCAAGTACTGCATTTCAGACTCTTTTGTTGACTATGATGGCTACTCCATTTCTTCTCAGGGATTCTTGTCCACAGTAGTAGACATAATGACCATCTGAGTTAAATTCACTCATTCCAATCCATTTCAATTGCTGATTCCTAAAATGTCGACGTTCACTCTTGCCGTCTCCTATTTGACCGCTTCCAATTTGCCTTGTTTCATGGACCGAACATTCCAGGTTCCTATGCAATATTGCTCTTTACAGTATTGGACCTTGCTTCTATCACCAGTCATATCCACAAGTGGGTGTTGTTTTGCTTTGGCTCCATCTCTTTATTCTTTCTGGAGTTACTTCTCCACTGATCTCCAGTAGCATGATGGGCACCTACCGACCTGGGGAGTTCATCTTTCAGAGTCTTATCTTTTTACCTTTTCATACTGTTCATGGGGTAAGAATACTGAAGTGGTTTGCCATTCCCTTCTCCAGTGGACCACATTTTGTCAGAACTCTCCACCATGACCCATCTGTCTTGGGTGGCCCTACATGGCATGGCTCAAAGTTTCATTGAGTTAGACAAAGTTGTGGTCCATGTGATTCGACTGGTTAGTTTTCTGTGATTGTGATTTTCAGTCTGTTTGCTCTCTAATAGAGAATGATAAGAGGCTTATGGAAACTTCCTGGGAGAGACTGACTGAGGGGAAAATTGGGTCTTGTTCTGATGGGCGGGGCCATGCTCAGTAAATCGTTAATCCAATTTTCTGTTGATGGGAGGAGCTGTGTTCCCTCCCTGCTATTTACCTGGGGCCAAACTATGGTGGAGGTAATGAAAATAATGGTGACCTCCCTCAAAAGATCCCATGCATATACTGCTACACTCAGTGCCCCCAACCCTGAAGCAGGCCACCCCCGACCCACGCCTCCACTGGAGCTGCCAGACACCCACAGGCAAGTCTGGGGCAGTGTCCTGTGGGGTCACTGCTCCTTTTTCTGGGTCCTGGTGCACCAGGTTCTGTTGTGCCCCCTGAGAGTCTATTTCCCAGTCCTGTGTAAGTTCTGGCAGCTCTATGATGGGATTAATGGTGACCTCCTCCAAGAGGTCTTATGCCATACCCAGTCTGCTGCACCCAGTGCCTCTGTCCCTGCAGCAAGCAACTGCCGACCCACACCTCCACAGGAAACGCTCAAACACAGTTCTTACAAATAGCCATGAAAAGAAGAGAAGCAAAAGGCTAAGGAGAAAAGGAAAGACATTCCCATTTGAATGCAGAGTTCCAAAGAATAGCAAGGAGAGATAAGAAAGCCTTCCTCGGTGATCAATGCAAAGAAATGGAGGAAAACAATAGAATGGGGAAGACTAAAGAGTGCTTCAAGAAAGTTAGAGATATCAAGGGAACATTTCATGCAAAGATGGGCTCAATAAAGGACAGAAATGGCATGGACCTAACAGAAGCAGAAGATATTAAGAACAGGTGGCAAGAATACACAGGAGAACCATACAAAAAAGATCTTCATGACCCAGATAATTACGATGGTGTCATCACTCAGCTAGAGCCAGACATCCTGGAAAATAAAGTAAAGTGAGCCTTAGGAAGCATCACTACAAACAAAGCTAGTGGATGGTGATGGAATTCCAGTTGAGCTATTTCAAATCCTAAAAGATGATGTTGTGAAAGTGCTGCACTCAATATGCCAGCAAATTTGGAAAACTCAGCAGTGGCCACAGGACTGGAAAAGGTCAGTTTTCATTCCAGTCCCAAAGAAAGGCAATGCCAAAGAATGCTCAAACTACTGCACAGTTGCATTCATCTCACAAACTAGTAAAGCTCAAAATTCTCCAAGCCAGGCTTCAACAATATGTGAACTGTGAAATTTCAGATGTTCAAACTGGATTTAGAAAAGGCAGAGGAAAGTGAAAGTGAACTCGCTCAGTCGTGTCCGACTCTTTGTGACCCCCGTGGACTGTAGCCCACTGGGCTCTTCCGTCCATGGGATTCTCCAGGCAATGGCAACTCATTCCAGTATTCTTGCCTGGAGAAAAGGCAGAAGAACCAGAGATCAAATTGCCAACATCTGCTGGACCATTGAAAAGGCAAGGGAGTTCCAGAAAAAGATCTATTTCTGCTTTATTGACTATCCCAAAGCCTATGACTGTGTGGATCACAATAAACTATGGAAAATTCTGAAAGAGATGGGAATACCAGACCACCTGACCTGCCTCTTGAGAAACCTGTATGCAGGTCAGGAAGCAACAGTTAGAACTGGACATGGAACAACAGACTGTTTCTAAATAGGAAAAGGAGTGTGTCAAGACTGTATATTGTCACCTTGCTTATTTAACTTCCATGCAGAGTACATCATGCGAAATGCCAGGCTGGATGAAGCACAAGCTGGAATCAAGATTGCCAGAAGAAATATCAATAGCCTCAGATACACACATGACACCACCCTTATGGCAGAAAGTGAAGAAGAACTAAAGAGCCTCTTGACGAAAGTGAAAGGGGAGAGTGAAAAAGTTGGCTTAAAGCTCAACATTCAGAAAACAAAGATCATGGCATCCAGTCCCATCCCTTCATGGCAAATAGATGGAAAAACAGTGGAAACAGTGGCAAACTTTATTGTGGGGCGCTCCAAAATCACTGCAGCCATGAAATTAAGAGACACTTACTCCTTGGAAGGAAAGTTATGACCAACCTAGATAGCATATTAAAAAGCAGAGACGTTACTTTGCCCACAAAGGTCCATCTAGTCAAGGCTATGGTTTTCCCAGTAGTCATGTTGGATGTGAGAGTTGGACTATAAAGAAACTTGAGCACCGAAGAATTGATGCTTTTGAACTATGGTGTTGGAGAAGACTCTTGAGAGTCCCTTGGGCTGCAAGGAGATCCAACGAGTCCATCCTAAAGGAGATCAGTCTTGAATATTCATTGGAAGGACTGATGTTGAAGGTGAAACTCCAATGCTTTGGCCACCTGATGTGAAGAGCTGACTCATTTGAAAAGACCCTGATGTTGGGAAAGATTGAAGGTGGGAGGAGAAGGGGATGCCAGAGGATGAGATGGTTGGATGGCATCACCGACTCAATGGACATGAGTTTGAGTAAACTCTGGGAGTTGGTGATGGACAGGGAGGCCTGGAGTGCTGCAGTCCATGGGGTCGCAAAGAGTCGGACATGACTGAACAAGTGAACTGAACTGAACTGATGTAAATATCAAATATTCTTGTCAAAATTTAGATCTACAAAGTTTGTGTAGAAAAAAATTAACCTTTGTTAATTAACCACAAATGAAAGTTCATAATGTCATAAGCTCCAATGACTGTTATATTCATGAAGAGAAAAAATAATGGTAAATTATAATTTTAAAATTTTCACATAAAAGAACTGGGATGGATTCTAGCTAAAATGATTTTAATAAAATGGAAAACCAAGACAGTTTAACTGTGATATAAAATTGATCATGGCATTACATTGGCATAATGAAATTACTCCAGAAAATACTCTGTTTTACGTTAAAGATTTCAAACAGAATTTTAAAACTTGTACTGAAGTCAAGAGCTTGGTCATTTCTGATATTAACAAGTCATAAAAAGTTGGTTTAGAGGCAGAAGTTTTCTCATTTTGATGATTCAGGGTAAAAAGAACACAGAAAACTGCACTTAAAGCTCTGTATGTGGTAGTTAGAAGAAACAACAGAGCCAAGACAACAAACCACTTGATATGAGCTATGTTATTTTTTTCTGAGTCATTCATATAGCACTACTCATGATCATGCTTCAAATGACAATTTATATTATTATGTTTATATTTACAAGAGTAAAGATTTGCTTCCTTTGTCTTTTTTCCTTTCTACCTGTTTCTCATGATTATGTAGGAAAAGTTAGATTTTACAAAGAAAATTATTATGAAAAAATGTAATCTTTTCTTTAAAAGAAATCAACTTCTAAAACCTGGTTTGTGGTTTATGTAAAATATGCTGTATGTCCTGTGAAGGTTTTTTGTATCACAGTTAAAATTATAATAAGTGACATTTTTCCTACAGAGGAGATACTTTGGTTTTAATTTGAAGGATTTAAAAACAAAATCTTGATTCTTTAATGTCAGTTTCTTATGTACCAAAATACAAAGAAAAAGGTAAATATAAGTCATTTTATATTCTTGATACATAAGCACAGCGATAAATGTTTCATTTTTAAACATGAGTTGGTTAAAGTCAGCAAACTTTCACTCTTTATGTAAAAATAAGTTAAAATGAAGATATAAAGAATCTTCTTTAAGAAACTCATTGTTTCTTTAAAAAACTCATTATTTTTATTTTACTCCCTGTCTCTAGTTCTGCTTTTGTATTTTCAGTCTTCACACATTTTTAAATATAGTATTTATATTTAGATAGAAAAGACCCCATCAAATAGTAAATGTAAAATATTCAGCCCAGCAAACTGAAGGAAAAGTCTACCTCAGCCCCACTTTGGCTTACCTTACTTTCATAGTACTTCTTAAAGCTAAAACTCAAAAGTCTATCAAAAATTTTCTCATAAATTGCTCACAAAAGTAGTTTGATTGGATCCAAGAGTGTTCAGGGACTTTTATTTATAATGCTGCCATGATTCATTTAAAAAATAATTTTCTAGAAAATATTTTTGATGAAAATCAATGCTTCACAAAATCAAGGTGACAGAGTTAACATCTTGTATTCATCCAATGGTTACTAGTTGGTCTCCCAGTTCTAAAACTCATATCTATGAGTATTCATTCATGCCACAAGCAGTTGTATTTTTGTAAGGTCTGCATAATTGGAGCACATATAGCCTAGTTTCAAATATGTTTGTCATTAATGACTATTTTTCCCTCTTATGCTATCAGCTCATATTTCCACTGAGATTAAGTGAATTGGATTTAATTTTGAAAGAATTTCTGGCTTGCCTCACAGGAACTAAATACAATAGAGGAAGGGAAGACAGAGACTGCTGGCTGTTCCTTAATATCCAGTCTCTTTTCCTCACAGAAATAGAATTTCTTACATTTTAGATAAGAGAATATCCTATCTTAGCTGGACACATGACCATTCAGAATAAAGACAGTATTGTCCAGTCTCCCTTGCAGCTAGACTGGCCTTGTGAGTAAGGGCTAGTTAATTGACAGTAAGAGTAAGTATAATGTAGCACTCCCCTATAAAACAGAGAGAACAGAAGTTTGTCTTCTTCCTATTGTCCTTTCTGTTGACTGGAATACAGAGGTGTTGGCAACTCCTAGAGTAGCCATTTTGGGCTATAAATTTAACCTTCAGAGCCTTGTGGGGAAGCAAGACAGAAAGAATCTGTATCCCTGAGGGCTTTGTGGCCAGAACTATTGTACCAGCTCTGAACTACCTATCGCTGCACTTGTACAAAGAGAAATAACCCACTATCTCTCTCTTTTAAATTTTATTGAGTATAGTTGATTTACAATGTTGTGTTAATTTCTGCTGTACAAAGTGATTAAGATATATATTGACATATATATGGCTTCCCCAGGGGCTCAGTGGTAAAAAATCTGCCTGCAATGTACAACACACAGGAGACACTGGTTCAATTCCTGGGTCTGAAAGATCCCCTGGAAGAGGGCATGGCAACCCACTCCAGTATTCTTGCCTGGAGAATCCCATGGACAAAAGAGCCTGATGGGCTACAGTCCATAGCATCGCAAAGAGTCAGACACGACCAAAGCAACTGAGCACGCACACACACATTGACGTGTATGTGTGTGTGTGTGTGTATATGTAGAATATATGTAGAATATATATATTCTATATGTAGAATATATACATTCCATATGTATTCTTTTTTCATATTCTTTTCCATTATGGTTTATCACAGAGTATTGAATATAGTTCCCTGTGCCATACAGTCAGACCATATGGTTTATCCATCCTATATATTCTAGTTTGCATCTGCTAATCCCAAACTCCTAATCCTTCCCTCCACCGACCCATGTTCACCCACCCACACACTCCCCCATGTTCTCTATGTTTGTGAGTCTGTTTCTGTTTCACAGATACGTTCATTTGTGTCATATTTTATACTTCACATATAAGTGATATCACATGGTATTTGTCTTTCTCTTTTCGACTTCACTTAGTATGATAATCTCTGGGTCCATCCAGGTTGCTGCAAATGGCATTATTTCATTCTTTTTTATGGCTGAGTAATACTCCATAATATACCACATCTTCTTTATCTATTCATCTGTCAATGGACACTTAGTTTGCTTCTACATCCTGGCTGTTGCAAATACCACAGCTGTGTATATAGGAGCACACACACATATCTTTACGTATTACGGTTTTGTTCAGGTATATGCCCAGGAATAGGATTGTTGGATCATTTGTTTGTTTTTGGCCCCACCACACAATGTGCAAGATCTTAGTTCCCCAACCAAGGCTCAAACTCATGTCCCCTGCAGTGGAAGCACAGACTCTTAACCACTGGACTGCCAGGGAAGTCCCCACTGTCTTTATAAAGTCACTTTATTTGGGGCCTATTTCTCCCATCATACCCAACTGATGTAAGGACTAGGATTCAAAAGAAAAATACACAGTTAAGGCATTTTCAAACTTCATGCAGACCCGAACAGCAAAAATGGAAAGTCTCTCAGAGGAAGTTCAGTCTTGCTTTAGTAACTCCAAACCGTGGAGATCAGAGAAAAATAAAACGCCTGTAAGAGACATTGTCTAAAGACAGTGCTCCTAAATTCAGTTCCTCCTTAAAGCAAGTACTTCATGGTTATAGCTTTATTTGTATTCTACCTAATACCCTGCCTTTCCCTTACTATCAGAACCCTAATTTTGTGGAAGAAAATCCATTGACCTCAGAGAAGATAGGCCCCTCCACCACCCCAGCAGATGAAAAGTTATAAATCTAAGCCACATTATCAATCTAATGTGGAATCCCATTCCTTTCTGCCCATCATTCATGGGCCCAAATTTCCTTACAGCTAAGAGTGGGCATATTTGCTGAGTCTGGCCAGTGAGATGAACAGCTAAGAGTGCCTGGGACAGATTTTACCTCCTTATAAAAAGATAGGGCTTCCCAGGTGGTGCAGTGGTAAAGAATCTTCCCACCAATGCAAGAGATGCAAGGGACACAGGTTCAATCCCCGAGTCAGGAAGATCCCTGGAGTAGGAAATGGCAATCCACTCCAGTATCCCTGCCTGGAAAATTCCATGGACAGAGGAGCCTGGTGGGCTACAGTCCATGGAGTCATAAAGAGTCAGGCATGATTGAGAACACATACATATGTGCGCATGTGCACGCACACGCACGTGCGTGCACACACACACACACACACACACACACACACACAAACACAAAGATAGCCATAAAAGGAGAGCTAGCTGCATTTTTTCAAATTGTCTTTATTACCAGTGATGCCCACGTAAGGGAAGAAATGCTTGGTGTTCCCAGCAGTCATCTTGACCATAGGTGGTAAGTGTAAGGATGGAATGTCGACATACTGAGGAAGGAGAGGGAGAAAGTGTGTGAGAGCTTGAGTCATTGCTGACCCTGCTGAGCTGCTGACCAGGCCTCGATAGCTTCCTCTGGCGTTTTAGGAAACAATTCTGCATCTGGTTTTAGTCTTTAGTATGGGTTTTGTTGTTTTTGTTATTGTTGCTGCTTGCAATTAATTTTTATTGTTTGCAATTCTTAAAAGAAAAAGAACATCAGCATTTTTTTGTGTTACGGGTTTCTCTCTTGACTCTTTCCATAAAGCCTTGTGTTAGTGCTTATGTGGTACTCAGTGCCGATGCTTCCACTGTTACTCCTGTTTTTCTTGCTTCTGTTGCTGCTATCATCTTCCCCTTTTGAATGTGCTAAAGAAACCCTTCTACATGATTTGTTTCACTGTACACTGGATTTAAATTATCTTTTTGCATAGCTCTAATACCAATTGAACACCAGTTTTTGGTTTCTCACTGTTTCAAGTTGAACTGTAAAGGGTTCAGAAAGGAAATGGGTCCGTTTGTTCAATAGAAGATAAAAGTTGTGCCTTTTTACAAGAGACCCCAGTATTTCTGGGCATTATCAGTCCACTAAATCCCGACTCACTAAAGGAGAATCCATAATTATTCCTGATTCTGTCACTGTCTATTCATTCAACTTCTCTGAGCTTGCTTTGTTCTCATCTGTATATTAGAGAATGTCACTAATTAATTTTGCTTTTTTTATTTCAAATTTCTTCTTTTCCAACTTCACCTAGATACAAAATGTAGTTATATAGCCTGCAAGTTCTTAATAGGATTTCCTTAGGAATAAGGAAATTGAATTCGGCATTCATTTATGATTAAAACTCTTCAAAAAATGGGCATAGAAGGAACCTATCTCAACATAGTAAAGGCCATATATGATAAGCCTACAGCAAACATTATTCTCAATGGTGAAAACATGAAAGCATTCCCTCTAAGATCAAGAACAAGACAAGAGTGTCCACTTTAACCACTATTATTCAACCTAGTTCTGAAAGTCCTAGCTACAGCAATCAGAGAAGAAAAAGAGATAAAAGGAATCCAGATTGGAAAAGAAGTAAAGCTCTCACTGTTTGCAGATAACATGATACTGTACATAGAAAACCCTAAAGATAGTATCAGAAAATTACTAGAGCTAATCAAAGCTGCAGGATACAAAATCAATACACAGAGATCACTTGCATTTCTATATATTAACAATGAAAAATCAGAAAGAGAAATTAAGGAATCAATCCCATTCACCATTGCAATGAAAAGAATTAAATATCTAGGAATAAACTTACTGAAGGAGACAAAAGAACTGTACACAGAAAATCATAAGACACTAATGAAAGAAATCAAAGATGACATAAACAGATGGAGAGATAATCCATGTTCCTGAGTAGGAAGAATCAATATTGTGAAAATGATGATACTACCAAATGCAATCTAGAGATTCAATGCAATCCCTATCAAATTACCACTGGCATTTTTCACAGAACTAGAACAAAAAATTTCACAATTCATATGGAAACACAAAAGACCTTGAATAGCCAAAGCAGTCTTAAGAAAGAAGAATGGAGCTGGAGGAATCAACCTTCCTGACTTTAGATTATATTACAAAGCTACAGTCATCAAGACAGTATGGCACTGGCACAGAAACAGAAATATAGCCCAGTGGAACAAGATAGAAAGCCCAGAAATAAACCCATGCACCTATGAGTACCTTACTTTTAACAAAGGAGGCAAGACCATACAATGGGGCAAAGACAGCCTCTTCAATAAATGGTGCTGGGAAAACTGGACAGCTACATGTAAAAGGATGAAATTAGAATACTTCCTAATACCATGCACAAAGATAAACTCAAAATGGATTAAAGACCTAAATGTAAGACCAGAAACTATAAAACCCTTAGAGGAAAACATAGGCAGACCACTCGATGACATAAATCAAAGCAAGATCCTCTTGACCCACCTCCTAGAGTGATGAAAATAAAAACAAAAGTAAACAAGTGGGACTGATCAAACTTACAAGTTTTTGCACAGCAAAGGAAACTATAAGCAAGGTGAAAAGACAACCCTCAGAGTGGGAGAAAATAATAGCAAATGAAACAACCGACAGAAGATTAATTTCCAAAATATACAAGCAGCTCATACAACTCAATACCAGAAAAACAAACAACCCAATCTAAAAGTGGGAAAAAGACCTAAACAGACATTTCTCCAAAGAAGACAGACAGGTGGCTAACAAACACATGAAACGATGCTCAACATCACTTATTATTCAGTTCAGTTCAGTTCAGTTCAGTCACTCAGTCGTGTCCAACTCTTTACAATGCCATGAATCGCAGCATGCCAGGCCTCCCTGTCCATCACAAACTCCCGGAGTTTACTCAAACTCATGCCCATCAAGTCGGTGATGCCATCCAGCCATCTCATCCTCTGTCGTCCCCTTCTCCTCCTGCCCCCAATCCCTCCAAGCATCAGGGTCTTTTCCAATGAGTCAACTCTTTGCATGAAGTGGCCAAAGTATTGGAGTTTCAGCTTCAGCATCAGTCCTTCCAATGAACACCAAGGACTGACTCCCTTTAGGATGGACTGGTTGGATCTCCTTGCAGTCCAAGGGACTCTCAAGAGTCTTCTCCAACACCACAGTTCAAAAGCATCAATTTTTTGGCGCTCAGCTTTCTTCACAGTCCAACTCTCACATCCATACATGGCCACTGGAATTTTTAGACAAATGCAAATCAAAACTACAATGAGATATCACCTCACACCAGTCAGAATGGCCCTCATCAAAAAGTCTACAAACAGTAAATGCAGGAGAGGGTATGGAAAAAAGGGAACGCTCTTGCACTGTTGGTGGGAATGTAAATTGATACAGCCACTATGGAAGATGGTATAGAAATTCCTTAAAAAATTAGGAGTAAAACCACCATTTAGTTCAGTTCAGTCACTCAGTCGTGTCCGACTCTTTGAGACCCCATGAATTGCAGCTCGCCAGGCCTCCCTGTCCATCACCAACTCCCAGAGTTTACCCAATCTCATGTCCATTGAGTTGGTGATGCCATCCAGCCATCTCAGCCATCTCTCTCTGTCTTCCCCTTCTCCTCCTGCCTTCAATCTTTCACAGCATCAGGGTCTTTTCAAATGAGTCAGCTCTTCGCATCAGGTGGCCAAAATATTGGAGTTTCAGCTTCAACATCAGTCCTTCCAATGAACACCCAGGACTGACCTCCTTTAGGATGGACTTGTTGGATCTCCTTGTAGTCCAAGGGACTCTCAAGAGTCTCAAGAGTCTTCTCCAACACCACAGTTCAAAAGCATCAATTCTTCAGTGCTCAGCTTTCTTTATAGTCCAACTCTCACATCCAACATGACTACTGGAAAAACCATAGCCTTGACTAGATGGACCTTTGTTGACAAAGTAATGTCTCTGCTTTTTAATATGCTGTCTAGGTTGGTCATAACTTTCCTTCCAAGGAGTAAGCGTGTTTTAATTTCATGGCTGCAATCACCATCTGCAGTGATTTTGGAGCCCCGCAAAAATAAAGTCAGCCACTGTTTCCACTGTTTCCCCATCTATCTGCCATGAAGTGATGGGACTGGATGCCATGATCTTAGTTCTTAGTTTTCTGAATGTTGAGCTTTAAGCCAAATTTTTCACTCTCCTCTTTCACTTTCATCAAGAGGCTCTTTAGTTCTTCTTCACTTTCTGCCACAAGGTGGTGTCATCTGCATATCTGAGGTTATTGATATTTCTCCCAGCAATCTTGATTCCAGCTTGTGCTTCTTCCAGCCCAGCATTTCTCATGATGTACTCTTCATATAAGTTAAACAAGCAGGGTGACAATATACACCACCATATGACCCAGCAATCCCATTCCAGGCATGTACCCTGAGGAAACCAAAATGGAAAAAGACACATATATCTCATTGTTCATTGAAGCACTGTTTACAATAGCTAGAGCATGGAAGCAACCTAGGTGTCCATTGACAGATGAATGGATAAAGAACTTGTGGTACACATACACAATGGAATATTACTTAGCCATGAAAAGGAACACATTTGAGTCAGTTCTGTTGAAGCAGATGAAACTAGAACCTATTATACAGAGTGAAATGAGTCAGAAAAAGAAAGATAAATATCATATTCTAACACATATGTACGGAATCTAGAAGAATGGTACTGAAGAATTTATTTACAGGGCAGCAATGGAGAAACAGACATAGAGAATAGACCTATGGACATGGGGAGAGGGGAGGAGAGGGTGAGATGTATGGAAAGAGTAACATGGAAACTTCCATTACCATGTGTAAAAGAGATAGCCAATGGGAATTTGCTGTGTGGCTCAGAAAATTCAAACAGGGGCTCTGTATCAACCTAGAGGGGTGGGATGGGGAGGGGATGGGAGGGAGGTTCAAAAGGGAGGAGGAGATACATGTATACCTATGGCTAATTCATGTTGAGGTTTGACAGAAAACAAAAAAATACTGTAAAGCAATTATCCTTCAATAAAATAATAAATTAAAAAAACATTTAAAAAAAAGAATAAGAAAATTGGCATAAAGCCTGTCTTCCATGTCTCTGGCCCATTTATTGTCACCATAATCCACCCACACATCACACCAAAGGGAATGCGCGTGATAGACTCAGTTTGGGTTTGCATGTCATCATCTCCTAAGGCAGGAACTGTGAGAAAAAATAATTCTAACATTCACTGTGGGTTGATGAGAGACCGGTGGAATGAATGTGTCAAAATATAAATGCAGGATTTGAAATATTTGTAAGTTTCCAGGAGAAAAATCATATTAGAGTGGGATGGTTGGTAAATGAAAGTTGAATATAATGAGTGGTCTGACAGCCATGAGCTGCAAGTCATCTCAGTAACTTGGTCAATATGAGTCAAAGAGATTACTATAGGTTTTATATAGAGAGAAGTTTGGACCATAAACCTACAGAGAGAGCATTAGTGGCTGAAGCCAGAAGTAAACAAAGAGAAGAGTCTGTGACTTGAAGGGACAAGGTACTTCAGAGACACTAAGTCTGAAAATAAAACTTTTTTACTAAAAAAAAAAAAAAAGAAAGAAAAATAAGAGGCTCAGGGAGGAATCAAGGTAATGTTGCCAAAAAGGATGAAATATGGTGACTCCTAGAAAGAGAGAGAGTGGCATTCATGATGCAATTTCATTTTTGCTGGAGAAGGAGACAACAGTTTACAAAGAATTCCAGTGAAAGTAAACATGAAAGTGGTTCAGCATGGGTGACACAGAGCCTCTGACTTCTAAATCCCTCTACCCCCTCTCTGGTTTCTTTTCTCCTCTAATGTTGGAGCACATTCAAGGGAAAAGCAGTGTGTGAGACTTGGCATTGATATATTCCTGCTAATTGATTGTATCATAGCCACATTCATTTTTTCCTTTCAGTAATATATCCTGAGTGCTGCCATGTACATTTTTCAGCTCTGAGGATACAAAGAGGAAAAAATAAATCCCTGCCATCAAGCCCATGTTACTCTGGAGGGGAAAAAAAATGGTTTATTACATTAGAGGCCAGAGCCCTGGACACGTGTCCTAGATGGATTCCAAATAGCAAAGCCATTATGGCAAGAAAAGACAGACCAAGAAATGGGTATGGAATTGGGTAGGGGAGCAAGATATTGAAAAATGAAGAAAGCTGAAGACAAAGTAGAACAGAAGAAGTCAAAAAGAGCTGGTTTGGGGTATCCCTAGGATGGTCATATAGTTGACAGAATGAGGGACGGCTAAGTGGATTGCCAACCCCAGGCTAATGTGGGCAGCGGGTCTCAACACCTAGTAATACTGGCCTCAGGAAGGTACTCAGCACATATTTATTTATTGAAAGAATAGCTGAATGAAAGGTAATACTCTTCTATGATTTTTGTGCCCATGTGTTTGGGAGGCCAGAAAACAGGCACATGAAAAGATAAACATTCTTTATGGATGGGATTGGAGGTAAGCATATTCTGTCTACAGCCAGACACTGAGCCAACACAGCACAAGTAATACTTCACCTTCATACAAACTCAATGGCATAACTTTGGAAAGACGCCAGCAAAGCTCTCTCTGCTGAGCCCCTGACAGGGACTGGGTCCTGGCAACCCAGGCAGTCACCACATAGGAGGGCTTCTCCCACCAGTCCTGCTTAGGCAGATGGAAGCAAGTTGCTCTGATCACCAATGGCAGTGTTGGAAACAACCAGAATGGCAGTCCATTTGCCTACAAAAAACAAACAAACAAACAATGATTTTAAAAGCAGTAGCAAAAATTGCTATTTTTCCCAATCTGGAGAGATGGACTTCTAAGAATCTGTGGGATTCAACTTAACTGGAGGTTTTTCAAAAGTCACTGTATGTCTCTCATTTCATCCCTGCCAGTAATAACAATGTCTTGAAGATTCTGATTTTAGAACCCACTTAAAACACAAACACTTCCATAAAAGGATTGATAAACACTAATCTCTTATCTCCTAACAAAAGGTTACCAGTGGCTGAATGCTTGTATTCTGGTTGGGTCAACCCAATGCTTGGGTCTCTGGTTTTAAGTATCATGTAAGGAATTTTTTTAATAAAAATATGGTAGTGACTCACAGAACTTAAGGACAGGATTGCAACTGGGTCAGAGGAAGCATGAGAAGCTTGCAGAACTCTCTCTTCTCCCTTCTCTCTTTTGTTCTCAAGCACTTCTTCACTTTTTCTCTCTTCCTAGATCTACTTTCTCTGAATCTATAGCCAGACCAAGGGCAAAGATGGTCATCCCACAACATCTTCGTTTATATCTCCTCTTCCTAAGAGATACTGCATCTGTTCATTCCAATTTCAAATTACTGAGAGAAGGAATGTGATTAAAACCATTTTAAGGTGAACTGTCCTCCTCTAATCCAGTCACTCCAGCCAGGGGGCAAGTTACATGACATAAACATGGCTGCTGATATCCTTCTGTGGAAGGGGGTAGGGAAAGCATGATTCCCAAGTCTGATATTTTATTGCCAGACCCAGCAAATGAAGCAAATTCCTATGCTAATCATGCAAAAATTTCCAGACACCTGGCTCTGGGTAATTGTTGTCTTATCGTATGGTAATAGGAGAATGCTGGCTTACAGAGAGGATAAAGATAAATCTTGGTGGCTTAATGATATTGCTGCATCCTACCTTCCTCTGTATCCTTGGAAAAAATTAAAATCTGCAGATTACTGGATGAGATCCTAAAGTTAAATGCCTGCATACTCCTTGGATGTGATGTTTGTAGTAAGTAAGAATGACTATAGCAAAAATGTTTCAGTAAGGTTTCTTGCACTGAGCACTATTTTACTACTGTTGCCAGAAAACCTATGTGATTAATTACATCATGAAGATCCATGGAGATTATACAGCCAGGGCTATTTTGATGTTCTTTCTCATGAACTTGAATCTCCTTTAAGCTAGTAAGACACAATTTGAGGGAAAGCATTTTTTTCATCCTTAAGAACTGAAAAGATAGATACAGTTAAAAAGAATCATAGCAATTCTTTCTCTTTCTAAATCTACCTTTAGCCTTTTCAAAAGAAAGACCACTATGATAAAGTTGCATGTGGGACAGAACATTTGTCAACATTTTTTATCACCGGTGTTTATATATATCTCTTAAATTAATTTATTTATTTGACTGTGCTGGGTCTTTGTTGCTGCATGGGATTTCTCTAGATCTGGTGAATGGGGTATAGTGTAGTGTGTAGTCTTTGTAGTGTGTAGTCTTCTCGTTGAGGGGGCTTCTCTTGATGCAAAACATGAGCTCTAGGGCATTCGGGCTTCAGTAGTTGCGGCCTGTGGGCTCTAGAGAGCTGGCTCAGTATTGTGGTGCAGGGGCTGAGTTTCTCTGTGGCGTGTGGAATCTTTCCAGACCAGGGATCAAACCTGTGTTCTCTGCATTGGCAGGTGGATTCTTAACCACTGGACCATCAGGGAAGTCCTATGCATGTATTTTTTAAAATCATGTAGTTCCTTATTGCCCACTGAGTTTCAGCAGGAAGCTGGCAGTGAAGTCACACTGCAGAGGCTCTTGGGAGATTCTTTTGACCACAGAAAAAAAGTTAAAGTGTCAGCCATAATATGTTTCCTGTTCCCCATCAGTATTTGTTTCCATTATTCAGAGAAACTGATAGCTCCATATATTTTCCTGGGTGAATTTAAAAAGGAACAGATATTAGCAAATAGTTTTACTGATTGAAATGTACTCAGAAAAATCTCATGATCAATGAACTGTGGAATTTTTCACTGAAGGTAAGTATAGGAATATTTTGCAGAGATAAAACATATATAGGAGGAATTCCAAGCACTACACAATTTTCTTCCTACATTAATAATGAATGAATAAGAAATGAAACTGGCTTCTTTAAAATTTCAATTAATTTATTTATTTTAATTGGAGGCTAATTACTTTACAATATTGTAGTGGTTTTTGCCATGCACTGACATGAATCAGCCATGGGTGTACCTGTGTCCCCATCCTGAACCCCCCTCCCATGTCCCTCCCCATCCCATCCTTCAGGGTCATCCCAGTGCACCGGCTTTGAGTGCCCTGTCAAAACTGACTTTTGATGAGATACTTATGGCAAAATATTAATTTGTGGTTTGTTCTTAGTGCTGTAGGAGTGAATAAGGAGGAGTTGTCTTTTCCCATCTCAAGAAGTCTTTGTGTTCTGCCTTTTACCTCCCTGACCTAAGAATGGCTTTTGTGTTGGGAAACTGAAGTTTAAAGCAACTGGAAATCAGCTCCCTAACAGCTAGGGAGGATAATGGGTGATGGGAGAAAAGGTGTAGTAGTGACATGGAGGCAGAACTGGCCCAAGCAATAAGAAGCATGGGAGTCTTATCCTAAAGGGGGGGATCTCAGGGACAGAAGGTCAGGTTAGCCTGTGGATGTGAGGGCTGAGGAATATTCCAGAAGGAACAGCATATGCAAAGATCCTGTGGCAGACAGATACAGAGTACATCCAAGGAACCTAGAGAAGAGAGGAGGAGCAAAGTGGGAAGGCAGCTCTGAGTGACAGGGAGGGGCCAGGGTCTTGTACTTGTGTTAAGAGATTTTGGTCTTTTTCCTGAGAGCAATGGAAAACCATTGAAGAGTTTTAAGCAGGGGAGTAATGCAATCACCTTGGTAGTATGACCAACCTAGATATTATATTAAAAAGCAGAGACATTACTCTACCAACAAAGGTCCATCTAGTCAAAGCTATGGTTTTTCTAGTAGTCATGTATTGATGTGAGCGTTGGAGTATAAAGAAAGCTGAGCGCCAAAGAATTGATGCTTTTGAATTGTGGTGTTGGAGAAGTCTCTTGAGAGTCCCTTGGACTGCAAGGAAATCCAACCTGTCAATCCTAAAGGAAATCAGTCCTGAATATTCATTGGAAGGACTGATGCTGAAGTTGAAACTCCAATACTTGGTCACCTGATGTGAAGAACCAACTCACTGGAAAAGACCCTGATGCTGGGAAAGATTGAAAGTGGGAGGAGAAGGGGACGACAGAGGAAGAGATGGTTAGATGACATCACGGATGCAAAGGACATGAATTTGAGTAGGCTCCGGGAGTTGGTAATGGACAGGGAAGCCTGGCGTGCTGCAGTCCATGGGGTTGCAAAGAGTCGAACATGACTGAGTAACTGAACTGAACTGAATGCAATCACATTTGCCTTAGAGGCATTTTATGCTTACACCTGTGCTAAAATGTAAACACAATGGTAGCCTCATGGAGCTAGCTTGAGGGAAGTTTAGCAACCCTGAATTCTCCATCAACCAACCCACATAAACATGCATTCTTATTAGACAAAAACAAAACAAACAAAACAGCAAACTTACTGTGGAAATGCAACTTCTAGACAGTCCTTAAGTTCTCCTTCCTAGCACCATTAGACCTGGAACTGCTACTACATATTTGCTATTATCATTCTCCAAGATGAAGAGATCAAAGATTAGACAGATTAGCTACCTTGTCCAAGACCAAACAGCTAGCCAATTTCAGAGTGAGGATGGGAATCAAATCTGACCAGAGTTCTTGCAGCAATTGTGGTTCATGCTCCCCCTGTATCTCCTCGGCCCACCTGGCAGAACACCTGCAGATAGCCCCCCACATGCCCACTTGGATGGTCCCCTGCAGACAGTTTCCTCAGATGTCCAAAGACGTCTTGCATATCTCTGCATGAGGGCCTTCTCTGGCCAGGAAATTCAGTTGACCTGTGCACAGAAATTTAACCTCCTAGAAGTGACTGTCAGTGAGGACAAGAGCTGGGGAAAAACATGCCCAGCTTCCTTATCCTCCCTCAAATCCTTTTGAGGTCTGCTTCACAAGTATCACAGAGGGTCCCCAGCAGCTCACAGAGGTAACTGGAGCTTTAATTTACCCTTTGTTGGCGTCCCTCCCTTCCCTAACTCTCCCTCAGTGCCCGCTGGAATCAACTTCTATATAAGTTACTTGCACCTAACTCCTTGTCTCAGGGTCTGCTTTGGGGGGAACCCAAACTAAGACAGCTTTTAACCAATGCAGTCTACTGCATCTCTTAATCTTGTTTGGAGGATTTTCCCCCAATTTCCTTATTATGAGATCATTTTAATGAGCATTTAATGGGTACATGGCCCTGTACCAAAGGGTACAAAGGAACCATTATGACAACTATTTTGTTCATTGCTTTGGGCAGAAGGTGACAACTCTAAAGAGGGAATGAGTAAATGATGCAAAGAGAAAGATGACAGTTTTGTGTGTAGTTGGCTCTATACGGGGGTGTGATAGAGCAATAGCACTCGCTTTCTAATATATTGCTCTACACTCTGGTTCCAGGATATTAAATGTCTCCATCAGGGAAAGTAATGTCATGCCATTAAGAATTAATAATATACACTCTTGGGCGACATTACCCTATTAATTCTGATTCTATCTCAGTTGAACACAAATGCTGTTCAGTGTTTGGATGATTTATCAAGATATGAAGTAAAGCTTGCCAAATCTCTAGCTACAGTCATAAATAATTGCACCATCTTTTAGTTCACATTTTCTGTTTAAAAGGCCATATATTGGCAAACCAGTCATGGATGGAGTTTATGCCTCAAATTCTATTTAGGGCACAAACTCTAATCTTTAAAAGTAGCATACATTTCATGACTTTTCTAAAAGTATAAGTCTAATGACATGATATAGAATCCTACATGAATCTTTCATTAGATTTGCAAATCTATTTTTCTTTTCTAACCATCCTAAGAGAAAATGCCAGATGGCTTGGCATTAGCCATGCCAGTTTTCAGAAAGGAGTAGAGTTTACTTCACAGTTGATTGAAGACCCTGACTATTCCAGTCCTGGATTTCCACTGGTTTCTGAGCTTTGTTGAAACAAGGCCCATGGCTTTAATTAGAATAGAATTTGTGTAATTCTGTGATGAACACACAGAACTCTAGAACATCCCAGCATATTACCACCATTCCTCATGTGCTGAGGTCCTAGGGTTCTGAGAGGTTCTCGTGCTAGCCAAGGAATTCAACTCACTAGAATTCTCTGGACATGGGGACAGGTTTTTGGAGGCAACTGGAAGTGGAAGAAAATGGTTGTCAACTCAAACTGCTCCTGAATAGCAATGGTAAGAGAGTCTCTGAAATATGTAGTGTTCTGTGCACACTTGGATTACTTGCAAGCATAATGGGGAGACTTCCGTGATCATGTTATACTCTAGCCAGCTTGAAGTCATGACAAAGTCATTGTGTGAAAGGCAGGCTAAGACAAAGGCACCAAGTCACAGATTCAGTGGTTGGGAATCAAGTCTGTGCTATGCACGCATGTTCACTTGTGTCCAACTCTTTGTGACCTCAGGAACTGTAGGCTCCTTTGTCCATGGAATTCTCCAGGCAAGAATACTGAAGTGGGTTGCCATTTCCTTCTCCAGGGGATCTTCCTGACCCAGGAATCAAACCTGTGTCTCCTGCACTGGCAGGCAGATGCTTACCACTCAGCCACCTGGGAAGCCTATCAGTGTATCTAACCTCTCCTAAATATGCCTAAACATTTGAGGCAAGAGCAGTGATGGAAAGAAGAGGGACAGAGACAATTCATGGGGATGCTTGAGCTATAGATTGATTGAAAGGAAAAACTATCTGTTGATATCATATTCAACTGATCGACATTTCCAAGAAAGAAACTACAACTGATCATGGCTCAAATTTCAAAACAACTGAAGAAGAATATAAAGCTGTCCTGGGTGATGAAAAACCAAGTAGGTGACAATATGCACCAGCAAATCAATATGAAAGGAGGAGTGGGGCCTCCCCTGGCAGTCCGGTGGTTCAGACTTGGCCCTCCCAAGGCAGAGGGTACAGGTTCAATCCCTGGTTGGGGACTAAGATGCCGCATGTCACAGGGTGTGGCCAAAAAAAGAGAGAGAAAGAGGAAAAGGAGGAGTGGAATAGGGCTTGGATAGGCAGTAGGACTGTCACCTCTAACTGAACACACAAATAGCTCTGTCTTGATGAACAACTTATAATTTTTACATTGCTGCAGACCCCCCAGATTAGCAAGTAACATAGCTCAACTTACATTACCCTTACCATGAACTTCTTTTGATATTTTCTTGATAATATCCTCAAGCTTCCAATAGTCACAAAAATAATCTCCCCTCCTTTGTGAAGATGCCTGAGAAGCAACACTCCCCCACCTTTCCTCTCAACCTACATGATGTCACAATTATCGTTTGCTAATTTTTTAACAGCTTTATCAAAGGAGAATTAGCATATAATAAACTGTACATATTTAAAGTGGAAACTTTGACATTTTTGACCTTATGTCCACCTGTGACATCATATTATTTCCCTGAAAATTTTTTTCTTGTCCTTTGTAATCCTTTTATCACACTCTTCACTCTCCCTAGGCAACCACTGATCTTTTTCTTTCACTATAGGTTTTACTGTACATTTTCTAGAATGTCATTAAGTGAAATCCTGCAATATGCACTTGGCCTGGCTTCTTTGACCACATAATTATTTTGAGATTCATCCATGTTGTAGTGTGTATCAGTAGTTCATTCCATTTTAACTGCTTAGTAAAATCCCACTGCGTGGATATACCACAATCTGCTTATCTATTCACCTGTTGATAGACATTTAGATTGTTTCTAGTTTTGGTTACTAAAGATGAAGTTGTTACAAATATTTATGTGGAAGTCTTTGTGTGGACATAAGCTTTTTATTTCTCTTGGGTAAATACCTAGGAATGGAATGCCAGGATCATATTTTAACTTTTTAAGGAATTGCTCAATTGTTTTCTAAAGTGGTTTATACCATATTAAATGCCACCAAAAGTGCATGTGTATAAGAGTTCTAGTTCCTCCACACCTTTGTCAACACTTGGTATGGTCAGTCTTTCTAATTTTAGCCATTTCAGTAAATTAGTAGTGGTATCATGTTGTGATTTTAATTTACATTTCCCTAATGACATTGAACACCTTTTCATGTGCTTATTTTCTCTCTGTGTATGTTCACTGGTGAAGTATCTGTTCAAATCTTTTGCCCATTTTCTATTTGGTTGTTTTCTTATTACTGAGTTTTCAGAATTCTTTATATATTCTGTGTGTAAGTCTTTATCATATATATGCATTAAAAATAGTTCTCTAGTATATGACTTGTTTTTTATTTAAAGTATTTTTCTTACAGCATAACTTCTTAATTGTAGTAAAGTCTAATTTGTCAAAGTTTTCCTTTATGGATCCTTCTTCTGAGGTTGTATCTAGGAAATCTTTGTTTAGCCCATGGTCACAAAGATTTTTTTCAATATGTCTTTTCTGGGAGCTTTATAATTTCAGGTTTTACATTTTGGTCTATGATACCTGGGAAGTTAATTTTTGTAAAGAGTGTGAGATATGAATTGAAATTCTTTTTTTTTTTTTCTCATTTGGATATTCAACTGTTCCAGCATTTTAAATAAATTCCTGAGTGATCTTGATTCTGTTGATCTGTGGGGCCATACTTTGAATTGCACTTTGAATATGCAAATGAAAAAAAGAGGAAATTCTTTTAAAAATATTTATTTATTTATTTATCTGGCTCTTCCAGGTCTTGGAAGCTGCATGTGGGATTTTTAGTTGAAGCATTTGAAGTTGTAGTTGCAGCATGTGGTATCTAGTTCCCCAACCAGAGACTGAACCTTAGATGGCTTGCATCGGGAGCTTGGAGTCTTGGCCATTGCACCACCAAGGGAAGTCCTGAAATTCTTAATTCTTTAAAAAAAAAAAAAATTAAAAGAAAGAAATTCCAATCATAATATATTACTTGGCTCTGCAGTGAGTATACACACAGTTGTATTAATATTAAGTTACTCAGGTGTTACTGGGTGGTTTTAAGCAATAGTTCTGCTGGCTGACAAATCCAAGAACCAGGGAAGATAGAAAGAAGAACTGTGGTTTCTCTTTCTCCTCTTATAAGGGCATTAATCTCATTATGAGAACCTCACCCTCATGGCTTCAGCTAAAACTAATTACTTCCCTGAAGTCCCATTTCCCTCAGTGATATTATCACTGAGGATTAAGGTTTTAACATATCAACTTATGGGGTAGGAGGGAGAGGAAATTCAGTCCTTGGCAGTGGGTCATAATGATGGATGCATTTGATTATTGATTTCTCTAAAAGTACTAATAAAAGTAGAAAGGGAGAATGAAAATAGTGGGGGAAAAATAAATATGTATCAATAGAAGCTCAATACATAATGCCAAAAATCGATAACTCAAAAAATAACAGTATAAGGCTATTTTAATGATATGAAGCTTAGCTACCCTCTAACTACTGTTGGTTTTAAAGAGTGAGTAGATCTATGGTTCAGGAGAGGGTGTGGCAGAAACCAGTCATTTTTCATCATCAGCTTTTTAGTATTATTTTATTTTAAAATAAAATATGTGTTATTTTGCTTACAGTGAAAATTAATTAGACTTGAAAATACAAGTGTTCTTTACAGAGTTTGATATTTTTGAATAAACTTGGACCTGTTTTAGTTTAATGTTCTAGTGAAGAGCAGAGCTGAATAAGGCTTTTCAGGATACTTAAACCAACTAAATATGGACAATAGGCCTTTAATTAATTATTAACTAATCTAACTATTGGAATTATAAGCACCACATAGACCCAAGAATAAGGCTGCCAGGTTTACCAAATAAAAATAAGTATGATAATTGATGCTTTTGAACTGTTGTGTTGGAGAAAACTCTTGAGAGGCCCTTGGACTGCAAGGAGATCAAACCAGTCAATTCTAAAGGAAATCAATCCTGAATATTCATTGGAAGGACTGATGCTGAAGCTGAAGCTCCAATATTTAGGTCACCTGATGCAAAGACTCATTAGAAAAGATTCTGATGCTGGGAAATATTGAAGGCAGGAGAAGGGGACGACAGAGGACGAGGTGGTTGGATGGCATCACCGACTCAATGGACATGAGTTTGAGCAAGCTCCAGAAGATGGTGGAGGACAAGGGAAGCCTGGCATGCTTCAGTCTACAGGGTTGCAAAGGGTCAGACACAACTGAGCGGCTGAACAGCAATAAATGTCCCATGCAGTGTTTGAGACATACTTATCCTAAAGTATTACCTGTTTATCTGAAATTCAAATTGGCTTCTTACATTTTGTCTAACAACTCTATCCAAGAGACACATGATTCATAAAAATTGCTAGAATGGAGCACACTGGGGGTGGGAGGTGGGAGATTTTTCATTTACTCACCCTGCATTGGGGCAGCCCAGTGTTGATTCCAGCGTATTTCTGGGGTGAGAGCCTGTTATTACACTACTTTTTTTTTTTTTTTTTTAATCCACTCAAGTCCTCTGAGTCTGCATAGCCAGTTATAGCACTTGTGTGTGCTCAGTCATATCTGACTCTTTGCAACCCCATGGACTCTAGCCTGCCAGGCTCCTCTGTCCATGGGATTCTCCAAGCAAGAAAACTGGAGTGGGTTACCATTTCCTCCTCCAGGGGATCTTCCCAACTCAGGGATCAAACCTGTGTCTCCTGCATTGGCAGGTAGATTCTTTCCTACTGAGCCACCTGGGAAGCCCTATGCAAATGCAAAACTTACATAGCACATGCACTTGTAACAGGAAATGGTTGAGTCAAAGTCCTTAAAAATGAATGTTGGCCCCTGGAAAGATAACAGTTTCTGAGGGCTAAGAAAGAAGGTGGTTAGAAATGAAGCAAGTGTATGTTTCTCTTACTTTTTACTTTTTCTGAAATGTGCAGTGTTATGGGCATTCAAAGCAGGAGAAACTTAGGTCTATGGTTTCACATTTAATATCTAGTCATGATGTTGTGCTGGATTCTCCTCTTCTGTAAATGTAAAAAATTTAGAAGTTATTATGAGAAATTTTAAATATATACAGAAATGAAGAAAATGAACCTCCAGGCATTCCATCACCCCAACAATGATAACTCATGGTTGACCTTCGTTTGTCTCATTCCTATTCTTTATCCCTCTCTAGTTATTGTAAAGCAAACTCCAGACATCATCTAATTCCATCTCTAAATATTTCAGGACATATTTCTGATATACACGGACTCTCCCTTACAAACATAACCACAATACCCTCATCTCACACACACTCCTAAATCAATGAAAACTCTGAAAAAGACATTTTAAATAATATTTGCTAGATGAAACAGAAATGATCTCACAGGATTTTAGCCAACAGACACCTTTCTGGTATTAATTAAACAATGTGGACAAGTTTAAATGCCATTCAGGTACCACTTCAGAGGAGGTAAATTCAAACACTCCAATCAGGTATTAAAGTAGCTTGTCTTTTTAATATTCAAAGAAATATACTATTGTTCAATCACTCCTTGATCCAACAGATATCCATTGAATACCTATTGTGCTAAACACAGGACACAAAATCAACACGTTTGCCCTGAGGCATTGTGGAACACGCAAGTTTATATATAAGCACGTGTGATACAAAGCAGAAGGAATTAGCGACAAATAAAGGTACAAGGCAGAATTAGCTGTTGAAAAGGGTTCTAAAAGATGTGTGTGCTTATTCCAAAGTAGGAATGAGGCTTTTCAGAGGTCGTCTTTTCACTGGAGGAATCAGCAGGAAGAAAGGCATAAAGAAGACAAAATCTCCTAAATTATTCATTCTTTAAGAACAAAGACTGGGTCTTACACATCTTTGCAAATCCCCTGCCCTGGCCTGTGACACCTAGCACAGTGCCTGACATGCACGGACATTTATTAAAGAGATGAATGTAAAATTCACTTTTTACCCTAGTGATTAATAATATTAATTCTCAGTCGGTCCTAAAATGCCTGTGTTATACTGTGTTATACAGAAGACCATGCCACAGAACCTCTTCCACCTCCAAGAGGAAGAGGTAAGATTTGCATTATTTTATGAGGGCAAACGTTTAATTGCCCTGAATGTTTTCAGAAAGATGCTGCCTCCCTTTACGTGCTAGTTTCTTTCATGTGCCCAAGCATATCATGGGTGAATTCTTGCTGATCTCCTTTATTAGTTTAAAAGATGATTGAACCATCTGTGGGTCTCCCCCTCCCCCCACCCTGTTATTGTGACCTGCCCATTAGCCTCCTAATGAGCAGATATGAAATTTGCTTTACTGACCATTTTCTCTGAAAATAAAAGCCAGAATGAAGCTTTGCTAACCACATGATTGAAATTTATTGCTACTGAAAGGATTGTGTGTAGGCGGGGAGGAGGGGGTTTGGATTGGGCTCTAAATTAAAACTTAAAGAGCTCTCTGTAATCATTACAAGGACTGTAGTATCCTGAGTAAAATTTAATCCTATCTATTCCATAGGAGAGAAGGTCTTCATATTTACCAGCTGGCCAGCAGTGCAGTAAATTTATACTGAGTTATTTTCCGTATCATTTTGTTTATTTATATAGACCCGATTAGACCCTTTCAAAGGCTTAACTTAGTGTGGCTGCTGCAGACAGCTAGCTTACACCAAGCCTTTCTTGGCAAGACTTGAAAGCAAACTGTAAATGGTGTAAACAATTGTACGTGATTATACACTGCCAAATAATGTGCATCTGGGAAGACAAACAAAACTTATTAAACAGACAACAAATAGTTGAGGTAAATATCAAATATGTTAACTCTACAAAACACAGGGCTGGATCTCGTCAAAGTCTTATTAACTCAGCACAGCTGGATTAAAATAAAAAGCACCATTTAGACTTAAAAGCAGGGGATCCCCAAGTTAGAAAGTCTGGATTCTGTTCCTGTCTCCATCACTAATTCACTAAGTGACATTGATTATTGCTTTGATTTTTGTTTGAGTTTTCTCAACAATGGCAAAGGGATTTCAGGGCTTCTCCTGAGAACATAGGAGAATGTTCACCATATGACTTCCCTGGAAGGGACTCAAGAGAATTGCTGTCTGGTCACCTCCTAATATCCTGCGATCTCCAGGAGTTCTGTGTCCCCTTGGAAAGTAAGTCAGTCTAAGTAAAAATTGGTGAAAGGGATGACGTTCTCAAGTTAGGTCATTTCTGCGGCCATGGCAGGCTTTGGAGGTAGGCAGCAGAGCGCGCGTGCTAAGTCACTTCAGTCACGTCCAACTCTTTGTGACCCTACGGACTGTAACCCACCAGGATCCTCTGACCTTGGGATTTTCCAGACAAGAATACTGGAGTAGGTTGCCATGCCCTCCTCCAGGGCATATTCCTGACCCAGGGATCGAACCTGTGTCCCTTGCATCTCCTGTGTTGATGGGCAGATTTTTTACCACTGCACCATCTGGGAAGCTCTATCTTTTTATAAGGAGGCAAAATCTGTCCCAGGAGCAATAAGCAGCTACCCATCCATCTCACTGCCAGACTCGGCAACATGTCTGCCCTTCCATTCCTTTCTGCCTCCCATGAATGAGGGGTAGAAAGGAATGGGATTCCACAACTGGCTTAGATTTATAACCTTTCATCTATTGGGGTAGTGGAGGTGCTTCCTTCTCTAAGGGCAATGGAGAGGGAGGCGTAAAGAGGAGAAGACCATGCCAACCCCAGAGTTGGTAATCATGTAGGACACTTGTTCCAACCGCTGTAGTATCAGAGGTGTTTGGAACCATATATGTTTATGGTTGATGTTTGGTATCTTTGGGTGTTTTTAATAGAACTTGCTTTAAAAGCAAAGCATTGTCAGTGACTTTTTCAACCTCATTTTATCTACCCTTGTTCCTTTCTCGTTGCATGTCCTGAAACGTTGTTTATCTCACAACCCAGGGTTCCCACTATTCTCTAGATCAGAAATGTTCAACTCAGCTGCACATTAAAGTGAAAAGAAAGTGTTAGTTGCTCAACTGTGTGCACAAACTGACTCTTTGTGACTCCATGGACTGTAGCCCATCAGGCTCCTCTGTTCATGGAATTCTCCAGGCAAGAATACTGGAGTGGATAGACATTTCCTTTTTCCAGGGGATCTTCCCAATCCAGGGATAGAACCTGGGTCCCCTGCATTGCAGGAGGATTCTTGATAATCTAAGCCATCCCGGAAGCCCATAAGAATCATCTAAAGAGATTTTTTAGAATCCTGCTCTCTAGGCTTGCACTCCTAGGATCTCTGAGGGTGGAACAGACACATCAGTATTTTTTAAGTCCCTTGGGTGCACCCACGCAGAGAGGCACTGAACTAATATTCCAAATGGCTGATCATAATTTAAAGTAGTGGTGCTTCTTTATCTTGGAGATGCACTTAAGTCACCTGTGGTGATTTTAAGTCTCACGTTTGCCTAGGTTACATAATCTAAATATATCCTAAATGTAACTCTCTTCTTCTCTACTGCTTCTATCTTAATTCATGCCACTAGCATCTCTATCTTCTACTTTTGCAACAATATCTCTGTTTCCATGGCACCTAGAGTGAGCTTCTGGAGCTTAAATTTCATCATTTATCCTCCTGCTGGAAATCCTTAATGCTTAGAATAAAATCCAAGGTTCTGACTATGGCCAGTCAGCCCTAAGTGACTAGCCCCTGCCTCTTCCTCCCCAGCCTCCTTGTCTCCCATTGTATGATTTACTTCCCAGCCTCATACTGTGTCTCTGACATGCCCAGCTGGGTCTCACCTCTGGGCCTGTGCCCTTGCTGCTCCCTCTGTCTAGCATCCTTCCTCCCAGATATACACATGGCTCTGCTCCCTTCATTCAGGATTTTATTCCTCATGGAATACCTTTCCTTTACTATATGTATCTCAAATAACGCCTCCCTTCGTTTTGTCTCCTTACCCTGCTATATTCTCTTTCATAGCTTTTGCCACTACCAGAAACCAAATTACTTGCTTTTGTTTATTTATCCAGTGCCCAATTTCTTATAGAAAACAAAATATTAAGGGTGGGATTTTGTTTGGTTTGAGTATAATCCAATGTCTGGAATAGTGCCTGGAACATAACATGTACTCAATATACAGTGAATGAATGAATGAATGAGTAAATATCCCTTACTTTCATTTTATTCTCATTATCAAATGTATCACAATTATGAAGCTATCACAGAAAAAGCCTATTGAGATCACTCAGGTTTCTCAAATAAAGCAACACACATATGCATTTTTGGTCTCTTTTATTTGACTTCCTTTAATTTGAAACCTGAGTTTCTCACCAGCTCAGAAAGTATTGGATCACATAAAACATCAATAAGATTTATTTTTATTGGAAAAGGTGACTGCTCCAAGTTAGGGCTGTCTGATTTAGCAACTAAAAATATAAGTTGTCAAGTTAAGTTTGAATTTCAGATAAACAAGAAATAATTTTTTAGTATCAGTATGTCCCATGCAATTGGGACATACACTAAAAAATTACTTGTTTGCTTATCAGAAATTTTAATCTGACTGGGTGCCCCATAGTTTATGAAAGTGAAAGTGCTAGTTGCTCAGTGGTGTCAGACTCTGCAACCCCATGGACGGTAGCAGATTCTTTACCATCTGAGCTACCAGGGAAGCTCATCCTGTATTTTATCTGACAACCTAAATCCAAACTGCAGTGGAATTTGTTTTAATACAGGAGCAAGTATGAAGTCAGACGACCTGGTTTTGAATCAGAGCTCAGCCACTTATTGAGTATGTGAGCTTGTGTTGTCGCTCAGTCGTTTCAGTCGTGTTAGACTCTTTGCAACCTGTGGACTGTAGCCTGCCAGGCTCCTCTGTCCATGGGATTTTCTCTGGCAAGAATACTGGAGCAGGTTGCCCTTTCCTCCTCCAGGGGATCTTCCTAACCCAGAGATCAAACCCACATCTCCTGTGGCTCTGTGTTGGCAGGTGGATTCTTTACTACTGGCCACCTGGGAAGCACTATGTGAATTTGGAAAGGTTATTTAAATTTGTCAAGCTGTAGTTTTTCCTTACCTAAAATGGTGATAATAATATTTATTTTATGTGATTATTTGAAGATTAAATTTTAAAGCTATCTAAATCACATAGTTTAGCAACTGGCCTACTATGATCACAAATGATATTACTATCATCATTGTTATCATATGTAAAGTCATCAATTATCTGAGATTTATCCAGGGCTGAGGGCTTTTCCCAGTTGTAGGACTCTCAGTGACAAAACTTGAAAAGTTCCAAGCAAAGTGGGAAAGTTGGTCATCTTGGTAGCTACTTAGAAAAACTTTAGTACAGCTTTACTAGTGCACTTACTTTAAGCTTTAAGTAATACACAAGGATTATTTTCTATCCATTAACAAAAAAAGGTCTGGTTGCGATGGAAAAATTTTAAGGTTCTATTTCAAAAAGCAAATTTGTTCTTTTATTCTAGACACATTTAGATCCCCATTACTGGAAAGAGGTGTGTTTGAGTTGTATATATTTAGAAAACCACTTAAGTGGCACTGTTAAGATTGATTAATACACTTTTAAAACATTAACAATCAAAATGGGACCTTTGACTGCCAAACAGTTCTGTGCATTTATAGTTCAGTCTGTACTCTGCATCAAAAAAGGCTGTTAAGAAACAACTTGTTTCACAGATGAGATGGTGCTAATTTATGCAAATGTTCAATACAAAAATTGAAGCAACAAAGTTAAAAAAGGTTATATCTTAAACCTCTTAGGCAAGGGAAGTGACTAGGATGCGATCTAAAACTCTCTGTGGGCTTCCCAGGTGGCTCAGTGGTAAAGAACCCACCTGCCAATGCAAGAGATGTGGGTTTGGTCCCTGGGTCAGGGAGACACCCTGCCAAAGGAAATGGCAACCAACCTCAGTATTCTTGCCTCCAGTATTCTCTTTTGCGACCCCAAGGACTACAGCCTGTCCATGGGGTCACAAAAGAGTTGGACATGACTTAACAACTAAACAGCACCACCACCACCACCACCAAACCCCTCTGTAATGGTTAAGCCTCTCAAATAGGTGCTTTCTGTGAGCTGTTACTTGATAATACAGTTGAATTAGGAGAGGAATGCCTCCCCTTGACAGTGACCAAGAGTAACAGTATGTATTGAATTTCCTCTTTTAAAGTGAGTTTTATTAGACAAAGCACAAAAGACTTGGTTAAGGATTAGACATCTCCAAGAAAAAGAAATGCAAAAAAAGCAAAATGATTGTCTCAGGAGGCCTTACAAATAGCTGAGAAAAGAAAAGAAGCTAAAGGTAAAGACGAAAAGGAAAGATATATCCATTTGAATGCAGAGTTCCAAAAAAATAGCAAGGAGAGATAAGAAAGCCTTCCTCAGTGATCAATGCAAAGAAATAAAGGAAAACAACAGAATGGGAAAGACTAGAGATCTCTTCAAGAAATTTAGAGATACCAAGGGAAGATTTCATGCAAAGATGGACACAATAAAGGACAGAAACATCATGGACCTAACAGAAGCAGAAGATATTAAGAAGAGGTGGCAAGAATACACAGAAGAACTATACAAAAAAGATCTTCATGACCCAGATAACCATGACAATGTGATCATTCACCTAGAGCCTGACATCCTGGAATGTGAAGTCAAGTGGGCCTTAGGAAGCATCACTATGAACAAAGCTAGTGGATGGTGATGGAATTCCACTTGAGCTATTTCAAATCCTAAAAAATGCTGCTGCTAAAGTGCTGCACTCAATATGCTAGAAAATTTGGAAAACTCGGCAGTAGCCACAGGACTGGAAAAGGTCAGTTTTCATTCTGATCCCAAAGAAAAGCAATGCCAAAGAATGTTCAAACTCTTGCACAATTACACTCATCTCACACGCTAGCAAAGTTGTGCTCAAAATTCTCCAAGCAAGGCTTCAACAGTACGTGAACCGAGAACTTCCAGGTGTAAAACCTGGATTTAAAAAAGGCAGAGGAAGCAAAGACCAAATTGCCAGCATCTGTTGGATCATAGAAAAGGCAAGAGAGTTCCAGAAAAACATCTACTTCTGCTTTATTGACTATGCCAAAGCCTTTGACTGTGTGAATCACAACAAACTGTGGAAAATTCTTCAAGAGATGGGATTACCAGACCACTTGACCTGCCTCCTGAGAAATCTTTATGCAGGTCAAGAAGCAACAGTTAGAACTGGTTCAAAACTGGGAAAGGAGTACATCAAGGCTGTATATTGTCACCTTGCTTGTTTAACTTATATGCAGAGTCCATCTTGTGAAATGCCAGAGTGGATGAAGGACAAGCTGGAACCAAGATTGCCAGGAGAAATATCAATAACCTCAGATATGCAGATGACACCACCCTTGTGGCATAAAGAGAAGAGAAACTAAAGAGCCTCTTGATGAAAGTGAAAGAGGAGAGTGAAAAAAGCTGGCTTAAAACTCAGCATTCAAAAAACTAAGATCATGGTATTTGGTCCCTCACTTCATGGCAAATAGATGGAGAAACAATGGAAATAGTGACAGACTTTTTTTTTTTTTGGCTCCAAAATCACTGCAAATGGTGACTGTGTCCATGAAGTTAAAAGACACTCCTTGGAAGAAAAGCTAGACAGCTTTTCTTGACCAACCTAGACAGCATATTAAAAAGCAGGGACATTATTTTGTCAAAAAAGGTTTGCCTAGTCAAAGGTATGATTTTTCCAGTAGTCATGTATGGATGTGAGAGTTGGACCATAAAGAAAGTTGAGCACCTAAGCATTGATGCTTTTGAACTGTGGTGTTGGAGAAGACTCTTGAGAGTCCCTTGGACTGCAAGGAGATCAAACCAGTCAGTCCTACAGCAAATCAGTCCTGAATATTCATTGGAAGGACTGATGCTGAAGCTGAAGCTTCAATACTTTGGCCATCTGATGTGAAAAAATTGACTCATTGGAAAAGACCCTGATGCTGGGGAAGATTGAAGGCAGGAGGAGAAGGGGATGACAGAGGAAGTGATGGTTGGATGGCATCACACTGACTCAATGGACATGAGTTTGAGCAGGCTCCAGGAGTTGGTGATGGTCAGGGAAGGCTGGCATGCTGCAGTTAATACGATTTTAAAGAGTTCGACACAACTGAGCAACTGAAATGAAGGATTAGACATTACCTTAATGATGTAGTGGTAAGGGTTTTATCAACAGAAGGTGGGGAGCAGGAAGAAGGGGAGAAAGGAAGAGACAAGCCCTAAATAAGCAACATCCTCATCTTATAGTGGGGAGAGTTGCTGGAAGAGAAACTAGAGATTCAAGCATATGATTCATTTTATAGTAATATTTGAGTATATTATTTATAATAACAAAGATTACCAGTAGAAGAACTAATAATTATCATCTAACACTCGAGCACTGGAAGAAGTGGAAGAGATGGGATAAACAAAAGCAAGCTAAGACATCAGATTTCCTACCAGATGTAGTAAATAGACCAGAGTTGAGTCAAGAGATTGAGAAACAGGAATAAAAGATAGCAATGAGGTAGAAACCACTAGAAGAACTGAACAGAGAAATTTTATTGTTTTTAATGATAGAATGAGTCAGGAGAGCTGAAGATGGCTGAAGACAACTGATTTCATTGGGAGCTGCCCTGCTTGACTTACTATAACGTGCACAGGGCACCTTGATAAAGGAAAAATCAACATAAGATGGTACTATTGTGGTACAAAGGTGCGTTCATACTGTTTCTCTTTTGGCAAAAGTATGCAGTATACTGCATATATATAAAATATATATGCAGTATATATATATATATAAATGCATATATATATATATATATGTATGTATACTTCCAATGAGTATTCAGTATTCTCAGTATTGTTTGTTTGGTGAGCTTTCAAACAATTGAGTTGGAGTTGTTTACACTTACTTAGTGCCTCAGGGGCCTTAGAAACTGTTGCAGGAAGGGGACCCCTTCCAGGCCCAAAACTGGACTGTTGTCTAACACTTGGAAATGAATTGTCTGAGGAGACACATATGCTGACAAAGCAAGAGATTTTATTGGGAAAGGGCGCCCAGGCGGAGAGCAGGGGGGTAAGGGAACCCAGGAGAACTGCTCTGGCTTGCAGTCTCGGGTTTTATGGTGATGGGATTAGTTTCCAGGTTGTCTTTGGCCACTCATTCTGACTCAGAGTCCTTCCCGATGGTGCACGCCTTGTTCAGCCAAGATGGATGCCAGAGAGAAGGATTCTGGGAGGTGGTCGGACATGTGGTGTCTCCTTTTGACCTTTCCCGAACTCTTCCGGTTGGTGGAAGCTTATTCTGTGTTCCTTACCAGAACCTTTTGTCGTAAAAAAACTCATGCAAATGGTTAATATGGTGCCTGGCCAGAGTGGGTGGTTTCAATCAGTGTTCTTCCCCTAACAACTCCCCTGGAGGACTTCATACTCAAGATAGTTCTTGGGAATTGGGGCAGAGGTCTCTTCCTTCTGTAACTTCTTCCTGCTGTGCATGGGCATAGGCCTGCCTAGCAGATCAGAAGTCTCTCTCTACCTGATCTAAGTCAAGGTATTTTTTGCCTGAAACCAGCATTCACTCTTGTAATAACAGCAATTTACTTCAAAACTGTTGGCTCCTCTCAGAGGTGAAATAGATAGGGGCCAAACAGGAGACCTAACAGGATGGTCATCACTTGTCCCCAGAAACAGGAGGCAACATTTGGGGTGAGGGCTGCAGGGTTTGTGACTTTTTTTTTGATTGGTTGGTGGTGAGGCAGCAGAGCTGTGCTCCAGGAATCTTGTGTTTAGTCTGAAGTTACCATCTTCCACCTGGGTGGGGGCTCAGGTTCTTTAGATGAACTCAAAGACATTGTTATGCATATTTCTTTGAGTAGGAACCAGGACCCTGTCTGGAGGCTGTACCACCATTTGATTGCTTCTCCTCTTTCTGTATCCCCTCGCTTCCCTGATTAGCAATTGTTTGAATCCACTCTTTGGAACTCAGGGAAGGTCAAGGAGGCTGAATGAAGCTTATATCCTACAGACAAGAAATGGAAAACACAGAACGGATCTGTACTCCAGAGCCCTACAGAGTCCTGCTCAGTTTTAATTTAGGGAACTAGGCAACTATGACTGTGATAACTTCCTATCAAAATGGGGCATAGGACTGCCTCAGCTTGGAGAATAGACACTGAATTGGAAGTATTCCTGAGTTCCAAATCTTAGATCTGAGTCTTGTATGGTTAAAATCTCAATCCCTTGGTCTGCCATTTTGGTGTAACAGGCCCAATTAGAAGAGGTTGGAGTAGTGATAACTGGAAATTTAATAGACAAAATAAATCTCATTTCTTTTTAGAAGAATGGGCCTGAAACCCAGTCTGGACCTTGCACTTTGGGGAGACTTGTAGCCAGGTAGCCAGTTGCCTAGTTTTATAAAAAGTAAGGTTGCAGTTACTGGCTTCCAACAGACATTGTTTTGAGAATGGTGGCGTCCGAATCTGACATGACTCAGAAAACTCTGACTCAAGTGTTAAACAAGCCTTGTCAGCAAGGCTAAACACTTGCCTCAAGTGTTTAGCAATACAAGGTCTAGTCTGAAATTATACCCATAGTATCACCTAGTTATTTCCCAGGATGTCTGAACCATAGCTACTCTATTTTGACATTTAATTATAAAATTTTCCTTAATAGCCAAAGCAGATGTCACCATTAATGACGTCAGTGTTTCTCTAGGTATGAGAAGATGCAAGAATTGGAACTCATAAAATCTTCTCCTGAAAAGATCTAACTGTCTGAAGGCCTGTTCTGCCAGTTTTTCCCAGAGCACAGAGTGCCTCATTCCTGATTTTCACCCTGAACTCCTTTCAGGGGAGTTGAAAGTCAGCAGTTGCGGTGGCTATGATTTAACCTTTGTAGAGGTAGATGGCAAGTGTCAGTTTTCAGTTGGCAGAGCCCCTTTTTGCTCATAAACTTGACTGTGATTTTGAGGGGAGTATTTTGTGACCATTTTATCCCATGGTGCTGAGAATGTCCATTCTGAGAATGGTTTGGCAAAGATTTTGTTGACAGGCCACTCAATGTTCTGTTATTGGAATAGGCCATAAAACAGTGTCCAAAATTCTCTGGACCACCTGTCTTACTAGCCTCTTGGTCCAAAAAAGAACATTCCCTCTTGTTGCCTCTTCCCATATCTAGAGTTATACCGTTACCATCAACGATCTCATATGGAACTATGTATTATTCTATCAGAGGCCTCAGACACACATTTGGCATTGTAAGAAACAGCAATTTTGAAAAACAGGTGAAATACAAATAACATAGCCAGAAGTATTAGTAAGTCACAAGTAAGACTTAAGTTAAGAGCTCCCATTAGATGTAGCCCAGTATATCCCAGGTCATCTGACTTAATCTACTCTGTAGAATCTTTATCTTCTAGGGAAATTATATATTGGCACTGTCTATAAGGCACATAGCCCAGTTTTCTAGTGTTACCAGACTGATTATCCTCAGTACAATTTAATTGTTTCCAACACAGAGGAGACTTTAAACCTAAAGTACCATATCCTGGTGCTATCTATATAAATCCATCCCAAAATTGTGGGAGATTTTTTCCTCCTTTGCTAAAACTTTGCCTGTTGCTCTGATTGAGCTTGAATAATAGAAGAAAGTTCAAATTTATGGCCAGAGCCAGAGCAGACATTATTAACTGGCCCGGTGAGGGGATCCCATGTAGTAATATCACAGTGACCTGAGTATGACTATAATTTTTTTTAAAGTAAATTTTCTCAGGGCCAACCAGTTAGAGCCTTAGAGTAGTAGAGAAATTTACCAAGGTAACCCAGAACTAGACACAGGTAATTGGCCACAAACCCAACAACTGGATTGATTTCTAAAACTAGCATAGGACCAGACCTATGATAGAAAAGCATTTGATTTATATGCAAAGGTCTAAGAAGTCAAGAAAATATGATAAATGATCATATGAATCAGGTCCAGCATCTTGGGCAAGCTGTCTACCTCTGATGTCGTCGTCTTCTCATCCTGGTGTAGTGTAACTTCTCCTCTGAGCATCATTTTAAGGTGAGATCAGGTCAGTTGTCTCCTCTATAGACCAATCCAGTGTAGGGGCCTTTGGAAGTGGGTATTAATCTAAGTGTTAATTTCCCTTCAGCTTCATTGTGCATGAGCTAGTTAAGAGTACCTGATAAAAATAAGTCCTTCCATCCAGGTTGGAGACAGTCCCTTAAATTATGTCTTTTTCCAGTCCTGGTAGGAGGTCATGAGGCATCTGATCTTCATCCAAAGATAGATTACTGAGATAAGCTTCAGAAACAAACTTAGGGTGTTCTTTAAGAATTCAACTACATTTTACATTAATATCACATAACAGCAAAGAACTATCCAAGAAATGAGTCTTACTAGATGCAGACCTCCATTAAGAAACTGGGATTTAACATTTATTGAAACATCTTTTTCTCCCTAGAATTACCCTCATTTTTATCAAATATAACCAAGTTAAGGCTAGTTTGTTTGCAAAATAGGTCTGTTCTCACTAATTTTGGTCTGATGATTTATATAACCATAATTGATCATAGACTTTTTATTTTGCGGAAACATTTATAGAGTCTCAGACTGAACTTTTAAAATAAAACAGGGCTGGGAAACTCACACCAAAGGCTTATCACAGATTTTGCCTAACAAACCTAAATGAATTCTTCCCTTTTTAAGGTCTCAAAAATTCCTTGAGAATTTTGTACCTGTTAGTGAGATAACATTTGTAACTCATTTGATAAATTTACTGGAAACCTAAGAGTGCCAGTTTCTTGAGGAGTCAGATAGAGAGAAAATATAATTGTTTTGTTTATAATGTATAATTTTACCAAAGTATTGTCATAATTAATTTGAGAGGAAGGTTTTCCCTACTCCCAGAAATTTTTCAGATAGAAACCATAAAAGTTATAAACATATTCGCTGGTTCATTCAGCCCTTTTGTTAACTTTTGTGAAGTCATCAGGTTTTCCATTAGAATACCAGGACATATCAGAAAGTCAAGAACTCCATATAATTTCTAGCATATCTATATTAGTAATTTTACCATACATTATAACCTGAGAGGATTTATTACTCATTTGATACTATTTTCATGCAATTTAACCAACCAAATAAAGACAATTAGTTTAATACCTCTCTTTGGGATATTTCAGGGGCCCTCTGAAGCACCCAAAGTTAGCTAGAAGTCAAAGGAACTTCAAAAGAATTCAATTTAGGAAGTTCTGTCAAAAAATATTTAAAAGGGTTTAGAACATTTGGTCAGATTTAGTCAATGTTGATGGGTGTATCATTTAGCTTGTTAATATGTCACAATAGGCGTAAATACTGAGGCTCAAGTTCTAGTGAAAGTTGACTCAGCCATCTTGAACGTAGTTGGCTCTAACCAGTTTTCCTATGGCTGTGTCATTCCTAACAAAATCCATTTATCTAACTAATTGTAATCTAATTTTAGAAAATCCTGATCATGTATAACTGTTTGTAGTATTTTTCCATACCTTTTCTTTTTTTACTGAAAACACACTTCCTACCTTTCTTTAGGAACCAAGAACTAACTTTTATATTAGCATTTTATAGATTGGTGAGCATAAATACCAGTGACATTTTCTAAAATCCTTGCTTTCCTAGGACATTTTAGGATGGCACCAAACATTATTCATTTATAGTCCCAAATCTCTTTGTTTCTCTGTAAAAGGAAATTAGTGTTTAGTAGTAAATGTTTCAAAATCTTATTTTATTTGGAAATTACCTAACTATTCAATAGACTTCCAACACTTTGTTTAGCACAACCCTTAGAAATTCAAGTTACACCAATCTGGAGGGACTATTTTAGACAGATATTTCTAAAGAATAATTATTCTTAATAGAGTTTATCCAAAAGCTCATATCTCATTTACATTTTTTTTAGAAGTTTCTTCACTCGAGGCAATTTCCTTGTTGACAAATTTGTAACAGATATGATAATATTTAACTTATATTAAACCTAGGTACAATGAAAATATTCTATTTAATGTTAATTACTCTAAGACATGTCTATATTAGACAAGTCAACAAACAAACATTAATATCAAGTATTTAATACTGAATATTTACCAGTTCACATGAACCTGGAATTCATTGTTTAATTTAGAATTATTTGATTTGTAAGCACTTACTTTTCTTTAAGCCAATTAAATAGAGCTCATTTACAAACTAACCTCAAAAATATTATCCAGAGACAAAGACATACCAAGACATATTTAGACAGACACAGCACAAGATCTAGCTTCATTTTCTAAGCTTAGTCACGTATTAGATATTACAGCATAAAATTTACTAGTCTATAAAAAACAGTTGGAATAAATAAAACTTTTAAAGGCTTTTCCCCATTTTTCCTCAGTCTCAGGAGTTAGAGATTGTCTAGATAAGTGTTCCTGAGAACAGAGCCAGAGCCCTGGTCTCAAGGCACAGAGAAAGAAAATCAAGTTCTAACAAAATGGCGGCAGGTCCAAACCAAATGGTGGCCAGACAAAGCAAAATGGCCATCAAAAATCACAACACAGAACACAGAGTTAAAACACACATATAAACCTGGCAGTCCTCATCAGACACTCCCTTAAATACAAGAATACAGTCTCTCAGAAGTTCTGTGAGAACCAACTTCAGATCCAAGTACTAACAGAGTAAAGGAAAATATCTCAGTTCTTCAAAGATTTCAAAGGGAGGAAAGGAAGCCAGGTTGAAATAAGGGGCAGGAGGCGGGAAAGGGGGGCAAAATGGGTGGCCTTACAGACCTCTCCTGCCACTTGCAGATACCCAGGCAATACAGGACTTTACCCTGGGCCTCCAGAGAAGGGAGGACTGGAACTCGGCCCTACCAGAAATCAGACCAACACAGAACCAGAATTCTAGCTCTTTGCTAAGAGGAGGTGATCAGTCTCCAATCCTCAGCTCAGGCTGAGGCCCTTTGGCCAGATTCCTGTGTCCAGGACTGGGGGACAAGAAAAAAAGGGGAAGGATAGGAAGGGTTAAGGAGAGGAAAGAGAGAGGGAAGGGGAGAGAGGTCAATAAAGTCTCTTGTTCCTTACCAGTTGGGGCACTCTGGCCAGTTGTCCACATCAGGAGGAAACCAGGGACAAAAGGGTCCCAGTTGCAGCCACTGAGTCTGGTCCATTGGCAGGCAAGCTGGTCCCTGAGTACCCCAAGTGGTCAGGATGTCAGTTGCAGTGAAGAAGAGTCCCCACCAGAGTCGCCATTTGTGGCAGGAAGGGGGACCTCTTCCAGGGCTGGGCTCTTGTCTAACACTTGGAAATGAATTGCCTGAGGAGACACATGTGCTGACAAAGCAAGAGATTTTATTGTGAAAGGGCGCCCGGGTGGAGAGCAGGAGGGTAAGGGAACCCAGGAGAACAGCTCTGTCACAGTGGCTTGCAGTCTCGGGTTTTATGGTGATGGGATTAGTTTCTGGGTTGTCTTTAGCCAGTCATTCTGACTCAGAGTACTTCCCAGTGGTGCATGCCTTGTTCAGCCAAGATGGATGCCAGACAAAAGGATTCTGGGAGGTGGTCGGACATGTGGTGTTTCCTTTTGACCTTTCCCGAACTCTTCCGGTTGATGGAGGCTTATTAGTTCTGTGTTCCTTACCAGAACCTCCTGTCGTAAAACAACTCACGCAAATGGTTAATATGGTGCCTGACCAGGGTGGGCAGTATCAGTTTGCTTCTCCTAACAAAACTACTTGCCAAAGAAACATTTTAGAAGAGGGAATGAGAGGAAGAGTGAGAAGAAAGGAAAAGAAGTCAAAGACCATTTCCTCTATGCCACCAGTAGCAGACATAGCACTCACCAGTTTTGAATGTGAAGAACCATAATACTGTTGAAACTTGGACAACACAGGTTTGAATTGTATAGGTTCACTTACATACAGATTATTATTTGTTTTTACAGTACTATGCAATTCTTTTCTTTTTTTTAATGCAATTCAAGGTTGGTTCAATCTGGGGGTGTGGAATGTGACTACTACTGAGGAACTGTGTGTACAGTATAAGGAGGATTGACTATAAATGATGCAAATTTCGACTGCACAGAGAGTCAGTGCTCTGTTCTGCCCTAAGCACTAGTTACATGTGGAGAAAAATATCTCATCACCTCTCACACCCATCCCTGTCCCCCTGGCTTCCTCTGGTTCTCTGCCTCTCTCTACCTTTGACACTAAGCAATTATAATTTTTCATTTCTCTTCACTCTCCACTTGTTTTAAATTTTTTTCAGACCTGCAATATTATCTTCATTTGTCAGCTGCTGTATTTACAAAGGGTGTGCCATTTGCGTGAGGCAGGTGATTTTTTTTCAAACCCAGAGCCTTCAGTCTTAGCAGCAAATCAACATTACTCATTTTGAGCAAGTTCGCTGCCAGAGAGGATAAGAGTAAATCCCTGTCAATCCAGCTCTTCATGGACTACAAATAAACACAAACTGGGAGTGGAAGGCTTCTGCTTTGCTCTTTGTTTTCCTTTCTGACTTGAACTTGCATTTTCTTTCCCAATCAAGGGTTCTTATGGCCCAACCCACTTGTGTGAATTAAAAGCCTTCAAAGCATAAAGGAATCCTTCTTAGGGTTAGAGAATCATGTCAAGCTCAGATGCACTTTACAAGGGTCACATTTCCAATCACTGTCAAATCGTCTCCTTTTGAATTCTCTGTCCTTCTTCCAGCCAGCTATTCTTATTCAAGGGTTTCCTCCCATCTTTGCTGGGTTTCACACCATCCCAGCTTACATTCATTTGTAAAATCTCTGGTCCAGGGACAGAGTAGTAAGGGTCGGGGTGGGGGGAGAATATGTGCCTTCAATGTAGGAAGCTAGGTGGGGGACAACTGTCTCTCTCTTCAGGCTCTAGAAACTTTGAGCAGTACAGACATGAAGCCCTCACAACTGATGCTGTGGCATTGAACTGTGGTGGCAATGACAGTTGTGACTTCATTGAAGAAAACAAAACAGCTGGTGAGGCCTGGTGGGTGTGCTTCTCGTGTGTGCACAGATAGCTTTGTTGTAGTTCACAATGTGTTCCGGCCCTCAGTGACTGGAGCCAGACAAAAAAGTGCCCTTCTATTGAAAATGTGGCTTCCTCCTCCCCATTGAAGTCAATGTCAGAATTTGCTTTTGTGAAGGCCAAAGGGTTGAGCCCAACAGTTTTTAAAAAGCGACACACACACACACACACACACACACACACACACACACACACAAAGGCAGTTTTCAAGGCTGACCACACTTTTCTCATGAATTCTGAATGCCTACTGCCTTCTCTTGGCTGGTCATTGTGCTTACAGATGAGATTTCTGAAAAATGCTGGCATCTGTAAAAACATAATCCCTTTATTTCCAAATGAAAATTTAAGAATTCTTTGCATTTGAGAAATCACCCCTGGGTCTCTGTGGAGCAAGACTGGCACCTTTCTAAGACTTAGTGAAGTAAAAGGAGCAAGGTGTGTGCACATAGGGCCAGATGGAGGTGAGGCAGATACCTGGATACTTGGCTCATGCCCCTTCAATCACATTGGTCTTGACTATCATATAACCCTTCTTTTATCGTGTTTTTCCTTCTGGTGGACACTTGTCACTTTTTGGCCACCCAGTGGCCATTATCCCTTCTTAGCATTACTTGGTGATTCCTTCAGGGAATCTCTTTTCCTTCTCAGCGGTGTGTCTGGGGAGGCATTGACCCCCATTTTGCACTCTAGGCTTAACTCTGCTTGGCTTAAACCAGTCAACATTTCCCATTTACTTACTCAACTTCTCCACTGGTTCCCAGGTAAGCTAATCATCAGGTCTATCGAGACACAAAGAGACATTTGAGACCTCTGAGAAAAGCAAGTGCCCCCTGTCTTCCACAGATGCTACCAGAAGGGATGCTCATTCCTCCTCTGGAAGGTATGGAAGGGAATCTGAGGTCTGGAGTGACTGCAGCATTTCTGCTGCCACAAGTGGAGAGTCTGGAGCTGCCTTTGAGGAGGAGGGGATGGGAAAGATGGTCAATATGGTGTCTGAGGATGAAGCTGACATGGAAGAGAATCAGCCCCTGGTGTCCTTATTGGAACTGCTAGACCAAGCAAGCCTTCCCTGAGGCCAGCGTCACCTGTGGACATTTCCATGGTATAAGCCAAGAAGCTCATTTTATTATTTAAACTAGGTCCAGTTGGCTTCTCTGTTGCTCATGATAAGTGAAAGTGTTAGTGTGTCCATGGAATTCTCCAGGCAAGAATACTGGAGCGAGTTGCCATTTCCTTCTCCAGGGGATCTTCCTGACCCAGGGATCGAACCTGGTCTCCTGCATTGCAGGCTGAATCTTTACCACCTGAGCCACCAGGGAAGCTCATTGCTCACGATAAAATAGTTCCAAATGATGTAAGACCCTTGTTAAGGGACTTATCTACCTGTAGCATCTGTGGAATAAAGAGGACACTTGTTTCTCTCAGAGGTCTCAAAGATCTCTGTATCTCCCTATTGTGTACAAAAATGAGCTTAAACTTCTTAGTTCAGCATTTGAGATAGTCCATAAGTGGAACAGAACCAACTTTTTTGTTCCGGTCAAATTGGTTTTATAACAGTTCCCACTGTATTCCTTTTCTCTGCTTGGGCTTAGTTGCTCAGTCATGTCTGACTCTTTGTGACCCCATGGACTGTTGCTCACCAGGCTCCTCTGTCCCTGAGGATTCTCTAGGCAAGAATATACTGGAGTGGGTTGCCATGTTCTCTTCCAGGGGATCTTCCCAACCCAGGGATCAAATGCATGTCTCCCACATTATAGGCAGATTCTTTACCATCTGAGCCACAAGGGAAACCCTGGGGGCTTATCCCTCCTTAAAAGTCACTACCCTTGCATTTTTATATCTTCCCTGATCTTCCTAAACCATATTGTCTCTCTTGATCTGTGTTTCCCATCACATTCTTCCAATCACTACTTCAACTGCCTTGTTTTCGTCACCCTTTGTGTAGGCTCTCTTATGTTAATCATTTTAATGTGTGTTTAGCTTATCTTCTTGAGAGCAGATATTATAGCTTTTCTGATAAATGTCTATCTCCTAGTACCTAGAACCATGTGCTACACGTATTAGGTACTAGGTACTAGTTATATGCTGGATAGTTAGTCATATTTTTTGATCAGCATCAACCCAAATGATTATGTCTGAGTAAGATGAAGGACTCAAATACTACTTAGATACATAAGAACAAGAAAACCAGAAGAGTTTGGTTAAATATTGTCACTTGAGAATAAAATGGGGCTACTTCATTTTAAGGAAACCATTTAGATGAAACAAACTTGATTGGTGGACTATAACCTAACTCTCAACTCTTTAAATCACAGGGCTCACAGAAACAAATGAGGTAAACTGATTTGACTAATACATCTTTGTTATGAAAACCCACTGGAGCTTGCTCAATTATAAGCAGGTATCAAATGGCCATATAATATAGTCCTATAACTCAAGAGCTGCCTGTGGTTAAATATATCTGCCAAGAAGGTGTGCAATTTGGTGGTCCCAATTCCCAGTTCTATGTAAAACCTCTGTATGGTGACCAGTCATTCAAGAGGCCCCAGACCCAAAAGTCTGCAGAATGGCTGTGTGATGCTGTTCATTTCATCATTTCCTACACTGCTCCCCACTGACGCTCCCTTTGGCTTCCTGGAGTCTGTTTATAAAGAAAAGGCCCATATTCTGTTTGGCCTCCATGCTGGTTTTATTGTATATCTTTAAAGCTTTATGACATTCTGGGGTATATTTCCCTGGCATTCCAGCATGACCCACAGTACAGTGGAAACAGGCTGTCCTTAGCATTTCATAGCCTGACCGTTTAATGACATCACTCTCAGAGGTGAAGGAAAAGCTATAAGGAAAATCCAATTTGGCCTGTTCGAGCCACAGTTGCCTTAATTAGCCTCCATTTTTAATGCAATAAAAGGAATAAGCCTAAAGATGGCCGGCTAGGAAAATTATGAGCTTTCAGGTGTGCTTGATTACTGTAATTTTTCTGCTGGTAGAAAACATTGTTAGGCCAGAGATTTGCTCTCTATCTTGAGAATACAGACTAAAAGGAGAAAGAAAGGTACATATATAAATTTTTAAAAAGACATTAGCTATGCTATCTGCTACCATCACCATCTTGGCATTTTATTCTTCCCAGAAAGCGTAAGCGCTTTCTCTCTCTATTGGTTCCTCCCTACTGCTGTTAGCCTTATAATTCTGTGCAATATAAATATGTAATATTGAGCTGGATTGGATCCCCCTTTCACTATAAAGCTGCATGGTCTCTGTTGGCATCCCTTTGGAGTAATCTTTAAGCAAAAAAGCATTTGGAATATGAGACAGAATAAGGCACATTTTCTTTTAAGTGTGGGTTTTCTCTTCTCCTGAGTAAACAGATACTTCAAAACAGCCAAGTCTCCATTTGGTGTATCCGAGTAGGCATTTGGTATTTGCACTGAGAAATATTGGATTCTTAGAACACCAAGAGGTGATTCAAGAATTTTCTCACAAGCCAGACTTTAATCAATTATTTGCACATTCGTGAGCAGATATATTTCTTTAATACACTCTAAGTCTGAGGAAAAAGAGCATCAACAATCAACTCTATTTTTTTGATGGACATGTCATATGATACACAAAAATCTTAGATAATATGGTATTTTTAAAAAAAGCAAATTAAAAGGTCCTCAGGGTGACTAACTATCCAAACCTGTGATATCTGTGAAATTAGCACAGCCACAGCCTTGCTAGAGTCTCTAATACATTGTGATTGAGAATTTGAATCATACCCGGTAAGTCAGAATGTTACTTGCTGGTTGGTGAGTCCCTCCAGTCACCAGCATCTACTCCCAAAGCAAATTTATTGCCCTCTTCCTCAGGTAGGATAGTGGTAACTCTGATGACTTGTTACAAGTGTTTAAGGGCAACTTCTGTCCTCTCTTGCCTCCTGGCTCCCCAAAAGACAGTGAATGTTGCCAATGGAAATGAAGAGGAAGTGAGAGGTTTAACAAAGGAATCAATTCTTCTTGAATGTCAAGGTCACTGTGATTGTGTGTCCTTGGGCAAGGCACTATGATCTCTCTAAGCCTTATTCTTTCCTTCTCTTTCTTATTCCTCCATCCCCTCATTTATTCAACATTTATATTTATTTACTGTGTGTCAGGAACTGTAGGCAGCAGGGACATAATGGTGAAATAAACAAAGTCACTGCCCTCACAGAGCTTATATTTTGATGGGGGTTGTGGGAGGGCAACAGAACGCAGTCAAAAAGCCAAAACACCTGATTGTTTATGGTCAGTTCACTGGGGTAAATGAAACAATTCTATTCTGATTCTATGGATAAGACTTTATATTTAATTATTTTAAAATAGAGGCTCTACCTTTTAATTAATCTTTATAACATCTTCTGAAGGGCTGCTTCTGCAGCTTTGCTTGAGACAGCATTCAACACGAACTGGAGGGAGCAAAGGCAGAGAGGCAAGGCCTCCTGCACTTACTCACTGCATGACTTGCAAGATTGACTTAATCTCGTCAATAGTTCAATGTGGTAATAATGCCCTCCCCAGCCACCTGCTGTGTTAATCTAAGAACCAAATTGGGGTGAGCTCTGCGACACAGCACTAAGAAATCCATAGGCTGATCCTGGCATGCTGACTAGGGTGCAGTGATGTCACCGTGATAAGAAACGAAGAGGAGACGCAGGAGGCCATTTCTCTCCAGGTTTCTCTCTAGCATTTAAGGGGGTCCATTTTCAACCTAACAGGGCACCAATGACAGTTCCAGAAAATGTGCCATGCGCTTGCCTAACCGTGTATCTAAACACACAGATTGGTGACAGACACCATTCCCTCTGGGTTTGTTCATTTCCTTGCAGGGCATGTCACCTCCAACAACGAGCATCATCAAACCAAACTGACCAGTCTGAAGAAACCCCACCTTGCTGGCTCCTCCACAGGAATTCTGACTCAATTTGGGCTCTGAATGCTGCATTGTCTTCTGTTCTTTAGTGTCAACATTAATATTTAAAGATATATAAGTGAATGCTCTTAGTAGAAATTGAATAGACTATTGGTGATATAAAACTGTGGATAGAATATATCTTTCTTCATTTTCAATCTGTTTTGGATTGAGGTCAAGAAAAGACCATATTAGCAAAAGAAAAACTGGCCTAAATGTGAGAACAGTTGGCTTTAAAAAATATATATCGTTAAGTATTCACAGAATGGCAAGAAGCCAGGAAAGCACTCAGTGGAGCTTTCCATTCCACTCCTCACATCTTGTTTGCAGAGTGTGTATTTTTTTGTCTTAAAGCGCCCTGCTCCCAAGTTGAGCGAGGTAGTCTTTCTTGTTCCTATGTAAATAAGACAGTTAAATGTGGAACAAGCAGAATCTTGATTTGAAGAAGAGATAAGTAGATTAATACATATTAAGCTAACAGAACCCTTTTCCCCTCGAAGACCTTGTCCTTGTTAGGGATGACAGTCTGGTTCTAACCCAAGGCAGCTGGAAGCTAATTGACTATAATTCCCCAAGCACAAGAGTGAGATTGGGAAAGCCCAGAATGGAACTGAGGCTGGAGATGGAATGGTTCTATGTTGCTTCTGCTAAAGTGTGAGATGAACTGCAGATACAAGCAACAACAAGGCTACATATCAAAAGAAGACACAAAAGAGCATGTACTGTATGATTCCATTCACATGAAATTCAAGAGGAAAAACTAATTTATGAAGAGTTCAGAACAGTGACTGCCTCTGAGAGGTGGTTATTGACTGGAAAGGGGGTATGAGAGAACTTTCTGAGGGTGGTGGAAACATCCTATATCTTCATTTGGGTGGTAGTTAGAGAGATGTGTACCCTTAAGATCTTGGGCACTTCACTGCAGGTAAGCTATATCTCATTAAAAAAAAAAATCACACTTAGGAGGACCATGATACATTTACAACATTTGCCAGTCGACAAAAGACTTTCATATCCATCATTTCTCTTGATTCTTTAAAAAAATTTTTATTTAATTGGAGGATAATTACTTTACAATATTGTGATTGTTTTCTGCCATACATGAGCATGAATCAGTCATGGGTATACATGTGTTCCCCCATCCTGAACTCCCCTTGCCACCTTCCTCCCCACCCTACCCCTCTGGGTTGTCCCAGAGCACCAGCTTTGGGTACCCTGCTTCATGCATCAAACTCGCGCTGGTCGTCTCTTTTACACATGGTAAGATACATGTTTCAATGCTATTCTCTCAAATCATCCCACCCTCACCTTTTCCCAGAGTTCAGAAGTCTGTTTTTCACATCTCTGTCTCTTTTGCTGCCCCGCAGGTAGGCTCGTCGTTACTGTCTTTCCAAATCTCTTGATTCTTATGAGCATCTTTGAGATTAGATGAGGAAGGTGAGGTGCATCAGAGTTAAAACTAACGAGGATGTCCCAGGGATACCAGCAGGCCTTAGTCACAGTGCATCTCAATGGGGCGCTGATGGTTTTTGGGTTAGGACTTGTCTTGACTGTGTGTGTCTGTTCCACAGATTGCATAACATGTACCATCTCTGGCAGACACCCTTCCCTAAAGGCCAATGGGATGACCAAAATACCTCTGTGTATTTTCAGATGCTCCCAGATGCACACTATGAATCCTGGTTGAGAACCACCATGCTCACTGCACCCGTGGATAATGGGGATTGAGTACCAATTAACTAAGTCATAGAAGAACTGGAACCCTGATGGTGAGAGGGCTTTTGTTTGGCAATGATGGAAAATGGGATGCTGGCTGCATCCTCTGCTTGAGCCGCTGTTTCTACACTGGCTTTAGGCCTGTCACATGGGTCCCTTCACTTTATCATGGGCCCAACAGCGCACATCCATAAATGTGCTGCTGGGATGGGACTCAGGCTCACAGTCTGTACCCTAGAAGGCCTGTCCTGTGACCATGTTCTTTTCCTCTGCTGCTCCATTAGAATCATGTATCTGGAACTCCCTTCAGCCTGGACCATAGGAGGTTAGCTAGGATCCCTAACCCTGACCCACCCTCTCAGAAGTGAAGCATCTATTGTTGGTAGAATCTCCAGCAGGATCTTGTGCAAAGAGATTGGTCAAGGTCACATGAAAATAAGTGATCCAGTGAGGGCTTGAGCCCAGCTCTCTTTACCTCAAAGCTTGCTTTCAGTCAGCTATACCCTTGGTTGGCAAACAATGTCCCATGGTCCAAATCTGGCTCCCCTGCCTGCCAGTTCAAGGACATTCTGTTTTAAATGCTTCAATGGGGACTTCCATTGAAGTTATATGGTTATATAGGGTTATATAGGGACTTCCCTGGTAGTCCAGTGGTTAAGACTCTGTGCTTCTACTGCAGGAAGCATGGGTTCAATCCTTGGTCCAGGAACTAAGATCCTGCAAGCTGCATGGTGTAACCAAAAAAAGAAAATTATATTATGTAAGTGTTTACACTGACTGTCCTCAATTTTGCCTCTTGGCTCACAAAGTCTAAAATATTTACTATCTGTCTCTTTATAGAAAAATTTTCCTGACCCTTGCACTGTCATGATGCTTTCTTCCAGTGTATATCCAGCAGGACTCTGACAGGGTTTATGAACAAAAGTACCTCTTTAGGGGGTAATCATGACTTCTCTAATACTGCCAGAAGAGGACAAGGGGCAAGAAAGAGATCAATTTTATTAGTCACCAACCAAGCCTATTAGGGGGCTTACCTGGTGGCTCATATGGTAAAAAATCTGCCTGCGATGTGGGATACCTGGGTTCAAGAAGATCCCCTGGAGAAGTGCATGGCAACCCACTCCAGTATTCTTGCCTGGAGAATTCCATGGACAGAGGAGACTGGGGGGGCTATGGTCCATGGGGTCACAAAGAGTCAGACACAGCTGAAGCAATTTAGCACAGCACACACGTATTCCCCATTAGGGAACAAGAGCTAGATGTTAAATGGTTTAGGGCCAATCAGTCACGTACACTGTCCCATCATTTTAAATCAAGTAGTCTCATTTGATCTTCTCAGCTGTGTCCTGCCCCTCTTCCCAAGACGGCTTGATGACCAGCTCCCACAGTGAGCTGGTTGACATTAAAAAAAAAAAAATCACTCAAGAAATGGCAGAAGAACCCCAATGTAAAATGTTAGTAATCTGCTTAATTTATTGGATTTTTGCCTTGGAGATCTTAGGACCACAGAACATTCATCCATCAACAGACATGAGGATAGAGAAGAGGAGAGAAAGGTCTCCTCTCCAATGACCTTCCTGACAAGCACACAGATGTCTACCGTGTAGTGGAGGCGAGAATAAGAGGAGAGGCCTGTGCCCTTGCTGGAATGCAGAATGTGAAGCCCAGGTGAGTTCACCTGCCAGGTGAGCAAAAATAACGGACAATGGCATTCTAGGCAGAGAAGAGGGTGGATACCTATTGTGTACAGTTTTACAGTGCATATATATATATAATATAAAGGAAATAAAGGCCTAGAAGCAAGATGGAGCACGGGGTGTTAGAAAACAGTAAGGAACCTGACATAAGAGGCACCCAAAGTGAATGGAAGGACAAGAGAGGCCCCTGGAGGTGGGCAGGGCCAGGCCCTGAAGGTTCCTGTAGGCCTTTGTCTCGGGTGGGCTCCCCTACAGTCAGCCCCCCGAGACAAGGTGAGTGGACTAGGGACAGCCACACCTCCTTGCTAGGGCTCCCACTGAGAAGTGGAATCTTGTTCCTGACCCCTTGAATCTGGGCTGAACTGTGTGACCTGCTGACCAATAGAAGGCAGCAGAAGTGACATTATGGGACTTCTGAGACTAAATCACAAGAGGTCTTGTGGCTTCTGCCTGGGTCTCTTGGAGAGCCCTCTCTGGGAGCCCTGACCTGCCACGTAAGAGCTCCGTGAACCCTAAAACTACTGTGTTGGCAAGACCATGGTAGTCTGTCCTGGCTGAGTCTAGCTTTTCAGCAGTCCCTGAAATCCCTGCCAGAACCCAGCAGGTGAACAAAGCTGTCCCGGACACTCTGGATTTTCCCAATTTTTCATTGAATACCAATGAGTAACCTCAACCGACACCACATGGAACAGAGGACAGGCCCCCTTGAGCCCTGCCCAAATTCCTGACCCAGAAAGTTGTGAGAGAAAAGAAAACAGTTGTCATGTTTATCACTGTTTTGAGGCAGTTATTATGCATAGCAATAGAGAACTGCATTCATTTCTCAGGGTTCCCATAACAAAGCACCAAACACTGGGTGACTTAAAACTGTAGACCTTTACTGCTTCACAGTTCTAGAGGTCAGAAGTTCAAAACCAAGGTGTTGGCAGGGTCAGGCCCTTTCTGAAGGTCCTAGAGAAGAATCTGTTCCATGCTTTTCTCTTAGCTTGTGGTGTTGCTGGCAAACCTTGGAATTCCTCGGCTTGTACACGCATCACTCCAGTCTCTGCCTCTGCCATTATATGATGTTCTCCCATGTGTCTCTGCGCGTGGCTTCCCCCTCCCTGCGTGTCTCTCTCCTCCTCTTATTAGGGAAAAGTCTTTTTTATAATTTTGGCTTCATGGAAAGGCTTGTGGGATATTAGTTCCCAACCAGGGATCAGACCTGTGTACCCTGCAGTGGAAGCTCCAAGTCCTAACTACTGGCTTACCAGGGAATTCCCTATAAGACACAAATCTTATTGATTAAGGCTCACTCCCATAGAGTCTGACCTCATCTCAACTTAATTACATCTGCAAAATCTTTCTAAATAAGGTCATGTGAACAGGTAACCGAGGGTTAGGAATTCAACATACATTTGGCTGGGACACAGTTCAACCACAGTGATAACCAAAACACAAAGATGTGAGTACAAGTCATTTATCTGGGGGACAATTCTAGGAAGCATTGGTGGAGAACTGGGAAAGTAAGACAGAGAAGGAAAGGAAGCCAAAATAGTGTGCATTACAGAGAGGTTGCTGCTGTGGGCAATTGGAGTCAATTCCTCTGGGAACATCTGGGAGATAGCATGGAAAAGACTTCAAAGTTATTCTCTTTCTTCCTCTCCACCCCCTGCCCCAGGGGCCAGGAAGATGGAGAATTTATCCTTCAATTCCCATCCATCACTGGCTGAGGGCTGTTCCTTGGGAGCATTAATTTCCTGACACTTATTGCTCACAACTAAGAGAAATCCCTGAAGTGAAGAGAAGCAGGCTCTTATCATAGAATGCTATGGGCACTTCCTGGAATAGCAAGTGCTAGGGGATATGAGTGGGGCATGGACAACCTTTGCTACAGCCATGCCGAGGAATTCCATTCTTCAGGTTATGAAAGCTGGAGAAAGTAGGAAGTTGAACTATTTAGTGAAGCAGAGTGAAGTGTTCAGATTTGAATTATAAATCACTCTAATGGGAGCTGAAGGGGGCTGGACTCTCCAGTTAGGAAGCTGTGTCCGTAATCCAGGGGGAAAATCACAAATACACAGAGAAATGCGATGGTAGGTCAGATAAAGAGGAAGGGACAAATTCAATATACATTAGGGAGGTAGAACCAACAGGCAATACAAAAGGAAGGAATTTCGAGACCCTAGAGGAGACCCTAGAGGGAGACCCTAGAGAACCCTAGAGGAGAGTCTGCCTGCAAGCAGGAAACACAGTTTTGATCCCTGGGCCGAGAAGATTCCTTGGAGAGGGAAATAGTAATTTACTCCAGTATTCTTGTCTGGGGAATCCCAGGGACAGAGGAACCTGGTGGGCTACAGTCCATGGGATCTCAAGAGAATCGGACATGGCTTAGTGACTAAACAACAACAAAGAACTCTTCACATTGAGCTAAGCTAAAAGTGGAATCTCATCTTTCATTCAGACAGGATACAGATGTGACCGCACCCTGCTTTAGGGCCTTTGCACAAGCTGTTTCCTCTGCCTGCAACATCTTCCCCCACAGTCACAGGACCCACTCTTAGCCATATTACAAATCTTTGCTACCATGGCCCCTTTTCAAAGCAGCCTTCCCTGACTCCATAATTAACAGTGCAAGCTACCTCCCCCTTGTTGTTTCTCCCTATCGCCCTATCCTGATTTATCTTTCTCCACTTGTCACATTCTGACATCCTTTCATTTTAATTCTGCATTTGCTTATTGCCTGTTTCTTCCCACTGCAATACGGGCTCCAGAAAGGTGGGGTTTTTGTCTCTTGTGGCTGCGCAGCAGCATCTAGAATGGGACCTGGCCCATTGAGGGATGTCAACACTTGTTGAATGACAACATTTAAAATGATGTTGAACACAAACAAACAATAGCTCCTCCTGCCTTCTAAGGAGGAGGGGGTGATGGTAATACAATTTACAGTACAGGAGAAATAGGATTTCTGTATCCCTCCCTTTCCTCTGCAAAGATGAGAAGATGAAGGGGAGATGCCTAGAGGTGGCGCCTTGTCTGCACAAAGCGTAGGGAGCACTTTTAAATATACAAGAGGAGGCCTGTTGTTGGCTGGGGGTGTAGCATAAGGAGAGAAAGAGTGCAGGCATTGTTGGTTCCGAGGAGGAAACAGACTAAAGAAAGCAGCCAGGGGACCTCAGCTGGTAGAATGGCTGGAGGTTTTCAGAGCAGGTGAGTCTTGGACTCCGTTTTATGATGTTTGAAGCTTCTGCCATGTAAACCCACTCTGTTTCCTCCAAAACACCAGTAAAGTCCATTACAGACACAGGTCTTGTGTGAAGATCCGGGGGCAAACAAGGAATGGGCCCGAATTTCATCTCTGGGTTGATACATTACAGAGCATGACAGCAAGTAGAGATCCTGAGAAGACACAGAAATGGGATTCAGAGGGGGCAGAAGTTTGGAGCCAGGCATGACCTTGAGAGCTGGGGCTCTGAGAATTTGTGGAAAATTTGGGAAATGCTTTGAAGTGAAGACAATCACTAATCAGGGTAATCACTTGGACTGCCATGGTAGCGTCCGTTCTTATGGCACTTTATAATTCACAAAACGTTTTTGTAGCCATTATGTCATTTTTATTTTCACACTGCACAACAGAGAGTTTCGGTAATTTGCCCAAGTCCGCCTGAGTGTCAGAGCTGGAGCTGGACTTCACATCTTTGTATTGGAAGTCAAATGCACGGCTATATCACTCCTAGATTTTGCAGACTCAATATTTGAGCTTTCAGCTAGTTGAGTTCAGATGATGCAGTATCTTGATACTTTTTCTGTGGCACAGCTCGAATCCTCTGTTCTGGGAAGCTCACGTCTGTAGGAGGGAGGCCTGAGCTAGTGAGTGAGTCTGGTCACTTGTCCAGTAACTATGGCCCACCTCGGCTCTGTGGCTCTAGCCTATGGTACCTGGTGGACAGTTTGTAGGGCTGGAAGGTCTTGGGAGCTATCTCTTGCAAGGGACAAAGGGCTGAAACTTTTCTCGTCCAACATGTTTTCAGGAGAGGAACTTAGAAGGTGCTTAAAAAATAGTTACATTTTCTTATTTTCAATTTTTAAAGTATTTGGGTCTCATGGTTAAAAGCATGAATGGAGCATAAGTCTGGGTTTAAAAAATTTGAAAAGATATATTTTCACAATCCTTTCTCAGTTTAAGCTGTTGCTATGCTATCTTACCCAAAGTATCCTGACTCTTTTCCCAAGAGACTGCTCTTCTGGGAAAAAATGCAATGATAAGTTAAAAATGGAGCCTGCCACAAATTACTCTTAATGCCGCTTCTTTTGGTGGAGGAAGGGAGGCATTTGTAGTTCTGATTAAAACTGGAGCAAAAATATTTTATATGAACACTGGCTAAAATGAGGGAGAAATGCCACTTAAAAATTTTCTTTAACATAAAGGCTTATGAAGCAGGTTTGTGGGACAGGAAATAAGCACACCTATTTTTTAATTAAAAAAAAAAAAAAGTCCCCAAATAGAACCCAGGATGGCAGTGGAATAAAATTTTTTACTCAGATCAATTACAACTGTTTTCTCCTCCTTTCTGTGAATGGCATTAATGTGCCCTGAACCCCAAAGGTACATTTGTAGAAAATTAGCACTAAATCTATTTCTGGTTAGTGAGGCTGAGTAAGCAATTCCTTGCTTTCCTCCTTGTACTTTATTGCTTGATTTTTAAAATTTTAAGTGTGTAGTATTAAATTTCAGGACAACAAAGCTATTACAAATTAAATTGTTAGCATTTCATCAGGTGCAACCGGGAAGGCAGAATCACTATGAATTACGGGACTCAGGATTGATTATAAAAAGCAGACATTACACCATGGCGGGAGGTGCTGGGCAAGGAAAGGATTGAAAGGAGGACCAGGGCTTGAAAGACTTAGCGTCCGCTCAACCCTAGAAAGCAAGCACATCCCATCCCTGAGGTGGGATCACCAAGAAGAGGCTGGGAGGAAGAAGAGGTTGTCTTTGTGGTTCCACAGCCAGGCAACTGGTGATGGGTCAGAAGTCAGAAGGCAGATACGGAGAGAACAAGCTGGAAACCTCCAGGAATGCCTGTCATGGTGTCTATGATGACCATTCAAGTCAAGGCTATTTGTTACTTCACTTCCTCATATAAATCCCTCTCTGGAGAGCTCTAACCTGGGAGAATCACCCAGGGAGGAGATTCTGGGAAACAAGTTTCCACCTTAACCAAGTTGACACCCAAAATCAGAGATACCATGAAGCATCACATGTATTTGATTCTGAGCAAGGTCCTTAATTAAGTGAAGTTGAGCATAAGAAATCCAATATATAATCAGTTTACCCCATTCTTTATAAATTCAGACCTCTGGCACAGCCTCCTGTGCACATCCATCATGTCACTACCTGTCTTGTCACAACTAGAAGGAGCTAGTTACTGGAGAGTGGCTGTTTGGATGGTGGAAATAGCAGTATTTTCCATGCATTGTGTGTAGATGAGGAAAATCTAAACTGACATACTCATGTTTTTACCATCTTAATGTTACAGAGTCAAGATCTTATGAACTATAAAGCTGTTTCTGTGCTGTTCATACATCATCTACTAATCAGTGTCAGATCACAGAAATTTCCTTGTAAGATGTACAGCATGAGCAGCCAGAAAAATGTCTAAATATTGCTTTACTTTCATTCTAGTGTTTAGCACAGTGGTTACCCAACTGTCTGATAAAATGATACAAAGACTTTCAATATCACTTATTTTTTCCCATGTTTATTAAGCTTTTACTAGAGAAGACCCTGATGCTGGGAAAGATTGAGGGCAGGAGGAGAAGGGGATGACAGAGGATGAGATGGTTGGATGGCATCACTGACTCAATGGGCATGGGTTTGGGTGGACTCTGGGAGTTGGTGATGGACAGGGCGGCCTGGCGTGCTGCAGTTCTTGGGGTCTCAAAGAGTCGGACATGACTGAGCAACTGAACTGAACTGAACTGAGTTTCCATGCAAGTCTGTGCATTTAAGATTCAGCAACTCATGATAAGGAAAAGCTTTTAACAATGATACCAGAGCATAAAAGAGAAAACCCCAAATATTCAACTTGATTGTATGTAAAAGTCATTCCCATCACTGTCACTTGAGAATAACCAATCTTTAAGACTATGCCACTCTATGATATGATTGGGAGTGTAAATAATATGTACCAGATTAATTTGGATCATGTTTGTTTAGTTTCCCATTTATCCTTACTTTGTGCTTTATCTACTCATGTATAGGAAGTATTGCTGCATGCTTTGGATTTTTTAAAAATTTAGGGAATCTATGTGTTTCCACAAAAAGGAATTGACTTTTGTTCATTGCTCTATAAAGAGTCTTATTTTATAATTACATAATGAGTTCTTGGAACATTCTCTTTAAAAGGACAGATGCAGGATTGCAAGAAAATAATGTTATTAAAATTTGATTACCTGAAAACAGCCATTTGTGGTTCTTTTAGTACTTAGGGTTCATTCAAGATAGTACTTGCTACTCTCTTAAAGTGCATTATTTATGACTCTAAAGGAAGAGTAAGGAATTATAAGTTATTAAGAGAAATGTTGACCAGTACAATAAAAACAGTGTGATTGCTTATGGCTTCCCCTAAGTTAACCCTTTTTTTAGCCCCATAATATGGTGAAAGGAGAATGAGCATTGGAGTCCACAAGATCTGGGTCCAAAATATTCTACTCTACGATATTTTTTAACCAATGACTAATGGCAGGTTATTTCTCCACTCTGAGACTCAGATTCTCTATAATATAGGGATAATAATTTTTAGTTTGAGCCAAATGATATTGCTGCTACTCAACCACTTCTGACTTATAAAAATGACAATTCAATGTGGTTCAGTCTAGAATATTTATTACATGTCAGTGGGGAATTAAATATTCTTAAAGATGAAGCACTTAGCTCACCACCAACAACACTGTCAGAGTTCAATGGATGCTAATTCTATTAGTGCTGCCTTTTAACTGGGTGGATTTCAGTTCAGTTCAGTTCAGCTGCTCAGTCGTGTCCGACTCTTTGCGACCCCATGAATTGTAGCACACCAGGCCTCCCTGTCTATCACCAACTCTCGGAGTCCACCCAAACCCATGTCCACTGAGTTGGTGATACCATCCAACATCTTATCCTCTGTCGTCCCCTTCTCCTCCAACCCTCACTCTTTCCCAGCATCAGGGTCTTTTCAAATGAGTCAGCTCTTCACATGAGGTGGCCAAAGTATTGGAATTTCAGCTTCAGCATCAGTCCTTCCAATGAACACCCAGGACTGATCTCCTTTAGGATGGACTGGTTGGGTCTCCTTGCAGTCCAAGGGACTCTCAAGAGTCTTCTCCAACACCACAGTTCAAAAGCATCAATTTTTCGGTGCTCAGCTTTCTTCACAGTCCAACACTCACATCCATACATGACCACTGGAAAAACCATAGCCTTGACTAGACGGACCTTTGTTGATAAAGTAACGTCCCTGCTTTTTAATATGCTATCTAGGTTGGTCGTAACTTTCCTTCCAAGGAGTGTTTTTTAATTTCATGGCTGCAATCACCATCTGCAGTGATTTTGGAGCCCCCCAAAATAAACTCTGACACTGTTTCCACTGTTTCCCTATCTATTTGCCATGAAGTGATGGGACCAGATGCCATGATCTTCGTTTTCTGAATGTTGAACTTTAAGCCAACTTTTTCACTCTCCTCTTTCACTTTCATCAAGAGGCTCTTTAGTTCCTCTTCACTTTCTGCCATAAGGGTGGTGTCATCTGCATATCTGAGGTTACTGATATTTCTCTTGGCAATCTTGATTCCAGCTTGTGCTTCTTCCAGCCCAGCGTTTCTCATGATGTACTCTGCATATAAGTTAAATAAGCAGGGTGATAATATACAGCCTTGATGTACTCCTTTTCCTATTTGGAACCAGTCTGTTGTTCCATGTCCAGTTCTAACTGTTGCTTACTGACCTGCATATATGTTTCTCAAGAGGCAGGTCAGATGGTCTGGTATGCCCAACTCTTTCAGAATTTTCCACAGTTTATTGTGATCCACACAGTCAAAGGCTTTGACATAGTCAATAAAGCAGAAATAGATGTTTTTCTGGAACTCTCTTGCTTTTTCGATGATCCACCGGATGTTGGCAATTTGATCTCTGGTTCCTCTGCCTTTTCTAAAACCAGCTTGAACATCTGGAAGTTCACAATTCACGTATTGCTGAAGCCTGGCTTGGAGAATTTTGAGCATTACTTTACTAGCGTGTGAAATGAGTGCAATTATGTGGTAGTTTGAGCATTCTTTGGCATTGCCTTTCTTTGGGATTGGGGAGCATTTATTTGGGTGTCCATATCTGTTTTCTTTACTTTTCCTTTGCTGAGCTTCTGGCTTCTCTGAGCCTTGCTTTGCCATCTTCCTTGTCTATTAGGCTCTTGATGCAGAACTTTAATCCTCTTTAACCTTTTAGTCATCATCATGAACCACCTTTTCTAAACTTATGATCATTTCATCCCCAAACCCAAATTACAAGTTATAGCATCAGATAAAAACAGAATGTCAAACTGGGGAGAATAGCTACACAGTCTTGACCTCAGAGTGTGTAAAGCATCCTAGAAGCTGTAGAAACACTGGTGAAATCTAAACAGAGCAAATCCTACCACCAGCTCTGCATGGGAATTGAAACATTTAATTGTGTAGATTGCAGGCCATCAGCAAAGTGAGAGTCTTCTGTGCAAGATGGGGGCTGCTTACCAGTCCTCACTCATCCTCCCATTCATTCTGTCTGGGTGCAGTGTCAGCATGGGGCTCACTCCCCAGTGTCCTGGAGAAGCCCCAGGCAGGGATTCTGGCCCAGGCGTGGAGATCTGGGCCCCCAGTGGTCACCTGTTACTCACCCAGCCTAGGGAGGGGACCTTGAATTCCATATCTGTAAGGTACTGGGAGTTGGAGCATCTCTTAGCCCTTCTTGTTGTTAACGTCTTTGGTTCTATAATTTTAAGCTCATCAGCATTGGTTAACTCCTGATTGAATTCTTCTAGTGAGCAAGTATTGGGGGTCTCTTCTTAAACGCCTAGGTAGTGTCGTTCATGATGGTTAGTGTGTGTTTTGCTTGAACAGTGCAGCAGTCCTCACAGTACTTTGTGAACTCATGAGTGGTCGGGAAAGGCAGGGCGCTGTCAGCATTTACCCATTGATTCAACGAAACGTCTATGTACCTGTTATTTGCCAGTCACTGTTTTGTGGACACATGTACGTGAACAAAACTCCCTGATGTTTCTATTTTGGGGGGATAGAGAGAAAGATAGACAGTAAGAAATAAACCTAATAGCAAGCGGGAAATATATTAGAAGGTATTGGTAGAGTGGTGAAAATAAATCAGGGTAAGATGCTAGAAAGCCCGTAGTAATCCGGACTCCTCTGACCACTTGTTGTAGTTCCCAAGACACATGTTGGTCCTCACTGATTCCACTGTGTGTTTACCAGCCACCAGTTCCTGACGGCAGCCATGGCGAGTGTACTATCTCAGGCCCCAGAAGGCAGAAAACTGTTACTCCTGCAAACTTACACCCATTGGAAATGACAGGATCCTTAACTTACATATTTGGCTACATCTAGGCATTGAGCACACCCATACACAGGATAAACACTAGGAAAGCATTTCCTAACTTTTTGGAAACAATTTCCTTAATTTTATGTTAAAAAGTAGCCTCAGAAATTCCAACAAATGTAGGAGGCCTCAGAAGTACCAAATACTCTTACCCTTGCTATTCCAGCGGCTCTCCAAGTGTCCTCCTGGCAAGTAGCATCAGTATCACCTGGGAATTTGTTTGGGCTGCAAATTCTCTGGATCACGCCAGGCTTACTGAACCAGAAACTCTGGGATAGGGCCCAGGAATCTGTGGTTTAATAAACCCTTCATGTGATTCTGATCCAAGATTGTGTCTGAGAATCACTGCTAGACCATACTTATAAAAATAATTGATAATAAAAATAATGTTTTATAGTTTTAATAGTCATTTTCTAACTTGAACTATGCTACAACAGAGCAGAATCAGCATAGCAGACATTCACATGAAAAAAATAAAAATAAAACAAATGAGGCTACTTAGGCAGAGAGGTTAAGTGAGTACCCCAGGATCACACAGCTAGCAAGCGTTGAAGAAGCAGTGTTCTGGTGTTCTGTTTTCCTGCTCCTTCTGAGCTCTCTCATTTCATTCTTTCTCAGCTCTTCCTTCTTTACCTGCAATTTATGTACACTGGAACTGAGATGCCTGCCTTATACCCTCAGATCAGCAGGGGACAGAAAATAGAGATTATAGTTAATTGGCAAAATACTGTTGACAAAAATCTCCAGTGTCTGAACTGTAAGTTACTTCAGGGGAGGGGCTTAGCTTTGTAGTTCAGTGTTTCTCTAACAAGAAGAAAAGGTCTTGCAAAGTTGGAAAATATCGTCTGCAAGTAGCCTCTCAGGCTAGTTAGTGGTCTGACTGCTATTCCCAGAATCTTTCACAAAGGTCTCTGAGCCCCAAACTTGCCATTATACCAGCAGGATCCACAGGCTGGTAGGGACCTGTCCCTGTGGGTGGTGTGGTTTTGTGATCCACGCTGCCACCTGCTGGGGATCTCACCCATAGCCAGCTGTTCCACTGAGAGCTGATGTCCCAAATCAAAGATGAGTCCACTTATCTCCACTGGACTTATTTCAATGAGCTGAAAAGACAGCAATGATGATGACAATAAAATACAGAGGATGTTGCAGTTTTCTCAAGTTCTCGCTGTTTTAAAAGTGCGTCCTGTAAAGAACAAAGACAACAGCTGATCAAACAAGAAGAGAGAAGAAAATACAATACATATGAGCGTTGTACTACTATTTTTAAGAGGCAGAAGTGGATGGAACGGCCATGGGGAAAAAGTGAAGAAAGCTTGAAAACATATGATCCACAATGATAGGCTTTGGAACGTGGGATTATGAACACTTTGTAAATTTTTTTTGTTTTCCAAAATGTTTGCAGTAAATAGTTTGTAGGGTGTATCGTGGGCTCTATTAGTTTGCTAGGTCTGCCATAACAAAACAGCACACAGTGGATGCCTGAAAACAACAGAAATGTATTCTCTCACATTCTGGAGACCAGAAGACGTCAGGGCGGGGGCGGGGGAAGGCGTCAAGGAGAGCCAGGCTTTCTCAGGAACTCCAGGGGAGAACCTGTTCCATGTCCTTCTCTCAGTTTCTGGTGTCACTGGCAGTCCTCATCACCCCAGACTCTGCCTCTTCTGTCCTCACGTGCCGTTTGTTCTCCTTGAGTCTTTTCTCCTCCTATTAGGACACCAGTCATATTGGATTAGGGCCCACCTTACTCCTCTATGAGCTCATTTTAACTAATTACCTTTGCAGTAACCCTAGTTCCAAAGTCACATTCTGAGGTCCTGGAAAGTGCAGGAATTGTGGGGACACGGTCCAACCCAGCACATGGTCATTGGGTTCAGACAACAGTTCAGCTACTAAAGAGCTGTTTCACCTTGAGAAGCTGCTGACTTTCTGAGCATCCGTTTTCTCACTTATAAAGTGAAGCCAAGAATATCAACCCCACAGGCCCTTTGAAAGAATGAATGTAAAGGATTTTGCATATGCCTGGAGCAGAGTAAGTTCTCAGCAGGAGACAGCTATTTCACTTAAAAAACAACAACAACAACAAAAAACCAAAAAAACAACAACATAACAAATTTAAAGAGACGGGGGAAGAGGGACAATCTCTGGACCAAAACACTCCATTTAAATCAAGAGATCTTTGGAGAAAACAGCTTCTACCTTTCTCTCACATTATGTTTGGTACTTACTAAAAAAAAGCAAAATATTGAATTTAGCTCAGGAGATACTGGGTTGTAGGGTAACATTTAGGTCTATTTCAGTCTCATGTGAGAGGACCCCATGGACTGCAGCCTGCCAGGCTCCTCTGTCCATGGGATTCTCCAGGCAAGAATACTGGATTGGGTTGCCATTTCCTCCTCTAGCGAATCTTCCCATACCCAGGGATCAAACCCTGGTTTCCTGTATGGCAAGCAGATTCTTTACTATCTGAGCCACCAGGGAAGCCCCAGAAGGGAGACACTGTATAAAATCTGTGTACCTGCTTCTCCCTTTCCTGTTCCCATCCCCACCCCAGGCCTCTAACTCTGTGCATGCCTGACTCTCCAGACCTAGGCTCATTCCAACTTAACTCCAGGAATGTCCAAGATCTCTGATATCAATAGAAGGGAGCTGTAAGGTCCACTTGGCAGAAAGTAGCCCCTCGTCAATCTGATTAAAAGTCTCTTCACTAAAGTCAGGGATTGGGGATTTAGAGATAGGTTATCTGGGAAGACCATGATATTGACTTACTAGAAATTATTACTACTTTAGGATGCAATTGTTTTCCAATAAATTAGAAGCTCAAGAGACTAGGACATTCTCAGAGAATAAGAAACTTGAACAAATTCCAGAGGCTGACTTGTGGCAAGGGTCCTTGTTTACCTGAGGAAAGGTAGTAACTGAGAAAAAAAGACCTGAGGCATTAACTGTGGTATTTACATGTGCAAAATGTTTCATGGCTCCTCTGAAAATGCCCATGTGGCTCTCTGTCTACATATGTTTACAGAATGTGTAAATAAATATGAGTAGAATATGAAACACATGTGCCTGTGTTTATAAAATACACATCCACTTATGCTAATGAAATTACTTCCATCTGAAGATAAATGGTCATTGTCTGCATAAGAACTAGGAATTAGAGAGATTCCTGGAATTTTTATCCTCACATTTGGAGAAACTGAGTCACTATTGTAATGTTTTTGTCATGAAAGGCAGGAAATGTGGCTTATGTCAAATATTGAAAACTTTAATGTTTAAAGAGCAAGTAAAGTTGGAAAGAAAGCTATTCTCAGAAATCCTATTTTCATAACAGAGGAAATTTAAACTCAAATTTATTACAGTAAGCATCCCGTGTAGTCATATATCCACTTTTAGCAGACTTCTCCAGGCATCCCAACAATGTGATGTGCATAAAAAATCTCTGAGTACTTTGTTTAAAATGTGCATTTTTGTCAATGTATTAATCATGTAGTAGATTATGTTTGTAGTATTTATTTATCTTATAACTGAAAATATGTACATTTTGACTATCTTAATCCACTTTATATACTGGACATATCCAATATATAATCAACATTGCTGTATATTATATATGGGACTTCCCTGGTGGCTCAGTCAGTAAAGAATCCACCTACAATGCAGGAGACTACCTGAAATGCAGGAGACTCAGATTCAATCCTTGGATTGGGAAGATCCCCTGGAGAAGGAAATGGAAACCCACTTTAGTATTCTTGCCTGGGAAATCCCATGGACAGAAGAGCCTGATACAGGATACAGTCCATGGAGTCGCAAGAGTCAAACATGATTTAGCAACTAAACCACCACCACGCATATTATATATGAAAGTTGTTAACAGAGTAAATCCTAAGAGTTTTCATCACAAGGAAAAAAATTTTTTTCTTTTTGTTTTATTTTGTAGCTACATGAGATGTTGGATGTTCACTAAAAGCATTGGGATAATCATTTCATGATGTATGTAAGTCAAATAATTATGATGTGCACCTTAAAATCATACTGTGCTGGAGGTCAATTATATCTTAATAAAACTAGAAGGAAAACGACGTTAATTTATTAAGAAAAATAAAATGCATATTTCTGAACCATACTTCCAAAAAATCTAATTAAGCCTTAGTAGTAACAGGGGGTTTCCCCAATGATTCAGCGGTAAAGAAACTGTCTGCAATGCAGGAGACACAGGACTTGGGTTCGATCCTTGATCCAGGAAGATCCCCTGGAGAAGGAAATGGCAACCCACTCCAGTATTCTTGCCTGGAAAATCTCATGGACAGAGGAGCCTGGTGGGCCAGAGTCCAAAGGGTCACAAAGAGTCAGACACGATTAAACGACTGAGCGCACACACACACACAGTACCAGGACTCTGCATTCTTAGCATGTGAGGCAGTGGACTGGTGACCATGCTTTCAGAAACATGGCTCTAATTTCTGAGTGGTGGAGGATGAACAATTCTTTTTTCATAATAGGAGGTGGGTAGGTAAGAGCAGAAGATCATGCTCAAAAAATAAATAAATAAATGGAACAAAAGCCTGTCGACTCAATGAAACACTGGAACCAACTCCACTAATATGAGTTAAAATTGTAGGTTTTCCAGCTGCTCAAACACAAGTCTGGACAGGCTGAGTCCCCTCTTCAGATAAATCAGCTAGTGTAGCTTTCAGTTCAGTTCAGTTCAGTTGCTCAGTCGTGTCCGACTCTTTGCAACCCATGAATTGCAGCACACACCAGGCCTCCCTGTCCAACACCAACTCCCGGAGTTTACCCAAACTCATGTCCATCGAGTCGGTGATGCCATCCAGCCATCTCATCCTCTGTCGTCCCCTTCTCCTCCTGCCCCCAATCCCTCCCAGCATCGGGGTCTTTTCCAATGAGTCAAGTCTTCACATGAGGTGGCCAAAGTATTGGAGTTTCAACTTCATCATCAGTTCTTCCAATGAACACCCAGGACTGATCTCCTTTGATGAACTAATTGGATCTCCTTGCAGTCCAAGGGACTCTCAAGAGTCTTCTCCAACACCATAGTTCAAAAGCATCAATTTTTTGGCGCTCAGCTTTCTTCACAGTCCAACTGTCACATCCATACATGACCACTGGAAAAACCATAGCCTTGACCAGATGGCCCTTTGTTGGCAAAGTAATGTCTCTGCTTTTTAATATGCTGTCTAAGTTGGTCATAACTTTCCTTCCAAGGAGTAAGCGTCTTTTAATTTCATGGCTGCAATCACCATCTGCAGTAAACTTGGAGCCCCAAAAAATAAAGTCTGACACTGTTTCCACTGTCTCCCCATCTATTTGCCATGAGATGATGGGACCAGATGCCTTGATCTTAGTTTTCTGAATGTTGAGCTTTAAGCCAACTTTTTCAATCTCCTCTTTCACTTTCATCAGGAAGCTTTTCATTTATTTATTTATCAAGAGGCTTTTTAGTTCCTCTTCACTTTCTGCCATAAGGGTGGTGTCATTTGCATACCTGAGGTTATTGATATTTCTCTCGGCAATCTTGATTCCAGCTTGTGCTTCTTCCAGCCCAGCATTTCTCATGATGTACTCTGCATATAAGTTAAATAAGCAGGGTGACAATACATAGCCTTGATGTACTCCTTTTCCTGTTTGGAACCAGTCTGTTGTTCCATGTCCAGTTCTAACTGTTGCTTCCTGACCGGCATACAGGTTTCTCAAGAGGTAAGTCAGGTGGTCTGGTATTCCCATCTCTTTCAGACTTTTCCACAGTTTATTGTGATCCACACAGTCAAAGGCTTTGGCATAGTCAATAAAGCAGAAATAGATGTTTTCCTGGAACTCCCTTGCTTTTTCGATGATCCAGCGGGTGTTGGCAATTTGATCTCTGGTTCCTCTGCCTTTTCTAAAACCAGCTTGAACATTTGGAAGTTCACAGTTCATGTATTGCTGAAGCCTGGCTTGGAGAATTTTGAGCATTACTTTACTAGCGTGTGAGATGAGTGCAATTATGTGGTCATTTGAGCATTCTTTGGCATTGCCTTTCTTTGGGATTGGAATGAAAACTGACCTTTTCCAGTCCTGTGGCCACTGCTGAGTTTTCCAAATTTGCTGACATATTGAATGCAGCACTTTCATAGCATCATCTTTCAGGATTTGAAATAGCTCAACTGGAATTCCCTCACCTCCACTAGCTTTGTTTGTAGTGATGCTTTCTAAGGCCCACTTGATTTCACATTCCAGGATGTCTGGCTCTAGGTGAGTGATCACACCATTGTGATTATCTGGGTCATGAAGATTTTTTTTGTATAGTTCTTCTGTGTATTCTTGCCACCTCTTCTTAATATCCTCTGCTTCTGTTAGGTCTATACCATTTCTGTCCTTTATCAAACCCATCTTTGCATGAAATGTTCCCTTGGTATCACTAATTTTCTTGAAGAGATCTCTAGTCTTTCCCATTCTGTTGTTTTCCTCTATTTCTTTGCATTGATCACTGAGGAAGGCTTTCTTATCTCTCCTTGCTATTCTTTGGAACTCTACATTCAAATGGGAATATCTTTCCTGTTCTCCTTTGCTTTTGGCTTCTCTTCATGAACAGAGATCATTCTGTCATTTTTGAGACTGCATCCAAGTACCGCATTCCAGTCCCCATAATGAAAAGGACGTCTTCTTGGGGTGTTAGTTCTAGAAGGTCTTGTAGGTCATCATAGAACCATTCAACTTCAGCTTCTTCAGCATTACTGGTCGGGGCATAGACTTAGATTACTGTGATATTGAATGGCTTGCCTTGGAAACGAACAGAGATCATTCTGTCGTTCTTGAGATTGCATCCAAGTACTGCATTTTGGACTCTTTTGTTGACTATGATGGCTACGCCATTTCTTCTAAGGGATTCCTGCCCACAGTAGTAGCTATAATGGTCATCTGAGTTAAATTCACCCATTCCGATCCATTTTAGTTCGCTGATTCCTAGAATGTCGAAATTCACTCTTGCCATCTCCTGTTTGATCACTTCCAATTTGCCTTGATTTATGGACCTAACATTCCAGGTTCCTATGCAACATTGCTCTTTACAGCATTGGACTTTACTTCCATCACCAGTCACATCCACAACTGGGTGTTGTTTTTGCTTTGGCTCCATCCCGTCATTCTTTCTGAAGTTATTTCTCCAGTGATCTCCAGTAGCATATAGGGCACCTACCGACCTGGGGAGTTCATCTTTCAGTATCCTATCATTTTGCCTTTTCATACTGTTCATGGGGGTCTCAAGGCAAGAATACTGAAGTGGTTTGCCATTCCCTGCTCCAGTGGACCACACTGCTTGCTAATCCAATGTCCACCCTTGGAGAAACAGGGCTTATACGGGTTGTGATCTCATGACATCAAACCTGTGGGTCTTGAGCAATATTTTAGAAACTTTTATTTTGAAATAATTAGAGAAACACAAGAAGTTGAAAAAATAGTTCAGAGAGGTCTCATGTGCCCATCATTCAGCCTCTGTAAAGGCAATGTCTTATCATCCATAGCACCTCATCAAAAGCAGGAAATCAATGTTGGCATAACACACTCACTATTATAGATTACTGACCTCACTCAGATTTCACCATTTTTTACGTGTACACCTTTTGTCTCGCGTGTTGATTTGTATAACCACCACCACTGTAATCAAGATACAGAACTCTCTGTCATCTGAAACTTATGTCACCCTTTATAGTCACCCTATCTCCTAGCCATAATTCCTGGAAAACACTGATCTGTTCTCCGTTTGAGCAATATTTTAAAAAATAAAATAGAATAGAACAAATGGAAAATAACAGAAGAGAATGGAAAATAAGAGAAGAGAAAATAGTTGAGGGCATTTCAAAGGAGAGGGGCAAGCATTGATTTGGGAACCTGTTGTTTCTTTTACATGTATATAAGTATGTATTGGGCTATATTAGAAAATACAGATCTTATGGAGAGTTGTGAACAAGAAAAAAAGTATTGAGAAATGCTGTGATATTAGACAGTTTGCATCATCAGCAAAAGCTTCCTGCCTGCTGAGATCACAGTGACCTTTTCTGTTGGCTGATAGCTGCTGCTTCACCTTTGGATGGAAATCCACCATCTGGACCTTAAGTGTTTGGATATTTTTGCTCAGACCTGAAGACTGGAGACAAAGTGAATCGGAGACAGGTAATTGACTATAGGGGCTCAAGGATCATGCAAGTTCCAGGCTTCCCTCCCCACCCCAACACCCCCGGCCCCAGCCCAACCTCCCTTAGGGCCTAGAAGATAACAGAAGCCAAAAGATAAGCTCCTCAACACTATAGACTTTGGAAGACAGTTCAAGAGAGCAGCTAAGGGAGTTCCTGGAACTTTTTTTTTTTTTTTCATTTATAAGCCAATTTGTGATGTGTGGTTCATACTTAGACAATTTCAGGAAAACTTAAAACGTTCATCACAATTTTAAATAAAAATATGTGTTAACTTTTTAAATAATATATTTCATATTATTGATAGGGATAATATTCCACCAAAAAAAAATATATATATATATATAACTGGCTAGAAAGTAAATGGATTGATGTGGTATGGCAACCCCCTCCAGAATTCTTGCCTGGAGAATCCCATGGACAGAAGAGCCTGGAAGGCTGCAGTCCATGGGGTCACAAAGAATTAGACATGACTGAAGTGACTTAGCATGCACATATAGGTGAAGTTCCCCACTTAATCCCCACAAAGAATGAGAGCTTGCTACTCCAAAGGCATGCTGCTGCTGCTAAGTCGCTTCAGTCGTGTCCGACTCTGTGCGACCCCATAGACGGCAGCCCACCAGGCTCCCCCGTCCCTGGGATTCTCCAGGCAAGAACACTGGAGTGGGTTGCCACTTCCTTCTCCAATGCATGAAAGTGAAAAGTGAAAGTGAAGTCGCTCAGTCGTGTCCTACTCTTAGCGACCCCATAGACTGCAGCCTACTAGAGCTCCTCTGTCCACGGGATTTTCCAGGCAAGAGTACTGGAGTGGGGTGCCATTGCCTTCTCCCTTCAAAGGCATAGGTCATTGCAAATGGCACATGTTTGGTGTCTTTGTCAAACACATTCAGAAACTAGGGAGTGGTTTTTCTGTAGGTTGCCTCTTTGTGCCCGGCAGTTGTGATGTAGACAGGTTGTCCTGCCTAAAAGCTGAAAGAATGTTTCTGCTTGGGAGACAGTGATGAATAGTTGGTGCCAAATCTATTCTTGGGTTACAGAGATCCTGGGAAATAATTCTGTCATATTCTGTTGCAACATTTGAGTTTTTAAGCACATCCAAACTTATGCCATCTGTCTATTTCACCAATGAGTGAAGGAAATCACCTACAGTAAGGAAGATTCCAGCTCTCAGGGACTGAGACACTTGCAGTACAGCTTACGGAGTCTGGCTAGCCTGTTCTCAAATCTAAGAACTTGTATAATTTGGGCTTGAAGTGACTGACTCAGGTATTTCAAGATACTGAAAATTTCATTGCCAGGTGTCGCTTGAACAAACCTTCTGAAATCACAGAAGCAATCTTTAACTAAAATTATCATGCTTCACTTCAAAACCTCACGTGAGCATTGTTTACTTTGATGGCTGTTATTTCACTTCAGAAAAGCAATGTCTCATGTTTTACTGTCATTTCTTGCCACAACTTTCTTTTTTTTTTTTCAGTACCTGCATTTGGATTACAGGTGCGATTTTCTCCATTTTCTTAAATACTAACTCAGGATCAGAAGCATGATATTGACCATTGGCTATTCTCTGGGGATAACTCTGAGTGTGGATCCACATTCAGATGTAACCTCTTTACCTGGAAACGCCCCTTCTCCTGAACAAAGGCTGATACCCCTCAGCAGCAACCTCATGGCAGCTTTTCCAGGTCATGTAACAGCTCCCAGCTTATTTAACCAAATGGCCCTATGCATCATTTCCCTATGCATCATTTCCCCATAGCTTGGGTCCTCATTGGTTATCACCAATGACAAATTCTTCATTTATTCTTCTCCCTCATGCAAACACTATGACAGGGACCATGGGTTTTTTGTCCCTGCGCTGCTTCCTCCTTGCTTTTCCCAGTGTAGCATTTCCAGGCCGTGGTATTTAGGAGCTGATGTGCCTCCTCCATCTCTTTCCTGCCACAGCGATCTTGGAAGACCCTTGTTCTACATGGCCCACCTACAATACACAAGGAGGTTCCCACCTGCATCAGACTTTAGAGAGGCACAGTTTCAGGGTTTATTTGTTATCCCATGTCATCCAGCCTAACTTAACTTTACATAGGCCAACAGTTGATTTTTATGCCATTGAATTTTATGTGACATCTACAGAGATATTTTATACAGGAATTTTGTGAATAAATTACTCTGCTTCTTCTCTGGGCACAACATTTACAAATTTGGGACTGATTTTATAAGATTTTTAGCAGCAAAGTAAACTACTTGTTCTTAGTAAAAGAAGTAGAAGTTGAATGATGTCTTTATGTTTTGGGTCTCTTCTTTGACCTTAACAACAAAATTGAATACCTTAAAATATTACTTTTTGTTTGTCTTAGAAAAACTTAACTCTTCTAAAAGACAATTCAGGACATTTTGTGTGACAAAAAAAAAAAAAAAAAAGAAAAGAAAGCAAGAGTTTGACAAAGTTTCAAAGCAAGTGTATCCTCAATTTGATTTTTCTGTTTCTCATGTGAAATAATCGCTTGTTTGATCTACACGGACTCATATTCCTTATGTATAAGAAATTCCGATCCACTGTTACATTTGGGATGCTTTTCTGAATTGTAGTTTATGTTACTATGCTCATTACTCTTTTCACGCCTCAGTGAACCATTTTAAAACCAGTAACCCAATTTTGTAAATTGCGAATTTAAAATAATTGCTTAACCAAGGTTCTCAGGAAAGCAGAGCCTGAGACACAGATTAGAGTGCTGATAATTTATTTGGAATGTGCAGACTTTGGGCAGTCAGGGTGAGGGAAAAGGGGGTCTGTGAAGCAAAGGAAGATGTGAATGAATGCGATGTAACATATGACTGCATTGGCCCTGGCAGCACAATGAGCCACAAACAGAGACACCAGGCTGGACCGCAGGCACGCCCACCTCCCTAGGGCTTCTCTGGAAGTGTTCCAACTCAAAGGAGGAGAGGGAATCTATTTGCCCAACTCCTTCCTGTCCTAGTGGTCAGTGTATACCTCCAGATGGCTTAATGCCTGTCACTTCTGCCTTGTGCCATCCAGCCCATTGGCAGCTTCTAAGTCTCATTTCTGTCCTCTGTCAAATGAAGACAATTATATCATCTCCTTATGAGATGTTTTGAGGATTAAATAGGGCAAAGAATTTAAAACCTTAACAACTGTAGGCATTCAAACAAATGACTGCTAAGGAAAAGATGACAGGAACTCCTAGATGCTCAGCCGTTGATCAGAGTTCCTATTCATCTGTTAAATGATGAGGAACTTGCAATCAGCCAGATTGGAACAGTGGAGACAGCTGGGTGTGGTGACAGACTTGAAACTTGGTCCAACAGGGATGTGCAGCTGTTTTGACCAAATTCATGAGAGTAGAGGGAAAGGATGGGTTCCAGAAATGTTTCAGCAAGAATAATAATAAGCAAAAATTATATAACTTTGGAAGGAAAAGACTTGCTCTGTAGTGTCCAAACACAATACTTTATAATGGCTTCCTAAGAAAAATGTCTATTTCAACACTGTTCCAGGAATTCAGAGAATGCTGGAAGTCATTTATTTGCCCTGTTTCTACCTTCTGCCTTTTTTTTTTTTTTATCTTTTTTTGTAAATATCATGTAGACCAAGAGCAAAAGTTTACATCTCCATCTGTTATCTCACTGGGTCAGAGTTGTTCCTTTAAATCTGGGAGGTAAGAAATCAAAGTTCCCAGAGTTGGCTCTATTCACCACACAGAATTCATTTATTTTGAATGGCATAGTTACAGGTTTCACTACAGAGTGGCAACCCCACTGCATTTCAGCCAAGAAACTCATACTTAGAAAAAATATTCCAAGCTCTGCTGAAAACAGATCCAGTGCTAACACAGCCAGATTAAACACTGAAGTCAAGACATTTAAAATCAGTATTCTCATGTTGCTTGTTACTTCTTTACATGGCATACAACTGAATACCTTAATTTTCTGTTGAGTTTTGTTAAGGACATGACTTTTCATTCAGCAAATACTCCTTGAGATTAGGTGTAGGGCTATGGACTTTACCAAGTGTGCATGCATGGTTAGTCACTTCAATTGTGTCTGTGTCTTTGTAACCCCTTGGGCTGTAGCCCACCAGGCTCTTCTGCCCAGGGGATTCTCCAGTCAAGAATACTGGAGTGGGTTGCCATGCTCTCCTCCAGGGGATCTTCCGGACCCAGGGATTGAACCCAAGTCTTTTATGTCTCTTGCATTGGCAGGCAGGTTCTTTACCACTAGCACCACATGGGAAACCCCCATTAAGAAGCAAACATTGCATTTTATATGAACTCTGTACAATTTAGTTGAAAATATGTGACAATGAACTAAAACAGTAGTGAAAAGGATATCATAAGGCAGTATGAGTGATAAAGATAGCTAACTCTGGTGCTGAAAACTGGGTCTCTGTATACCGGTGCTGAACTGAATCTCGGAGACACAGTTTTGTGTGAAGCAGAAAAGAATAGCTTAATTGCTTTGCCAGGCAAAGGGGAACACAGTAGTTTTGTGCCCCTCAAAACTGTATTTTCCAACCTGGGAGGATTTAGTGGGGAGTTTTATAGCAATGGTTCAAGGGCAGGATTTCTGATAAGGATTAGGGTGTGAGTAGGGCTTGTACTTCTTTAATCTTGTCTCAGGTAGTTTCTTAGCTGCTCCTCTGACTCTTCTTGGAGTCTGCTCCCTATGAACCATAAATGGGGGACAGAAAGGCTTCTGTGTCCAGGAGCCCCACAGGGCTATTACTCACACCATCTTACATACTCATCAGAAGTGTATGAGGACTCCAAATTCTCAACATCCTTGTCAACACTTATTGTCAGTCCTTTAAAAATTATATTTATTCTAATACAAATGACATGGTATCTCACTGTGATTACAACTTGCCATTTCCCTAGTAAGGAATGATGTTGAGAACTTTTTCTTGTGCATATTGGTCATTTGTATATCTTCTTTGGCAAAGTGTCTTTCAAATCCTTTGTCTATTTTAAATTGGGGTTATTTGCTTTTTCTACTGCATTTTAAGAATTTTTTATACACTCTGAGACAAGTCCCTTATTCAATATATGACTTGCAAATATTTTCTCCCATTTTGTGCATTGTTTTTCACTTTTAAATAATGTCATTACAGCAGAAAAGTTTAAAATTTTTGATGAAGTCTAATTTATCTTATCTGCTGCAGTCCGTGGGGTTGCAAAGAGCTGAATTCGACTTAGTGACTGAACAACAAAAACAACAATTTATCTTTTCTTTAAAAATTTCTTGTGCCTTGGTGTAATAGCTAAGAAATCATTGCCCAATTTAAAATCATGAAAATTTACACCTATATTTCCTAAGGGCTTTATAGCTTTAGCTCTTGCAATATGATCTTTGATCCATTTTGAATTAGTTGTCATATGTGCTGTGAAGTAGGAGTCCAATTTCTTTTCCATGCAGAACTCTGGTTGCTCCAACATTGCTTTTGAAAAGACCATTCTTTCTTAACTTATTTGATTGTCTCTTGTCAAAAATCAATTGGCCATAAATACAGTGGTTTATTTCTGGACTCTCAGTTTTATTCCATTGATCTATAAGTCTGTCCTTATACCAGTACCATACCGTCTTTACTACTATAGCTTCATAGTGGAAGTGTGAGATCCTCTACTTTTTTTTCAGGCTTGTTTTGGCTATTCTAGATCTCTCGAATTTTTATATGACTTTTAGGATCAACTTCTCAATTTCTGCGAAAGGGTAACTGAGGTTTTGAAAGGAATTGTATAGCAACTGTAGAATAATTTGAGAACTAACAATATTAAGTCTTTTAATTCACAAATGCAGGATGTCCTATTAATTTAGGTCTTCTTTAGTTTTTTTCAATACTATTTTATAGTTTTCAGTACATAAATGTTGCACTTGTTTTGTTAAATTTATTCCCAAATATTTTATTCTTTGTGAGGTAGGTATAAATTGAATCATTTTCTTAATTTCATTTTTGGATTGTTCATTACTAATGTTTACAAATACACTAAAAATAGTGTTTGATTTTTGTTCATTGATCCTATTCCTGCAAACTTGCTGTACTTGTTTATTAGTTCTAATAAGTTTTGTTTTTCCTTTTTTTTTTTTAAAGTGTGTGTGTTCTTTAGCATTTTTTCATACAAAATCATATCATCTGCAAATATAGACAGTGTAACTTATTCCTTCCCAATCTGGATGCCTTTTATTTCTTTTACTTGTCTAATTGTCCTGAATTCACTTTGTTTTGAAATAACTTCCCCTTAAGTTCTTGCTCCGCCAAGCCTTGGAATCATAATTATCAGTCAATTCAGATCTGCCCTTCATTTTCTGGGCTCCTATGTAATTTCCTAGGGGGTTCATACAGAACCAAGTCATCAGTGGGAGTGGGCACTGTCTGGTCCTGGGTCTGTTGTCATTCTTATTTTCATCTATTTCAGCCACTTATGCATGCAGACTATTGTTATGTCCTTTTTGCCCCAAGCTGATGGACCCCTCAGATCTCTAGTTCTCTGAGCTGTGTTGTCACAGCCCTAGGGTGCTCAAAAAACATTTAGTAGCTCCCAGGTTTCTCTGGGTTGCAGGAAACTCTGTTGGGGCTGTCTTGGATCTGTCTGCCTGAATATAGCATCATTCTCCTGGCCTGATGGGCAGGAATTCATGTACTCAGGGATCTCCCCATACACAGGGAACATGGGTTTCTTCTGCTTGGAATACTCACCCAGCATGGAGCTTTGCTCATTTGACTCTGAATCCCAAGGTTTGATCATGGACTAGGTGTCTTCTATGGAGCCTGTGATAGAGTTTCAATAACATTCTGGATTGTTATTCAAGGAATGGAGTGGGTGCTACTGTCATCCAGCAGATAGAGGCCAATGATGCTGTGAAACATCTTACAATGCACAGGATAGTTCTCACATCAAAGAATTATCTGGACCAAAAGGTCAACAGGGTCAAGGCAGAGACATCTTGTGATGAATCTATTGTTCATCCTCATCCTTGAGGATCTGGGCTTTGAAATAATAATAGTAAAGCATTTTAATCTGATTTTCTGCTGCTGCATTGCCATCCCTGGGGCATTGGAGACAGAAGGTCTATTTGATCAGGAAAGATAGGGAGCAGGAGGAAGTAACAACAATAATGAAATGTTAGCTGAATATCATAGAGCAATGAAAATGAATGAGCCATAGACGCACAGGAAACACAACAAAATAATGCGGAATAAAAGAATATATACAGGGACCTCCCTGGCAGTCCAGTGGTTCAGACTCCATACTTCCACTACAGGGGTACTCGTTCAATCTCTGGTTGGGGAACTAAGATTCCACAAGCCTCGGCATTGTCAAATATATATATATACACTATGATTCCATGTATATAAAGTCCAAAAACAGGCAAAGCTACTATATTGAGATATCCACAGCTCGACTGGATGGTAACACTATAAAGAAAAGCAAGGATGTAATTGCCATAAAAGTCATTTTCTTTTACTCCATTGCCTCTGGAATAGGCAGGTGGAAAGAAATTATGATGAAAAAAGGACACAAGATTACATTCCAAGGTCCTGGTGGTGTTCTACTTCTTGTTTCCTTTAACCAGTACATTTATGTTTTATAAACATCTTTATATGCTTCATAATAAAAAAGTTAAAAAAACACATTAGTCAAAATTCAAAAATCTTACCCTCTTGAAACAAATAAAGTACATAAATAGAAAAAATAAGTGAATTTCAAATAAGATCTGAGGTGTGGTTAATAATGTACGAGGGTTAATCTCATAGTTTCGATGCATGTTCTAGGATATAGAAGCTGTTAACAACCAAGGAAACTGGGTGAGGGATACTTGGGGTCTTGCTGAACTTTGTAATTTTTCTGTAAGTGTGAAATGAGTTCAAAACAAAATATTTACTTAAGACAAATATCATCCTAACATTTATAAATGTTTTCTCCAATCTTTCATCTTTTTCTAAATTTTTACTTTTTTTTTTTCTTTTTTGGTAATATGGGCAACATCTATGGAAATAACCACAGATAATACTTGCAAAGCACTTATTTTGTGCAAGGCACTGCTCTAAGTGCTTAATAAACAGGCACTCATTGCATCCTAACAGAATTCCAAGGGTTAGAGGTGATTATTATCCCCATTTTACTGCTGGTAAAATAGAGGCACAGAGAGTTGGGTGTGATGACTAGCCTAGCTGGCAGGTGGTGGGGAGTGGCAACAGTCTGGCTCCAAGGTCTGTGCTCATAATATATTGTCATTACTGGGAGTTTGGGAAGTACAGAAAAGTATGAAGGAACAGAAACAGAAAGCCAGTCAGATGCAACTACTATTTCTTATTGCAGCATGTTCTCTTTCAGCCTTTTTTCCTCTGTGTGTTTCAATTTGGTAGACATGAATTTGTAGCCAGATTTCCTTTTGACTCTAAACATCATGTCATAAGCATTTTTCATGCCACTAAAAATCTAAACAAAGCATTAAAGGCTACATGATATTTTGTGTATGGAGTTGCTACGCTTTGCATACCTGTATCTAGAATGCTGTGTGTTTAGATGTTTCCAATTTCTTTGCTATTATATATAAAGCTGCCATGAATATCCTCATTCTTAATTCATGTTTCCTTTCTGAGTATTTGTTTGATTTCTACTTTTTTGTCACTTAACTTTTTTTCTCTGCTTTTCTGACCATAACTTACTATACAAGCAGTTCTATAAATGCACAGTATACCATTTTAGTAGTAATATAAATATTTACAAGTTTTAAAAATTCTCTATCTTATACCATTCAGTATTCCCCCTTGCCATTCAAGAGTGAATGGCAGACTTTCCATGCTCAGAAATGAGGTGAGTAATGTCTCTCTTCACACCTGGTAGAAGGAAGGTTCCAAAGTGAAATGAGATGGAGGCAAGGATGGCAGTAACTAAGGATGAGGATACATGTAACAGCTCAGAGCTTCTGGTGATGTAGCAAGTGCTCTTGTGGTATGCCGTGTCTCTTACTCCCCTAACCAGTACCATAGTGAGACATTGCTATCCCCACTTTACAGATGGGAAAACTCAGGCCCAAACCCAGTGAGCTAGTTTCAGAAGGAGTGGGCATGGAAATAGAGATGATATGGGAGGAGGAGAAACTGCAGACCAGACCCCCTTGGGATACGTGTCTCTGAGCACTTATGCCAGATTAATATTGAATATTTACAGGAAAACACACACATATACACAAATCCCATCAGGTTTGGAATCTTCAATTTAGGACATTCTAACACAAATATTTGCCTTAATTCAATCTAATTAGTCTGGGGTGGGAGTGTGGTACATGGAAACCTAGCACCTGAGTTTGTCAGACACATGGAATCTCAGAACCCACCACAGACCCACTGACTCAGGATCTGCATTTTAACAAGATCTGTGTGCACATCTAAGTCTGAGAAGCACTGCTTTAAGAGTTTATTAGGAAGGATTTTCTTCAGGTGTCTTTAAGCCCGATGTAGCACCTACAAGCCATGAAATGCGTTTTCTCGGTATGTTCACCAAGTGACTCAAGGAATGCTGACTGACATCAGAGGCTGTCTAGGGACTCTTGGAAATGCAGATGTGGGATCACAGAACTTCAGCTCTGCCAATTGTCTTCTGCCCTCTTCCTACTTCTAACTGCAACTAATCGCATTGTGCACTAAAGCTCCAAGGTGGAATGGGCTGGAGGGCATCTGGGAGAGTCCTACAAACAGAAAACAGCTGAGACCCAGCTGCTACTAGGATAAGCTTCCCAAGAAGGACAATCACCACGAAGACAAAACAATGTTACTTCTGGGAGGTAAGGGGTGGTGGAATGATCTCTCCTTGTGTTTTTTACAGAAGTGAAAAGAACTGACAAGGTGCTTAGAGATGGCATCTTCCAACCTTCTTGTTTTACACGTGAAAGAACCAAGAGCTTTTACTGTGATCACGTAGCTGCTAGCAAGGGGCAGAGTTGATGTTCCCCTTTGGTTCCTGGGCTTCCAAGCCCAGTCCTGCCCCGCAGCATGGGTGGTGCTAGAATGGGTTGGTACTTAGTCTCCATTTCCAGCACCTTCTAGCATACCTCCTTTCAGAAGTAAGAAACCTCCTTTCTAGACTCTCCCATGGTTGCATTGTGGATATGATTTGGGTTCCTTGGATTACATGCACTCCCAAGACATCTGAAGGTGAATTAGCACAACACATCTTTCTGTTTTTTCTGCCAGCACACTCAGGAACGGAGGTGGATTATTTGCAGCACAGCTGCCTGGGGGTCAGGAGACATGGAAGGATACTTGCTTTAGCCAGTGTATATCTAGGACAAGATATGTGACTCTGAGGGAACAACTGAGACCACAAGGCTTTCTGATCCCTGACTTGCATCAAAAGTACTCCCAAGACAATAGTCCCAGGTAACTTCTTGATTCCCCCCCTTTCTGACAATGGTCAGGCATCGGCTCCTGGAGGGGTGTTCCTCCAACCCCTCTGATGGTTTCATGAGCACAGTATTAAATCCCCTTTTGCTTTAAGTGCCTAGGGCTTTTCTATTTTCTGCTGCTGAATCCTGATTGAAGTATGTACTCTCTTAAGTGTGAGGCATAAATTCACAGTAAATTATATTAGGAAGGAGCTCTGCAAAGACCCATTTTTTCCTTCTCTCTCTGATTACTATCGCACAGTATTTGAAACACAAATGTCTTTCACAATGCACTCTGTTTGGAATTTATATTATGTCATCACCCAAACTTCCTAGAATGGTAGGATATTGAAATATAAACTTTGTCATACATCAAAACTCTAGGTGTCAGGAAAAATGTCAGAGGTATCATTTAATTTGCAATGGTAGTGCTTGCTGACAGAAGAAACAAACTCAACAAGAGTTACTGGAGAACTTCCCTGGCGGTACAGTGGATAAGAATCTGCCTGCCAATGCAGAGGACACAGGTTCGATCCCTGATCTGGGAAGATTCCGCATGCCACAGAGCAACTAAGCCCAAGAGTCACAACTACTGAGTCCATGAGCTGCAACTACTGAAGCCCGTGCAACCGGAGCCTGTGCTCGGCAACAAGAGAAGCCACGGCGGCGAGAACCTGCGCGCCACGATTATAGAGTAGCCCCTGCTCACAGCAGCTAGAGCAACTCCTGGCACAGCAATGAAGACACAGCACAAACAAAAATAGAATTAAAAAAAGAGTTACTGGAGGATAGGAAAATTTTAATTTTTCTTCTGAACATTCGTATGCAACCTTTCTAATGCTGAGACGTTCTTATTTTGTCACTGTGCAGCTTGCATTCATTCACAGAGCACACATTTGGCCCAGAAGGTGGTCCACAGTAAAGACCATACAAAGTTTGAAATGAATCATTTGGAGAAAACAATTATTTCAAAATTCTAGCTTATTTTAATAATAATAATAACTGCTAATTTCTGAGATCTTTCTATGCTCTAGTCACTGTGCTACGGGCCTTCTATCTTGTGGGCGTTATTGCGTTGAATGGTCCCATAAAGTTGTTGTTTGTCGTTTAGTCACTAAGTCATGTCTGACTCTTTTGCCATCCTGTGGACTCTAACCCGCCAGGGTCCTCTGTCCATAAGATTTCCCAGGCGAGGATACTAGAGTGCGTTGCCATTTCCTTCTCCAGGGAATCTTCCCAACCTAGGGATCAAGCTTTGGTCTCCTGCATTGGCAGGTGGCTTCTTTACCTCTGAGCCACCAGAGAAGTCCTCCCACAAAGTAGATGTTATTATTTCTACTTTACAGATGATGAAACTGAGATTCAGTGAGACGAAGCATCTTGCTCAAGGATACACAACTTGTAATTGACATTTGAACAAAAGCTGGCATTTGAACCTAGTCCTTTTTTGACTCAAAAGCTCATAACCATTCTACCATCATCTCCCCAAATAGTACCTGCCTGAGAGAATAGGACCTGTAATGTTTCATATAGCTTTAAGAAGTTCAGGATGTCTGCTGTAAGTTCTAATTTACTAAAGGATGCTAAGGGAATGACTTAAAAAAAACTTATTCTCTTTCCTGGTGAAAATTTTGGTCATGAAAAAATTTACATATGTGCTAACTCATGGAGTTCTAGGGAAAGGGATTAGTGGTGTGTAGTCACGAGAGGTAAACTAGATCAGGTGGGAGGGCAGGAAATTTCTCCTTTTTGTTTCTCCCCTTTTACTACTTGAGGGTTCTGTGCCATCTATATTTTGGCAAAGGTTTGTAAGGATCTGATGCTGGCTGGATTTCCCTCCTGGTGTGAAAAGGACACACACAGAGGTGTATGGTGCAAATTCATTAGTCATCAGGAAAAGCCCTCCTCCTCACCGCTACTCCCCAAAGTAGCTCTGAGCATATGTCTGCAACATCCCTTGTTCTCGGTGCTGTGCTAAGAAGCAAGCCCTTATCTGTAGAGAAATGACCATTCTTGTTTGCTCAACATTTATGACAACAGGAGTGTGGGGAAACAAAACTGCCACCCACAACAAAGCACTTTATTCACCTGGACGTTGGAGTGCAGATTTTGGCCACTGGGTACTGGAAGATCCAGCAGTTACGTGGCTGCAAACAAATGCTGGCTGCCCTTCCCTGAGCACAGACGTCAAGCGGGGTCAGGTCCCAGTGGTTCAATGATTGCATCATCGGCTTTTCTCAAGAATAGCTGACACTAACAGCTATCTCCCCAAGCGCAGGCTCAAGGCCCCCAAAGCCCACAGTGCCTCCAGAAGCTCCCCTTACATCTGGACCTTGTGCTTCAAATCAAATACCGCCCACACCACAGCAAGAAAGAGCTGATTCAGCTTTCGGTGACTCTTCAGTCTCGACCTTTCTCCTATAATCACTAAGCTTGTTTTTAATCAATGTTTAACTTCTTGATTAATTTCCTTGATTTCTAAGGGCAGTTTTTCACAACTGAGATAATGTGTTCTAAATGCTCGCTGAGCTGTTGGTGCACTGAAAACTGTAAACACTTCAGACTGCTTTTTGTCTCCCTAATGCTCTCCCTTATTATGTGGGCTTGCGGCGCCTATGAAATTTAGTCTTTATTCTCTCTGCCATCTGCATAATTGCCACTGTTTAAAGAAGCTCGCTTCTCCCTTTCTTTGCCACTGGGAAAAGAATTGTTTGTTCAGCCTTCACTAAATTAGTATTTTTCAAGCTTCTTATCTCTCATGTCTTGAAGAGTGGTATGTAATTAACTCTGAAATTTTGATGGTTTTCACATTACTCACTGCCTTCTCGTTGGCAATTCACCTGCTTTCTACTTTCTTTCTCTCAGATCTATTTATCTTGGGGAGGGGGAGGACTTCTCACTCACATCTTTATTCCATTTGCTTTTTAAAAGGCTTTGTGGTTCTTTGGAGGAAGAGAATGTCATCTGCTGCCATAGAGCCTAACTGCCGGCTCCTTTGTCTTTTTGCCTGTGCTCCCTGGGCTACATCCCCCGTCCTTGGGATGCAGGTATTGGACTTGGAGGCGCCGGGTAATCCCATAATGGAACCACACTTAAAAGCCGGACAGCTTCCTCAGAGTTCTATTGCTCTAATACATTTCCATTACTGGCATTTATCAATATGGGACTGAGACAGCAAAGCTATGGGGAGGATATTTGAAAATGGGAGCAAAGACCAGGTTGATATGAATCTTGGCAGATTTTTTCCCAGTGTTTCTTTGCCCTCCTGCCATACCCCCAAACAGATTTCCTTATTTTACTTTTTATTTACTTTCTGCTCTCTGTCCTTATTATATTGTCTTTTCTTATAAGAGCAAGTGATTTAAACTAGAGGCTCTGTAATAGGATTTTCCAATCACTCATACACACTGGTTTTTAAACACAAATTGAAAAATGCTATACATACTGTTGTATGTCTTTCTTTTTTCACTTACACCTTTAACTTGAAGATTATTCCAATCCTTCCCCTGCTCTTTTGTTTTGCAAAAAAATAATATCAGATAGTGCATTACCATTTTCCCTTAGCAATATACAGCAATCCTGTTTTCTTGCTTAAAAATGTCTCCTTTAACCTGATGTTCCTAATTTCCCATTTTAGGATCCTATCTTGAGTATCAGTAACTCCCCTTCTGTAGTGACTAGGTGCTCCATAACTATCTATGGACTGGACTTGAGCTGATGCATTTTATGCAGAAAGGTAAATAATAGATTTGAGTAGTCAGAGGCGGGGTTTAAAAAGACTAGATTCTAAGCATCCAAAGGTTCGCAAGGTGTTTTCAGAGTCTCATTCTTCCTGTTAACCAGAATTATTTTCAAACCTCCCATCAGAGTGGTGGTGAGTGTTCTCATCACATCAGGGTAGATGGGAGGGAAACCGATCCTTTGGGTCAGCACTGACGTATAATTTAGATTTTTTCTCTCTGAAATGATTTAGGTATAGACTTGACAGGAAGCTGCAGGTTGGACTAAATGCTCTCTTGAGGCCTTTGCCAACCATATGGTTTTATAATTCATGGTAAAATGTTAGAATGACTAATTCACACTTACTTTAAAATAAAGTCAGCAAACGATGGAGATATGAAAGGAAGTTACACTGTGACCCTAAGTGCTTACAATCAGACTTTCTTTCACAAGTGGATAAGACTACCCTTTGAGTATCATGTTATTTTAATAGCTCTGAGGTAATAATTTTTGAAGTGTGAATCAGATCCTGTTACTCCCCATTTATAATGCTCCAGAGGCTTCTGCTTGCAAATCTCCTTTTCCATCCAAACCCTTATTGTGGCTCTACATTTGCACTTCTTCACCACCCAGGATTCTGTTCACCCTGGTCTACATCTCACTCACCTTCAGTGGCATCATAGGATTTCCTAAAGCAGTTGCTCTTTAGGATCGTGCCTTAAAATCACCTGGACTCATGTTTGAAAATCTGATTCCTCCCTGCCCTTCCACTCCTCCACCTTCTGAAAAAGAACTTTTGTGGGGGTAGGATCCCAGAGCAGGTATAATATTTTGAAACTTCCCTGGGATTCTGATACACACCCATATTTAGGACTTCTGCCTCATAGGGAAGTCCTAGCTGCTGGCCTGCCACCACATGGCATCCCCCCATTATCCCCTCATCATCCTGCCATCCGCCCATCATCCAGGAATGCTGACAACTGGGCTGACTCCTTAAAGTTCAGACCAAGGAAAATCCAGACTGATGGAAGATTGGATTCCCTCTCCAGTCTCCCTGGAGTCTGCCATTTGACTTTCTGCTGCTTCCTGTCTCAGGATTGCCTCTCTACCCAACATTCAGTAGATACAGACTCATCTTCAGGAGAGATCTCCTCCCCACCCACAACGTGGCCACTAGGTAATAAACACAACCAAGTGCACTCAGCTCCCCCCAACAAGGTCTGAGTACCTGAGGCTTATTCCAAATTTCTACAGAACCTGTTGGTTTTTGGTGTTTTACTGCCTCTTTTGTTATACATATTAAGTATCCCCATCTGCACAGCTCCCTTCAAACCAAGCCCTTCAGGTGCCCCTTGGGCGTGGCTGGTTTTCACAGTAATTATGGAAACTCTCCCCTCACTCAAGTCTGGCAGTTAAGTGCCAACACCTGGTCTCTTTTATTTCAAGACCCTGTCATCCCCACTGTGCTCATCCAGCCTGATTCTGTGACTTCCTCTCCTACCCTCCACCCTGCCTTGCAAAGGGGACTACATCTAATGACTTAGTGATGCTGGAGTCCCCTCCCCAGCCCCTTCCTGCTCTGAAGGGTGTGCCCCCCCCCAGGACCTGCTGCTAGGGGCTCTCAGGGCCTCACAATCACTCTACACCCGCCTTCCCTGCCTTTTAGTGGAAATTTTAAAGTAAACAATTCAGTAGAATTTAGCTCATTCATGATGTTGTGCAATCTCTTCTATCTAGTTCCAAAGCATTTTTATCACTCATAAGAGATCCTGTAACCCTAAGCAGTCACTCCCGCTCCCTGCTCGCTCCCCACAGCCCCTGGCAACCACCAATCTGATTTCTGTCTCTATGGGTTACCCTCCTCTGGACTTTTCACGAGAGCACAGGAATTGCACTGGCCCAGCTTCGACACTGCTTTTGGAGGAGACCCTACCTTGCTAAGTTTACTTGAATCAGTCTGGGTTGACTTTTAGTTATGTGCACCCTGAACCAATAAACTGTGGCTGGGTGGGTGGGAGGCAGGGTCACCGGGCCTCCTAGGCAGAAGGGGCTGTTGACTGTGTTTCTTTTGGAAGTAAGGGTAAGAAAGCATGCCAAGGTGATATCCCTAAAACAACACTTGAACATAATTTGCAAAAGTCTGCTTTGCTGGGGAAAGAACTGAGAAACCTAAGAGCCTGAGTAGAGAAAACACAAAGAACAGGAATACTGAAGGGAGAAGTTTTACAACTTCATAATTTTTCAAGTGCTGAGCTGGGTGGTCCACAAGAATTCTCTGCAGTGGAGACTTCTAAATTTTGGTACACATCAGAATCTCCTGTATAGAGGCTTGAAACACTCTGCAGATTTCCTGGGTTCTGATTCATTGGGTGGGAGGAAGAGGGTGTTGAGAATCTGTATTTAAAAAATATACTCCTCTGATGATCCTGATGTAGCCAGAATTTGAGGAAAAACTACCCTATGGGAACTTTTAGTAAGAGGAGAATTAAAACAATAGAAAATCAAGCCTTATTCTTGGTCTGAAAATTCCTTCTAAGCAGCCTGCCATCTGCCATGGCTCTAGGGGGTAATTACAGCAAATGAGAAATTAGAATGCATTTTAAAGTTTAATAATGATAATTGTAATAATAATAATAATGTACTAAAGAGGCAGTCAGGTGCTATGACAGAAAAGGATACAATTATGTAGGAGAAGAAAGGAATCTGAATTTTAATCAGGAATTTTCACAGAATGTTGGGACTTCCAAGCCAACAGGAAGTCACAGGGACTGGGTGTATCCTTGCACCTGAAACACATGGGAAAAATCTGGACAAAATAACAAGGTGGTGAGATCAATCACATACATTGGTCAATAACAAGATTAATATAAACCCCCAGTCTTCTGTTTTTACTAACTACAAACAATCAGAGGTTGAAATTAAAACAAAACAAAACAATGCTATTTACTATAGTGTCAAAAATTATGAAGTACTGAGGATAAAATCTGACAAAGGACAAGCAAAACAGGTACATTCAAAAAATATAAAACATTGCTGAGAGAAATTAAACAATCTACTAAACTGAGAGTGATACTGTAATTGTAGGTCAAAATGCTTATCAAATTCTTGCAGGATTTGTAGGAACTGGCAACTGAATTGAAATTTCATATAGAATTACAGGAACTTAGCCTAGCCAAAACAACTTTCTTTTTTAAATTTATTTTTTAATTGGAGGAAAAATTGCTTACCATATTGTGTTGGTTTCCAAAACAACTTTATTTATTTATTTATTTTTATAGATAGGTCTTATTTTTATTTATTTATTTTTCTTTTTTTCCCATCTATTTTTATTAGTTGGAGGCTAATTACTTTACAATATTGTAGTGGTTTTTGTCATACATTGGCATGAATCAGCCATGGATTTACATGTATTCCCCATCCAGATCCCCCCTCCCACCTCCTTCTCCACCCGATCCCTCTGGGTCTTCCCAGTGTACCAGGCCCAAGCACTTGTCTCATGCATCCAACCTGGGCTGGTGATCTGTTCACCCTAGATAATATACATGTTTCGATGCTGTTCTCTTGAAACATCCCACCCTCGCCTTCTCCCACAGAGTCCAAAAGTCTGTTCTGGACATCTGTGTCTCTTTTTCTGTTTTGCATATAGGGTTATCGTTACCATCTTTCTAAATTTCATATATATGTGTTAGTATGCTGTACTGTTCTTTATCTTTCTGGCTTACTTCACTCTGTATAATGGGCTCCAGTTTCATCCATCTCATTAGGACTGATTCAAATGAATTCTTTTTAACGGCTGAGTAATATTCCATGGTGTATATGTACCACAGCTTCCTTATCCATTCGTCTGCTGATGGGCATCTAGGTTGCTTCCATGTCCTGGCTATTATAAACAGTGCTGCCATGAACACTGGGGTGCAGGTGTCTCTTTCAGATCTGGTTTCCTCGGTGTGTATGCCCAGAAGTGGGATTGCTGGGTCATATGGCAGTTCTATTTCCAGTTTTTTGAGAAATCTCCACACTGTTCTCCATAGTGGCTGTACTAGTCTGCATTCCCACCAACAGTGTAAGAGGGTCCCCTTTTCTCCACATCCTCTCCAGCATTTACTGCTTGTAGACTTGGATAGCAGCCATCCTGACTGGCGTGTAATGGTACCTCACTGTGGTTTTGATTTGCATTTCTCTGATAATGAGTGATGTTGAGCATCTTTTCATGTGTTAGCGATCTGTATGTCTTCTTTGGAGAAATGTCTGTTTAGTTCTTTGGCCCATTTTTTGATTGGGTCATTTATTTTTCTGGAATTGAGCTGCAGGAGTTGCTTGAATATTTTTGAGATTACTCCTTTGTCTGTTTCTTCATTTGCTATTATTTTCTCCCAATCTGAGGGCTGTCTTTTCACCTTGCTTATAGTTTCCTTTGTTGTGCAAAAGCTTGTAAGTTTAATTAGGTCCCATTTCTTTATTTTTGCTTTTATTTCCAATATTCTGGGAGGTGGGTCATAGAGGATCCTGCTGTGATTTATGTCGGAGAGTGTTTTGCCTATGTCCTCCTCTAGGAGTTTTATAGTTTCTGGTCTTACATTTAGACCTTTAATCCATTTTGAGTTTATTTTTGTGTATGGTGTTAGAAAGTGTTCTAGTTTCATTCTTTTACAAGTTGTTGACCAGTTTTCCCAGCACCACTTGTTAAAGAGGTTGTCTTTTTTCCATTGTATATTCTTGCCTCCTTTGTCGAAGATAAGGTGTCCATAGGTTCATGGATTTATCTAAGGGCTTTCTATTCTGTTCCATTGATCTATATTTCTGTCTTTGTGCCAGTACCATAGTGTCTTGATGATTGTGGCTTTGTAGTAGAGCCTGAAGTCAGGCAGGTTGATTCCTCCAGTTCCATTCTTCTTTCTCAAGATTACTTTGGCTATTCGAGGTTTTTTGTATTTCCATACAAATTGAGAAATTATTTGGTCTAGTTCTGTGAAAAATACCATTGGTAGCTTGATAGGGATTGCATTGAATCTATAGATTACTTTGGGTAGTATAGTCATTTTGACAATATTGATCCTTCCAATCCATGAACATGGTATATTTCTCCATCTGTTTGTGTCCTCTTTGATTTCTTTCATCAGTGTTTTATAGTTTTCTATGTATAGGTCTTTTGTTTCTTTAGGTAGATATACTCCTAAGTATTTTATTCTTTTTGTTGCAATGGTGAATGGTATTGTTTCCTTAATTTCTCTTTCTGTTTTCTCATTGCTAGTGTATAGGAATGCAAGGGATTTCTGTGTGTTAATTTTATATCCTGCAACTTTACTATATTTGTTGATTAGCTCTATTAATTTTCTGGTAGAGTCTTTAGGGTTTTCTATGTAGAGGATCATGTCATCTGCAAACAGAAAGAGTTTCACTTCTTCTTTTCCTATCTGGATTCTTTTTACTTCTTTTTCTGCTCTGATTGCTGTGGCCAAAACTTCCAAAACTATGCTAAATAGTAGTGGTGAGAGTGGCCACTCTTGTCTTGTTCCTGATTTCAGGGGAAATGATTTCAATTTTTCACCATTGAGGGTAATGCTTGCTGTGGGTTTGTCATATATAGCTTTTATTATGTTGAGGTATGTTCCTTCTATGCCTGCTTTCTGGAGAGGTTTAATCATAAATGGATGTTGAATTTTGTCAAAGGCTTTTTCTGCATCTATTGAGATAATCATATAGTTTTTATCTTTCACTTTGTTAATGTGGTGTATTACATTGATTGATTTGTGGATATTAAAGAATCCTTGCATTCCTGGGATAAAGCCCACTTGGTCATGATATATGATCTTTGTAATATGTTGTTGGATTCTGCTTGCTAGAATTTTGTTAAGGATTTTTGCATCTATATTCATCAGTGATATTGGCCTGTAGTTTTCTTTTTTTGTGTATGTGGCATCTTTGTCTGGTTTTGGAATTAGGGTGATGGTCGTCTCATAGAATGAGTTTGGAAGTTTACCTTCTTCTGCAATTCTCTGGAAGAGTTTGAGTAAGATAGGTGTTAGCTCTTCTCTAAATTTTTGGTAGAATTCAGCTGTAAATTCATCTGGTCCTGGGCTTTTGTTTGCTGGAATATTTCTGATTACAGTTTTTTATTTCCTTGCTTGTGATGGGTCTGTTAAGATCTTCTATTTCTTTCTGGTTCAGTTTTGGCAAGTTATGCTTTTCGAAGAATTTGTCCATTTCTTCCAAGTTGTCCATTTTATTGGCATAGAGCTGCTGGTAGTAGTCTCTTATGATCCTTTGTATTTCAGTGTTGTCTGCTGTGATCTCTCCATTTTCATTTCTAATTTTGTTAATTTGGTTCTTCTCCCTTTGTTTCTTAATGAGTCTTGCTAATGGTTTGTCAATTTTGTTTATTTTTTTCAAAAAACCAGCTTTTAGCTTTGTTGATTTTTGCTATGGTCTCTTTAGTTCCTTTTGCATTTATTTCTGCCCTAATTTTTAAGATTTCTTTCCTTCTACTAACCCTGGGGTTCTTCATTTCTTCCTTCTCTAGTTGCTTTGGGTGTAGAGTTAGGTTATTTATTTGACTTTTCTCTTGTTTCTTGAGGTACGCCTGTAATACTATGAACCTTCCCCTTAGCACTGTTTTTACAGTGTCCCATAAGTTTTGGGTTGTTGTGTTTTGATTTTCATTCATTTCTATGCATATTTTGATTTCTTTTTTGATTTCTTCTATGATTTGTTGGTTATTCAGAAGCGTGTTATTTAGCCTCCATATATTTGAATTTTTAATAATTTTTTTTCCTGTAATTGAGATCTAATCTTACTGAGCTGTGGTCAGAAAAGATGACTAGAATGATTTCAATTTTTTTGAATTTCCCAAGGCTAGATTTATGGCCCTGGATGTGATCTATTCTAGAGAAAGTTCCATGTGCACTTGAGAAAAATGTGAAGTTGATTGTCTTGGGGTGAAATGTCCTATAGATATCAATTAGGTCTAGCTGGTCCATTGTGTCATTTAAAGTTTGTGTTTCCTTGTTAATTTTCTGTTTAGTTGATCTATCCATAGTTGTGAGTGGGGTATTAAAGTCTCCCACTATTATTGTGTTACTATTAATTTCCTCTTTCATACTCGTTAGCGTTTGCCTTACATATTGTGGTGCTCCTATGTTGGGTGCATATATATTTATAATTGTTATATCTTCTTCTTGGATTGATCCTTTGATCATTATGTAGTGTCCTTCTTTGTCTCTTTTCACAGCCTTTATTTTAAAGTCTATTTTATCTGATATGAGTATTGAGACTCCTGCTTTCTTTTGGTATCTGTTTGCATGAACTATTTTTTTCCAGCCCTTCACTTTTAGTCTGTATGTGTCCCTTGTTTTGAGGTGGGTCTCTTGTAGACAGCATATATAGGGATTTTGTTTTTGTATCCATTCAGCCAGCCTTTGTCTTTTGGTTGGGGCATTCAACCCATTTACATTTAAGGTAATTATTGATAGGTGTGGTCCCGTTGCCATTTACTTTGTTGTTTTGGGTTCACGTTTATACAACCTTTCTGTGTTTCCTGTCTAGAGAAGATCCTTTAGCATTTGTTGAAGAGCTGGTTTGGTGGTGCTGAATTCGCTCAGCTTTTGCTTGTCTGTAAAGCTTTTGAATTCTCCTTCATATCTGAATGAGATCCTTGCTGGGGTACAGTAATCTGGGTTATTGTAGATTATAAGTAGGTTATTCTCTTTCATTACTTTAAGTATGTCCTGCCATTCCCTTCTGGCCTGAAGGGTTTCTATTGATAGATCAGCTGTTATCCTTATGGGAATCCCTTTGTGTGTTATTTGTTGTTTCTCCCTTGCTGCTTTTAATATTTGTTCTTTGTGTTTGATCTTTGTTAATTTGATTAATATGTGTCTTGGGGTGTTTTGCCTTGGGTTTATCCCGTTTGTGACTCTCTGGGTTTCTTGGATCTGTGTAACTATTGCCTTCCCCATTTTAGGGAAGTTTTCAGCTATTATCTCCTTGAGTATTTTCTCATGGCCTTTCTTTTTGTCTTCTTCTTCTGAGACTCCTATGATTTGAATGTTGGGGCATTTCACACTGTCCCAGAGGTCCCTGAGGTTGTCCTCATTTCTCTTGATTCTTTTTTCTTTTTACCCTCTCTGCTTCATTTATTTCCACCATTTTATCTTCTACCTCACTTATCCTATCTTCTGTCTCCGTTATTCTACTGTTGGTTCCCTCCAGAGTGTTTTTGATTTCATTTATTGCATTATTCATTTTTAATTGACTCTCTTTTATTTCTTCTAGGTCCTTATTAAACCTTTCTTGCATCTTCTCAATCTTTGTCTCTAGGCTATTTATCTGTCACTCCATTTTGTTTTCAAGATTTTGGATCATTTTTATTATCATTATTCTAAATTCTTTTTCAGATAGATTCCCTATCTCTTCCTCTTTTGTTTGACTTGGTGGGCATTTTTCATGTTCCTTAACCTGTTGAGTATTTCACTGCCTTCTCATCTTGTTTAGATTGCTGTGTCTGGAGTGGGATTTCTGTATTCTGGTGGTCTGTGGTTCCTTTTTATTGTGGAGGTTTCACCCAGTGGGTGGGGTTGGACGATTTGCTTGTCAAGCTTTCCTGGTTAGGGAAGCTTGCATCGGTGTTCTGGTATGTGGAACTGGATTTCTTCTCTCTGCAGTGCAATGGAGTGTCCAGTAGTGAGTTTTGAGATGGGTCTATGTGTTAGGTGTGACTTTGGGCAGCCTGTATGTTGACGCTCAGGGCTATGTTTCTGCATTGCTGGAGAATTTGTGTGGTGTGTCTTGCTCTGGAACTTATTGGCTCTTGGGTGGTGGTTGGTTTCAGTGTAGGTATGGAGGCTTTTGGATGGTCTCTTATTACTTAATGTTCCCTGTAGTCAGGAGTTTTCTGGTGTTCTCAGGTTTTGGGCTTAAGTCTCCCGCCTCTGGATGTCAGTCTTATTCTTCCAGTAGCCTCAAGACTTCTCCACCTATACAGCACTGATAATAAAACTTCTAGGTTAATGGTGAAAAGAGTCTCCCCCGTGAGGGACACCCAGAGAGGTTCACAGAGTTACACGAAGAAGAGGAGAGGGAGGAGGGAGATAGAAATGAGCAGGAGGAGAAAAAGGGGGACTCAAGAGGAGAGAGACAAATCTACGCAGTTCTCTGTTCCCAAAGTGTTCTCCATAGCCCAGACACCTACAAAGATTCACAGAATTGGATTGGGAAGAGAAGGGGAAAGGAGGAAATAGAGGTGTTCTGAGGTAGAAAACGGAGAGTCAAAAGTGGGAGAGGGTAATCAACACACTCCTAAGTAAAAATGGGTACTGAATATTGGATTCTTAAATGTCCAAAATGGATATCAAATACTGAAAAACAAAGATTAAAAATCTAGAGTAGAGGTTAGACTCTTAAAAATACAATATTAAAAACAAAAACAAAAACACAAAAAATTTTAGAAATATATATGAAGTTCGGTTTAAAAATAGGGCTTCTCCTTTTTTTTTTTTTTTTTTTGGCAAGGTTATAGTGAAATGAAAATGAAAATTAAGGAGTAGTAGAGGAGTAATAGAGGACTTTAAAAGAAAATAAGAGAAAAAAATAGAAGAAAAAATTTTTTCCTAATTAAAAAAAATAGTAAAAATATATGAAAAGGAAAATGAAAATTAAAGAGTAATGGAGGAGTAATAGGGAATTTTAAAAGAAAATAAAAGAGAAAAAAGAAAAAAAAAGTAAAAATATATCTAGGAATTTCTCTGCAGCTGTTGCGGTCAGTGTGGGTTCGGTTCAGTTTCACATAGCCACTCATTCCAGCTTACACTTCTCGATATCTACAGGCCCCTTCCGGTGTAGTCGGTGTTACCTACAGGGATTTTAATCTGTTGCACCCGTCACTTCTGAAGTGGTTTCCTTTGTTTATTTGGCTTCTGTTTGCCAGTCTCTTCAGTGTCTAATTTCTGCCCTGACACAGGCGGGCAGAGTTCGCTTGTTCAGTTGTGCTGTGGGGAGGGAGGGGCGCTGCAGACAAATGTCACTGGCGTGTGTGGGGAGCATTCACAGTGTTCCAGCCACACTGGGTTTGCCCCCGCTCACGGGTGTGTGCTTTCCCCGTCTACACTGCTCAGGCTCCCGGCTGCTCTATAGGGAGCGGGCCCTGCTTTGCATGCAGTTCCAGTTTTCGGGTACTACACAAAAGCGTGGACTCGGTTGGGCCTGCGTTTTGTACCTTCCCCGCCCGAGCAGCTCAGGCAGCCAGGAGTTTGACGGGCGCACTCTCCCCGGGTGTGGTGCGCCTTCTCCCCTCCGCAGTCTCAGCCTCAGTTTCTGAGCGTGCCAGTCGGGTGCGTGTGCCTTGTGTCTGTTCTTGGGAGCTGGCCTCTAGCTGTGACTCTCCCGGCCAATGTCGACCATCCAGAATCTCAGGAAGTCTTTGGTTAGAAACTGGAGGCCTGTTTGCAGTTTGGTAGGGGACACCATCTCTGGGGCCTAGTTTGCCCCTTTCCTCTCCCCCCTACCTCCTGCCTCTGGCAGGGGATGGGCCCGTCCGCAGCCAGCTAGCTCTTCTCTGGAATTGCTCAGTCCCTTTATTCTGAGAACGGCCATGTTGCGGCTGGTTAATTTTCTCTCTCTCTCTTGCTATCCCACAAGTTGCTATCTCATGTTAGCACCCTCTGATTGCCCTCAGGGCATTTGGGCCCGGTCCTTACCCTAAGCAATGCCACCCGCTCCTCTCCATTCCACCCCCACTTGCTGGTGGCAGATGCCAGCGTCTGGGATACTTTTCTGCTGGGAGTTGCTTTTAGGCACGTAATCTGTGGGTTTTATTTATTTTTCCTCCCAGTTAGGTTGCCCTCCGAGATTTGAAAACTTCCCACAGATCCGCCAGCAAGAGGGTTTCCTGGTGTTTGGAAACTTCCTCTGTTACGACTCTCTTCCCGGGAAGGTTCTCCGTCCCTAGCTCTTTTGTCTCTCTTTTTATCTTTTATATTTTGTCCTACCTCCTTTCGAAGACGATGGGCTGCTTTTCTGGGCGCCTGATGTCTTCTGCTAGCGGTCAGAAGTTGTTTTGTGAAGTTTGCTCAGTGTTCAAATGTTCTTTCGATGAATTTGTAGGGGAGAAAGTGGTCTCCCTGTCCTATTCCTCTGCCATCTTGGCTCCTCCCCTCCAAAGCAACTTTAAAAAGAACAAAGTTGATCTACTAACACTAATTGACTTGAGGACTTATTTTAAAGCTACAAAAATAAAAATATAGGGTATTGATGTAAGATAGACAAATCGATCAATGGGGCAGAATAGGGAGTCCAGAAATTAGATGTACACATACATTGACAACAGACTTCAAAGGTTCAAAGGCAGTTTAGTGGAGAAAAGATGATGCTGAACAATTGGGTATCCATAGAAAACCAATTGAACTTGGATCCATGCTTTGCACCACATATAAGAATTAATTCAAAATGTATCTTAGACCTAAAGATAAACCAAAAAGTATAAAATATCTGGAAGAAAACATGGAAGATAATCTTGTGGTATTGGGCTAGTAAAAGATTTAATTTAGATATAACAGTAAAATATAGTCCCTAACACATAAAATTGATAATAGGACTTTATCAAAACTAAAAACTTCAGCTCTTCAAAATGTTAGGGGAAACACTGACTGAAACCGCCCACCCTGGTAATCATTTGTATGAGTTATTTTATGACCAGGTAAGGAGGTCCTGGTAAGGAGCATGGAACTAACAAGCCAACAGCAACTGGAAGAATTTGGGAAAGGTCAAAAGAAGACACCACACACCCTACCAACCTCCTGGAATCCTTGCTGGAATCCATCTTGGCCGAATGATGTGAGTGCCACCAGGAAGGACCCTGAGTCACAGTGATGGGCCAGAGACAACTTGGAAACTAATCCCATCACCATCACCATAAAACCAGAGGCTGCAAGACCAATGGAAGATTGGATTCCCTCTCCAGTCTCCCTGGAGTCTGCCATTTGCCTTTCTGCTTCCTGTCTCAGGATTGCCTCTCTACCCATATTCAGTAGATACGGACTCGTCTTCAGGAGAGACCTCCCCACCCACAACGTGGCCAGTAGGTAATGGGCTCAACAATGCAACTGCACCAGCATGCGACAAAACACAACCCAGGCACCCCTTCCCAATGAAGTCTCTTGCTCTCTCAGCAACCTGTGTCTCTTCAGGCAATTCATTGCTGAGTGTTAGACAAGAGCCCACTCTCAGGTCTTGTAAGGGGTACCCCTTCCTGCAATAAAAAGACACTGTCAAGAGAATGAAAAGAGAAACCACAACCTGGGATAAAGTATTTGCAAATCATGTATTTGATAAAAGTCTTGTATTTGGAATATTCAAAGAATGTTCATCAGAGAATGACAGTCAACCCAATTTAAAAAAAATGAGCAAAAATGTGAATGGACACTTAACTGAGAAAGGCATACAGTTGGCAAATAAACACATAAAAAGATGCTCAATGTCATTGTCATTACAGAAATGCTAGTTAAAATTACAATATATTTAATGTAACTGGTTAGAATGGCTGAAATTAAAATTATTAACCAAATGTTGGTGAGGAAGTAGATGAATGCAACTTTCATACATTTCTAGTGGGGACAAAATGGTACAATAGCTTTGGAAAACAGTTTGGCAATTTCTGAAAAATTAAATATATACCTTCCATATGGTCCAGCCATCCCACCCCTAGATATTTTCCCAAGAGAAATGAAAACATTTGTGCTCAGAAATGTTTGTAGCAGTTTTATCTGTAACAGACTCAAACTGGGAACAACCCATATTTCTCAACAGCTAAATAGTTTGATTATGGTATATCAGTACAATGGAATGCTACTTAGCAATAAAAAGAGACTATTGATACTAGCAACAACATAGATGAATCTCAAAATAATTATTACATGTAACAGAATAGAAGAAGGGTGCATACTGTATGATCCCATTCACATGAAATCCTAGAAAATACAAACTAATTAATCTAGAACAATGAAAAGCAAAGTGGTTGCCTGAATATGTGTGTGTTCTCTTGCATAGATTGTAAAGGTCATGAGGAAATGGGGGGGGGCAATGATATGTTTATTATTTTGATTGTGAAGTTATTTCTACACATGTCAAAGTTTATCAAATTGTGTGTTTTAAATGTATGCAATTTATTGTTTATTAAATATACCTCAACAAACTTTTTATGAAAGGAAGATCTTGTTAGGGTCCTTACTTCCTGTGGTTCTCCAATAGCAGCAGGAAGAAGGGGTCTAGAGCAGAATCTGGTGACAAAGCAGCCCTGGGTCATTTGGCTGGTGGCACACACACCCCCGGGAGCACCTCCCAGGGACCCAGTACCCCCCAGTGCCTGCTAAGGCAAGAAAATGTCCCAAAGGATGGCTCTGACTGTATTTGAATTATAATTAAAGTTGCAAATAACCCAAAATGAATAAAGACTTCCCAGCTAATGTGTCACTTCTAATTTAATCTAATTGGTCTCTGGATGAGAGCTTCAGCCTTTCTCAGAGGCAAAATTTTCCAAATGAAGTGACTTTAAACTGCTAAGTAATTGCAAACTGGGGGGCTTCATCACAAGAACAACTGTTATTGTTCCTTGATTACTTGCACAATTGGATTGTTTGCTCATTACCATTAGACCCCCTGGGACTCTGAGGTAGCGGCCCTTACAGCACATGAAATATTTTACAGGACCGACTGGAATGGAGAGTTCCCCACAGCAGATTGGCCTGAAACAGTTGATTTTCTGAGTTATCTTGATTTATCTTGATTTTCTGAATATTTGGAAAATCTTAAAGCCTATTTCAGGCTTCCCTGGTAGCTCAGTGGTAAAGAATCCACCTGCAATGCAGGTGACAGGGGTTCAATTCCTGGGTTGGGAAGATCCTCTGGAGGAGGAAACTGCAACCCACTCCATATTCATGCCTGAGAAATCTCAAGGAAAGAGGAGCCTGATGGGCTACAGTCCATGGGGTCACAAAAGGAATCAGACATGACTTAGCGACTAAATAATAACAACAACAAAGCCCATTTGCTGAAGAAATGAACAGCCTGTGCCACTCACTCAAATAACCTCCAACCTACTATCCTTATGTTTGGAAACATCAATCTTTACTTAGCCCGGGGATCTAGGTTATGAGCTCTGAGGTTGTCCCATGGAATCAGTATCTTGATTGTTCAATAGTTTTGAGGTGTAGCCAGTTATACCTGGGGAGGCTGCTGGAGCAGAAATGAGCAGAAAAGAAGATTTCTATTTTAGACCATTTCTCATCAGCTGTGTATATGGACATGTGATTGGACCCCTCTGAGACACAGGCAGAGAGGACTGGTGGAAAAACTATCCACCTGCTGCTGCAGTGCTCAGTGGCTCATTAGCAGGCAAATCTTTGTACTGCTTTCATTCCCTCCTCTTGAGCAGTAACTGCTACTTCAGAGAGTTGCTATCATTACTGAACATGATCAGCTATGTGAAAACATTTCGTACTTGCTAAAAATGTTCTTTTTGTCATCTGTAAAGTGAAGGAATTTAATCAGAGGATTTGAACAGTCCCAGTATTAATTCCCTGTGTCTGCCATAACAAAGTACCATAAATTGGCTGACTTAAAAATACATAAATGTATTCCCACACATTTCTGGAGGTTAAATCTGAAATCAGGGTGTTGGCAGGACTGTATTTCCTTTGATGGCTCTAGGGGAGAAACCCTCTTTGACACTTAGCAATTGTGGGGGGTCCCAAGTGCTCTTTGGCTTCTGGCTAAATTACTCTAGCCTCTGCCTCCATATTCAGAATGGGAAGTGACAGGAACACTCATATATTGCTGGCAGGAATGCAAAATGGTACAGCCTCTCTGGAAAGCAGTCTGCAGGTTTCTTACAAAACTAACATACTCTTGTCATACAAACCAGCAATCATGGTCTTTGGTATTTACTTAAAGGAGCTGAAAAGTTATGTCCACACAAAAACCTGCAGAATGATGTTTAGAGCCACTTCAGTCATTGTTGCCAAAACTTGGAAGCAACCAAGAATGGTTAAATAAACTGTGGTTCTTCCAGATAATGGGATATTATTCAGCACTAAAAAGAAAAGAGCTATCAAGCCATGAAAAGACATGGAAAAAACTTGAATGAATATTATTAAGTGAAAAAAGCTAATCTGAGAAAGCCACACTGTGTATGATTCCAATTATGACATTTGGGAAAGGGCAAGACTATGTAGGCAAGAGATCAGTGGTTGCCAGTGGCAAGGTTGTGGGGAGAAATAAATCAGAAGAACAGAGAGGATTTTTAGGGCAATGAAAATATTCTGCATGACATTATAATGATGAGTACATGTCATTATACATTTGTCCAAACCCATTGAATGTACAACACTAAGTGTGAACCCTAATGTGAACTATGGATTTTGAATGATGGTGTGTCAGTGTGGCTTCATTTTGGGAAACAAAAGCACCATTCTATTAAGTGAGGCTATGTATGTGTGGGACAGAGGTATTTGGAAAAATTTCTATACCTTCCTCTCAGTTTTGTTGTAAACTTAAAACTTCTGTCTAAAAAAAATTTTTTTTAAATATTTTTTATTTGGCTACACTGGGTCTTAGTTGCAGCAGGAGATCTTTGATCTTCTTTGTGCTATGTGGGACCTTTAGTTGTGCCATGTGGGGTGTAGTTCCCTGACCAGGGATTGGGAGCACAGAGTTTTAGCTCCTGGACCATCAGGGAAGTCTCCCCAAATAGAGTCTTCTTGAATATACGAAGTGATTGGGCATAGGAATCTGGAGCTTCCAGGGGTGATCTGGGACGGAGATTGGAGTTTAGAAGCTATTAGAAAATAGATGGTAATTAAAGCCATGGACTGGCCATGGTAGATACCCGAGAAGGTCCATGAAGAGCTCCAGAGGGGCAGAAGATAAAGCAGAAGGGTGTGTGACCAAGGAGCCAAGGGAGTGTTGCAAGAAAAAGGGTGCAGTCGACAATGTCTAATATTCCTGAGAAGTCAAGAGGAGAACTGAAAATGTACTCCGAGTTCAGCAACATGGAAAGTTATCAGTGACCCTGGCAAGGGTTCATTCAATGAGCAAGTGTGAACAAGTAGGTGTAAAAGTTAACCCACAGTAGGGTGTGAAAATGAAGCAAGTTTTTATACTCATTGACCTTTTTTTACATTTTCTCGAGACTTGACTGTGAAATGGTAGATGGAGAGAAGTAAGGGGGTTAAGGGAAGGATTTTGCTTGTTTTTCTTTTAAGATGTAGGGTTTGTATATGTTCATGGATAATGAGACATATCCTTTTGTGAGGAGGTAGCTGAATAGCAAGAAGGAGACACTCCACAGTGGGGCAGGGCTTGCTGAGAAGGGAGGCAGCTAGGCTTCAAGGCTCAGAGGCAGGATTGGGCTTTAGGAGGAAGGAAATAGGGTCAGATCAGAGGCAGATGTAGTTAGATTTCTCATTTGGGCAGGAGAAGTTGAAGAGCTCCTAACTGAAGCTTTTATTTAATCATTGAAGTTGGAGGTGAGGGGCTGGACATTTGAGAAAAGGTGAGTGAATTGATTGGAGAAATGTCCAACTGTGTGTGGATTTATGAACCTATGGTGTGACAGTTGGCATGACTCTCTCCAGCGGAGTGCCCAGAGGGGAGAGAGAGCAAGTAGCTGGGTTTATCCTGGCAGAGGTGATGAAAAGACTGGAAGGCAAGGAGATATGAGTATTGCCAAGAATGCCATTGAAATGATGCCTTGCAGGATCAACGCTGGAAAAGGAAGGCTGGAACAAAAATGCTGGTGGAGTAGGGAAAAGTAGAGGATGATGACCAAACCCAAGTTCACCCCTCCCTTCCTCTGTGAATGCTTCCCCAGTTACCTCACGGAGAAATGAGTCTGGCTTTCTCTTGGTTCCTGAGGCATCCATGGGTGTATCGTCCCTCACCTGATATAATAGTTATTTGTATTTATGACACTCAACAAACGTTTATTGCACCTACTATCTGCTGTCAAAGAATAATGCAAAGACTATCAGAACCATACACAAATAACAACAAGAAAATAATGCTGAGGTTTTTTTTTTTCTTGCAAGGGAAGTGAAGAAATTCACTGACATGTTTTCTGGGAGGAGAAAATTCAGATTTTTCACCTCAGAAATTAGGAAAAATAGGTTTTGTGGTGGTTATGCTAAATAAGGATGGATGCATGTACCCTGGAAAGGACATCTTAGAAAAATACGATACAATACAATCAACACAATACAATACAATACAATAATACAGAATACAATCAATACAAAATACAATCAATACAATAGAATAATATAAAATACAATCAATACAATACAATAATACAAAAATACAATATAATACAATGCAATACAAAAAAATACAATACAATCCCCTGTGCATTGGTCCCAAAAGAGTCTCCAATGAGTTCTACTACAGGTCTAGCATCCTGAGTCAGTTAGAACGAGTTGAGGTGAAGCAGCATTCCATTGTCATCTCTTCTCAGCAAGTGCTGCTCTAAGTGAAAACATTATCCTTTTACAGCACCATGTGTTGTTCTGTGTCCTGGGTCAGCAAGGGCAGTTCCTGGCCTCCTTGGAGCTTGGAGCCTGGAACCCAGTGTGGAGGGCAGAAAAGGAACAGAACATAGTAATAAGTGGATGATGGAGGAGGTCCAAAGGGCAGTGTGGGCCCACAGGAGGGTAGCTGACCAAGCCCCTAGCGAGCTGGGCCTCAGAGACCTCTCTGGTGGCCAAGGATTACCAGGGCAAGTGAGAGAGGGGTGAACTGTTTCAGGCAGGAAAACAGCAGATGGCCCAGCATTGAGACTGGAAAGAGACAGGCCTCAGGCAAGACCTGAACTCCACAGACCCTGGAAGCCAGACAGTATACAGTAGACTCCTAAGGCACTTCCCTGCTGCTTAGCTGTTTGACCTGGGGGAACTACTTAACATCTCCAAACCACAGTTTCCTCATTAAGTGGAATGAGTGAAATCATAGTTGCATTTATTCATAAGGGTGTGTGGGATCAAGTGAGACAAACTGTTTAAAACCATACTTTGCACAATGCTAGGCATAGAATGAGCACTCAACAAACATTAGCTATTATTACTACTCTGAGTCAAAGAATATAAGAGAAGGAAGAACGTTTGCAAAAACTTTTAGTTTCACCTCCTTATTTTAGAAATAAGGAAGCTCTGTCTGAAGAGACTAAGTGACATTCATAATTAAGATCAGCTGGTTTTTAGCAGAGTTGGTCCTGGAATCTGAGTGTTCTCTTTCATGGTCTCATCCCATGAGATAGAATCATGTTTAGTGCTAGGGTTCAAATTCCAACTCTGCTACTTATTACTGTATGGCATTAGACAGAAGAGTAAATCTGTCTAAGCTTTACATAAATGAGTTAAGAATCTCAGGAGATTGTCATAGGGATTAATCAGAGACAGGCCGTAGGGACACATTCAAGAAACCCAGCCCATGGATGTTTCATTATGCCCCTTTTCTGACCTTTCTGCTATTTTGCTAAAATGATGACAGTATCACTACTTGGGGCATAGATGTGTGCCCAGCTGGATGGTGAAATGGTCAAGACTTCCCTGTGCAGTCTTTGGTCCAGGACAGTGGCCTTGAAGAGTTTGTCAGGTTTAGTAGGTGCAAATTCATTGTCACAGAGGGAGCTCCAGGACCAAATGCACACAAAAGTGTAGGAGACTGTTTTGGGGAGTGAGACAGCTGGAGTGCGGGAGAGGGTGAAGGGGGGAATTGAGGCGTGGGGTTTAATAATGTGCAGTGGTGGTCTTAAATGTCCTACTCAAGAGCTGACTTTTTCCCCTGCCAATAGGGAGCCTTGAGAGATTCTAGAGTGAAGGAGTGACAAGATCTGAGTATCTTCAAGAGCATTGAAGCATTAAGGGTAGAGGATGAGAGGATGGGAACTGGCAAGAAGTGGGGAGATGGGAGAGCTGTTTCAGAAGCAGAATGATTGGGTGTGAGAGCCCAGAAATGCCAAGATTAACCCCAGGAGTTTGGATTCCTGGGCCACAGTCACCCTGAGATTACAGGCTTGCATGGTCAGAGAGCTGGCAGTGCCATCTTGCTTAAATAGTGCTCAGGGTCCTGGATTTATTCCACATGGTGTCTGAAGTATGGGGGCCTCTGCATAGCTCAGCACCTACATACCTAATTCATTACATGTCCCCTTGGAAGCGTTTATGTGGTCAAGACCCTGGGAGTAGAAGGGGCTTGCATTCTAAGGAAACAAAATTACAGAATAAATGATACAAAACCATCTCAGGGAGCAAAGAATGCCAGGAAGTGCATGAAACAGGGCAAGGAGGTACAAACTGATCATAGGAAGATTTCTTAGGAAATGACCTTTGATTCAACTGCTGGGCTGCATGCACTCAGCTGTGTCTGACTTTTTGTGATCCCATGGACTGTAGCCTGCCAAGCTCCTCTGTTAATGGGTTTTTCCAAGGAAGAATACTGGAGTGGGTTGCCATTTCCTTCTCCAGGGTATCTTTCTGATCCAGAGGATTGAATGTATGTTTTCTGCTTTGGCAGGTAGACTTTTTGCCATTGAGCCACCAGGGAAGCCCCTTTGATTCAAGACTGAACAACAAAAGGAATGGGGCAAATGAAGAGCTTATAGAAGAATGTATAGAAGAATAAGCAAAGAGGGCAGCAGGTGTAAAGGTCAAGGTAGAAATGAGCTGGAGTATTCAAGGAACAGAACTTCCTAGATGGCAATAGTGGTAAAGAACCCACCTGCCAATGCAGGAGACGTAGGAGAAATGAGTTCAATCCCTGGGTAGAGAAGGTCCCCTGGAGGAAAGCATGGCAACCCACTCCAGTATTCTTGCTTGGAGAATTCCAAAGACAGAGGAGCCTGGCAGGCTACAGTCCATAGGATCTCAAGGAGTCAGACACAACTGAAGTGACAGAGCACATACACTCACACATTCAGGGAACAGTCAGAAGGCCAGGGTGGCTAGAAGGGGTGGAGGGGGGAGGGATGGGGAAGAGCCATAGGAGATAAGGTTAGAAAGAGAAGCAACAGCCAGATGATGAAAGGCCTGAGAATAAACTGTAGGGGGTCAAGTCGAAAGCTGAAGGAGGTTGATTCAACCTCTGCTTGATTGCCTGTCAAACATGTGAAGATTCTGTCATATTCCTCATAAATCTTTACTTTTCCACCACATATTTTTAGCTCCTTCTATTGTTCCTCATATTATATTTTCAGTTCCTCCAATGGCTCCTATATGGCAAGGCCCTGTAGCTCTTCATTTTCTTCTCTGACCTTCTGGCTCCATGAAACTCCTCCTACATCATGCTCCATTCTACAATTGCTTCTTCTCTCCTGTTCATCCCATGCCCTAGGGATCCATTCTCCTACCTAGAAATTAGCCTACTTTTATTACCCCCGCTGATAGTAAATAGGCTAATGATTGCAACAGCAGGATGGAGCTCAAAGTGGAGGAGAGGGCTCAGCCAGCCCTGTGGGGACCTCTGAAGCTGGGTTGACCCATCAGAGTAGTCTGAAGGTGGGGCAGGGGGGCCAGAACTTCTATCCCCCTGTCAACCTGTCATTGGCTCTGGGTTGCTATGGGAAAGGTCATGGCACAGGAGAAGTGGCTCTCTTGTGTCCAGGAAGTAGTTTCAGGAGCTGGAGAACAAGTTCTTTATCCTCAGTGAGGAACTGGTGACATACTATAGCATCCACTATCTTAACCAAGAAGACTAGGAACTGAGGTGAGGCAAGGGTCTCTCTGTGTCTCTCAGCTTGCCTTTCCTCTCTGTGTCATCACTCAGACCCTCTCTTCCCTTGGAGGAAAGTGTATGACCAACGGTATTTCCAGACATATGTTCTATCAGCTTAGATTTACCCACTGGTTCCAACAAAAATCCAATGTTGAAATCTTACTGGTCCAGATAGGTGGTCACTCCGCAGGCAATGATTGTCATTACAGGGATAACACTGGATCTGCTCTAATTTATTTATTTACTTTAATACTTTTATTTATTTTTTATCTTTGATTGTGCTGGGTCTTCATTGCTGCGTGTGGGCGTTCTCTAGTTGTGAGCGGGGGCTACTCTTCATTGTGGTACACAGGCTTCTCATTGTCGTGGCTTCTCTTGTTGCAGAGCACAGGTTCTAGGGCACACAGGCTCAGTAGTTACAGCTTCTGAGAACTAGAGCACAGGGCCATTAGTTGTGGCACACTGGCTTAGTTGCTCTGTGGCCTGTGGACTCTTCCCAGACCAGGGATCAAATCCATGTCCCCTTCATTGGCAGGCAGATTCTGAACCACTGGGTCATCTGGGAATCCCTCTAATTTATTTTGAAAATGCAAATAATTATGAACATTAGCACTTTGCCTGTTTACAGGTCGAATGAGATACATCAATAAAAGCAAAGCACATGAACATTAATAGATGGTCAATCTACTGCTATTGTTAGGATTAAGATAGTTATCGAGGGTTGGTATCCAGGATTGAACATTCTGGAGCCCAAAGGAACAAGAAATAGCATAAGAAAGCTGAGTTGAATTTGAGGGGCAGTGAGGCAATTACGTTCACAAGGTGGATGATTTTTTAAAAAATAATATTTGTTCATTTGGCTGCATCAGGTCTTAGTTGTGGCATACAGGCTTTTCTAGCTGTGGTATGTGGGCTTATTTGCTCTGCAGCATGTGGGATCTTAGCTCCTCCACCAGGGACTGAACCTGTGTCTGCTGTATCACAAGGCAGAATCTTAACCATTAGACCACCAGGAAAGTCCCCAAGGAGGAGGGTATTGATGGGAGAAGAATAGTCAGCAAGTCTGGAGAAGAGCATTTCATATAAAAGGACAAACACCAGTTAACTCTTTGCTCCTTGGGCAACTTTTCAGGAGAAATACTGCAGAATGCTAAAAGCAGGGGGAAGGGCCTTGGAAAAGAAATATTTCCTTAAATACAAAACTTGAAGTATAAAGACTAATATTTTGGGCCTAGCAAAGGGTAATAGCAGCTCTATTTGTGTTTGTCCCCTTATGTGCCAGACATTTAGTCCCTTGGGATCTCAGATTTGCTGGGATGTAAAAGGCATCTAGTCCAGCCCAGCCCAGCCCTCCTGAAGTTTATTCCCTTGGAAACCCTCTCTAATAAGAGGTGAAATTCTCAGAACTGGGATGGGGTAGGCCTGCTGGATTCTGAGTGCCAGCTCTCCCCAGCCTGGAGACTTTAACCAGTTACCCTATCTCACCAAACACATATTATTTGCCTGTAAAGTAGGATGGTTGTTTCAGTTCAGAGGGGTGTCATGATGGCAGAGTGCTCAACTCCCAGCTGGGCAGAGAGGACACACCAAGTACATGAAAGCTCATCTGTTGCTTCCTGTCACCCACGATGAAGGGAAGCCCACCACTGACAAAGGTAACCATCCCCTTAGATAGAGGCCACTTTGCATGGTGGTCAGGTACACAGACTCTGGAGCTAGATGGCCTGGGTCTAGAGGCCTATATAGGTTACTTACCTCACTGAGCAATATTTTGTTCATCTGTTAATTGGGGCTAATGATTGTAGCCACCTTATAAGATTATACAATGATGCTGGTGCAGTGTTTAAGAGCCACCATGTTCACCCTACAGTAAGTATCAATATGTGCTATGTAAGCTTTGTTATGTGAATAGTGACAGCGCTACTGACCTGAGGAAGACAATACTCAAGACAGTGTTGGTTGGAAAGAAGAGTTTGGTTTATTCAGGAGGCCAGCAACCTGGGGAAAAGGCAAACTCATATCCAAGGAACAACTCCAAAGATTCTGCTCTACCATGAAAGTTTTTAAAGGAAGAATCATTTAGGGAGGTGACCAGAGCCTTCATTATCCTCCACTGTGTGCAGGCTCCCTTCTGGTTGGTTGGTGGTGAGCTAACAGGGTGGTATTTCTGGAATCTTGGGCTTAGCCTGATGTTACCATCCTCCACCTAGGTAGGGGCCTTAATTCCTACAGAAGAACACCAAGATATTCTTGTGTATTTTACTTGAGGAGGATCCAGAACCTTGCCCCATGGCTGCACTATTGTTTCTTGACTGCTCCTCCTTTGTTTCTGTGTTCCCTCCCTTTGTTGTTGTTCAGTCACTCAGTTGTGTCCAACTCTTTGTGACCCCATGAACTGCAGCACGTCAGGCTTCTCTATCCTTCACTATCTCCTGGAGTTTGCCCGATTCATGTCCACTGAATCAGTGATGCTGTTCAACCATCTCATCCTCTGTCACCCCCTTCTCCTCTTGCCCTCAATCTTTCCTAGCACCAGGGTCTTTTCCAATGAGTCGGCACTTTACATCAGGTGGCCAAAGTACTGGAGCTTCAACTTCAGCATCAGTCCTCCCAATTACTATCCAGGGTTGATTTCCCTTTTGGATTGACTGGCTTGATCTCCTTGCTGTCCAAGGGACTCTCAAGAGTCTTCTCTAGCCCCACAGTTTGAAAGCATCAAATCTTCAGCGCTCAGCCTTCTTTATGGTCCAACTCTCACATCCATGACTTCTGGAAAAAACATAACTTTGACTGTACAGACCTTTGTCAGCAAAATAGTGCCTCTGCTTTTTAACACACTGTCTAGGTTTGTCAAAGCTATTGTTTCTTAACTGCTCCTCCTTTGTTTCTGCAATCCCTCCTTATTTGATTAACAACTATTTGAATCTGCCCTTTGGAATTCAGGGAAGGTCAAGGAGACTGACTGAAGCTTTCTTCCTACTAACAAGAAATGGAGGACATGGAAAGGATGTGTGCCCAGGAGGGCCCTACAGGGTCCTGTTCTGTTTCAACAGCTGTTGCTTTTATACAAAAGCAGAAGAAATTTCCCTTGTTATCAGTAAGGGGCTAAAAGGACATGGAAATGGAGATTCAGACTGTATTTGCCTGTTGCACAGTTACGTCCCATCCATCACGTTACTGACCGTGACTAGCTCTTTTCTGAGTCAGAGCACATAAACTCATCACCTGGGTGTTAGCCCGAGTTAGGAAGGTGCATGACCGGAGGACAGTGGGCACCTCCACAAACGGGATTTCTCCCTCCTGCCTCCACCTGTGCCCGGCAGAGCTGCTCCTTGCTGGCTGCAACAATTTCTCCTCCTTGATCATCACAAAACACACTGACCTAACACAACACTGGATGTAAACGGCATGTGTGTGGCATTACCAACTTTGTTACGGTTCTTCTTCCTGTGAACAAGTAGTGATCACCGATCTCCTCACTCAACTTTGTGTCAGAGGCAGGATGTTGAGAAGTAACAATCTGGGTGATCACTTACCACCCCTGCCACCCATCTCCTGAAATGAAGGTACTTCTGCTTGTTCCCCCAAACCTCAAGGCAGCTAATGCAACAGGGAGGTGGCCTCCCATCTTGATAATCTATTTACAAAAACTTTTAAGCATCCTCCTTAGGTTTAAGAAAGTCCTTAACCTCAGCTCTAAGACATGGAGGCCATTTCCCCGCCCCTCCGCCCTCAGAATCCAATTGTTTGGAAATAGTTGAATAGTCTCTTAAGGGGACCCACAGTCTTAAGTAGGACTCCTAAAGCCTTTTTTTTTTTTTTTTTTTTTAAGCTCTTTCTACTGGACCTAGAGCCCACAGAGCTGGGTTTACTTTCTGTAAGATTCTTGTTGTTCCATCACTAAGTCGTGCCAGATGCTTTGTGACCCCATGAACTGCAGCACACCACACTTGCTTCCCTGTCCTTCACTATCTCCTGAAGTTTGCTCAGATTCACATCCATTAGTCAGTGATGCCATCCAACCATCTCATCCTCTGTTGCCCCCTTCTCCTCTTGCCCTCAATCTTTCCCAGTATCAGGATCTTTTCCAATGAGTCGACTCTTCACATCAGGTGGCCAAAGTATTGGAGCTTCAACTTCAGCATCAGTCCTTCCAGTGAATATTCAGGGTTGATTTCCTTTAGGAATGACTGGTTTGATCTCCTTGCTGTCCAAAGGACTCTCAAGATATGGGCCACTAAGGTTTTCAGGTTCTGTTATATCCTCTTCCAGGGCTAGTGAAAGCTGTGTTCCTCCCTCCTGAGATATATGCCCATTCATAATGAAACAAGAGGGAAGGGGTCAAGGCATGACTTTTGAAAGCCTGACATAGCCACAGGACATGAAAAACAAAACAAAACTGGTTAGAACCAACTAGGTCCAAGATGGTGGAAGATTTGACTTCCAGTAGAGCTTGAGACTCGTTATATGCTTATTGTAATACATTAGCATGCTAAATGACATAGTAACCAGTGCCATGACTGTTCAGAGGCTAAGCACAAAAGACCAAAAAGTGTACAGTGGCCCAATTCCTGGAAAACTCTAACTCCTTCTCCAGGATTAGTTAGCATAATTCTCCCACTCATTAGCCTTTGAAGTTACTCAGCCCACAAAAATTAACCATGCCATATTCTGGCATGTTTTGCCTTCTGAGATGGCCCACACTCTGTGGAGTGTATTTTTAATACACACTAAATAAATCCACTTCTTACCTCTCACTTTGTCTCTTACTAAATTCTTTCTGCAGTAGACATCAAGAACCTGAGCTCCATTAAGTCCTGAGATCAAGTGTGTGATCTAAATTTAAAAGAAGCCAGGTTCGAGTCTCAGCCTGTAGGTGGAAGTCCCAATCTGGCTTCCAGCTGGGTTTGAGTCCTGGCAAACAGGTTCAAGTCCCAATCAATGTTGCATGGTTTCAGTTAGGTCAGAACTTATAGAGACTTTTACTTGAAGGGTCCCTTTTCACATGCCAATGGTTCTCCTGTTAGATCTGCCCAATGCCCCTTTAACAGCACACTCCTGTTGGAACATTCTTCCTTTCAAGGTGGTCAAGACTGAGCAGAAATGGCTTCAAGAACTATTAAAAATTCTACTTTTTCTTCTTCCACTTCTTAGACAACCCAGGGCTCCTCTGGGGAGATCGGGATTATATCCCAAGGAGCCAACTAGGGAGCCCCTAGGCCCTGTCAGTGCTCCTCTGCTTGTGGCCCCTTGCACTCTCCATGGCCCTCCTTCACAGAGGATGATCGGGGCATTCCCTTCTACTTACTGTGTTCCTTCTTGCTGAAGCACATTGACTGGGCCCGCACCTTGGTCCCTCAGCATCTTCACCTGCATTCATCCATCAGTGCCATGGGTTACTCAGTGTGACCTAGGGGGCAACAGCCAGGAGAGTGGCTTGTCTCTTTAGCGACTTGTCCTCCTTTTCTTCCTCAGCCAATATCTGGGTTATTGAACACTCCCAACAGAAATACTCACCAAGTGAGAGTTTGGGGGCATTTGGACCCACTGCGACTTTCTGCAACTTCCCTTAGATGTTGGGGGCAACTCTGAGGTACAAAGTATAACCACTGGGTCACTCTCAGGGGCATCTCTATAAAGAGTTGTATACTGTCAGAGGCATTCTCTACCTTCTCTAAGAATGTTGACGAATTTTAATTGCCTCCTGTTGAGTGTTTCTGACTTTTCCCATTTATAGGTCTCCAGCCAGCAGCCTTCGTCCCTTTGAGTAGGAGACTTCGATAATGCTTAAGTCGGGCCCTGCCCAGACTCTATGGGATCCCATGTGGGTCAGTGGTGGGCACCACTCCTGTAGCTGGTCTCCAGATCTGGTGATTGGACTGAGTTTGGTGTTGCTGTCGCCCCATAAGGCACTGTACTAATGGGCTCTTGTATCCACTTTTCTAACCTTTTGCAATAAAGATCCAACTGCAGGATGGTGTTACAATTTAGAGACCTATCTTCTGGCCACTTTTCTTGATTTTCTATTGAGTATTGGGGCCAGGCAACATTCCTGAGAAACGCCATCTGGTATTTTGCATGGGTCAATACCCAAAAGATTTCCAATTTACAATACATTCCAATGAACAACAGTTGGGAACAGAAAAGTAGTTTTCCATTCTGATGTACCACAGGGAGACAGCCATTCTCAAAGGCTGACTAATGTGAGTTATAGATACCAGAGTTTGCTTGTCCTGAGCCTGAAGGTAGCTTTTCCTATGGTTGCTAAGGAACTCAATTTCAATTAATTTATTAATAGATAAGACAGTCAGACATTGAAGACGAGACAAACAAGGCAAAAACATAAACTAGAACCCTATGACTCAAAACCAGGGTGAACCCAGGCCAACAGCCAAAGCCTCAGAAATCAAACCCCAGTTTAGTAGTCAGCTTCTGCCACCTGGAAGGGTGAGCTCAAGAACCCTATCCACCTATGTGTTCCCTGCATCCAAAAGTCTCTTGTTTCTTATTAAAAAGGGACTCAAATTGCCCCCCACCCCCATCACAGAAAAGGTGGCTTCTAAACCAGAGGTCTGCAGTTTCCCCCCAGAAGGAATGCAACCTCCCACAGTAGTAGGAAGGGAGTTCTCATTCACAGAGACCTCCGGTTCCTTAGTGGCAGGAATGCAACATACCTGTGATAGAAATCAGAACCCGGTTTGGAAACCAGGGTGAAATCAGAAACCCAAGCCCAACTGAGTTCTTCTCAAATTCTGCTCTAAAAAGTGAGGCTATCCTGACATCCCCACCCATTGTAGCACCGATTCTGAATTCTACTCACCCTCTGAAGTCTACTGGCATTGAACAGAATTGTGCAGGTGGCCACTTGGCTCACAGAGAATGAGCCAGCGAACAGTCTGAACCAGTAGACACCCAACAGAACAATGTCTGACCAAGAGAACCTGGACAATCTGACCAAAACCAGAAGCAAATTAGTCCACTTCACTCCAGTGTGGCCAGCTCTCCTTGTCCCTGGCCAGGGCACATGTCCTACTAGAATTGCCAGAAATTGTACAGAACTCAATGGGTCCATCGTTTGGGATGCTTGTAAGGAGACAAGGGCTAGCTTTCAAAGCACGGTCTCGCTAATAGCAGATGTTCAATAAATGTTGTTCCATGAATAAGTGCCTTAGGACAGAAGCAATGTGCCTACAAAACCCTCAGGATGTGGCCTCGGAACCTCTGATCTCAGTGTGGTATCTAGGACACCCTTTCCTGGGTCTGTGAACATTTTCTCTGCAAAGTGCAGTTATTGGAAAGGAAGGTCTCCAGCACCAGCAAGACTCTCTGAGGCCCTCCCCCCACATCAGCTCCTCTTTGAAGTACCTAGAGAATATAGATAACAGTATTTGATGCAAGTTTCCTGAGTTGTTTTGTAGACATGAACCCAGCTCCCTCCACCCCTCCACCAAATGAAGAAACTGCTTGATGTCAATGAGCACATAGCCCCTGCCACTGCCCCCCTGTGCCCGCCCCTCACCCCCAAATCTGCCCTTTAAAAATGCTTTGCCAAAATCCTTTGAGGAGCTGGAGACTTTTCAGGGTATGAGCCAACTTGTTTCCTTGCATGGCCTTGCAACAAACCTTTCTCTGCTCCAAACTCAGACTGTTTCACTGTTTGGCCTTACTGCGGGTTTGGCACAGAAACTCGCATTAACAGGTCCCTTTGATAGCTCTCAGACTACAGGAATCTTGAGAACAGATCTGAATTAAGGATCCGTCCGAAACCAAGCCATCGGACAGCGAGGAACAGAGGAATCCAGTCTCTTGAAGTTGGTCAGAAGAATCAGACGACAGGACAAGCAGGGGTGGACAGAGGTCAGGGAGCAGATGGCAGATGACGACGGTGGGGGTGGGAAGCACAGCGGTTAGAGCATGAACTCCGGAGCAGCTGGGCTGCAGCGCGGGCTTCTCACTCACTAGCCACGCTGCACTGAGATTCACGCTTAACCTTCCCAATTGCCGTTTTCTATCTTAGCGAGGGAGGGTGGGAATCAGGATTGCACCTCCGTGCCAAGGGCGTTGTGCGGACCGAAAAGGACCATGGCCCAGAGCAGCGCTCTAGCACGCTGGAGGCAGCTGGGCAGAGGCGTGGCGCGGCGACGGCGAGGGAGCGGAGGTGCGGCGGGGGCGGGGCACGGGGCGGGGGGGGACACCCCGCGGGTGGGGGAGCGGAGCCGGGACGAGGATCCCGACGTCACAGAGGGTCGGAGAGGGCGGGGCCGCAGCCGGAGGGGCGGGGCCCGGGGCGCGGAGGTGTTCCCGGGGGCGGAGGGCGGTGACCCGCGCCTATAGCCTACCCGGCCCCCGGGACTGGAACCCGGCCCGCTCCGGAGCCGCCGCGCTGAGACTCTGTGCAGCGCCCGCGTCCCACCGCGTCCCGCCGCCCGCACCTGTCGCCCAGCGAGCCGCAACCGGGCCCCAGCATGACGGACCAGGCGGCCTTCGACACCAATATCGTCACCCTGACCCGCTTCGTCATGGAAGAGGGCAGGAAGGCCCGCGGCACGGGCGAGATGACCCAACTGCTCAACTCGCTGTGCACCGCGGTCAAAGCCATCTCCACGGCCGTGCGCAAGGCGGGCATCGCGCACCTGTGAGTCAGGCCTCTGTACCCCCCAGCCACCACCCTGGCCGAGTCCCCTTTCTCTCCGATAGCTGGGATACCCACACTGGCTCTCTGGTAGCGCCCCTGCAGAAGCTCAAACCACACTCAAGCCCTGGTTCCCCCCTCCCTTAAGCTTGTGGGCGCCCACCTGGGGCGCCTGTCGCACAGTCCACACTTGCCTCCACCCTGCAACCGGCGCCCCTGGGCTGAGCAGCCTTGGCACCTCTCTCGGCCTCCTCCTGGTGAAACCGACTGGCCCCATGGGCACCTGGCCTGCCCACCACACCCAACCCTAGCCTCAAATGGGAAAGTCCTGGTCCCCATGCCTCCCTTTCCATTTTTCTAACCTTTTGCTTTCACTCCCTTTGAAATTGGGGGTCCCAGGTCAGGTTTCTAATTGAGTATCTCCTTGACGCTGAACAAGTCTTGTTAAGCAGCAGCGGGGAAGCCGGGTTGGGAGGAGGCTGGGAGGAAGCCTGAAGGATTTAGTGTCTTCAGGGCTTCAGTGCTGGTGTACATGGGGCTGCAGAAGGTCGGGGTGGGGCTTGAGATGCTGGATTTCTAAGTTCTGTGGTGGCAGGGCTGCTGGTCTGCAGATCACATTGTGCGTAGCAAAGGAATGACAGGACGCAGGGATTCAGGGGGTACCTTCTTGTGAGGCTTTTATGTTACTAAGACAAATACCCTTTGGTTTATTCTGGTGTGCACAAGTATTTTATGTTTAGACTGGTCCTCACTTTAACTGAAGGATACTTGAGTTTTCAGATTGCTCATACTCCTTCCTAGTATTTCTCAAACTTAGGAGCACTTCATAAGCATTGTACACAGTGCTCATAGCTGATCTGAAAAAGCCCAACCCCTGAAACCTGGATTCCTTCTCTTGTCAGTTCTTCATCTTTGGTTTTACAGTTTGGACTGGTAGAACTAACTTAAAAAATTTTTTTTGTCTTATATTGAAGTATAGTTGGTTAACTATGTTCTGCTAGTTTCAGTTGTACAGTAAAGTGATTCAGTTGTACATATACATGTATCTTTTTCAAAAAATTTTCCCGTTTAGGTTATTACAGAGTATTGGCAGAGTCCCCTGTGCTATACAATAGGTCCTTATTGGTTATTTATTTTAAATATAAGTGTGTACATGTCAATCCCAAACTCCCAATCTATCCAAGCTGACTCTTAAGGAAAGAGATTATCATCATTTATTTGCAGATGTCAAGCAAAGTTGGGCCCTGATGGGAAAGAGATTGGGAAGTATGTTAGGAAGGTGGTGTCTCCATTACTATTTCACCTATGGACCTTCTTAATACATGTCTAAGGAGACTTTGCTTTAGGAAACACATTCAATTAAATTCTTACTTTAAACATAACGTACAGTAAGTAAAAGTGTCCTCACAGCTTTATCTGACTTTGAAAACCAGTGGGGGGGGGGCTTATTTAAAAAATGAAGGGAAATGAAAGTAACTCAGTCATGTCCGATTCTTTGCGACCCCATGCACTGTAGCCCACCAGGCTCCTCTATCCATAGGATTTCCTACTCTTTTAAAAAAGAGTGCTTGTCATTTTTGTATTATTTTAAAATGTGTCAGCATTCTTTCACAACCCAAAGAGACTCAGAAACACAAGATCTGCTTTGGGGTGCATCTTTCCCCCCTTAGGGCTTCCCTGGTGGCTCAGATGGTAAAGCGTCTGCCTGCAGTGAGGGAGACCTGGGTTCGATCCCTGGGTCAGGAAGATCCTCTGAAGGAAATGACAACCCACTCCAGTACTCTTGCCTGGAAAATTCCATGGACAGAGGAGCCTGGCAGGCTACAGTCCATGGGGTCGCAAAGAGTCGGACATGACTGAGTGGCTTCACTTCTTTTTTTCCCACCTTACAAGTAACCTCAGATAGTGGGACCATAGGTAGTGGGATATTAGTAGAACCTGGACAAAGGGTGCCAATTTTGGCTGTATGAATTGTGTATATTTTTTAAACTAGACACCTGTAAGCACTAGGTTAGAAAATAGTTTTTGCTATAGTTATAAATTCCTTTATATGTTGTGTGTGTGTGTGTGTGTTAGTCATTCAGTTGTGTCCAGCTCTTTGCAACCCCATGGACTGTACTGTCCATGAAATTTCCAAGGCAAGAATACTGGAGTGGGTTGCTGTGCCTTCCTCCAGGGGATCTTCCTGACCCAGATATTGAACTTGGGTCTCTTGCATTGCAGGCAGATCCTTTCCATCTGAGTCACCAGGGAAACCCTTTATATGTTACTCAACAAAAATTCAAACCACTCAGAAGAACACAAAGGGAAAAGTGAGACCCACCTTTATCCCTGGGGTATCCACTATTCATAATTTACGGGGTTCCTTTTTTTACTAGATACTTCTCTGTATTCATATAAATTTATACATGGATAAGCATTTCCATGTGACTATTTGTAAACAGCAAACAAAATGGGATCACACTTGACATGCCTTTCTGCAGTTTACTTTCTTTATTCAACTCTATATAATGAGCATCCTCCAATGTCAGGACATGTAAATTCACCTCCTCCCTTTTAACTGTTGCATAGTATTCACTAGGGCTTCCCAGGTGGCACTAGTGGTAAAGAACTTGCCTGTCAATGCAGGAGACTTTAGAAAACCAGGTTCGATCCCTGGGTCAGGAAGACCCCTTGGAGGAGGGCATGGCAACCCACTTCAGTATTTTTGCCTGAAGGACCCCATGGACAGAGGAGCCCAGCACAGGCTATAGTTCATAAGTTTGAAAAGAGCTGGACACAACTGAAGTGACTTAGCACACACAGTGTTCCTCTGAACAGCCGGATCATGAGCTATTTGACATTTCCCATATATTTGGGCATGTCACTGGTCTTTCACTATTTCAGAGAGCATTGTACCCATGAAATGGGCATTCCACATGGTCATGTGGATGGCTGACAGAGAAAGAGTAGAACCTGCACATTCAATACTCCCGTGGGAAAGTAAGTTTGATTGTCTCTGTATCATATGTAGTTGGGGAAGGGGCAATAAGATAAGACCTCAACTTGGGCTCCAAATTATGCTTATTATAGGCTTTGATATCCTGGATGAAAAGGCTAGCGTACCTGCAAATAACTTGTTAGTGCTGCTGACTTGCCCTAGTAGGGCATCTAGCCAGAGGGACAAGATGATTGCAGACTTGCAAGAACCTTGTGGGACCAGTTAATGGAGGTCAGCCCTGACTCCTCATCAGGGACAGATCAGGAGTTTAAACATAGAGCCTGGAGCTCTCTCTCTCTCTAAGTTCTAGAAGTTACTGAGAGATGAGAAAGATACAGAGCTTATGCTTTAGGGAAAATATTACATGTATACAGTTAGAATACAATAGAGAATCTTTTCAAAAGAGATTTATTTGGCCACATAAGCTGAGTTTTAGAGGCTGGAGAAAGGTAGGAAGATGATTCCAGGCTTAGCTGCAGCACTTGGGATCTTGGTTCCTACCTGCGGGGGTCTTCTTTTCAGAATGAGGGATCTAGTTCCCTGACCAGGGATCCAACCTGGGCCCTTTGCATTGGGAGCACAGAGTCTTAACCCCTGAACCACCAGGAAAGTCCCAGCAATAGAGATTCTGAAAGATAACTTTTGTATAGTTGGCAAAAATATGTGGATGTGAAAGATGGTGGCCCATCAAGATGGGCATTTGTAGTGGGCAGGCAAAGCTGGTCATAGGGCCTGATGGCTGGGCTGCTGTGTAAGAGAGGTACAAGTTAGGAAGATATTTCTGGAAAAGGTGCTTATTTGGTTTGACTGAAACCTGGAGCCCTTCATATAATGTAGTGATGGATCATTTGTGGATGTTAAATTGTGGGTGCATTGGGGGAACATTATGTGGTAAGGGTGAATACTTTATTTTTGAGGGGGTGACCAAAGGGGAGAGTTACAGGTTTTTGAGTGGGGCAGAGGCATGACTGGAGATTCATCTGGGGCAGCTATGAGTGGAAGTACAGAGTTAGAAGAGGGAAAGTGAAGACATGGAAAACCAGCAGGATTCAGAGCTAGAGGATTAGAGGAGATGGGGGGACCTGGGAGAAGTCTGGATGGGGGCTAGGGGAGAAGGACAGTGAGGGAGGTTCTCAAAGAGCAGATCCTAGCAACTGAGACCAGGGGTGTGATGTTAAAAAACAAAACAGTGAAAATAAAACCAGAATTCCAAGGGAGGGGCTGAGTTTTAGAGGCTAGAGAAAGCTAGGAAGATGATTCCAACATTATGGAGATGCTGAACTTGAGGTGTGAGAGGGGCATCCTATTGGAGATGTCCAGCCTGCAGTTAGTGGCGACAGTCTGGAATTTGGGTATGAAGAAGTGACTTAAGATTAGGCCTCTGGGTTTTGACACATTCACCCTGAGATAGGCAGAGAAGAAAACCAGGACCTGATTTAGCAGAACAGCAACATGGGGGGCTTTAAGAGCATATTTTGGAGATAGATGGAGCTGGGCTCAGATTGGTGGCTCTGCTGTTAATTTCTGTGAGGATTTGATACCATCCTATGAGCACATTTTGGGCTGGCATGAACTTAAGCCAACACTGGGGTTTGCAGCCTTTGAAGCTGCTCTGCTTGGCACCTCTTCTTCAAAGTACAGTTGTCCCTAGCTGTCCACGGGGGATTGGTTCCATGACACCCCACAGCTACCAAAATCCATGGATGCTCAAGTCCCTTAGATAAAATGTCTGAGTACAGTCTGCCCTAGGTAATCTTGGGTTCAATTAACCACAGGTGGAAATTTGTGGATGCAAACCCCAGGATACCCAGGGTGGACTGTATTTCTGATCTGACCTTTGGATGTTCTGGGTTGGATGAATGGTTGGTCATTTACTTCAGAATCAATCAACAAGTCTGGTTACCTTCAGCTTTAGCGATAAGGATTAAATAATAATCTGCCTCCCTTTTTCTTGTGAAGATGAGCTCTTCCCTCTTGGCTCTGGTACATGCTAACTCAAGAACTTTACATGGTCATGCTGACCTCAGAAGGAAAAGGTCTAGTTAGTTAGCAAATCAAGGAAGTCATCGAAAGTTCTGTAAGTGTGGCCCTGACTCCGGTCCTTGTATCTAGGGAGGTGCTTCAGGAATGTTAAAGGAGACTTTCCCAGACCATCAGTAATCATAGACTTTATGGCTGTAAAACAGCTCTAGAAACTGTATGCAAATTTGAAAAAAGAAAAACATACTAATATTTAGTCCAAATTTCTAAGGATTTAAAAACACTGGTCAAATGAACCTATCCTTCTAAAGAGTTTCCCACCATGTGAATTAAAGTGACTTATAGCTGTTTCACATTTTCAGTGAGGTTTATATAGTAAGTGTAAAGGAAGAGATATTACCTGCTGCATGGTGTAGCCAAAAAAAAGAGAGAGATATTACAGACAGCAGCTTCTCAAGTTAGATTTTTCTTCCCAAACTCCAGAGAGTTTTTTCTTCTCAAACTCAGAGAACTTTTGTGTCTCCAGGGATTTAAAAATGAACAGTCACAGGGACATAAACCTTGACAGAATGCTGTGCCACCCTGAACAACTTGGGCTGCAGGGCCAACTAATATGAATAAAATTGAGGTGACATGTCATAAGCGTCTCAAATGAAATAATAGTCCCGGTTAGTCAAATGTGAACTTTGAGCACTTTCTTTTGCTTAGTTATCTGTGACACTGTTCTGCATTGGCTGTCTTCCCAGAAGCTGCCTGCAAAACTGGTTCAGAAGTAGTTTCCCCTCCCCCTCATCAGCCAACGGGTACTTTAGTTGATTCCTGTGGAACAGGCAGACACAGCACCGCACATGGGGCTCCATTAAGAACGGTGATGGCTGCTATTGGCCTCTGTGAACCAGGTGCATCACGTGGGTTAGTCCTCATCCTTACAAAGCCTAGAAATGAACAATCAGGGAGCTGAGACAACCTGATGGAAATCATGTGATTAGCAAGAGGAAAAGGCAGAATTTGAGCCCAGGTCCCTCTGGTGCTTCTCAGCAGGGTTGTATTCCTGCTGAGGGGTATTACGGGTGGGATTCTGTTTTCTGCTGACTTCCTTGGTGCCAGTCTCTGTTCTAAGTCCTTTACTGAGGTCAACCCATTTACACTCCTTCTCCACATACTGTGCCATAGATACACTAAATTCCGATTTTACCAAAGATCAGAGATGCTAAGAGATTGACACAGAATTGTTCAGCATGTGGCAGAGCTGGGATTTGAACCCTCATGGTCTAGAGTCCCAGCTTATGGAGGAAAGTCCATGATGCTGTTGCTTTTCCCTGCTGCTGCTGCCTGTGGCCTTCAGGTTATATAGTGAAGGCTCTGTCCTTTGGGACCTTTGATGGAATGATGACTGATCAAAATGCAGAAGAGTATTGCTTTTAAGGAGCTTCCCAGGTGGCTCAGTGGTAAAGAATCCACCTGCCAAGCAGGAGACCCGGGTTTGATCCCTAGATAGGGAAGATCCCCCTGGAGAAGGAAATGGCAACCCACTCTAGTATTCTTGCCTGGAGAATCCCCATGGACAGAGCAGCCTGGCGGGCTATAGTCCATGGGGTCACAAAGACACGACTTAGCAACTAAACAGCAGCAGCATGTTTCTAAAGGATTTTCTGAAAACTTATGAAGAAAATAAACTCTGTTCTTCAGCTTATTAGTTCCTTGAGGATTTTCTTAGGGTCTTTTTCTTCTGTCAAAGTTGCAGAAGCCTTGGGACTTCCCTGGCGGTCCAGGGAAGACTCTGCACTTCTAATGCAAGGGATTTGGGTTCCATCCCTGTTGGGGAACTAAGATCCCATATGCCAGGGGGGTGTGGCCAAAAAGTAAAAAAAGAAAAAAAAAAAAGTTGCAGAAGCCTTTCCTGCTTCCGACTTTTCATTGATCCATAGAATATGTACTGTCCAGGTCTTGCTTCCCTTCTGGGGAACCCTCATGAGGCATCTTGGGGGAAGCCTGACTGAGCATTTGCTTAGTCCTGGCTCGTCATTCCTGGGCAGGATGATGCAGGGCCGTGTGAGATAAAGCTAACTTCATGTGCTGCTGCTGCTGCTGCTGCTAAGTCACTTCAGTCGTGTCCGACTCTGTGTGACCCCATAGACGGCAGCCCACCAGGCTCCGCCGTCCCTGGGATTCTCCAGGCAACAACACTGGAGTGGGCTGCCATTTCCTTTTCCAATGCATGAAAGTGAAAAGTGAAAGTGAAGTCTCTCAGTCGTGTCCAACTCTTCGCGACCCCATGGACTGCAGCCTACCAGGCTCCTCGGCCCATGGGATTTTCCAGGCAAGAGTACTGGAGTGGGTTGCCATTGCCTTCTCCTGACTTCACGCGCTAAGGTGCACCATACAGAAACCAAGGTGATGGGGGTATTAACTCAGATATCGTCACTACTGAGATGGCAGGAATTCTTCATTCATTGGAATTCTTCATTCTGAAGCCTGTTTCTACCTTAGAGTCACTTTCCTGATCCTTCTTGAAGACCTTCCTAACAGAAGGTCTCACTAAGGGAAACCCTCCTACAAGATGCCTGAATCTTGACTTTAAGGGGCCCAGAATAATCTCTTTTCATTTTTTTTATGCTTCACAGGCAACTGGAGGAAAGATGGGGAAGGATCTTTCTGGTTAGAACAGAGGAGGGAGCCTCCACAGGGGTAAAGAGGAGGATGGAGAGGTGACCACCTGTCCAGGCAGGGAGGCAGGGCCATCACAGAGGTCTGCATGGTTTGGCCATGAAGATGGCCATTTGGGTTCTGGTTCTGGTGTGGTGAGTGTCCCCCACAGTGTTCATCCTGCAGCTGTTATATGGCCCCACCTGACTCCGCATGAGAGGAGGTGTGACCCCAGGGCTGGAGCCACCTTATGACCCTAGAATAACAATGTGGAACCTGGCTGGTGGTCCCAGCTAGATGAGCCAGCTGCCCTGAGGCTGACTACAGCCTCTTGTAACCCACAGCATGGGAAAGACTTGGAGGTTTAAAAAATTACTTGTATAAATGTGCACAGAGCAACCCCTCCCATTTGGAAATATGTGAAAAACAAAGTCTTTGTTCCTTTGGATAAATTACTAACCCAGAGCTGTTCTTTGGAATCATTACTGGCTGGCTTATTTGGACTCTCTTAGGGCTTTGTCATAGCTTCATTTTGTAAAACATCCGAAGTATCCTTCAGCTGGAATTGCTCCCTTGCAGTGAGATCTTCCTTGATCATCTTGATCCTTGCCCAGCCGTCCCCCAGCACCTTGTTTCCTTTTATTAAAATGAAAGCACCTGTCATTTTCTGACATTGTCTTATTCATTCAGAAGTACGTATTGATTTCTTGTTTTCCTCACTCACTAAGCTCCATGAGGGTTAGATGCTGAATGGCACCTTGTTTAGCACTGTATCCCCAACACTCAGTACAGTGGGGACAAAAAATATTTGCAGAATAAATAATCACTCACACAGGCCTCTGGGAAGATTTTGGGTGAGAGGGCTGAGGTCTGACTGCTCTTCACCCATCACACTGAGCCAGGTGCCTGAGCAGGTGGTACGTGGAAAGTAGGTATTTCCCACGCTTGCCTCGGTGGCTCATCGACCTGTCCCAGCCCCCCAGGCCTCCCTGGAGCTGTCCCCATAGGCTAGTCCTTCTGGGGACTGTGCCAGAGGCTTCCTCCACACTCTAGGCTGTGGAGTGACCTTGAAGTCTATTGATTCCTACACTCATTTTTCAGGCTGGAGTTTCTGTTCTCTTCAGTGGATACTTTTAGCAAGTATTGCTTGAGGGCCTACTATGTGATGGAAGCTGGGACACAGTGGGGGAAAACATACCCCTCTGTCCTCATCCTCATGAAATTAAAAGTTAAACAATCATGGCAACACAATGATGGATGAAGCAAGGGGGATCTTGAGAACTCTCCCTTAGTACTGCAGATTCTTAATGAGTGCTGCCTTTAGTGGGCAAACAAGGGATTGATTTAACATTGAGAGTCAAGGGCTGTGCTAAACCCTTTGTGTATATGCGATGTGTGTAATTCTCCAACAGCCCCATGAGGCATCATTGCCCTCCATGTTCATGAATGAAAAGGAGAGCTCAGAGAAAGCAAGGGGCTTTTAGAGCTGAGGGCTGAGCCAGGTCTCTGTCAGGAAGCCCATATTCTTTTCCATCAATGCTGTTTGCCCTTTTGAATTAGTGATGATTTTAATGGGGGAAATGTCAGGCTAGGAAGGAGAGCCAATTGGTGCCGGTAGGGCCGTTGAGGGAGATGGAGGCCACTGAGGGGTTGGGTCCAGCCAGGCCCCAGTTCAACCCAGAATTTGACTGCCTTCCTTCTTCATCAACATCAGCCTCACAGTTGAAATGAGAAAGAGAGTGTGTGGAAGGAGAAGCAAAATCTCAGCTGCAACTCTGATAGATCCCTTGGTCTTTCATTCATGAAATAGGAGTGACATAATGAAAAGAAAAGGGCTCAGAGGAGGGCTGGAGGGATGAGATGATGTTTCCAGGTGGGCGGGAGAATGAGGCTGAAAGAGATGACACTGGAGAATGGGCTCGGTGATAAATGGAGTTACTTCCTGTAGAGAGTCAGGCCAGATGAGCCATTTGGGTGCTGGCTCAGTTTTGGCCAGCCAGAGACTTCCAAGTTATGTGTAGAGAAAATGCATCTTCAGGAGTTGAAGCAGTGAATACCATGACAGTCAGTCCCCAGACAAGTGCTCCCAGCAATCTCAGCCAAGGTGCCCCTTAACACCCACTCCCAGCTGTTTGGCATTATCTTCAATGCTCTTACTCTTTCCCTCTCCACATCCAGCCTCTTCTCATGTTCTGTGCATCCTTCCTCAAAAACATTTCCCCTCCTTTCACTGTTCCTATTCAACCCCAGGCTATGACAACCCTTTTCTCCCCTCATTCTAACAAACTGAGCTCTACTTTGGACCAACTATTTGGTTTCTGGGAATTCCACAATTACTGATTTGCAGGTACCTTGAAGATAAAGTAAGGACTCCAGACTTCCCACTCCCTCCAGCCCCTAGGACTCCTGCTGGAGGTTGTGAGGTACCACCAGGAGGGGCCTGGCCTGGAAGTCAAAGTGAGCTTCTCACCTCTGCTGCTCCAGCTTACAGAAGGTGTCTTAGAGTGAGCTTCCTCTATAAAGTGAGGTGGTGGGATCTGTCAATATTTATTTTCTTTTAGGATCTTGTCAGCTATGAAACCATAGATCCCTTGGCTTAGTTCCCATCTCAGTCTCCCTCCCACACAGAAGGTTTCTTTGCTTGCTTTGTCTCTCACCTAACTCATTGTACATTAACTCATGCATTCAGGGGTAAAAATTGGTTATTGGTGGTGGTGAAAAAAACAGCCATTTTAGGTATGAAGCATATGGACATATAGTGCATAAACAGATACACTCTATCTGTAATATTAAATTTTCATGGGGGATTGTGTTAGAGAAAAAAAAAGCCTCCTTAGGGCCATAATGAGAAAAAGGCTGAGAAACATGAATTTAGCCACAAAGCTGTGCTGGTTATTATGCTAGGCATTGGACAGGTGAATATTGGACAATATTGCCTTCCTTCCAGAAGCCACTCCAGATAGATGGTCATCCTTCTCATTCTGTTTCTCCCAAACCATGTGTTTCCTTTCATTTCTTCTAAATCTTACCAAATGCTCTCTTTTAGTGACTTTATAGATGCACTAACATTCTGGTGTTCATGGCTTATATTTTTGTGGCTTTTTTTCCCTCTAGCTATGGAATTGCTGGCTCTACCAATGTGACGGGAGATCAAGTGAAGAAGCTGGATGTCCTCTCCAATGACCTGGTTGTTAATGTGTTAAAGTCATCTTTTGCTACCTGTGTTCTTGTTTCAGAAGAAGATAAACATGCCATAATAGTAGAACCTGAGAAAAGGGTGGGTCTGCTCCTATGCTACTGAAGGTTTTAATGTAATCATTTTTCTTTCTGGCTTCATAAATGATTCCACTTGTTCAACCAAGCAGGATTCTTAAGACTCACCTTAGATCCCTCCTGAACCACCAGTCATCATTTCACAGATTCCTCCTCACTGCCGTATCTCAAACTGTCCTCTCCTGTCCACACTTTCATCAGTCTATTCTGTTATCATCTCTCCTATGTGCTCATACATAGGAGAGACTCAAATATAACTCATATTTATCTCCACTTCTTTTCATTGTCATGTTCAAAGCTCTACAAAGTCTCTCTTCTGTTAACTACATCCTTTGCTTCATCTCCATTCATCTGGTTTCCAATCCTCACAACCAATCTTCCTGCCAATCTAAGCTGCTAGCAGTTCCTATCAGTGATTCATGCATTGGAATCCATTGGAATCTTATTAATCTTGTTACCAAACTTAGGTTGCTCAAGAATCAAATACTGAGAGACAAAAAGTGAAAGTGAAAGTTGCTCAGTCGTGTCCGACTCTTTGCAACCCCATGGACTGTGTAGTTTTCTGGGCCAGAGAACTAGGCCTGAATTCTCTAGGCCAGAATACTGGAGTGGGTAGTCTTTCCCTTCTCCAGGAGATCTTCCCAACCCAGGGATAGAACCCAGGTCTCCTGCCTTGCAGGCAGATTCTTTCCCAGCTGAGCCACAAGGGAAGCCCACTGAGAGACAAGTGTTGGCTAGAAGGAAAGATAACTTTATTGAGGAAACCAGTAATCTTGGGGAGAAGGTGGACTCATGTCCCAAAGAACAAACTCCCTGCTGCTGATCTAGGGGCAAGAGTTTTTAGAGGGGAGTTTCAGGGGGTTATAGGCAGAGGGAAGGGGCTGTATGCAGAACAGCACAGTCGGCTCTGACAGTCATCTTGAAATCGGTCATGTAGTGGTCTGATCAGTGTCATCTTGATTGTTTTAAGTACAGCTAATCGTCAACTCCAGGGTCAGTTTCTTCCCGTCTCCTTGAAGCTCGTTCTTAAAAATAATTGTGGAAGCTTAATGGTGAGTCTGGTTTTCATGTAGTTAACTTCTTCCACCTGGTGGGGGATTCAGTAGCTGCAAAACAGCTCAAAGGATATGGCTCAGAAGAGAGAACTGAAGGTTCTTGACTTTGTTTAGTTGGTCTTCCTTGATTGCTTTCCTTTGTTTTAGCATTTTCTCACTTCTATGATTAAATTTATTCTTTGGCCAAAGTGTTTTTCTACAGACAAAAGGCAGGCAGAGGACATGGGGTTGGGGAGAGGATCTCTCCTAAGAAAGCCCTACAGGGTCCCACTCCATTCCAGTGTGATTGCTTCTTGAGGGCGGAGAGCAGTTTCTATTCTTTTCTGTATCCCAGCATCTGGCACAACACCTGGTGCATTGTGGGGGATCAACAATAGATTATTGTTGAAAAAGTGAATGAAAGGGTATATTCAGGTTTTATTGAACAACAATCATATAATACTAATAATACCTTTGAGTGGAAAAATGTAGTTATATGGCTTACTATCTTTCCCTGTTTGAGATGAATTGAGGACATGAAAGAGCATAATGAGAAAAAAGCAACAGGAGGTCAATTTAAAGATACTGCCTGATATCCAATCTGACCTTTATAAGAGGAGTGGAGAGTCACATCTGATTTGATTGCTTTATGTCATTCCTAAAATACAGCATATTCCTGGTTTCCTGATGACAGTTTCTCCTGCATTGGCCAGGAGGATTTGTTAAGAGCAAGAAGCCAGGGAATCAGAAAATTGCCTTAATTTGATGCAAAAATTTAAAAACCACATATTAAAGTGGCTAACTTGGAGAGGGAAAATTTCCAGTGGTGTGCTGGTAAACTGGCTCTCTATTAGAAAAAAAAAAATCTTTTATTTGTAGCACTTGTCACTTGAAACTGAAATAGTGTCCCATAATTGATTTTAAGTTATCAACATGACATCACTGAAAATAGAGTTGGGAAGAGATGTGCATAATTGGCTCTTGAGAACCAATACCAATCAGCTCCAGAGTACCACTGAAAATCCTGTTCATAGAATAAATCTTTGGTAGTTCCACTACAGTTGAGGGTTATTTCCTTTGGAAATTATAATAGGAATATGGGTGAGAACTCTGTGTACTGTAACCCCAAGTGTCATCTGTAGGAACTACATAAAAATTTTCTTGTAGACCTTAAAACGGAAAAAGAGACACAGAAATACAGAACAGACTTTTGAACTCTGTGGGAGAATGTGAGGGTGGGATATTTCAAAAGAACAGCATGTATACTATTTATGGTGAAACAGATCACCAGCCCAGGTGGGATGCTGAGACAAGTGGCTTTGGGCCTGGTGCACTGGGAAGACCCAGAGGAATCGGGTGGAGAGGGAGGTGGGAGGGGGGATCAGGATGGGGAATACGTGTAAATCTATGGCTGATTCATATCAATGTATGACAAAAAAAAAAAAATTAATTAATTAAAAAAAAAGAAAAAAAATTTTCTTGTAGACCTTAATGTTGACTTTATTTCACATAAGTTATTACATTTGTGGCTCAGACAGTAAAGAATCTGCCTGCAGTGCAGAAGACATGGTTTCGATCCCTGGGTCGGGAAGATCCCTTGGAGAAAGGAATGGGTACCCACTCCAGTATTCTTACTTGGAGAATTCCATGGATGAATAGAGGAACCTGGCAAGCTACAGTCCATGGGGTCACAAAGAGTCAGACATGACTGAGCAACTAACATTTCCCTTATGAATAAAGAGAATGAAGTGACTAATCATGTTTCTCTTCTTCCTTGACTGGTTAGAGGAAACTCTAACTAAAATGATGATTCATTCAAATCAATGATATAGTAAATTATTATTTAATATTTGTATTTCTCACCTTAATCTAGGCCTCCTATTCTGTGTTTCTCTGCCTAATGATCTTTTGATATATGTTTGTTATTGTTTTCACTCTGTGTACCATCTCATACTTTCTCTGACAGAGTATAAATAAACACATTTCTTGAATTTTCCCTTAGATTCCTTCTTTTAACCTCTTAGTGTATATTCTCTGTTTTGTTACAATGTATTCATTTTAAAAGCAAAGTTGTATTAATATTTTCTTTCTTTTTTGTTCAGGGTAAATATGTGGTCTGTTTTGATCCCCTTGATGGATCATCCAACATTGACTGCCTTGTGTCCATTGGAACCATCTTTGGCATCTACAGAAAGGTAAAATGTAATGGATCGAGCACGTGGTTTGGGATCAAAAGTAGAGTTAAGGTTGAACATCCAGTCCTGTTTCACTGTTGGTGGCACAACCAGACTGTACATCATGAAACCCCATGAGGCTTGAAGTTGGGGGGTAGCCTATCCCTTTTTCAATGGATCTTTCCAATCCAGGAATCAAACTGAGGTCTCCTGCATTGCAGGCAGATTCTTTACCAGCTGAGTAACCAGGGAAGCCCCAAAGTGAAAGTGTTAGTCACTCAGTTGCGTCCAACTCTTTGTGACCCTGTGGACTGCAGCCTGCCATACTCCTCTGTCCATGGAAATCTCTAGGCAAGAATACTGGAGTAAGTAGCCATTTCTTTCTCCAGGGGATCTTCCCAACCCAGGGATCAAACACAGGTCTCCCACATCATAGACAGATTCTTTAGCACCTGAGCCACCAGGAAAAACAAAACAAAACCCTTATTTCTCAAGTTATGACTTTTCCCAGCATTAACTGCATAGTGAAAACCTATTAAGTTGTTAAAAGAAAATGTAGTAAGAGGTAGGTAGGAAGAGATGGTGCATAGCTGTAGAACTGATAACCATGTGAATTGAGAATTGTGAGAATGTGACAACAATAGGGATTATATCAAAACTGTCCTTTAAATTTTCTAAATCAAGTCTGCAAACTATGGTTTCCCTGGCCAAATCCAGCCCATTGCCTGATTGATATGGCCTGTGAACAAAAAATAAGTCTTTGGCATTTTTGAATGGCTAAAAAGAAAATCTAAAGAATAATATTTCAAGACCCATGACATTTATATGAAACTTAATTTTCAGTCTCCATAAATAAAGTTTTAATGGCATATGGTCAGCTCCCTTGTTTACATGTTGCCTTTGGCTGATTTTGCACTACACAGGCAGGGTTAAGTGGTTGTGATAAGGACTGTGACAGTAAAGCCTAGAATATTTACTATTTGTTGGTTTATGGGAGGATTTTGCTGACCCTAAACTCCTTTGCTATAAATTACAGAAAGCACACTGGTACAGCATGGGGATCCAGATTTCTGCCCTGTGTCTCTTCTACCCACATGACCTGTGCAGGAACTCTACCTCTAAAGCCTCTCTTTCCTTCTTTTATTTTAAGTCTGTGTATGGAGGGCTGGGGGTTGGATGTTGGTGGAAGAGAGTTCAAATATACAGACAAATGATAAATAGATGAATACCCATGGGTTCATCATAAAACACAATGAAATCTAAAATGTGTCATCTTGTCTTCAGCCCTCTTGTTTATTTTAGAAATAAAACCTCACAGATGCCTTTGAGGCTGAGCCCTTTTCTTCATCTTAATGGACGAGGCGGCTAATTCAGCTGACCTCCGAGGTTCCTCCAACTCCCCCATACTGGGATATAGAGGCCATAACTTAAGAACTGAGACCACAATTTGTGCTTTCCTTTTCAAAGTGACTTGTTGTCTAGTATTGCATATAATCTCCTTTCAAACATGGAAAGTAGGACCACCATGGGACAGTTTTCTTTCGTTACTGAAATAAATTTTGCATTTGTCTTAGCTGGGAGGCAGTGTAAGTAATTGAAGGTTCTAATACTCATACCAGAGAGACAAAGGCAGGAGTTAATCTATCTTTCAAGTCATACCATGAAATATTCCATTCTTGGTATAGATATGCAGGCATGTAATTTTACCTGCAAGGTTTCAGATCTAAATATTATAGTATAGCAAGAGACCTTTGTAGCAAAATTCTTCATATAGAGGTAGACTTTTGGTTAATGACTCAACCAAAGCTAAAGCAGCATTAACATTTGCCAGCCCCAGTTTCTGCCTCAACTCCCCTCCCCTAATAAAGACCCTTTTAAGGGAAAAAAAATTGGGAAACCGATACTATCAACTAAAAAAAATAAAAACAGCCTGCAACAGCAGCTTGAATTACAAATGCTAGAACAACTCAACAATGCATCTCCACACTCTTCTCAATAAACCTGAAGTGACTCTCATAAAGACTGAGAGAGGTGACGAGTGTCACATTGCCTTTAAGTCATTTCAGTTTTCAAAAGCCTTATTGATTGTTTGAAGCCATTTGAAAACTTACAGGGCATAAATACTGAAACGTCTGATGTTTTAAAGGAGACCTCTCCTGCTTTCTGCAGAGCTGGTTCTGGTCTGGAATTCAGCTCCCTGGTGCACCCACTCAGTGGCATAACATCAGTTGGTAACTGGAATCCGGCAACAGTGAGCTGGTCTTGCCCACAAGATGCCTGGAAACAGGCTCCAAAGGGATCTCTTAGGGCCTGGGGTCCAGTGTTTCTATGAAGTTCCTGCCATGGCACCTCCAGAAGTGTCACCCTGCCTCTGGCTGGAGACATCCAGAAGGGGTAGAATTTTCCTGAGGTGTTGAATGAGTGTTTGTCCAAATATTGAATCAAAATCTGCCTCCCTGTTGCTCATAATGGCCTTTTGTATCATTAGAAAATAAGATTCTTTTACATGCTTGGAAATGGCTTTTTTGCCCTCCTCTCTCTTTCTTTTGAAGCTTGCAAAGTCACTTTAGTTGTGTTCAACTCTTTGTGACCCTATGGACTGTAGCCCATCAGGGTCCTCTGCGCATGGAATCTCCAGGCAAGAATACTGGAATGGGTTGCCATTTCCTTTTCCAGGGGATTTTCCTGACCCAGGGATCAAACCCAAGTCTCTTTAAGTCTCCTGTATTGGCAGGAGGGTTCTTTACCACTAGCACCACCTGGAAAGCCCTTTCCTTTAAATCTTAAGTTAATTATCTTTCATGTGAGATGATTTTTTGACCTCTCTCTAATGTGCTTACCCTCTGTTGGATACATTCTAACTTTCAATATCTGTTAAAAGTATCCAGTCCCCACAACTAAAAGCAGAGTTTCAAAAGTGCTCTAGCAGCTTCAGAATCCAATTCACTTCGCTTAACTGGACACAGAGAGACTTCATAGCCATATGGAATATGGCTTCCTGACATTGACACTTACTAGATTTGTGGGACCTTGGGCAATATAATCTCTTGTTTCCTTATCCATAAGGGGAAGAAAAATTAAGCATAATAGCAATAAAAATAGTGCCTGACACATAAAAAATGCTCAATAAATGGTAGCTATTAATATTGCTTGTTTTTTCTATTAATATTCAACACACAGTTTCACAGCTCAAACCAACTTAAGGAAAGAAAGGAAGGAGGGAAGGGAAAGGAAAATGATTTGTGTATGTAAACTAGAAAGTCCACTGGGTAGTATAGCTGTTTTCAAGGACTCAGACACTCACATAACAGGACACTTTATCTCTATCTCTGTAGCTCCCTCCTTTCTGGTAGAAGAATGGCTCCCAGTAGGTCTGGGCTCACATTCAATCCTTTCAGTGTCTCAAACAGAAGATGCAAAGCTTAGACTTCCCTGATGGTCCAGTGGTTAAGAATTCACCTGCCAGTACAGGGGACATGGGTTCTATCCCTGGTCCCAGAAGATTCCACATGTACAGGGCAACTAAGCCCATGTACCACAACTACTTAGCCTGTACTCTACAGCCCGGATGCCCTAGAGCCCACTGCACAGAGCCCACATGCTGCAACTACTGAAGCCTATGCACCTATAGCCTGTGCTCATCAGTGAGAGAAGCCACTGCAATGAGATGCCCATGCACCACAAAAGAAGAGTAGCCTCCACTTGTTGCAACTAGAGAAAGCCTGCATGTAGCAATGAAGACCCATCACAGCCAAAAATAAATAGATAAATAAGTAAAAGAAGATGGAAACCTCTTTTCCAACAATTTCAACAGGGATTTCACCTCATCAGCCCTGCTTGGCTTGACTTAAGTCATGAGTCCATCTCTCAACCAGTCACTGTGGCCTAAGGCATGCAGTGATCTGACTGGTGAAGTCAGGGTCATGTGCCCACAATTGGAGCTAAGAGTGAGGGCGACGGTATCTTACGGAAGATTAAAGTTCAGTTGTCAGCAGAAGAGTGAAGCATTCTGGCGAGGCAAAATCAGCTGATGTTCACTCCAGATTATACCCCTTCTTAAGAGCAGCGACCTCGTTTTATATATATTTTTTGTGCACTAGGTTGGTACAGTGGTGAGTAATATTGGCTGAGTTACTGGAGATGCTGCCAAATGCCCTGTGAGAACTTCTAGGGAGGGTTGGGTTGTCCCTCTGTGGGAGGACTGTCTGATGACATGACAGCCCCATACCACTTCTGCCTGACTTTCTCCTCCACCACCTCAAGTCTTCAGAATCCATGGTGTCTGTCATGCTTCATATGGAGTGGCATGGGTTAAAACAAAGCAATACCTGCAGCAGGTGGTGGCCTGTGATAAGTAAAAAAAGGTAGGGTCCAGAGGCTTTCTAATTTTTGCCAAGCTTCATGCACATTGGTCTGTGAACATCCACATGAGACTGTAATAGGTTCTTTTTGAACAAAGGCATTCATTGTTGGGGGTTTGGAGGAGGTTGGGCATTAGAAAGGGGTTTGGGCTAGAAAAGAATTCCTCCAACTCTATGACTAGATGGAATTACTTTGTCTTTCTTTTGAGTATATGGATCATAGATAATGTTACCATTTCTTATTCCATGCAAGGAAGTTGAAGGGTTGAGATTATTTGGTGACAATATTTCGGGGAAAAGTGGTTCATTCTTTTAAAAAAAAATTTTTTTTAAAAATTTTTGGCTGTGCTTGGTCTTCATTGTTGCAAGAGGGCTTTCTCTAGTTGCAACAAATAGAGGCTACTCTCTACTTGCGGTGCTCTTGCTTCTCATTGCAATGATTTCTCTTGTGGCACATGGGCTTAGTTGCTCCGAGGTATATGGACTCTTCCCGAACCAGGAATTGAACCCAAAGCCCCTTCATTGGCAGACAGATTCTTAACCAATGGACCATCTGGGAAATCCAAGTTTGTTCTTCCTTGTGCCACAGGCAGACATGGATGATTCTGGATGAGGTGTCTCTCTGAGGGAGTTTTCTTGGTAGAGAACTAACTACTCCAAGCTTCTAGGGGCTTCCAGTCAGCTTATCAGTTTACATACTGACTTTATTCTACTTTGTGCTACACTTGCAGGGCTAAGTAGTTATGATACAGGAGATGTTTAGAGCCTGCCTGTTTTCTTTCCACTATATCACTGGGGATTGATTCCTCTTTTAAGGTTGTACACTGGCAAAATTTGGAGTTTGAGAAAACAACTCAAATATTTGATACTGTGTTTAGTCCATGTTTAGCTGTACTGTACTACCCTGTGAATACAAACCAAACTAAATCAAATAACTTGGCCCAACCCATCCAGCCAAGCAACCAACCAGCGATCTAGATCTATTAAACACAAGGCTTGGAGATACAAGAAAAAAATGAAAGAGGTGGTTTTTTGTGACTCTTCCTTTTATATGGGTAGTTCTTAAGCTTCAGTGGGAGAGTCACCTAAGGTGCATGGTAAAAGGAGGATTCCCAGGGCCCACCTTAGAAAATCTGACTTAGTAAGTTTAGGTTGCAGGCCCAGAATTGCATTTTAAATAAACATCTCAAGTGATTCTGAGGGACATGGTCTCCAGGCCACACTTTCAAAAGTTATGGGAAAAATTACCAGGAATGTGTTTGCTGAAGTGACCTCCATCTCCAGTATCATGATGTGAATTCCCTTATTTATTCTCAGGCCCTAGAATCTGTGGTTGGGGAAGGGATAAATGAAATTTGCAGAAACTGCTCATTTTCATTTCTGTTTAAATTCAAGTAGAGAATTTTCAAGCAGAAAGATTTGTTTGAGGCTGTTTTGAGGACCATAGAAGCCAGTTGTTAAGATAATTATTAGTGACCACTGCTTAGGAGCCATGCCCTTAAGTTGTTCCTTTCCTTAGTATTAGGGAACAAACTGAGGCACTGTCCCAGTGGGCTGTGTTTTTAGTGAAAAACAAAGGTGATTAGAGTAGATGTCATGTTCTAAGTGTAAGTATTGTTTTGTTAAATTTTTGTAGTTGTATTGGTGCTGGTTTGTGATATAAAATGTATTTTTTACTGTGGGTCATGGTTAAAAACATGGAGAGCATTGTCCTGCATGGTAATGACCCTGGAGAGATAGTCTCAGTGTCTGTATTTCTGAGAATTTCTTTGTGTGACTATGGAGCATGTTGCTCACTGGAGTATGTGCCACAACTGGCAGGAGCTCAGGAAATTGATTTCCTCGCCAGACTGGTAGCCGTGCAGCCCAGTTTTAATTTGCTTAAATAAAGATAGAGTAGGCAAGGGAAAGACATTGATGCCTGTAATAAGATTAAATTAGAGGGCACTGGCATGGAGGCATGCTCTTTTTTTGAGAGTGATAATGGAGAAATGAAGGAATATCAAATTAGTAAGATTGAAGGAGGACTCAGATTGGAAAGATGGATCCAGATGCAGGAAATTTGGGTTTTGGTGGGAAGGTCGCTGTGGTAATATAATCAGGATATGACTGGTGTGTGGAGGAAGCCCTCCTCCCTGCCCCTGTGCCCGCCCCCCCCCCCCATCCAGGAAGATGCCCTATTTCATTAGGAGAGTACCTTGATAATGCATCTTGCTAAGGGAGGAACTGCAAAAAGAACCACAAAACAGAACAAAACAAAAATGTGTTTTGTTTTCTTTTTTGTCCTAGATTTCAAAAGATGACCCTTCTGAGAAGGACGCTCTGCAGCCAGGCCGGAACCTGGTGGCTGCTGGCTATGCGCTCTATGGCAGTGCCACCATGTTGGTCCTGGCCATGGCGAATGGAGTCAACTGCTTCATGCTGGACCCGGTGAGAGATCCCAGAGTGGCCGGCGGAGTTGGGTGCTTGGCTGGTGGCTGTGAGTGTCTGCTGTGTGTGTGGCGGTGGGAGTCAATTCCTAAAGGTGGAAGATGAGGCCCATGGAGGGACAGAGATGATGGGGTGGGGAAGCGGGGTAGAGAGATGGACAGACCATATGTGTACATCATAAGAAGATTACTGAGGTGACAAATGGTGTCTGTCCAGAGCACAAGAGGGAGTCTTTGTTTCACAATGAATTCTTTAGGGCGGACATTACTGAGCTAACTCAGATGCCTGCTGGGCTGGGCAGGCCACACGAATGAGTGGAGTGGCTGGGACAGGATGGCGGGTGCTGTGATGGGCAGTGGGGGGCAGCAGGGAACTGGGGAGGTCCAGTGGTTGTTACTCCTTGGGAATAGCGGCTCACTCTTCCATGGCTTCCAGTGTTTCAAGAAACACTGGATTTTTAGAAAATGTTAGGTTTCTGGATGTGTAAAACACTGTGCTAGCCAACTAAAGCACGTTTATAGACCAGATGGGGCCCATAGATGGTCTGTTTGCCACCCACTCTCTCCATTACCAGTTTATTTTCCTGAGGTGAATGGGTATCCCAGCTGAAGCAGTAGACCACCTCATTTCTTCAAAATTAGCTCCCAGATTCATTTGATGTGCATTGCAACATCAAATGAAATGCAAGCTTCAGTGCATGCAAACCTTCAGTGAACCCTTGTGGTTTTGAAAGACTCTGATGAGTTCGAGGAAGTGAAAATAAGGAAATGAAGATAATTTCTTAGTCTACCTTATAGAGGAAACTCCCTCATGAAGAGGAGCCCAAGGTGCCATGAAAAATATTCATTAGCAATTTTAATTTGAGGATAATTTCTTCCATATGTCTATTAATTGGGGTTGTTTATTTACTCTGTTAGATGACAGTTTTAACAGAGCAGATAAACCAGGCAAAGAACTCTCTTTAAATACTTTGCCCAATTAAACTCACCTTTGATATGGACTCTATAGAATCATCTTCAGTAGGTATGCCTTTGGTCCAGTGTCCCAAGGGAAAAAGAATTGAGTTTATAAATACCTTTCAGTTTTAGAAATGTCCTCAGATAACATTTAATGCGCTTTATTTATTTGGTGCATTTTGCTGACAAAGTGAACACTAGGTACCTTTGCCTGCTGGAATCCTGTGAGGAGCAGGCTGCTGGTGGTGGTGGGGCTCAGGGTCTGTGGGTGGCAGATCGTAGAAATTGGAACTCAGGCTGCCTTTGTCCCCTGCACTGTTGCACAACTGGCCTTTGGCTCCTTGGCATACTGGTACTTAACAAATAAACAAGGGTAGGGAAACAGCACTAGTTCAAGCCTCCAAAGGCTGTTATTTCAGGGGAAAACAGTGGCAGACCCAGAGCAAAGTTCACACTGACCCCAGGGATCCGTTTCCGAAATCACTGATGTTTGTGAATTTATCCTCCTGCTGGGCATTTACCTCTTCCCCAGACATTCTTCTGGTGACTTCTCTATTACCTTTGAACTGATGGAAACATTAAATCTCTTCTTGTTTCAAGATTGCAGACGTTATGTCCAGGAGTAAGTTTCTGTGTGTTTCCTACTCTCTTGCTGTCCTCACGCCTAATGGCCACTCAGTGTTTGGAAGAACCATGCAGGCTGGCTACCCTCCTTCCTGCTGGCTCCCCTCCCCATCGCTGACAAAGCCTCTGCTCCCCATGCCTGAGGAGTAGGGGTTGGGTGGGGGGCGAGCCTCTGATCAGCATAGCGCTTTCATTTCATTTTGGCTGACAGTTTCTGCTGAAGACTGCAACAGCTTTATGTGCCTCTCTAGCAAGCTTTAAAGTATGAAAGGCTTTTCAGTCTCTTTTCATGTACAAGAGACTCACCGCCTCCATGGGTAGGATGCTCTGGCCAGGTACCAGGGTGAGGTGTCTGCAAAGCATGGCTTCATGAGCATTTGTGCAATGGCTTCATTTTCTAGACTTTCACCAAAAAATTATAAAGAAAAAAAAAAAGAATCACTCACAACAGTACCTTTCAATGACCACTGTTAATTCTCATCTCTTTTCTCTCCCTACATTCCTCTCTCCCTCCCTCCCTTCCTCTCTAGTTCCAATGTGCTCCATATTGGCAGGAACCAAGCGTTGCTGTGGGAATAAGTGGCTGGGGAGAGATGTGTCCATGGCAGGGCCTCCCTTCTTAACTCTCCTCTCTCTGGAGCAACTTCCTTCTCAGATGGGTAGAGCCTCAATCACTCTCTTATCAGGGACATGTAGAAGCCCCAAACAGTCCAGAGCTCCAGTAGTGATGTGACACTGTCTTCCCAAATTCAAATCTCCAAAATGGCAACCCACTCCAGTATTCTTGCTTGGAGAATCCTATGGACAGAGGAGCCTGGAAGGTTACAGTCCATAGAGTCTCAAAGAGTCAGACATGACTGAAGTGACTTAACATTAACATTGAGAAATCTAAGCCCTAAAGGTATCAGCTTAGTGCTGGGACTTTGCAGAAGCTTGAGTTCTGAGAAACAGTCTTCAGATCAGTGAGCAAAGGCATCAGAAGTTATACATTTGGTGAGCTCAGGGTACTCGGGGAAAATGACATCAAGACAGAAACAAAAACCGGAAAGCTAAGATAAGAGCAGCCATGAACACTGGGTTCCCATCTCCTCTCCTGATATCCTAGCTCTAGCCTGCACCATCTTTTTTTCCCACCAAAGGCACACCTGTCCTAGGCCAAGGATTTCCCTTGCTGGTAATCATTTCACAACATACACAAATATGGAAGTGTTATGTCGTATACCTGAGACTAACATGATGTTATGTCAATTGCACCTCAGTTGAAAAAACAAAATCCAAGCTCTTTGTACTGAAGCATGTGCTGAAGCACAGGTGTGACCTCAGGCCTCGAGCCCCCCATCCCCCCAACCCGATCTGCGACTCTTTCCTGTAGGCCTGGAGGAGACGTCCTCACCTCTCCACTTTCCTTTCTGTTTCACAGGCCATTGGAGAGTTCATCTTGGTGGACAGGGATGTGAAGATCAAAAAGAAAGGGAGCATCTACAGCCTCAATGAGGGCTATGCAAAGGACTTTGATCCTGCCCTCACCGAGTATGTCCAGAGGAAGAAGTTCCCCCCAGTAAGTGGGGGCTGGGGGTGGTGGTGGTGGGGATGGCCCCTGGACTTTGCAGAAATGTGTTGATTCATGATTTACCCTAGAGAGGAAAGGTGGGGGATGGGGCGGAAGTAAGTGAACTCCACTGTGCACTGACCCCTATGGTTAAGTTCCTACTCAGGTACTGGGGACTGGAAACCCCGTCCTGGGACATCACCCCTTTGTCACTTCCTCTTGACCGAAGAAAATCAGGACAATCATGTCAGCCAGGTGAATGACGTCATGGCAATAAAACATGTTCACTTCTGGGGTCTGTGATGTCAGTTGGTAAAAACATGATTCTTGCACCCCAGGCCCCATCCCCATGGCACTGGGTGGATTTCTGTCAGTCGTCTCTAGATTAAGCATCCATCGTGATAGCTCTCTAAAGAGGTTACAAATCACTGAAAACGAAGAGAAGAAATGGCTGGTCCTATGTGGGGAAATCCAATTTTGTCCTATTCTAGCTTGATACCACTAGAGGCTGCTGTGTTCTGAGGAGGAAGCTCAAATGCTATTAGTATGGCACGTGGGGCCCTCGGAGCTGACTCCCAGACTCTCTCTCCTGCTTTATCATCTCTCCTTCCACCTCTCCCTAGAGATGCCCTCTGCCCCAGTGGCACCAGGCTCCTCCCCAGGCCCAAGGCAGACAGCTTCTCCTTTGCCTGAGCAGTTCCTGCTCCTGTGAGATGCAAAATTCACCCTTGTCCCTGCTGCTCAGCTCCACAGAATCCTTCTTCCCGCCAGATCCTGCTAAATGCCTGCCCCACCCCAGAGCCCGAATCAGCCCCATTCTCCTTGGGGCCTCCTTGGGTAAGCTGAGCTACTATGAGATGTAAGAGGCTGTCTCCATTATTCCCATTTTCTGCTTCTTGGGAACAGATTTTCATCACTAAATACACACCTCAAAAAAGGTGCTCTGTTTGATTGCTGAATCAAATAAGCATAGAGGACAGAAAGAAAACTCTCTTTTCTATAACCCTAATTATTGCTGGTCTTCACCTTATAGGACAACTCAGCCCCCTATGGAGCCAGGTACGTGGGCTCCATGGTAGCCGATGTACACCGCACCCTAGTCTACGGAGGGATCTTTATGTATCCAGCTAACAAGAAAAGCCCCAATGGAAAGGTAAATAAATCCCCTAAGAGTGGTGGAGCAGCGGTAGATTTCATTTGCAGCCTAGGGGATTTGACTGAGGAAGAAAGAAGGGTCATGGAAGTTGTTATGCTCTGCAGTAGGGTGCAAAGGATGTCTATGGCATATTCTTTTCTAGATTAAAGGCTGTCCTGGATAATGTCAGGTGGTATCAGGCAAAAACGATCTCTCAAGAGCCCTTCTGTTGCTAAAGATAAGTAAAGAGGTTATGGTCAGAGGGGACTGAAGCTGTTAGTGCTTCCAGTGGGTGTGTGGTTTGGCTTGGACAAAATGAATTCCATTCATAAAGTAAAATGAAACAGTCCAACATCATTACCAAGGCAGCAAATCATATATGTATCCCACACAGAGGTTTTCTTTGATTGCTTTTTCAAAAGGCAGAAAATTGAAATAACTTAGTGAGCTGACATTTGCTGCTTGGAAAATGATACCTTTCTATAGAAGGAAAGAATCTCTGGGGACACCTAGAGCTTTCAGGTGAGCTGTTACTGATGCATTGGTCTTATGCCCACAGGCTTCCTGGAAGCCATGGGATGGGCTGTGCTTGCTCATGCTAGTGAAAGGATGTCCCACTTTTCTCCTACACAGAGGGTCAGTGTGTTTGCTTCTCAAGTAGTGTCCTTTTGTTTCCACCGCCGCCCCCCACCCCTGCACTTTTGTTAATATGAGAGAAGGAACAACAATCCCCATAAGATAGTTATAAATTGATGTACTTCAGATACGATCAGATCTCTGTTTATGGCATGTGGCGTCCAGTTTACTAAGGATGTTCTTATTTACTTAAAACACCACTCTTGTCATAGCCCCCTCTGAAATCCCAACCTATGTGATTAGCCTGCTTTATAGCACTTTTCTCTAATGCCTCAAAAAACTGTTCTTTAAATATTGAGGTCCCTCCCCTGCCCCCTTTTATTTTCAGTTTTGCAGATCTGACCCTGACACCTGTATGGAAATAGAGTCAGGAAACACCTGCAAAAAGCTGTCTACTCAGTAGGCAGACTGCATGAAAATGCATACAATAAAAAAGTTAATATTTAAAAGTAAATGCCAAGATGTATAGCATACTAAATCCCAACCCTCGAGCCTTAGGAGAATTGTAAAAGGAATGTGTACAGAGTTGCAAACAATATTATACTGTTTGGAGGAGCCTGTCTGCTTTCCAGATGTCTGCAGCCAGACACTGCCATGGACTTTAAATGCTTTTAGAATAGGCAAAGGTCCATCCAAAACACACACAGAATCACTCATTAGGTCCAGTCTCTGGGCTATAAAGAGAAGGGAACCATCGTTTCTGCCAAAATGTCATTCAGTCCTGAGTCCAGGTGGTCTGCCTCACATGCATCAGGCAATCTATTGCTGGCTCTTGATGGATGGCTTAACTTAACCAAATGATTAAATTAACCATTCAGTCTTAGACACAACCTCATGGGGGAGCTTTTACAACCTCACGGAAGGTAAGGGAAAGTATCAGTTACCTTGGATCGCCTCTGCACTACTTTGCTAAGGAACAAATTTCTTTTCTGTGTAATATGTTCTGGTGTGAGCATGCTGCTCTTGTTTTCCAGCTGAGACTACTGTATGAGTGTAACCCCATGGCCTATGTCATAGAGAAGGCAGGAGGAATGGCTACCACCGGGAAGGAAGCTGTGCTGGACATCATTCCCACTGACATCCATCAGAGGGCGCCCATCATCTTGGGGTCTCCTGAAGATGTGACTGAGTTCCTGGAGATAAATAAGAAGCACGCTGCCAAATGAAGAGCGGGCCTTGCCCACACCAAATGGAATTGCCTTTTATTTGGACCTTTTATCTCACATAGTGTTACCACATTCCAACTGTTCACCATACATTCCTAGTCATAGAAGTAAAAAGTATAACTGTTTTCACCATCAAATGCTCTGTAATGCACTACCTAACCAAAATGCTAAATCAATAATGCTACAGATGGTCAAGATATATTCTGAGTGGACAGAGAAGAAATAAACATATTCTTCCTTTTTCTTAAAAAAAGTCTTAATTGTTTTGTGCTAAATAATAGTAATAATAATAGCTAATGCCTATAACATTAGATAACTCATTTAATCTTCACAATGACTTTATGAATTAGGTACTATGAATAACCCATTTCACAGATTATGAGATAGAGGACCGAGTAAAGTGAAGTGAAATTTGCTCAGTCATGTCCGACTCTTTGTGATCCCGTGGACTATACAGTCCATGGAAATCTCCAGGCCAGAATACTGGAGTGGGTGGCCTTTCCCATCTGCAGGGGATCTTCCCAATCAAGGAGTCGACCCAGGTCTCCTGGATTGCAGGTAGATTCTTTACCAGCTGAGCCACAAGGAAAGCCCAAGAATACTGGAGTGGGTAGCCTATCCCTTCTCCAGCAGATCTTCCCGACCCAGGAATCAAACTGGTGTCTCCTGCATTGCAGGTGGATTCTTTACTAACTGAGCTATCAGGGAAGCCCAGAGGGCCGAGAGGTGAGGTCATCTGCCCAAGGTATCTAGCCAACAAGCAACTGAGCTAGGTTACAAACAAGGAATCTGGACACTGAACTCGGAGTTACCACATCAGTTCTCCCATGTGTTCTTTTCTGGGTGTGCAGAACAAACCTGAGTAAGGTTGTTTAAGCCCTCCTTGGAACTGGAGAATTGATAAGTTAGTGGTGGTACCTAATGAGATCTAGGGCCTTTTGGCCTCCTGAATCTGGTGTAACCATCCAAGTCACAAATGAAGGTTTATGTTATTACTCAGTGATAAGTTTTCTATAAAAACATAACACTTCATTGAATTAACATATGTAATAATTCCTAAGGTTTAATTCTGTAAACAAAAGGATTCATCATAAAAAGATTTAAAGAAATACAATTTGTTGCAAACAAGTATGTTTTTGCTAGGCTTTCCATAAAAATAGTTCCTCCCTTAGCAGACCCTGGTTCTTTCTAGACTAGAATTCCAAGATTATAGCACATTATACCACATGTTAAATATCTGGACTTTCTTAAGCTCCATATTTATTAAGATTTTGCCATGGAATGTAGGTGGAGATAATGTATATTAATTCTAGTTTGAAAATCCAATGAATAATTCTTCATCCACTCTTTTACCTTCCATACATTAAACGTCGTGTATTTCAATGACAGTATGACAACAACAGGACAAAAGCCTCAGTGCCTGAGCCACTGTCAGAACAGTGTCTTTTCAAATGAGTCAGTTCTTCACATAAGGTGGCCAAAGTATTGGAGTTTCAGCTTCAGCATCAGTCCTTCCAATGGATATTCAGGACTGATTTCCTTTAGGATTGACTGGTTGGATCTCCTTGCAGTCCAAGGGACTCTCAAGAGTCTTCTCAAACACCACAGTTCAAAAGCATCAATTCTTTGGTGCTCAGCTTTCTTTATAGTACAACTCTCACATCCATACATGACTCCTGGAAAAACCATAGCTTTGACTAGATGAACCTTTGTTGGCAAAGTAATGTCTCTGTTTTTTAATATGCTGTCTAGGTTGGTCATAATTTTTCTTCCAAGGAGCAAGCATCTTTTAATTTCATGGCTGCAATCACCATCTGCAGTGATTTTGGAGCCCAAGAAAATAGTTTGTCACTTTCCATAACTATTTGCCATGAAGTGATGGGACCAGATGCCATCATCTTAGTTTTTTGAATGTTGAGTTTTAAGCCAGCTTTTTCACTCTCCTCTTTCACTTTCATCAAGAGGCTCTTTAGTTCTTTGCTTTCTGCCATAAGGATGGTGTCATCTGCGTACCAGAGGTTATTGATATTTCTACCGGCAATCTTGATTCCAGCTGGTGCTTCATCTAGTACAGCATTTTGCATGATGTACTCTGCATAGAAGTTAAATAAGCAAGTTGACAATATACAGTTTTGATGTACCCCTTTCCCAATTTGGAACAAGTTCTAACTGTTGCTTCTTGACCTGCATACAGATTTCTCAGGAGGCATGTAAAATTTACTGGTGAATTCTACCAAACATTTAAGGAAGAAACAATAGCAAGTCTTTGCAATTTCTTTCAGAGAATAGAAGACGAGGAAACACGTCCTAACTCATTCAATGAGGACAGCATTCCTCTAGTACTAAAATCAGACAAAGATATTACAAGAAAAGAAAACTATATACCCACACCTCCTGTAAACAAAGATGCAAAAATTCTTCTTAGTTTTATATTTGCAGAATTCTCATTTTTTATTTTTCTTAATTTTTTTATTTTTTTAAAAAATTTATTTATTTTAATTGGAGGCAAATTACTTTACAATATTGTAATGTTTTTTGCCATACATTGACATAAATCAGCCATGGGTGTACATGTGTTCCCCATCCTGAACCCCCCTCGCACGTCCCTCCCCATCCCATCCCTCTGAGTCATTCCAGTGTGCCAGCCCTGAGCACCCTGTCTCATGCATCGAACCTGGACTGGCGATCTGTTTCACATATAATATACATGTTTCAATGCTATTCTCTCAAATCATCCCACCCTTGCTTTCTGCCACAGAGTCCAAAAGACTGTTCTATACATCTGTGTCTGTTTTGCTGTCTTGCATATAGGGTCATCGTTACCATCTTTCTAAGTTCCATATATATGTGTTAGTATACTGTATTGGGGTTTTTTCTTGCTGACTTAACTCTGAATAATAGACTCCAGTTTCATCCTCCTCATTAGAACTGATTCAAATGTATTATTTTTAATGGCTGAGTATTATTCCATTGTCTATATGTACCACAGCTTTCTTATCCATCTGTCTGCCAACGGACATCTAGGTTGCTTCCATGTCCTGGTTATTATAAACAGTGCTGCGATGAACATTGGGTTACACGTGTCTCTTTCAATTCTGGTTTCCTCAGTGTGTATGCTCAGCAGTGGGATTGCTGGGTCATATGGCAGTTCTATTTCCAGTTTTTTAAGGAGTCTCCACATTGTTCTCCATAGTGGCAGTACTATTTTGCATTCCCACAAACAGTGTAAGAGGGTTCCCTTTTCTCCACACCCTCTCCAGCATTTATTGCTTGTAGATTTTTGGATAGCAGCCATCCTGACTGGTGTGAGATGGTATATCATTGTGGTTTTGATTTGCATTTCTCTGATAATAAGTGATGTTGAACATCTTTTCATGTGTTTGTTAGCCATCTGTATGTCTTCTTTGGAGAAATGTCTGTTTAGTTCTTTGGCCCATTTTTTAATTGGGTCACTTATTTTTCCGGAATTGAGCTGCAAGTGTTGCTTATATATTTTTTAGATTAATTCTTTGTCAGTTGCTTCATTTGCTATTATTTTCTCCCATTCTGAAGGTTGTCTTTTCACCTTGCTTATAGTTTCTTTCGTTGTGCAAAAGCTTTTAAGTTTAATTAGGCCCCATTTGTTTATCTTTGCTTTTATTTCCATTACTCTGGGAGGTGAGTCATAGAGAATCCTGCTGTGATTTATGTTGGAGAGTGTTTTGCCTATGTTTTCCTCTAGGAGTTTTATAGTTTCTGGTCTTACGTTTATATCTTTAATCCATTCTGAGTTTACTTTTGTGTATGGTGTTAGAAAGTGTTCTAGTTTCATATTTTTACAAGTGGTTGACCAGTTTTCCCAGCACCACTTGTTAAAGAGATTGTCTTTTCTGCATTGTATATTCTTGCCTCCTTTGTCAAAGATAAGATGTCCATAGGTGCGTGGATTTATCTCTGGGCTTTCTATTTTGTTCCATTGATCTATATTTCTGTCTTTGTGCCAGTACCATACTGTCTTGATGACTGTGGCTTTGTAGTAGAGCCTGAAGTCAGGCAGGTTGATTCCTCCAGTTCCATTCTTCTTTCTCAAGATTACTTTGGCTATTCGAGGTTTTTTGTATTTCCATACAAATTGTGAAATTATTTGTTCTAGTTCTGTGAAAAATACCATTGGTAGCTTGATAGGGATTGCATTGAATCTATAGATTGCTTTGGGTCATATACTCATTTTCACTACATTGATTCTTCCAATCCATGAACACGGTATATTTCTCCACCTATTTGTGTCCTCTTTGATTTCTTTCATCAGTGTTTTATAGTTTTCTATATATAAGCCTTATGTTTCTTTAGGTAGATATATTCCTAAGTATCTTATTCTTTTCGTTGCAATGGTGTATGGAATTGTTTCCTTAATTTCTCTTTCTGTTTTCTCATTGTTAGTGTATAGGAATGCAAGTGATTTCTCTGTGTTAATTTTATATCCTCCAACTTTACTATATTCATTGATTAGCTGTAGTATTTTTCTGGTGGAGTCGTTAGGGTTTTTTATGTAGAGGATCATGTCATCTGCAAACAGTGAGAGTTTTACTTCTTCGTTTCCAATCTGGATTCCTTTTATTTCTTTTTCTTCTCTGATTGTTGTGGCTAAAACTTCCAAAACTATGTTGAATAGTAGTGGTGAGAGTGGGCACCCTTGTCTTATTCCTGACTTTAGGGGAAAGGCTTTCAATTTTTCATCATTGAGGATAATGTTTACTGTAGGTTTGTCATATATAGCTTTTATTATGTTGAGGTATGTTCCTTCTATTCCTGCTTTCTGGAGGGTTTTTTTTTTTTTTTATCATAAATGGATGTTGAATTTTCTAAAAGGCTTTCTCTGCATCTATTGAGATAATCATATGCTTTTTATCTTTCACTTTTTTAATGTGGTGTATTACATTGATTGATTTGTGGATATTAAAGAATCCTTGCATCCCTGGGATAAAGCCCACTTGGTCATGATGTATGATCTTTTTAATATGTTGTTGGATTCTGTTAGAATTTTGTTAAGGATATTTGCATCTATGTTCATCAGTGATATTGGCCTGTAGTTTTCTTTTTTGTGTGTGTGGCATCTTTGTCTGGTTTTGGTGTTAGGGTGATGGTGGCCTCATAGAATGAGTTTGGAAGCTTACCTTCTTCAATTTTCTGGAAGAGTTTGAGTAGGATAGGTGTTAGCTCTTCTCTAAATTTTTGGTAGAATTCAGCTGTGAAGCCGTCTGGTCCTGGGCTTTTGTTTGCTGGAAAATTTCTGATTACAGTTTTGATTTCTGTGCTTGTGATGGGTCTGTTAAGATTTTCTATTTCTTCCCGGTTTAGTTTTGAAAAGTTATACTTTTCTAAGAATTTGTCCATTTCTTCCAAGTTGTCCATTTTATTGGCATATAGTTGCTGATAGTCTCTAATGATCCTTTGTATTTCTGTGTTGTCTATTGTGATTTCTCCATTTTCATTTCTAATTTCGTTGATTTGATTCTTCTCCCTTTGTTGCTTGATGAGTCTGGCTAATGGTTTGTCTATTTTATTTATCTTCTTAAAGAACCAGCTTTTAGCTTTGTTGATTTTTGCTATGGTCTCTTTTGTTTCTTTTCCATTTATTTCTGCCCTAATTTTTAATATTTCTTTCCTTCTACTAACCCTGGGGTTCTTCATTTCTTTCTTTTCTAGTTGCTTTAGGTGTAGAGTTAGGTTATTTATTTGACCTTTTTCTTGTTTCTTGAGGTAAGCCTGTATTGCTATGAACCTTCCCCTTAGCACTGCTTTTACAGTGTTCCATAGGTTTTGGGTTGTTGTGTCTTCATTTTCATTCGTTTCTATGGATATTTTGATTTCTTTTTTTATTTCTTCTGTGATTTGCTGGTTATTTAGAAGTGTATTGTTTACCCTCCATATGTTGGAATTTTTAATATTTTTTTCCCCTGTAACTGACATCTAATCTTACTGTATTGTGGTCAGAAAAGATGCTTGGAATGATTTCAATTTTTTTTTTTTTGAATTTACCAAGGCTAGATTTATGGCTCAGGATGTGATCTATCCTGGAGAAGGTTCCATGTGCACTTGAGAAAAATGTGAAATTGATTGTCTTGGGGTGAAATGTCCTATAGATAAAAATTAGGTCTAACTGGTCCATTGTATCATTTAAAGGTTGTGTTGCTTTTAATTTTCTGTTTAGTTGATCTATCAATAGGTATGAGTGGGGGTATTAAAGACTCCCATTATTATTGTGCTATTGTTAATTTCCCCTTTCATACTTGTTAGCATTTGCCTTGCATGTTGCAAGGCACCTATGTTGGGTGCATATATATTTATAATTGTTATATCTTCTTCTTGGATTGATCCTTTGATCATTACATAGTGTCCTTCTTTGTCTCTTTTCACAGCCTTTACTTTAAAGTCTATTTTATCTGATATGAGTATTGCTACTCCTGCTTTCTTTTGGTCTCCATTTGCATGAAATATCTTTTTCCAGCCCTTCACTTTCAGTCTGTATGTGTCCCTTGTTTTGAGGTGGGTCTCTTGTAAACAGCATATATAGGGGTCCTGTTTTTGTATTCATTAAGCCAGTCTTTGTCTTTTGGTTGGGGCATTACATTTAAGGTAATTATTGATAAGTATGATCCCATTGCCATTTACTTTGTTGTTTGAAGTTCGAGTTTATACAGCCTTTCTGTGTTTCCTGTCTAGAGAAGATCCTTTAGCATTTGTTGGAGAGCTGGTTTGGTGGTGCTAAATTCTCTCAGCTTTTGCTTGTCTGTAAAACTTTTGATTTCTCCTTCATATTTGAATGAGATTCTTGCTGGGTACAGTAATCTGAGTTGTGGGTTTTTCTCTTTCACCACTTTAAGTATGTCCTGCCATTCCCTTCTGGCCTGAAGAGTTTCTATTGAAAGATGAGCTGTTATCCTTATGGGAATCCCCTTGTGTGTTATTTGTTGTTTTTCCCTTGCTGCTTTTAATATTTGTTCTTTGTGTTTGATCTTTGTTATTTGATTAATATGTGTCTTGGGGGTGTTTCACCTTGGGTTTATCCTGTTTGGGACTCACTGGGTTTCTTGGACTTGGGTGACTACTTCCTTCCCCATTTTAGGTAAGTTTTCAACTATTATCACCTCAAGTATTTTCTCATGGCCTTTCTTTTCGTCTTCTTCTTCTGGGACTCCTATGATTCAAATGTTGGGTTGTTTAACATTGTCCCAGAGGTCTCTGAGGTTGTCCTCATTTCTTTTAATTCTTTTTTTCTCTCCGCTTCATTTATTTCTACCATTTTATCTTCTACCTCACTTATCCTATCTTCTGTCTCCATTATTCTACTGCTAGTTCCCTCCAGAATGTTTTTGATCTCATTTATTGCATTATTCATTATTGTTTGACTCTTTTTTATTTCTTCTAGGTCCTTGTTAAACATTTCTTGCATCTTCTCAATCCTTGTGTCTAGGCTATTTATCTGTAACTCTATTTTGTTTTCAAGGTTTTGGATCATTTTTACTACCATTATTCTGAATTCTTTTCCAGGTAGATTCCCTATCTCCTCCTCTTTTGTTTGGTTTGGTGGGCATTTATCATGTTCCTTTACCTGCTGAGTATTTCTCTGCCTTTTCATCTTGTTTAGATTGCTGTGTTTGGGATGGCCTTTCTGTATTCTGGCAGTTTGTGGTTACTCATTATTATGGAGGTTCCTCCCTGTGGGTGGGGTTGGATGAGTGGCTTGTCAAGGTTTCCTGGTTAGGAAAGCTTGTGTTGGTGTTCTGGTGGGTGGAGCTGGATTTCTTCTCTCTGGAGTGCAATGAAGCATCCAGTAGTGAGTTTTGAGATATCTGTGGGTTTGGTGTGACTTTGGGCAGCCTGTATATTGAAGCTCAGGGCTATGTTCCTGTGTTGCTGGAGAATTTGTGTGGTATGTCTTGCTCTGGAACTTGTTGGCTCTTGGGTGGTGCCTGGTTTCAGTGTAGGTATGGAGGCTTTTAGATGAGCTCTTATTGATTAATGTTCCCTGAAGTCAGGAGTTCTCTGGTGTTCTCAGGCTTTGGACTTAAGCCTCCTGCCTTTGGTTTTCAGTCTTATTTTACAGTAGCCTCAAGACTTCTCCATCCATACAGCACCAATGATAAAACATCTAGGTTAACAGTGAAAAGATTCCCCACAGTGAGGGACACCCAGAGAAGTTCACAGAGTTACATGGAGAAGAGAAGAGGGAGGAGGGAGATAGAGGTGACCAGGAGGAGAAGAGGGGGAATCAAAAGGGGAGAGAGCAATCTAGCCAGTAATCAATTCCCTATGTGCTCTACACAGTCTGGAACACTCAGAGAGGTTCACAGAGTTACATAGAGAAGAGAAGAGGGAGGAAGGAGATAGAGGTGACCAGGAGGAGAAAATGGGGAATCAAAAGGAGAGAGAGAGATCTAGCCAGTAATCAGTTCCCTAAGTGTTCTCCACAGCACAGAACACACAAAGAGATTCACAGAGTTGGGTAGAGAAGAGAAGGGGGAGGGAGGAGATAGAGATGACCTGGGGGAGAAAAAGGAGAGTCAGAAGGGGGAGAGAGTAACCAAGCCAGTAATCACGCTCCTAAGTAAAAATGGGTACTGAAGATTAGATTCTAAAAGGTACAACATTGATAACAAATACCAGAAAGGAAAGATTAAAAATCTAGAGTAGAGGTTAGACTCTCAAAAATACAATATTAAAAAAACAAAACAAAATCACAAAAATTATAAAAAATATATATGAAGTTTGCTTTAAAAATAGGGTCTTTTTTTGCAAGGTAATAGTAGGTTATAAAAATGAAAATTAAAGGAGTAATAGAGGACTTAAAACTTTTAAAACTTTTAAAAAATTTAAAAAATGATAATAGTAAAAATATATCTAGGAATTTCTCTGGAGCTGTTGTGGGCAGTGTGGGGTCAGTTCAGTTTCAGATAATTCCTTGTTCCAGCTTGTACTTCTCAAGATCTATAGGCCCCTTCCAATGTAGTCGGTGCTAACTATGGGTTTTTAATCTGTTGCACCTGTCACTTCCAAAGTGGTTCCCTCTGTTTATTTTGGCTTCTTCTATTCTCAGGTCTCTTCAGTGTCTAATTTCTGCCGTGACACAAGGGGGCGAAGGTGGTCACTTATTTAGGCTCACTTGTTCAGTCGTGCAGTGGGAGGGGGGAACACTGCAAGCAAATATCACTGGCGTGTGTGGGGAGTACTCACGGTGTCTGGGCCACACTGGGTTTGCCCTGCTCACAGCGTGTGTGCTTTCCCAGTCTAGACTGCGCAGGCTCCAGGTTGCTCTGCAGCGGAACCATCTAAGGTGGGTCTGCGTTGCTTGCCCTTCCCAGGTCTAAGCTGCTCAGGTTCAGGTTCTCGGGTACTCCACAAAGGCACACTCAGTTGGGCCTGCGTTTTGTGCCCTTCCCAGGTCCGAGCAGCTCAGGTGACCAGGTGCTTGGTGAGCGCACTCTCCCCAGGTGGGTGGTGCATCTTATCACCTCCCCCGTCCCAGCCACCCAGTTTCCTGGCTGTGCAGCGGGCGTGTCATCTCAGGTGTGCCGTGTGTCTCTTCTGGGCAGCTGATCTCTGGCTGTGACCCTCCTGGCAGATGTCAACCGTCCAGAATCCCAGGAAGTCTTGGTTAGCAACTGGGAGCCTGCTTGCAATTTGGTAGAGGATGCTGTCTCTGAGGCCAAGATTGCCCCTTTCCGGCTCTGGCTTCCGCCCACCTGCCTCCCTGCCTCTGGCGGGGGATGGGCCGGTCTGCAACCGGCTAGCTCTCTTCTGGTATTCGCTCAGTCCTTTGTTCTGCGAGCGGGCCAGGCAGTGCGTTAGGTTAGGGCTTTTTTCAGGATAGTTCTCTCTTCTCTCTCTTTTTCTCCCCTCTCTCTGGCTACCCCACAGTTTGGGTTGCTATCTCACGTTAGCTCCCTCAGATTGCCCTCAGGGCATTCAGGCCCAGTTCCTACCCTGAGCAATGCAACCCATGCCTCCCTGTTCAGCCCCCACTTGATGGTGGCAGATGTGAGCATCTGGGCTACTTCTCTGCTGGGAGTTGCCATAGGCACGTAATCTGTGGGTTTCGTTTATTTATTTCCTCCCAGTTATGTTGCCCTCTGAGATTCCAAAACTCCCCACAGACCTGCCAGTGAGAGGGTTTCCTGGTGTTTGGAAACTTCTCCTCTTTTAAGACTCCCTTCCTGGGACAGGTCTCCATATCTAACTCTTTTGTCTCTCTTTTTATCTTTTATATTTTGTCCTACCTCCTTTTGAAGACAATGGGCTGCCTTTCTGGGTGCCTGATGTCCTCTGTCAGCGTTCAGAAGTTGTTTTGTGGAATTTGCTCAGCATTCAAATGTTCTTTCAACGAATTTGTCAGGGAGGAAGTGGTCTCCCCGTCCTATTCCTCTGCCCATCTTAGGGCCACCCCAATGCAAAAATTCTTAACAAAATATTGGCAAATCAAATTAAAAAATTGTAAAAATAATTATATACCATGACCAAGTGGGACTTACACAGGTATGCAAGGCTGGCTCAACATTTGAAAATTAAGTAATGTAATCCATCACATAACAGACTAAGAAAGAAAAATCACATAATCACATCAATAGATGCACAAAAAGCATTTGACAAAACCCATTTAAGATAGAAATTCTCAGTAAACCAGGGATAGAAGGGAATTTTCTCAATTGATAGAGATTATCTACAATAACCCTACAGATAATATCATATTTAATGATGAGAAGCTGAAAGCTTTCCTGTTAAGATCAGGTACGAGGCAAGGATGTTCCCTCTCATCTCTCTTTTTCAGTGTCATACTGGAATTTCTTGCTAATGCAATATGGCAAGAAAATAAAAGATACACAGATTGGGAAGGAAGATAGAAAAGTGCTTTTGTTCACAGATGACATTGTAGTCTATGTAGAAAATCCAAAAGAATTGATACACACACACACACAAAAAAAACCCTCTTGGGACTATTGAACAATTATAGCAAGGTTGCAGGCTTCAAGGATATTATACAAAGGTAAACCGTTTTCCTACATACCAATAATGAACAGGTAGAATTTGAAATTAGAAATATTTCTATTGATATTGACACCTTGAAAAATGAAACAGTGTAAGTCTAACAAACAAAACCTTAAAACTCTGATGAATGATATCAAAGAACTAAATCAATGGATAGAAAGCCTCAATATTATCAAGATGTCATGTCTTTCCAACTTGTTCTATACATTCAATGCAATTCCAGTCAAAATCCAAACAAGTTATTTTATAAATATTGTCAAATTGATTCTAAAATTTATATGGAGAGACACAATATTGAATGAGAAGAAAAAGCTGGAGGACTGATGCTACCTGACTTGAAGACTTAAGATAAAACTATAGTAATTAAGACAATGTGGTATTGGCAAAAGAATAGACAATGAAACAGAACAGAGAGATCAGAAATAGAACCCCTCAAATACAGTCAACTGATCTTTGATAAAGGTGAACAGGCAACAGCAACCAGGATGTCCTTCCATAGGTGAGTGAATAACTGAACTGTGGTACATCTAGACAATAAGGAATTATTCATTGCTAAAAGAAATGAGCTCCCAAGCAATGAAAAGACAGGAAGGGATCTTAAACACCTATTTCCAAATGAAAGCAGCCAATCTGAAAAGGCTACCTTCTGTATGCTTCTAATTATTTGACATTCTGGAGAAAGCAAAACTATGGAGGCAATAAGAATATCAGTGGTTGTCAGGGGTAAGGTGGCGAGGCGAGATGAAAGGCAGAGCACATAGGGTTTTTAGTGCAGTGAAACTATTCTGTGTGACATATACCACATACTATATCACATATATTATCATAATAGGCGTATGTCATTATACATTTGTTCAGACTCACAGAATCTACACCAAGAGTGGACCTTAAGGTAGATTATGGTCTTTGAGTGATAACGCTGTGTTAATGTAGGTTCATTCTTTGTATTAAAAAAAAAAAAAAGTGAACAAAATACCATACTATTCTGGTGAGTGATGCTGATAACATGGGAGACTATGCACATGTGGTTACAGTGGGAAATGAGGAATCTCAGTACCTCCTCTCAATTTTGCTGTCAACCTAAACTACCCTAAAAAGTAAAGCCTTAAAATTTTTTTCAAACAGCATAGTATCATGAGAATATAGGTAAATGGTGCAGTGGGTACCAAAGAATTAAAATATAAGCCCAGGGACTTCTCTGGTGTTCCAGTGGTTAAGAGGGCTTCCCAGGTGGCACCAGAGGTAAAGAATCCACTTGCCAATGCAGGAGATATAAAAGATGCAGACTCCATCCCTGTGTTGGGAGGATCCCCTGGAGGAGGGCATGGCAACCCACTCTGTATTCTGGCCTGAAGAATCCCATGGACAGAGGAGCCTGGAGGGCTACAGTCCACAGGGTCACAAAGAGTTGGAAATGACTGAAGTGACTTAGCATACATGCATATCAGTGGTTAAGAATCTGCCTTCCAATGCAGGGGACTCTGGTTTGATCCCTGGCTAGGGAGTTCACACATGCTGTAAAGCCGGTGTGCTGCAACTAGAAAAATCTGCAAACTGCAACTAAGACTCGATGCAGATATATAAGTAAATATTTTAAAAAAGAAAAGAAAATATAGGTCCAACATATGCCAGTCCCACTTTAACTTCATTTTTGCATTTGAAGAATGTATACAGCACTTTCTTCATATTTTTATACATTGAAAGCTAGACTTGGTATTACTATGTTATAGTAAAGTTGAAATTGTATTCTTTACTTTTTATCTTTGTTTTCTGTTAACCTACAAAGCTGATGCTTAAGCATCAAGCTGATTTCACTGAGGCATGAGAAAAGGAAGATGTGATCTCACAAAGAAACAGTCCCTATGTGAAGCAGTTTAGCACAGCATTCAGTGGTCAGTGCTCAGGTATATAGTAAGTACTATAGTCCTATGGCAACAAGTGTGTAGATATTCTGACACATTTTGCCATAATTGCATAATTTTTTGCATTACAATTTTTTTTTCCATTTTTACCTGATGGCCTTGTGATAGGGCTTCCCAGGCGGCATAGTGGTAAAGAATCCACCTGCCAATGCAGGAGATGCATGGGACGTGGGTTCAACCCCTGGGTCAGGAAGATTCCCTCCAGCAGGAAATGGCAATCCACTCTCATATTCTTGCCTGAAAAATTCCATGGACAAAGGAGCCTGGTATATAGTCCATGGGGTTGCAAAGAGTCAGACACAACTGAGCAATTAAACACATGTTTTGTTATAATAAAATCTTCTCTGATTGAAAATTTCAAAAACAAAGTAAAATAAGAAACTATGTTGGGATTACATGAGACAGTATACATAAAGCATCTTAGCAGAGTTTTGCTAACAAAGAATAGTCCCTCAGTTGACAGTCTAGAGTCACATTCTGGATCCCTGCCTTTGGGTGAAGGGCCCTGAGGCAGAAATGAGATCATCCCAGCTATTAGAAGGGTCTGCTTTTCTTTATTAGACTTAAGTCTGTGAGCATTTTTCACTAAACAGAGCAAGGCCAGAGATAGCTTTGTGGTCACCAGTGTATCCTTAGCACTGAAATAAATGTGATCTGGATGCTCTTCTCCCTTCCTCCAGGCTTTCACCATAGCTCCTAATGTGTTTCCACCCTGTCATGTGCCCTGAAAGAACTTTGGCATTTGCTGAAAGGTCATCAGCTGCAATCTTAGACCACTGGGTAACTCAAACTTCTGACATTTAAATGCAGTTGCAAAGGGGTGGGATTGCTGCTCCAGCCTAGCCCAGGCTGGAGGCTGGCAGCCCCTGCCTTGGATCCCTTTATAAACGAGTGGTTGACTGCTTAGAGGTGACACCAGCCAATATTCTCCCTCCTATCCTCAAATTATCTACCCTGGGTGCCTGTGATAAAGCACTAGTCTGTTTGTTACTTTCATTTCCAATCTCTTGTGAACAAACACTTTCAGAAAACATAATAAAAGGAAACTACAAAGGCTAATAAGTACATGAAAAGATGCTGAGCATCACAAATTATTAGGGAAATGCCAAAGACACAATAAGATACCATTTCATACCCATGAGGATGGCTGTTATTTAAAAATAAACAAACAAACACACATGGACATCCCTGCTGGTCCAGTGGTTAAGAATCCATCTGCTAATGCAGGAGACACAGATTCAACCCCTGGTCTGGGAAGATTTCACATGCCATAAGGCAACAAAGCCTGTGCACCAAGACTACTAAAGCCCACGTGCTGTAGAGCCCATGCTCTGCAACAAGAGAAGCCTCTGCAATAAGAAGGCTGCATATTGCAACTAGAGAGTAGTCCCCACTCACCTCAACCAGAGAAAGCCTGCTTGCAGCAACAAAGACCCGACACAGCCAAAAATAAAAACAAAGAAATAAATTTAAAAAAAAATTCTTGGCAAAGATGTCTACACACTGGAACTCTTGTGCACTGCTGGTGGGAAAGTAAAATGGTGCAGCTTCTGTGGAAAATGGTACAGTGATTCTTTAAGAAGTTAAACACAGAGTTATCATATGACCCAGCAATTCTACTTCTGAGTATGTACTCTCAAAAAACTGAAAGCAGGGACTTGAACATGTATTTGTCCTACAATGGACATGATAGCATTATTCATAGGAAAAGGTGGAAGCAATCAAACTGTCCCTCAATGGATTAATGGGTAAACAAAATGTGATATATCCACCAGTGGAATATCATTCAGCCTTAAAAAGGAAGATTCAGACACATGCTACAACATGGATGAACCTTGAAAATATGATGCTGAGTGAAATAAACCAGTCACAAAATGAGAAATATTATATGACTCCACTTATATAAAGTACTTAGAATAATCAAATCTATAGAGACCAAAAGTAGAATGCTGGTTGCCAGGGACTAGGGATTGCGGGGAAGAGAGAGTTATTGTTTAACAGGCATAGAGTTTCACTTTACAATAAAATAATGCTTTTTAAATGAATAGTTTTATGAATTTTGACACATGTATAGGTTCAAGTTGCCATCACCATAATCAGGATATAAAACAGTTTCATCAGCAAAGAATTCCCTGTTCCATCCTCCCTGCCCACACCAACTAACCTGGCAACAATGAAGTTGGTCTCTGACTATAGTTTTGTTTTTTTGAGAATATCATATAAACAGAATCATACAGCATATAGTCATTTAAGCTTGGCTTCCTTCCCCTGCATAATGTCTCTGAGATTCATCCCAGTGCCACATGCAGTTTGTACCAACAGTTTGTTCCTTTTCATTGCTGAATATTGTTCTATTTTGTGCATCTATTAATACCACAGTTTCTTTACCACCACTGAGGAGCATTTGGGTGTTAGCAGTTTCTGACAATTATAAATAGAGCTGTCATAAATATTTATGAATGGGTTTTGGCATGAACATACGCATTCATTTCTCTAGAAGAGATGTGACAGTCCACTCTGAGTGGCATTGTTTTGTACAACCGTGGGGGAAACCCTCTTAATCAGATGACGACATTCAACTTCAAAGGAAACCTGGAAACCAAGCAACCAGACCAGTCTCTTCAGTTACAGCCAACTGCTGACCCAGATAGCCTAATATCCAGCCACTGCCCTTTCTATAATTATGTCTGAAGAATTATGGTTGATCTCCCGTGTGAAGGACAAAACTGAATTACTTATAGATGGCAACATGATACATGAGGACCAAAGAAAGTTCCATTCTACAGTCCTCACAATTCCTAGAAACTATTGGGGAAGTAAAAGAAAGTTTTCTTATGTTCTTAAAGAAATTTAGATCCTGGTGATGTCAAAATTAAAATGCTCTGACACAGCAGTTCGTCTTCTCCAGCTGTATCTTATTGAAGCACTGGCACATAGGTAAGGAAGCTTGGTGCAGCACTGTTGGAAGAACAAACATTTTAAAAAAATCCAACTGTCCACACATGGGAGTGTGGTATGTCTCTGTGTATTGACACAAAGATGTTTTGCTGTGGTAGACACTTAAGACTGGATATTCAATACCGGTGTCCAACTCTTGCAGCAAAGCATCACCCATCTGGCCAATGCTACATAAGTGGAAGGTTATTCGGGACAGCAGTGAGGGGTGGTGATGGATGTTTCTGGGGAATTATTTATTTCCTAATAAAAGAGAACTAATGTGGTTGAAGCTGCCTTCTCCTCTCTGAATCTTCAATGTGCGCTAGATGTTCGGAGCTGCAGTGCCCATTTTGTGCCCATGAGATGGTAAGCATGGAGGCAAAAGCCCACTGGCCAAGGATTACAGAGAGGAGACAGAGGGGTTCCTAATGGAACTTTTGACCAGCTATGTGAGTGCCAGCTGCTGCCTCAGAGAAAATATGAGAAAAAATATGTGAGACTTCCCACATATTTAAATCACTCTACATTTTCTATTACTTGCAGCTAAACACATTCCAATTGAAGTAACTGTCAAAGGAAAAACTCAAATTGCCCAGCAATGTGCATATTGTCCTATTTTGTAAAATGAAATTTTACATGTATACATAATAGTGATACAGACATCAAAAAATTGGAAGGGTAATAGTAATTAACCAGTATTGGGCACCTACTGTGTGACAAGCATACCTTATCACGTTAAGCCTCACAATCTGTAAAGGTAGATGTTTTATTGTTTTCACCACTTATAAGTGAGGAAACTGAGGCTTCAGGAGCTTTTCCAAATTGTACAACTAGCAGATGGTTAGCCTGGAACCTGGAGCCAGGTTCTCTCTGCTCCTAGAGACAGTGCTTGGACCACCCTATGCAGACCCCACCCACACCCGTGCCCGAGGTGCCGATTACTAATACTGTGTGTGCTTAGCCGCTCAATTGTGTCTGACTCTTTGCGACCCTGTGGACTGTAGCCTCCCAGGCTCCTCTGTCAATGGGGATTCTCCAGGCCAGAATACTGAAGTGGGTTACCATGCCCTCCTCCAGGGGATCTTCCCAGTCCAGGGACTGAACCCAGGTCTCCCTCATTGCAGGCGAATTTTTTACTGTCTGAGCCACAAGGAAGCCCATTACCAATACAGACCCCACCAGCTCTAACGCAGCTATTTCTAGGGGGTGGTTTAGGGGATGGGCCGTTTCCATAGTGTTTCCTTTTCAATAAGCAAGTATTATTTTTGTTTTGAAAATACAAATGTAGAGAAATTGAAAAAATAAAGAATTAATAAAGTAACTCTGGTGTTAGGCACTGTGCTGGGAATATTTCTTTCTTCCAGATTTGAATATCAACTATAAATATCCATTCAGTCACATAAGCCTTTTGGAATTAAAAAGCATCCTTTTCAAACATACGAAAGGAACCTGGCTAAGCAGATTGCCAATATTTTGTTATGTGACCTATACCCCAGATAAGTTATCTGCCAGTCTGACTCCTGCCCCATGAAGGAATGAAACCCTGCAGGAAATACATGTGAAGAATGCTTTTGAGTCTTTGAATAAGAGTTTTATGAATCATTTTTCTAGTGGCTGGATTTCTCATCTCCTACCTGTTACCAAATGATTGCTTCTTAGGGTCTTTAAAGAAAAAAAGTTCATCAAGAAAAAGCAGGTCTGTGTTCCAGGTTCTATTTACAGCTGACTTATAGGCCTTGGCAGCCTTCAGGTCAGCCAGCCGGAGAGATTTCCTTGAGGGCTCGCCCAGTGATCTCAACCACGTGGTCTGAGGCACTTTCCCTTAAAGGTCCTGGCACCACGGTACAGATTTCTAATCAGCTCTGAAACTGCAGAGGCACTGATCAGCCCTTAGAGATAAGGCTTTCTTCTGCAGTGAGAAAAGAATCTGAAAATTTACCCGCCGCCATGGGGGACAGAAGCCCCTTCGAAACGGACATGCTTACCCTGACCCGCTACGTTATGGAAAAGGGGCGTCAGGCCAAAGGCACTGGGGAGCTCACGCAGCTACTCAACTCCATGCTGACGGCCATCAAAGCCATTTCCTCGGCCGTGCGCAAGGCGGGCCTGGCCAACCTGTGAGTGAGATCCCGTTGCGACCCCGGCCCGGTGGGGGTGGGTAGAGCTGCAGGAGTCTGGGCCGGAAGCTGGGTCAAAAGTATTAACCTGCGCGCCCTGCAGGGAAATGGTCTTTCAAGTTTCTGCCAGGTGTGCTTTGATAAGAGGGCCTTTGACTTGTTTCAGGAAAGGCACAAAATTCTTGGAGACATTCTATGGAGAAAAAAAGCATCATTTTTTCCAGTCGCTGTGTATTCTAATGACAACAAGCTCGGGGGCTTGTTCCATGAAAACATATTAAATCTGAAATCTGTTAGTTGTTTGGTCATGTCCGACTCTTTGCAACCCCATGGACTGTAGCCCACCACTCTCCACTGTCCACAGAATTTTCTAGGCAAGAATACTGGAGTGGGTTGCCCTTTCCTTCACCAGGGGATCTTCCCGACCCAGGGATTGAACTTGGGTGTCGTGCATGGCAGGCAGATTCTTCACCCTCTGAGCCAACAGGGAAGCCCACCTCTGACAAGGTGACTCTTATTTGCATTCTCACTGGCACAAAGCGACCGCCGGGAGACTTGAGACGGCTCCTGACGCCCTGGGCAGATAGGAGCGGTTTTATTGTCACGGCCTTTGCCCATAGTTGTCAGGAGCTAGAAATCATTTACCGAATCTTTCTTTCTCTCATTTACCAAATCTTAAAGCCCGTCATCCATCTCCTGTTCATCATTGAAAGAAGTGTTTTGCTTTTAAAACCAGTTGTTATTTCTTCTCTGTGACTCAAGCTTCTGTCCACTTGGTATGCAGGACGCTGGGAGGTGCTGGCCTGGGAGCGGGGAATGAAGGGCCTTCTTCCACTTTGCTCTCTTGGAGCTTCACCCAAGCCCAGGAGGCCAAGTTCAGGCTGTGCCGCTGATCCTCACAGCCGAGGGTCCGGTTCCAGTCTGTGGTGAAAAGGAGCAGTCTTTGGGTTTCCACTTTCCTGGTAGCAATTCCAATGGAGGTCCTCTCAGAAGATGAAGAGATCTATTATTGATTATTATTATTATTCCAAAATGAAGAAATAGCCAATTCCAATAATTTAAAATATTTATTCTTGGGCATTCCCTGACGGTTCAGTGATTAAGACTCTGTGCTTCCATTGCAGGGTGCATGGGTTCAATCCCTGGTCAGGGAACTAAGATCCTGGCAGCCAAGGGACCAAAAAAAAAGTAAAAAATATTTATTCTTAACAACTTAGCACTTTTAATACCAAAAACAATGTGATAATTATAGAATTTATTTATATTAATGTGAGGTTTCGTGACCCAGTAACCCAGTAATGAGCTCCAAGTCAGAGGAGATTGTGACTGGCTTCCCCTCTCTCTGTGTATTGCTTTAACTGTCTTAGTACCTCGCTTGGCAGTAATGACCGACTCCACCTTTAAGGACCTTCGTGAGTGTGAGCCACAGCCACTTGCCTCTGTTCTGCGCCTGCCTGATGGTGAGCCGGGCTGTGTGTAGAGTAGTTCCCTGGGCTGCCTGCTGAGTGTTACTCAAGTGAATGGGCTCCCTTGTGCAGGGGGCTGGGCAGGGCAGGGGTTATGGCTAATTGCAGCAGAACTCTGACTTCATGGTCATGTAGTGTCCAGAGGAAGTGGACTTAGGGATTGGATAATTCAGGTGTTCCTCTGACTTGGTTTTTCATACCATCTGATTAAAATCAATGGCCCACTCTCGCTAAGGCCTGTAAAAATGTAAAATGGCTTGGATACTAATATTCTCTAACTAACTTGTGGGGCTGTTATAAGGCTTAGTAAGTCCATGTGATGATGATTTTGACATTGCCAGCCCCATAATAAATGCTCAGTAAGTGCTCATTATTTGTTGTTGTTCAGTCGCTCAGTCATGTCCGACTCTTAGACTCCACGGACTGCAGCATGCTAGGCTTCCCTGTCCTTCACCATCTCCTGGAGTTTGCTCAAAGTCTTGTCCCTTGAGCTGATGATGCCATCTGACCATCTTATCCTCTGTCATCCCTTTCTCCCCCTGCCCTCAATCTTTCCCAGCATCAGGGTCTTTTCCAATAAGTCGGCTTTTCACATCAGATGGCCAAAGTACTGGAGCTTCAGCTTCAGCATCAGTCCTTCCAATGAATATTCAGTGTTGATTTCCTTAAGAATTGACTGGTTTGATTTCCTTTCTGTCCAAGGGACTCTCAAGAATCTTCTCCAACACCACAGTTCAAAAGCATCAATTCTTCAGCACTCAGCTTTCTTTATAGTCCAACTCTCACATCCATACATGACTACTGGAAAAACCATAGCTTTGAATATACAGACCTTGGTTGGCAAAGTGATGTCTCTGCTTTTGAATATGCTGTTTAGATTTGTCATAACTTTTCTTTCAAGGAGCAAGTGTCTTTTGATTTTGTGGCTGCAGTGATTCTGGAGCCCAGGAAAATAAAATCTGCTATGGTTTCCACTTTTTTCCTCAACTATTTGCCATGAAGTGATGGGACAGAATGCCATAATCTTAGTTTTTTGGATGTTGAGTTTCAAGCCAGCTTTTTCACTCTCCTCTTTCATCCTCACCAAGAGGCTCTTTAGTTCTGTTTCCCTTTCTGCCATTAGAGTGGTATCATCTGCATATCTGAGGTTGTTGGGTTCCAAGTCCAGTTCAGTTAAGTCGCTCAGTCAAATCCGGCTCTTTGCGACCCCATGGACTGCAGCACGCCAGACTTCCCTGTCCATCACCAACTCCTGGAGATTGCTCAAACTCAGGTCCAAACCTGGGGAAATTTGCGGGCTAGCAGGTTGATGTTGCCAACTGACCACTAGATGGCGGGCGCAGCCCGTGGAAACAAAATGTCAGACTTTCACACTTGATCGGAGGGTAGAGGCAGGATTCTTCAGTTAGGCAGAGACCATGTGTTCTGCCAATTCAGATATTTCTGTCGCTTTCCCATTCAGGGGGCTTCAAGCCCCTCATTCCTCTGCTTCCTCTTTTTTGGAAGATATTTCTAGGCACATGCTCCATAAATGCAAAACTAATCAGAAAGTCTCATATTTTTCTTTTTTTTCTCTGCTTCCTGCTGTAGGAAGAAGGGAATGCTGACCCCAGAATCCTCTCCACAGCTTCCTAATGTCAAAATGCAGAAAAATTCATTTAAAATTTGTCAGTAAAATTTTAATGTTAGTAAAAGCAGTAAGAAGATAAAAGCATTTTCCTGTCCATGATCTAACTTGGAGCAGTTGTCAGGCAATTAGATCTCTTGTGAATGAGCTTCCATTCTTTCTGAAAGGAGAGGTGTTGATGGAGGGACTGTGGGGAGGGAGGGAGATAGAGCAATATGCCCAGTTCCTGCAAGGAGGGTGCACAGGGTGGGCTGAGGGGTAGAGTAAGGGCAGGGTTAGTGTGGTGTTGGGGAGAGGTGTTTGCAAAACACAGAACAGAGAGCCTGTTTCTCTTCCCCATCACCCACAGGCCCCAGGCACCCCAGCTTTTCATTCTCCAGTAGAAGCTGCATTAAACAGGAAAACTGAGTTTCCAGGGTTTGTGAATGCTGTAAATGCTGACGCAGAACAGTCTAGTTTTGTCACTGTTGTGTGTTTGTTTGCTTTTATTTTGAAGCAGGAGGTACAGTCTTTGAGGTCAGCCTACCAGTATCATTTTCCAAGGCAGAGCTCATCACATCAGACATCAAGTAATGGGGGACACCTGTTGGGGAGAGGGGAGATGTTGTCAGTCGGGGAAAAGGGATGGGAAATGAGTTGTCTCCCGGTTTAGGGTAAATCAGTGGCGCTCAACCCTGGCTACTTGTTAGAAACACTTGAAGAATCCTTCAATAAATAAACGGTGTTAACAAAAAGGAGAGGCAGGAATTACTTTCCTGCCATCCATTCTTTGTAATTCAGAGAAGGTGTACTGAGCCTCTGAGCACTGTGGAAACAGGCACAGTGAGTCATAGCCCTTGCCTGCAGTGAGCAGACAGTCCAGCAGGGAGGACATTCCTATGAACAGACTGTGAGCTGCTGTGGAAGGCCTGGTATGTGGTGGGACCAGGGAAGCTTCTAGAAGGGGTTAGGAGGGCTAAGCTGTCGGTGGGCAGAAAGCACTCCCATGGGGTGGGGGGACACCCCATGACTGAAGGTGGGAAGGAGAGAAGCAGCTTGCGGGGTGCCGGTGGCCTCAGGACGTTTGCGGCTGTTGGAATGTGGAAGGCTGGAGGGGAGTGAGAGAAGAGCATGGAGCCCGGGGACAGTGAACCAGGAGTCCATGGAAGGCAGGCGTGTGCCCACGCAGGCTTCCAGAGGCTGAGGGTGAAAGGCTAAGAGGCAAGGCCAAGTGTGGGGCCAGGGCTTCCTTGATGGGGTCTGAAGCCAAGTATGGGGGACTTGGGGACTCTGGGAGAGATGGGGGTGATCTGACTGGCTTTTTAGAAGGTTCCTACCCACGAGGACGGGAGCTGGAGACTTTAGATAGCAATCCTCTATAACCCAAAGCACCCAAATAGAATTTTTACACTGGCACTCTTTCTTATATTGCTTGGTAATGGTAATAAAGAACCAAATTAAATTTTATCCCTAATTTCCTTCTTTATTCAAGTAATGCCAGGCTGCCAGCAGAACAGTTTTTAATTCAGCCCAACAGGCCACTATTTGAGGATAATCAACAAATACTAGAAATTCCAAGGCTGGAAACCCACAGTCCTTTACTTTTTAAAGTTTTTAATTATGGTGATGTGTCTGACTTTATGAACTCCCCCTCCATCTTTCAGGGCCCTGAGGGAGGCGGGGGTGGGGCAGAGCTGTACATTAGTAAGATTGAATTCTATAGTGTTACTGGAGTGACTAGGGACTTGCAACAGTGGCTCCGAGTCACGGTTAAGAACCAGCGCTGTGAGACAGGACGCACTCGGTCATATTTATAATCTGGAGACCCTGGAGCCATGAAGGGAAAATAGGGATACAGGGGAGGTGTCTTGGCGTCCTGGCATGTTCGCTGGAGTCTGGGCTCCCTTCCTGATTTCCTCCAGCTTTTTGCTGTCTTAGGTACGGAATCGCGGGAAGCGTGAACGTGACGGGGGATGAGGTGAAGAAACTGGACGTGTTATCCAACGCCCTGGTGATCAACATGCTCCAGTCCTCCTACAGCACCTGCGTCCTGGTGTCGGAAGAGAATAAAGAGGCCATTATCACCTCCAAGGAGAAGAGGGTACGTGTGGCCGCCGGGCTGAGGTTCTTCTATTCACCATTAGAGGGCGCAACAGAACTGGGAAGAATCTTGGATTGCCTTGCTTTTAGTTTCTGGGATTTTCCTCAATTGCTTAATTTTTGTTTTCCAGAAACGATGGCTTGCATATTTCTTCACTTTGAAGTTTTATGCTGTCTGGTCGAAAAGACTCCATAATAAGGAAGTGATTCATTCAGGAAATATATCAGTGCTTTACCGAAACTTATCAGTGGACAGGGTTCATTTTGGGTTTTCACCTAGTGTAACAAATCCCAACGTTTTGGAGCTTGATAATCAGATCCAGTAAAAAGCAGAGTTCCTGGAAAGAGTGATATTTTTGGTCTTTTACTCTTCTCATCCCCACAATCCTCACCCCTTCCCCAAGGGGGTTTGGTTCTAGCAGAGATTTCTTCAGGCCTGACAATCTGTTAGACTAAAACAGAAAAGAAATTGTAAAGATTGTTGCTCTTGCCTTAATACAATGGTAAACTTGTTTAGCTCATGGCATGCCTGGGGAGGGTCTATATTCAGTATGGTTCCACAGTTTATTTTTTAAAAAATTCGTGGCCAAAAATTCAACCCATGTTCAGTTGCAATACAGTAATACCAAATAAATGTCAGCACTGTTGGCTCTTGTTTTATGCACTGGGTCTTGGGACAAGATGCCATTTCTTTATGATTAGCTGAAAGGATGGAAAAAGTAAAGGCAAATTTATTAAACACTTACTGTATACTGGGGACTGTGCAAAAGCCCTTTGTATTTGTTGTCTCACGTAATTCAGGCTAAGTCACACCTGTTATTTTCAACTCAACTGTCACAGCAGCTTCTGAACATTCTCCATTGTGTGCTTGACATTGAACAAATAACTGCTGAATGCATGCATGAATGAATGGGCTGATTTGGATTATCTACAGGGAGAATGAAAGATTTCCAAGTTTATGGATTCCACTCCCCCACCCCTACCTTCTATTGAGAAAGAAAGAAGGAAGGAAAGAAAGGAAAGACAAATTAAGCTAGGGCAGTACTCATTGGAAAGTCAGGGGTAAAGTAGCTAAGCAGTGGGAGAAATGATTCCCATTTTACTTGATGTTGTGCTGGCAGTATTTAATGAGCCAGGAGACCCTCGTCCCCATCATTAAAGCTCTCACAGAACCTTGTACCTAAGAGGTCTATAAAAAGTATCTGGTGATTTCTTTCTACCAAGTTGTCTGTGACAGCAGTGTGGGTAGACATGAGGGACCTGGTATCTCAGGACCCCACCTGGTCTGTCTTCTGGTCTTCACATCAGAAAGGAAAGGTGGATGCAGCAAAACCCAAAGGAATACTTTTATTCTGCTGTTGCACTTACATACAGCTGCTATCTTAATAAGAGAGGCCCAGAGGCCCAGGGACCTTGTTCTGAAGTTTTCTTTTGGTAACAATGTGCCAAAATGAAGAAAGCCTGTCTTGGGAGAAGCTCGATGTATCAACAATTCAATAATGACCTTACTATGGACTTAGGTAGAACTTGTCCAAGTTTATCTTCAGCTTCTCCAACTCCTTCCAGCACAGTGCCCAGTTCAGACCTGGTTTCCTCTTGCACTTTCAGCAATTCCGAGTTCCCAGTGGTCCCAGGTAGGAGGGGAGGATGAAGCCAGGGTAGGTGGGAGCAAAGATATTTGAGGGTAGATGGGACCTCCATTAGCATCAGCTAATCTATTTATGGGCAAATGAGCTCTGAACTGCACAATTAATATATGTGGATATGCTCTGCATTCCTAAGTAATTGTAGTTTTTGATAAGGATATCCCTTTGCTCTAAATCGCTTTTGATGGGGTGTTACCTGCCAGACTCATCCACTTACAGAGTGTGTTGACTGGAACAGGGTGTTGACTTACACAGTGTGTTGACCTGTGTTGATCAGGTGTTCTGCCCTCTGTGCATGTAGGGGAAATACGTGGTCTGCTTTGACCCACTGGACGGATCTTCCAACATCGACTGCCTGGCTTCCATTGGAACCATATTTGCCATCTACAGAAAGGTGAGCAAACAGTCTGCTCTTTAACACCTCCTTCCTCTGGTGGTTTCAGGAAGGTTCCTGGGCTCGGAGCCACGAGTCTGGGGTTCTAACCTTTGTCCTCCCACTCAGCAGACACACCATGGCAGGCAAGCTACGAACCTCCCTCTGCCTCAGGATCCTCACTGAAGGCCTGAGTTGGTCTTTTCCCTTCACCCTCTTCTCAGTGTTCATGGGGAGGTAGGGTGAGAGGATACATGCGACCTTGTTTTGAAAATCTGGATGCGATACAAATGCCAGACATGGAGTTAGGTTCCAAGCGACATCCGAAGGCCCCTGTGTTCCTTCCTTAGGTATCTCAAATCTTATTGCATTCATTTTCTGTTGCTGCTGTGACAATTCACACGCATTTAGAGGTTTAAAACAACACCCATTTATTGTGTCCCAGTTCTTGGGTCAGAAGTCTGACAGCATGGCTGAGCTCTATCTGATAAGGCCCAAATCTGGGTGTCAGCTGGCCTGGTCTTCTATTGAGAAGAGCTTGCTTCCAGGCTCATTGAGGTTGTTGGCAAAATTCAATGAAATAGTCAATATCCATCCCCTCAGTAGTTACAGTTTTTTGTTCTTGTGATGAGAACTTTCAAGATCTACTCTCACATTAGTTGCTCAGTCATGTCTGACTCTTTGCCACCCCATAGATTGTAGCCCACCAGGCTCCTCTGTCCATGGAGTTCTCCAGGCAAGAATACTGGAGAGGGTTGCTATCCTCTTCTCCAGATCTTCCTGACCCAGGAATCGAACCTGGGTCTCCCACATTGCAGTCAGATTCTTTATCATCTGAGTCACCAGGGAAATTTCATAGCAGCTTTCAAATATACAGTGTGGTATTGTTAACTGTAGTCACCATGCCATCCATTACATCCCAAGGACTTATTTATTTTACAACTGGACGTTTGTACCTTTGACCACCTTCACTCACTTCACCTACCTCCATCCCCTGATTCTGGCAACCACCAATCTGTTCTATGAGCTGTTTTTTTTTTTTCTTTGAGTCCACATATAAATGAGATCACATAGTACTTATCTTTCTCTGACTTATTTCATTTAGCATAACACTGTCAAAGTTCATTCATATCATCACAAATTGCAGGATTTCCCTCTTTTTCATGGCTGAATTTTATGTGTGTGTATATATATACATATATATATATATATATGACTTCCCCGGTGGCTCAGACAGTAAAGCATCTGCCTACAATGCAGGAGACCCGGGTTCAATCCCTGGGTTGGGAAGACCTCCTGGAGAAGGAAACGGCAACCCACTCCAGCATTCTTGCCTGGAAAATCCCATGGACAGTGGAACCTGGTAGGCTATAGTCCATGGGGTCACAAAGAGTCAGACACGACTGAGTGACTTCACTTTCACTTTCATATATATATATGTATACATGTATACATATATATATGCATATTTGAAATAGTGATTTCATTTCCTTCATGTGTATACCCAAAAGTATAATTCCTGGAAATTATATAGCTCTATTTTTAGTTTTCTGAAGAACCACCACACTGTTTTCCGTAGTGGCTGTATCAGTTTACATTCCTACAGGCAGTGCACAAGGGTTCCGTTTTCTCCACATCCTCACCAACATGTGTCCTCTCTCATCTTTTTACTTAGTCCTGGCAGGTGTGAGGTGATATCTCATTGTGGTTTTGATCTGCCTTTCCCTGACGGTTAGTGATGTTGGACACCTTTTCATGTACCTGTGGACCCTTTGTATGTCTTCTTTGGAAAAATGTCTATTTGGTCAGATTGTTTGTGTTTTTTGCCATTAAGCTGTGTGAGTTCTTTATATATTCTGAATATTCATCCCTTATTCTATGTATAATCTGCAAACGTTTTTGCCTTTTCCTTTTTTATGATGGTCTTAATAGCGTCTTAAAACCAACTGATTTAAAAATGAAAAGGAATAATGAAGGAGGCTGTGCATGTGTGCAGACAGGGGATATGTTGGAAATCTCTATTTCTTTCCCACATTTTTTCTGAGATTCTAAAACTGTTCTAAAAAAAATGGAGTCTGAAACAAAAAAAAAGAGGGATATTATTATATATAATATGGGCTATTCACATATGGATTTTGGTGATTTTCAAACACAGAGATATTTTGTCTTAAAATTTAAGTAAAGCACAGGCTTTGAAGGCTAGTCCAAATAACCATAGATCCTCTCTGATTGTATTGCTAAATACGGGGGACAATGTTGCTTAATGGTCTAGTGAGAGAGCAGGTTGCTCGAGCTCTAATTACCAAAAAACTGCAAAAGTAAAGACACTGTAAATAAAATGAACAGGCAGATGACAACTAAGGAAAATGTTTGCAACATATAAGGAATTTACGTTTTTCATATATAAAAAGCAAATCAACACTGCCTGCATACCAAGTTGCCTCAGTCATGTCCGACTCTGCTGCCTATGGACTGTAGCCCACCAGGCTCCTCTGTCTGTGGGATTCTCCAGGCAAGAATATTGGAGGTGGCCGAGCCCTCCTTCAGGGGATCTTCCTGACCCAGGAATTGAACCCAAGTCTCTTATGTATCCTGAATTGGCAGGAGACCACTAGCATCATGTGGGAAGCCCAAAATCGATAATAAGAAGATGAATATCCAGATAGAAAAGTAACCAATGACATGAAACAGGCAACTTACAAAATAAATAAAATGGTCAATTAATATACAAAAATTTACTTTATTAATTATACAAAATGGAAACTAAAGCAAGTTTCTTTTTTTTTTCACCCATCAAGTTGACCAAGTTGAAAAAACAACACTATATTAGGTTTATCAGATTAAATTAAAATGAATGCTCTTGTCACTGGTACCAGCCTTCTCATGGCGAACGGGCTTGCGTAACTCTGTGAAGTTATGAGCCATACTGTGCAGGGCCACTCAGGACAGATGAGTCATAGTGAAGAGTTGTGGCAAAATGTGGTCCACTGGAGGAGGCAATGGCAACACACTCCAGTATTTTTGCCAGGAGAACTCCATGAACAGTACGAAAAGATAAAAGCATATGACACTAAAAGATGAGCCTCCCAGGTTGGAAGGTATCTAATATGATACTGGGGAAGAATGAAGGGCAATTACTAACAGGTTCAGAAAGAATGAAACCGCTGATCAAGGAGGAGACGGCAAGACTGAACATCTGCTTTTTAGTAGATGTTAGTGAACATTACATGTTAGGAATTAGTGAACTAAAATGGATGGGAATGGGTGAATTTAATTCAGGTAATCATTGTATCTACTACTGTGAGTAAGAATCCATTAGAAGAAATGGAGTAGCCCTCATAGTCAACAAAAGTGTCTGAAAGGAAATACTTTGGAGCAACCTCAAAACTGGCAGAATGATCTTAGTTCATTTCTGAGGCAAACCATTCAGCATGACAGTAATCTAAGTCTATGCCCCAACCACTCGTGTCCAACTCATTGCAACCCCAGGGACTGCAGCACTCCAGGCCTCCCTGTCCATCACCAACTCCCGGAGCTTACTCAAACACATGTCCATCTTATCCTCTGTCGTCCCCTTCTCCTCCTGACTCCAATCTTTCCCAGCATCAGAGTCTTTTCAAATGAGTCAGTTCTTCACATCAGGTGGCCAAAACATTGGAATTTCAACTTTAACATCAGTCCTTCCAATGAATATTCAGGACTGACTGATTTCCAAAGAATGGCAAGGAGAGATAAGAAAGTCTTCCTCAGCAATCAATGCAAAGAAATAGAGGAAAACAATAGAAGAGGAAAGACTAGAGATCTCTTCAAGAAAATTAGAGATACCAAGGGAACATTTCATGCAAAGATGGGCTCAATAAAGGACAGAAATGGTATGGACCTAACAGAAGTAGAAGAGATTAAGAAGAGGTGGCAAGAATACACAGAAGAACTATACAAAAAAGATCTCCATGACCCAGATAAGCACGATGGTGTGATCACTCACCTAGAGCCAGACATCCTGGAATGTGAAGTAAAGTGGGCCTTAGGAAGTATCACTACGAACAAAACTAGTGGAGGTGATGGAATTCCAGTTGAGCTATTTCAAATCCTAAAAGATGATGCTGTGAAAGTGCTGCACTCAATATGTCAGCAAATTTGGAAAATTCAGCAGTGGCCACAGGACTGGAAAATATCAGTTTTCATTCCAATCCCAAAGAAAGGCAATGCCAAAGAATGCTCAAACTACTGCACAATTGCACTCATCTCACACACTAGTAAAGTAATGCAAAAATTCTCCAAGCCAGGCTTCAGCAATACATGAACTGTGAACTTCCAGATGTTCAAGCTGGTTTTAGAAAAGGCAGAGGAACCAGAGATTAAATTGCCAATATCCACTGGATCATCGAAAAAGCAAGAGAATTCCAGAAAAACAGCTATTTTTGCTTTATTGACTATGCCAAAGCCTTTGATTGTGTGGATCAAAATAAACTCTGAAAAATTCTTCAAGAGATGGGGATACCAGTCCACCTGACCTGCTTCTTGAGAACCTGTAAGCAGGTCAGGAAGCAACAGTTAGAACTGGATGGAACAACAGACTGGTTCCAAATAGGAAAAGGAGTACGTCAAAGCTGTATATTGTTACCTTGCTTATTTAACCTATATGCAGAGTACATCATGAGAAATGCTGGGTTGGATGAAGCACAAGCTGGAATCAAGATTGCTGGGAGAAATATCAATAACCTCAGATATGAAGATGACACCACCCTTATGGCAGAAAGTGAAGAAGAACTAAAGAGCCTCTTCATGAAAGTGAAAGAGGAGAGTGAAAAAGCTGGCTTAAAGCTCAACATTCAGAAAACTAAGATCATGGCATCCAGTTCTATCGCTTCATGGCAGATAGAGGGGAAACAGTGGAAAGAGTGGCAGACTTTATTTCTTTGGGGCTCCAAAATCACTGCAGATGCTGACTGAAGCCATGAAATAAAAAGATGCTTGCTCCTTGCAAGAAAAACTATGACCAACCTAGACAGCATATTAAAAAGCAGAGACATTCCTTTGCCAACAAAGGTCCATCTAGTTAAGGCTATGGTTTTTCCAGTAGTCATGTATGTATGTGAGAGTTGGACTATAAAGAAAGCTGAGTGCTGAAGAATTGATGCTTTTGAACTGTGGTGTTGGAGAAGACTCTTGAGAGTCCCTTAAACTGCAAGGAGATCCAACCAGTCCATCCTAAAGGAAATCAGTTCTGGGTGTTCATTGGAAGGACTGATGTTGAAGCTGAAACTCCAATATTTTGGTCACCTGATGGGAAGAACTGATTTATTGGAAAAGACCCTGATGTTGGGAAAGATTGAGAGCAGGAGAAGGGGATGACAGAGGATGAGATGGTTAGGTGGCATCACTGACTCAATGGACATAAGTTTGAGTAAACTCGGGAGTTGGTGATGGACATGGAGGCCTGGCCTGCTGTGGTTCATGGTATCGCAGGGAGTTGGACACAACTGAGTGACTGAACTGAACTGAACTGATTTCCTTTGGGATGGACTGGTTGGATCTCCTTGCAGTTTAAGGGACTCTCAAGAGTCTTCTCCAACACCACAGTTCAAATCATCAATTCTCCTGTGCTCAGCTCTTTTTATATTCCAACTCTCACATACATACATGACTACTGGAAAAACCATATCTTTAACTAGACAGACATTTGTTGGCAAAGGAATGTCTCTGCTTTTTAATATGCTGTCTAGGTTGGTCATAGTTTTTCTTGCAAGGAGCAAGCATCTTTTTATTTCATGGCTTCAGTCAGCATCTGCAGTGATTTTGGAGCCCCAAAGAAATAAAGTCTGCCACTCTTTCCACTGTTTCCCCTCTATCTGCCATGAAGTGATGGGACTGGATGCCATGATCTTAGTTTCTGAATGTTAAGCTTTAAGCCAGCTTTTTCACTCTCCTCTTTCACTTTCATGAAGAGGCTCTTTAGTTCTTCTTCACTTTCTGCCATAAGGGTGGTGTCATCTTCATATCTGAGGTTATTGATATTTCTCCCAGCAATCTTGATTCCAGCTTGTGCTTCATCCAACCCAGCATTTCTCGTGCTGTACTCTGCATATAAGTTAAATAAGCAGGGTGACAATATACAGCCTTTCCTGATATACTCCTTTCCTGATCTGGAACCAGTCTGCCATTCAGGTATGACCTAAATCAGATCCCTTATGATTATACAGTGGACGTGACCAACGGATTAAAGGTATTAAATCTGGTAGACAGAGTGCCTGAAGAACTATGGATGGAGGTTCATAACACTGTACGGGAGGCTATGACCAAAGCTATCCCAAAGAAAAAAAAATGCAAGAAGGCATAGTGGTTGTCTGGGGCAGCTTTAACTGAGGCAAGGAGAGAAGCAAAAAGCAAGGGAGAAAGAGAAAGATATATCCAACTGAATTCAGAGTTCGTAGAAAACAAGAGAGATAAGAAGGCCTTCTTAAATGAACAATGCAAAGAGAAGGAGAAAAATGATAGAATGGGAAAAACTAGAGATTTCTTCAAGAAAATTGGAGATATCAAGGAAACATTTTATGCAAGGATAGGCATGATAAAGCACAGAAAAGATAAGGATCTAACAGAAGCAGAAGAGATTAAGAAGAGTTGGCCAGAATACATAGAACTATATAAAAAAAGGCCTTAATAATGCAGATAACCACAATAGTGTGGTCACTCACCTAGAGCCAGACATCCTGGAGTGTGAAATCAAGTGGGCCTAAGGAAATATTACTATGAACAAACCTAGTGGAGGTGATGGAATTCCAGCTGAGCTATTTAAAACCCTAAATGATGATGCTATTAAACTGCTGCACTCAATATATCAGCAAATTTGGAAGACTCAGCAGTGGTCACAGGACTGCTGGTCAGTTTTCATTCCAATCACAAAGAAGGATAATGGCAAAAAATGTTCAAACTACCATACAATTGCACTCATTTCACATGCTAGCAAGGTAATGCTCAAAATCCTTCAAGCTGGGCTTCAACAGTATGTGAACCAAGAACTTCCACATGTACAAGTTGGATTTAGAAAAGGCAGAGTAATTAGAGATGAAATTGCCAACACTTGTTGGATCATGGAGAAAGCAAAGGAGTACCAGAAAAATCTTACTTCTGCTTCATTGACTATGCTGAAAACTTTGACTGTGTGAATCACAATGAACTGTGGGAAATTATTTAAGAGATAGGAGTACTAGACCAACTTATCTGTCTCCTGAGAAACCTGTATGTGGGTAAAGAAGTAACAGTTAGAACTGGAAGTGGAACAACTGACTGTTTCCAAATTGGAAAAAGAGTATGACAAGGCTGTATATTGTCACCCTGGTGGTTTAACTTATATGCAGAGTACATCACGCAAAATGCCAGGCTGGATGAATCACAAGCTGGAATCAAGATTGCCAGGAGAAACAACAACAACCTCAGATATTCAGATGATATCATTCATTGCAGAAAGTGAAGAGGAACTAAAGACCTTCTTGATGAAGGTGAAAGAAGAGAGTCAAAAAGCTGGCTTGAAAATCAACATTCAAAAAACTAAGATCTTGGTATTCAATACCATTACTTCATGTAAGTAGAAGGGGAAAAAGCGGAAGCAGTGGCAGATTTTATTTTCTTGGGCTCCAAAATCACTGAGGATGGTGACTACAGCCATGAAATTAAAAGACACTTGCTCCTTAGAAGGAAAGTTATGACAAACTTACACAGCGTATTACAAAGCACAGACATCACTTTGCCAACAAAGGTCCGTATAGTCAAAGCTATGATTTTTCCAGTAGTCATGTATGGACCCTAAAGGATGTTGAGTGCTGAATAATTGATACTTTTGCATTGTCCTGAAAGAGACTCTTGAGAGTTCCTTGGACTACAAGGAGATCAAATCAGTCAATTCTAAAGGAAATCGACCCTGAATATTCGTTGGGAGGACTGATGCTGAAGCTAAAACTCTAATACTTTGGCCACCTGATGGTAAGAGCAGACTCATTGGAAAAGACCCTGATGATTGAGAAAGATTGAGAGCAAAAGGAGAAGAGGGTGGCAAAGGATGAGATGGTTAGAAAGCATCACTGACTCAATGGACATGAATATAAGCAAACTCGGGGAGATAGTGGAGGATGGAGGGGCCTGGCATGCTGCAGGCCATGGAGTTTCAAAAAGTGGGATACGACTTAGTGACTGACCACCACCACCAACAAACCATAAGTTTATTTTTCATGTCTGTAACTCTGTTTCTGCTTATATGTGAAATCTACCAAAAAAAAAAAAAAAAAAAAGAGTGGGCTTCCCTGGTGGCTCAGATGGTAAAGAATCTGCCTGCAATTCAGGAGACCTGGGTTCAATCCCTGGGTCAGGAATTTGCCTTGGAGAAGGAAATGGCCACCCACTCCAGTATTCTTGCCTGGGAAATCCCATGGACAGAGGAGCCTGGCAGGCTACCATCCATGGGGTCGCAAAGATTCAGACATGACTGAGCGACTAACACACACATTAAAAAAAAAGAGTACAAATAAATTTATTTACAAAGTGGTGGCTTCTCTTATTGTGCAGCATGGTGTCTAGACGAGTGGGCTCAGTAGTTGCAGCCCTGAGCTATAGAACATGGGTCCAGTACTTGTGGCACATGGGCTTAGTTCTTCCGAGACATGTGGGATCTTTTTGGAACAGAGATCGAACTGGTGTCCTCTGCACTGACAGGCAGATTTGCATTTACACCACCAGGGAAGTCCTAAAACTTAATCTTTTATTGTTTTTTCTTGGCCCTGCCACACAACTTGTGGAATCTCAGTTCCCTGACCAGAGATTGAACCTGGGCCGTTACAGTGAAAGCCTGGAATCGTAACCACTAAGCCACCAGGGAACTCCCTAAACATAAAACTTTAAAAAAATTATAGTAAAACATAAGATAAAAATCTCTAGGAATTAGGGCTTAAGTTCTTAGACCTAATTCCAAAATCATCCATAAAATTTTTAAAAATGATAGTTGGATTTCATTAAAATTAAAAACTTTTGCTTTGCCAAGAGCTCTTTTAAGGGGATGAGTATAAAAACTATAGAGATTATTTGTAAACCACATGCCTGACAAAGGACTCATACCTAGAATATAAAAGAACTTTCAAAACTCAACTGTAAAAATGCCAGGCAATTCACTTAGAATGTGAAGAGACATGTCACAGAACAGGTAAGGTAAATTTTTTGGCAAATAAGCACATGAAAAATGTCCAACATCACAAGTCATTCAGCTCAGTTCACTTCAGTCGCTCAGTCGTGTCTGACTCTTTGCGACCCCATGAATCGCAGCACGCCAGGCCTCCCTGTCCATCACCAACTCCCGGAGTTTACTCAAACTCATGCCCATCGAGTCGGTGATGCTATCCAGCCATCTTCTCCTCTGTCGTCCCCTTCTCCTCCTGCCCCCAGTCCCTCCCAGCATCAGGGTCTTTTCCAATGAGTCAACTCTTCGCATGAGGTGGCCAAAGTATTGGAGTTTCAGCTTCACCATCAGTCCTTCCAATGAACACCCAGGACTGGTCTCCTTTAGGATGGACTGGTTGTTAGGAAAATGCAAATTAGAAAATGCAAATTAAGTGCTGTATCTTTATGTGATGGTGTGCACATAATCTACTCATGTTAAAATGCCATAGAGCTATACATGCACTTAATACCAACCTCAGTTCCTGGTTTTAATATTGTACTATCATAAAATATATAAAATGTAACTATTTGAGGAAATTGGGTGAAAGGTACACAAGATCTCTCTGTATTATCTGTGCAACCTCCTGTGGATCTATAATTATTTTTAAGTAAAAACTTAAAAGAAATTTTTTAAAAATTTATTTTATTTTTGGTTGTGCTGGGTCTTCATTGTTGTGTGAAGGCTTTGTCTAGTTGCTGCAAGAGGGAGCTACTCTCCAGTTGCAGTGTGCAGGCTTCTTGTTGTTGTGGCTTCTCGTGTTGCAGTGCACACGGGGCCTAGGGTACGCAGGCTTCAGTAGTTGCGGCTTGCCGGCTCTAAAATGTGGGCTCAGTAGTTGTGATGCATGGGTTTAAGTTGCCTGGTGGCATGTGGAATCTTCCCGTGCAACCTGTGTCCCCAGGATTGGCAGGCAGACTCTTAACCACTGGATCACCAGGGAGTCAAAAAATGTTTTTTAAATTTAGGAAAAACCTAAACTTTAAGTGACAGAGATTGATTAAATTTGGGGTGTCCATACAATAGACTATTCAGCATACTGGTGAAAAAGTATATATGAGTGTGAATAAATTTGCTTGTGTTTATGTGTGTATGAACTGAATGCAACAACCACGGGCCGGATTGCACTGAGGTAGGAAAGCAGATGTAAACAAGACAGTCAGCACTGCCAGCATGGAGCTTACAGTCTATTTAGGAAGCCGGACATCAATCACGCTAATGAGTTATATTGGGAGCATCAGAGGAAAAGCACTGAGTACCCAGAAGACCAAACCTTGAAGTCTGGGAAGGCTTCTATGGGGAAGCTGATGTTTTACCTGAGACTTGAAGGCTGAGTATGAGTTCCTTAGGTAAAGGGTATGGGAGAAAGGAGAGAGCCATTCTGAGTAGGAACACATGCACAGGCAGAGTCCTGGAGCTCACATGCAGGATGGAATGTTCAAGAAGAGAAAATAAGCTTGGTGAGCCAGGGCCTGGGTTTAGAGAGGGAGAGGATGGTGTTGGACAAGGCTGGTCAGCCAGCAGGGGTCAGGTCTTGGAAGACCTGGTAAAAGGAGTTAGGAATATTGGACCCAAGGCAGTGGGAAGTCAGTGAAGTGTTTCGAGAAGTAAAGGGCCATAGGTGAGGGCAGGGTGAGGATGAAGTCAGGGGACCAGACAGAAGGTGGTGGTTTGTTCAGACGAAGTAATGGTGGGGGTGGATAGAGAGGAAGGCATGGTCCTGGGGAGAGAGCTAGCAGGACTGACTGGACTGAATGATTGAAAGGCTATGGATGAGGGTGAGGAGGATGGTCAGGAGATGGTGGGGAGGGTGACACTGAAGTTGCTCCAGGAACCATTTGTCAAGATGGGCAGCAGTGGGAGAAAATCAGGGATTTGGGGAGGGGTGAGTGAGAAGGGGCAGATAAGTCCATCTCAGACGTGTTAAGGTTGAGGCATCTGTGGAATACCTGAGCAGGAATGTCTGGTGGGCAGGTGGCTCCAAGGCTGGGCTATCAGGGGAGATGGAGCTGTAGGTCTGGGAGGCAGCATCTGTGTGGGGCTTAGAGTTTTGGCTGCAGGTGAGATGGCCAAGAATTGTGTGGAATATAAAGAGAAGAGAGCTTTATTAGTTAGGACTCTGTTATAAATGTCAGGGATGAGTCAAGAAACCTCAAAGCTTCAGAGAGGGACTGAACCAGAGAAGGTCAGGCCAGGAGAGCTTTTTCCCTTGAAGTCTCTCATCTCACCTTCCCAGTTTTCTCTTGTTCTTTAGCCAGTGGCAGAGGAAAGATGGTCACCCCATAACTTCTATGTGGATATTCATCAGAATGCTGTAGCCCCAAACAGATTTCTGGAGCATAGAGTGGGCCAGTTGGAGTCACCACATTCCACAAGGTGGCAATGAAGAAAGTTCTTTAGATGTTCTGGCTGGGTATTCTGAGTGCTGGGAAGAACCAGGAGCAGCACTGATGTTTCAAAGGTCAGAAGAAGGGGAGTTGGCAAAAGCAAAGAGAAGGCATATGGAGAGTCTTAGAAAGAAATTCAGAAAAGAGGGAAGTGGACAGAAGCTCAGGAGAGACACATCTCACGAATGAGACAGGAGCTACTGGATCCAGTGCTACCAAGAAGCAGCGTAAGAGGAAGACTGGTAAGAGAAAGAGGTATGCCCAATTTAGTTGCAGCCTGCAGTGAGGACAGGAGAAGGGAGATAACCAGTGTAGGCAGATGTTCTCCATTCCAGAACCTAGATGAAGACAGAGATGGGGCAATAGCTGGAGGGAAGCCCTGGGTCTAGAAGGTATTATTTAAATTTTTCTAAGGCCAGTGAACTAAAGAGCCCTTGATGAAAATGAAAGAGGAGAGTGAAAAAGTTGACTTAAAACTCAACTTTCAGAAAACTAAGATCATGGCATCAGGTCCCATCCCTTCATGGCAAATAGATGGGGAAACAATGGAAACAGTATGAGATTTTACTTTGGGGGGCTCCAAAATCACTGCAGATGCTGACTGCAGCCATGAAATTAAAAGATACTTTCTCACTGTAAGAAAAGCTATGACCAACCTAGACAGCATATTAAAAAGCAGAGACATTACTTTGCCAACAAAGGTCCATCTAGTCAAAGCTATGGTTTTTCCAGTAGTCATGTATGGATGTGAGAGTTGGACTATAAAGAAAGCTGAGCACCTAAGAATTGATGATTTGAACTGTGGTGTTGGAGAACACCCTTGAGAGTCCCTTGGACAGCAAGGAGATCCAACCAGTCGATCCTAAAGGAGATCAGTCCTGAATATTCATTGGAAGGACTGATGCTGAAGCTGTACTCCAATACTTTGGCCACCTGATGTGAAGAACTGATTCATTGGAAAAGACCCTGATGGTGGGAAAGATTGCAGGCAGGAGGAGAAGAGGACGACAGAGGATGAGATGGCTGGATGGCATCACCGACTCAATGGACATGAGTTTGAGCAAGCTCTGGGAGTTGGTGATGGACAGGGAGGCCTGGTGTGCTGCAGTCCATGGGGTCACAAAGAGTTGAACATGACTGAGAGACTGAACTAAACTGAAGGCCAGTGAGGTCTATTTGTAACTCAAAGCCAGAGGAGCCAAAGGGGGAGGAGTGGTTCTTTTCAAGCCCCAGTGCAGAGTCTAGAGGATCAAGGACAAGGTGTGCTGCCAAGTGGAGGCTGCAGGATCACAGCTCTGAGAAAGAATAGGCTCTAGTTTGGGAGAAATCAGAGAATAGAACTCTGGTTTCATACACAGAAAATGTAATCCTTCTGATGACTAAATGAAGATATTTCAGAAACTTCAATGGGGAAGACTAAAGATTTTTAATAAAAAATCCAATTCTGCATTTGACTTCCACCTTGCTGAAAGTCCTTAGGAGATCATGCTGTAGAGCAGTAGCCTCACACTTTAGTGTGGAAGGTTGATTCTGGGGGCCCAGGGTTTCTGATTCTGTAGGCCTGGGGTGAGGTTCAGGAATTTGCATTTCAAAGATCCCAGGTGATAATGCTGCTGCTTGGCCACATTGAGAATCATTTCTCTAGAGCCTGGTTCTCAGAATCTGTATGTGGCCTAGGAATCTGGAAGTAAAGTGAATTTATTGAGTACATGTGCAAGTTGGATGAAATGTATCTAGCTGCAAGAAAAAAAGAGTATTAGAAAGAATGCAGGATTGTGAAAGTAAGGAAAAATATTAAAGGGAATATACAGGTTTGATTTTTTAATTAATGGTTTTTGTAGTCCTGAGGAAATATGAAAATAACAAAAATATTAAAAGGAATGTGGCATCTTTAAAGAAGGATAAAATTTGGTGTAAAGATAAAGGCCCTGGGGGAATCCCTGATAGTCCAGTGGTTAGGACTCTGTGCTTTCACTGCCAAGCATGGGGGTTCAATCAGAAGCTGCACAGCATGGCCAAAAAAAGAAAAGTCATTGTGATTTTACTAGTCAACAGCAAACTTGGCCCCATATTCCATGTGATGTTGCAAAGAATGCTGGCTTCCCACCAAGAGACTTGGGTCAAGCCCCAGCTTTATCACTGGCTGGTTTCAAGATGCTGTGTACCTTTCTGACCTCCATCTCTCCTCTTTCAGAAGAAGAGAAAAGTTCTCTTTGAAAAATTCTCTTTCAAAAAAATTTTATAGAGCCTCTTCATTGTTTCATAAAACATAATGTGAAAGTGCTGTGCCATAGGGAAGCAAAATTTTCCACCCCAAAAAGTGTCTCCATGGCATGAAAATTCATTCAGGCTGATTATTTTTAAGGCCCAAAAGACTCAGGAAGAACCTTTAATCTACCCCTCAGTTGCCTAAAACAATGTGGATAGTGAGACCTTGTTTCCGGAAGGGAGCTATTACCATCAATATTATAGTGTGAAACTAGGCTTGTAGATTGGCAAGAACTTAGCAGAGTCTGTTTGTTAGAATTGCACTCTGTATCTGCAGGGTCCAGGGAACATTTATTTACCAAACATTTGCTTTTCCATCTCCATGTGAATTGCCTTCCTCACCTTTGAAGTCCCAAGCCACTACCTCCAACATCCTCTTTTGTCTTTAGCTGGTGATGAGGGCTTTAGACATTTTGGCGAGTTACAATTTTCCTGGGTCTCTCCCATGTAAACTTATTACTAAACCTTTTTTTTTTTAATCCTGTTAATTTGTCTCATATCAGTCTAATTCTTAGAAGAGCCTGAAGAACTTAAAAGGGTAGAGGAAAATTTCTTTCTCCCTGAGAGTACTTTAAAAGATATAAAATCTCATATAATTTCAACTTATTTTTTTACCTTGAAATTTTTTTTTCAGGAACTTCCTGATGGTCCAGTAGTTAGGGCTCCATGATTTCATTCCTGGGTGCCCAGGTTAAAAATCCCTGGTTGGCGAACTAAGATCCTACAAGCCACATGGCTTCAGTTCAGTTCAGTTCAGTTCATTTCAGTCGCTCAGTCATGTCCGACTCTTTGCGACCCCATGAATTGCAGCACGCCAGGCCTCCCTGTCCATCACCAACTCCCGGAGTTTATTCAAACTCATGCCCGTCGAGTCGGTGATGCCATCCAGCCATCTCATCCTCTGTCATCCCCTTCTCCTCCTGCCCCTGACCCCTCCCAACATCAGGGTCTTTTCCAGTGAGTCAACTCTTCTCATGAGGTGGCCAAAGTATTGGAGTTTCAGCTTCAGCATCAGTCCGTCCAATGAACACTCAGGACTGATCTCCTTTAGGATGGATTGGTTGGACCTCCTTGCAGTCCAAGGGACTCTCAAGAGTCTTCTTCAACACCACAGTTCAAAAGCATCAATTTTTTGGTGCTCAGCTTTCTTCACAGTCCAACTCTCACATCCATACATGACCACTGGAAAAACCATAGCCTTGAACAGATGGACCTTTGCTGGCAAAGTAATGTCTTTGCTTTTTATTTTATTTTATTTATTTTTTTATTAGTTGGAGGCTAATTGCTTCACAACATTTCAGTGGGTTTTGTCATACATTGATATGAATCAGCCATAGATTTACACTTATTCCCCATCCCGATCCCATGTCTTTGCTTTTTAATATGCTATCTAGGTTGGTCATAACTTCCCTTCCAAGGTGTAAGCGTCTTTTAATTTCATGGCTGCAGTCACCATCTGCAGTGATTTTGGAGCCCCAAAAAATAAAGTCTGACACTGTTTCCACTGTTTCACCATCTATTTCCCATGAGGTGATGGGACCAGATGCCCTGATCTTAGTTTTCTGAATGTTAAGCTTTAAGCCAACTTTTCCACTCTCCTCTTTCAGTTTCATCAAGAAGCTTTTCAGTTCCTCTTCACTCTCTGCCAAAAGGGTGGTGTCATCTGCATATCTGAGGTTATTGATATTTCTCCCAACAATCTTGATTCCAGCTTGTGCTTCATCCAGCCCAGTGTTTCTCATGATGTACTCGGCATATAAGTTAAATAAGCAGGGTGACAATATACAGCCTTGATGTACTCCTTTTCCTATTTGGTACCAGTCTGTTGTTCCATGTCCAGTTCTAACTGTTGCTTCCTGACCTACATACAGGTTTCTCAAGAGGCAGGTCAGGTGGTCTGGTATTCCCATCTCTTTCAGAATTTCCCACAGTTTATTGTGATCCACACAGTCGAAGACTTTGGCATAGTCAATAAAGCAGAAATAGATGTTTTTCTGGAACTCTCTTGCTTTTTTGATGATCCAGCAGATATTGGCAATTTGATCTCTGGTTCCTCTGCCTTTTCTAAAACCAGCTTGTACATCTGGAAGTTCTCGGTTCACGTATTGCTGAAGCCTGGCTTGGAGAATTTTGAGCATTACTTTACTAGCGTGTGAGATGAGTGCAATTGTGCGGTAGTTTGAGCATTCTTTGGGATTGCCTTTCTTAGGAATTGGAATGAAAACTGACCTTTTCCAGTCCTGTGGCCACTGCTGAGTTTTACAAATTTGCTGGCATATGGCTTGGCCCCCTCCAAAAAAATTTTTTTTCAAGAGTTACTTCTCATAATGGACATGCTTCCAATGTGTGTATAATATTCAAGCTCAATCATTCTCTTTCCTATGAACATAATCACCAAATCGGTCTTCCTAACTTTAAATGTGTTATCTTTCACTTCCATCAGTTTCCAGCTCTCTGGAATTTTCTGCTCAGGAGGAAATCTCTATGTAGTATTTCTGGACCTGTCTTTTTGTTGCAGGAAGGGAGATCCCTTGCAGGGCCCAAGAGTGGGCTCTTGTCTAACACTCAGAAGTGAAATGTCTGAGGAGACACAAATGCTGACAGAGCAAGAGACTTTATCGGGAAGGGCTGCCCCGGTTATGAGCAAGAGAGTGAGGGAACCCAGGACTGCTCTGCCACGTGGCTCCCAATCTCAGTCTTGGGTTTTATGGGGATGGGATTAATTTCCTGGTCATCTCTGGCCAATCATTCTGACTTTGGGTCCTTCCTACTGGTGCACACATTGCTCAGCCAAGGTGGATTCCATCAAGGAAGATTTTGAGAGGGTGACAGGACATGTGGTATCTCCTTTTGACCTTTTCCCAACTCTTCCAGTTGGTGGTGGCTTGTTAGTTCTGTGTTCCTTATCAGGACTTCCTGGCTTAAATAACTCATGCAAGAGGTTACTATCGTGCCTGACCAATGTGGGTGGTTTCAATCAGTGTTTCCCCTAACATTTTAGCCAAAACTCACTGGTGTCTAGAGAGAACACAGCCTCTAGCTGAATATCTGTGGCAGCTACTCTAGTAAACAGATGGGAGAAAATCGAATGACAGTCGAAGCAGTAAGACCAACAATTTTTCATTTGATCCTTGCATAGGAAGCAGCACAGCCTCTGGATATGGTGATCTTTGGGAAGCAAGTTTGGAGCCTCAGCTTGTCACATATGTCATACTTATTTGCTCAGTGTGTGAAGCTGAAGCTAGCTGGATCTGTTGCTCTGAAAATAGTTCATTCAGATCTGCCCATTCACTTTTCCTTCAAAGCTCCTCTCACATTTGCCATCCATAATGATGTTAGGGTGTAGAACCAGAGCCCTAGTGTTCCTGCAAACATTCCCCCCTCCCCCACTGCTTCCAAAGTGTATGCAGTGTAGTCAGAATCTTAGACGACGGTGGAAAAAGAACTGAGCAAGCCCAGTGGCCATGTTCCTGCCTCTCCTTCCGCCATCCAGTCAGCTCCTTACAGTGAGGGCAGGAAGTTCACTCTCCTTTTTTCCAAATTCATAAGATTTGATTCCTTGCCTTTTTGAACATAAGAAAGGAGGGGAGGACAAGCCCTTCAAGGGATCCTTGGAAAAGCAGGTTTTGAAATCCAGTCTCATCTGCAGCTCTCCCCTTCCATCAAGAACCTCTGCTGCTTCTTCCTTGGATGCCTACCTCATCTTGTCTCACTGAATTCCCACTTCCATGCACACTGTTATCACTGTTAGCTGACAAGAGAGGCTTCCTCATGAAAATGTCCAGATTTGTAGACTTGGGCCCTGGGGGTGTGAACAGGCAGGGGCAGGGCCTTGAAGGGGCAGCTGCCTGGGTTGATTCCAGTTCTGCTTGATGTTGGGTGAATTATCTAATCACTCAGGCTCTGAGTTTTTCATCTGGATGATGGAGACCATAAATATACCTATCTCAGAGTGCTGTTGTGTATGTAAAATGAGATATTGCACAAAATCAGAGCTCAATGACCGTGGTCATTATAATCATTAAGGAGCATGGCTTATGATTTTTAAGAGAGGCTGTGATCTTAGCACCTTGGCATGCTGTTCTTGGCAGGATAGAGACAGCTATGTTCAGGAAATGGAGAAGTCCAAGAATGGCCTTTGCAATGGCTCAGCTAGACCCAGTCAGTAACATGGCAACTCGTTTTCTCCAGCTCGCTTTACTGCAGCTTGGAAATCTGGGAAGCGCACTTCCTTCCATGGTTCAAGCAGATCTGATATGCAGTTCAGTTCAGTTCAGTCGCTCAGTTGTGCCTGACTCTTTGCAGCCCCATGGACTGCAGCACACCAAGCGCCCCTGTCCATCACCAGCTCCCAGAGCTTGCTCAAACTCATGTCCATCGAGTCGGTGATGCCGCCTCTGGCAAAGGGCTCTCTCCAGAGACAGTAATGTTTCTCTTACTCTTTTTTGCAGACCTCAGAGGATGAGCCTTCTGAAAAGGATGCCCTGCAGCCAGGTCGCAACATTGTGGCTGCTGGCTATGCGCTCTATGGAAGTGCAACCCTAGTGGCTCTTTCCACCGGGCAAGGAGTGGACCTCTTCATGCTGGACCCAGTAGGTACCTGGTGATGAAATATGAGCCTTTGTGCTTTCATTCCTGTCCCCTGGGATAATTTACTGGTTATTCCTAATGCTTGCTTTGGGGGCCAGAGAGTCTGGTTTGGGGGACCAACAGCATCATCTAAAAACATTAAGATCTCTGTTCATGGGAGGGTACTTGAGGGGTTCTACATGGTCAAATGTATCACTTAGGTCCTGTTTGTGAGGAATTTATTATCAAAAAAATATATTCAGCTTCTGTGGTTTGTGGAACTACAATGACTTAAGAATCTCAATGCTGCCAATTTCCAGGCAGAAACAGATTCTTTTTATTTGTTTGTTTGTTTTTGGCTGCTTTGTGCAACATGCAGGGTCTTAGTTCCCTGACCAGGGATCCAACTGGTGACCCTACATTGGAAAGGTAGAATCTTAACCTCTGAACCACCAAGGAAGTCCCAAACATGGATTCTTTACAGTAGAACCATCTGGTAGAATTTTCTGTGATAATGGTTATGCTCTGTAATCTATGCTGTCTGGTATGGTGGCCACTAGCCTTTTGTGACCACTGAACATTTGCAGTGAGTTAGTGTGACTGAGAAACTGGGTTTTTACATTTTATTTCATTTTAATTAATTTAAGTAACTACACGTGACTACTGGACTGCTGTTACCCTATTGGACACCAGTTTGGAGGATGTCCCCTAATATACATGTTCTTCCCAAAAGGAGGAGTCACTGGTAGAAAGCTGTTTTATCAGAAACTGTGTTATTCTCCACACTTCCCACAATGATAAAATAGCAGTAGCAGAAGAGGAAGAAGCACAACCTCTGGGTAGATGAAAAATATAACACAGTGCTGATTGGAAGAAGTAATTGGATAAAGACACAGAGTTCAAAAACAAAGATTGAGCCTTCATGGCAAATGTACACTAAAAATGTTCAGGAGATCAACTGTTCTTAAAATTTTTCATGTCAATGGAAAATACTAAAAACAATAAATAAATTTACTACACATACGTTTACTTGCTAACTATGAAACTCTTTTGTAATGCTATGATCAAGCTAATTCATCATTTCACAAAAGCAAGGTATCTATTCTGAGAATAAATGATTTTGGGGGGCCTCTAGAATGAAATGGCAATCCACTCCAGTATTCTTGCCTGGAGAATCCCAGGGACAGGGGAGCCTGGTGGGCTGCCGCCTATGGGGTCGCACAGAGTCGGACACGACTGAAGTGACTTAGCAGCAGCAGCAGCAGCTAGAATGAAAGATTCAGTTCAGTTCAGTTCAGTCTCTCAGTCGTGTCTGACTCTTTTCGACCCATGGACTGCAGCATGCCAGGCCTCCCTATCCATCAACAACTCCTGGAGCTTACTCAAACTCATGTCCATATAGTTGGTGATAGTTGGTGATGCCATCCAACTATCTCATTCTCTGTCATCCTCTTCTCTTCCTGCCTTCAATCTTTCCCAGCATCAGGGTCTTTTCCAATAAGTCAGGTCTTCACATCAGGTGGCCAAAGTACTGGAGTACAACTTCAGCATCAGTCCTTCCAATGAATATTCAGGGCTGATTTTCCTTTAGGATGGACTGGTTGGATCTCCTTGCAGTCCAAGGGACTCTCAAGAATCTTCTCCAACACCGTAGTTCAAAAGCATCAATTCTTAGGTGCTCAGCTTTCTTTATAGTCCAACTCTCATATCCATACGTGACTACTGGAAGAAGCATAGGCTTGACTAGATGGACCTTTGTTGGCAAAGTAATGCCTCTGCTTTTTAATATGCTGTCTAGGTTGGTCATAGCGTTTCTTCCAATGAGCAAGCATCTTTTAATTTCATGACTGCAGTCAGCATCTGCAGTGATTTTGGAGCCCCCCAAAGTAAAATCTCACTGTTTCCATTGTTTCCCCATCTATTTGCCATGAAGTGATGGGACCAGATGCCATGATCTTCGTTTTCTGAATGTTGAGTTTTAAGCCAACTGTTTCACTCTCCTCTTTCACTTTCATTAAGAGGCTCTTTAGTTCACACTGCTTATTTAACTTATATGCAGAGTACAGCATGAGAAATGCTTGGCTGGATGAAGCACAAGTTGGAATTAAGATTGCTGGGAGAAATATCAATAACCTCAGATATGAAGATGACACCATCCTTATGGCAGAAAGTGAAGAAGAACTAAAGAGCCTCTTGATGAAAGAATGAAAGATTAATTTTAATAAACATGTAAAATCTAAAAAAAAAAAAACATGTTCAGGAGAAATTTTTGACAATATGTGTAACTTAAAGAATTTCTCTTTTAAATGCTGGAGACTTTGCCTATCACTTGTGAACTCCTTTGACAAATATAATCAGGTCTTGTGAAAACTCAGATAATTTTGGTCAAAGCCCATTTCAAAGTTTCCAGTATTCCATGAATCAAAAGCAGGTGTTCAGTATTTCAATTTAATTTGAAATTACAGGTGTTTATTGAGAACTTCCAGATGTTCAAGCGGGTTTTAGGAAAGGCAGAGGAACCAGAGATCCAATTGTCAACACCCGCTGAATCATCGAAAAAGCTATAGAGTTCCAGAAAAACATCTATTTCTGCTTTATTGACTATGCCAAAACCTTTGACTGTGTGGATCACAATAAACTGTGGAGAATTCTGAAAGAGATGGAAAGACCAGACCACCTGACCTGCCTCTTGAGAAATCTGTATGTAGGTTAGGAAGGAACAGTTAGAACTGGACATGGAACAACAGACTGGTACCAAATAGGAAAAGGAGTACGTCAAGGCTGTATATTGTCACCCTGCTTATTTAACTTATATGCAGAGTACATCATGAGAAACGCTGGGCTAGATGAAGCACAAGCTGGAATCAACATTGCCGGGAGAAATATCAATAACCTCAGATATGCAGATGACACCACCCTTATGGCAGAAAGTGAAGAAGAACTAAAGAGCCTCTTGATGAAAGTGAAAGAGGAGAGTGAAAAAGTTGGCTTAAAATTCAACATTCAGAAAAAGAAGATCATGGCATCTGGTCACATCACTTCATGGCAAATAGATGGGGAAACAGTGGAAACAGTGGCTGACTTTATTTCTTTGGGGCTCCAAAATCACTGCAGATGCTGACTGCAGCCATGAAATTAAAAGATGCTTACTCTTTGGAAGAAAAGTTATGACCAACCTAGATAGCATGTTAAAAAGCAGAGACATTACTTTGCCAACAAAGGTCCATCTAGTCAAGCCTATGCTTCTTCCAGTAGTCACGTATGGATGTGAGAGTTGGACTATAAAGAAAGCTGAGCACTGAAGAATTGATGCTTTTGAACTGTGGTGTTGGAGAAGACTCTTGAGAGTCCCTTGGACTGCAAGGAGGTCCAACCAGTCCATCCTAAATGAGACCAGTCCTGGGTGTTCATTGGAAGGATTGATACTGAAGCTGAAACTCCAATACTTTGGCCACCTCATGTGAAGAGCTAAGTCATTGGAAGAGACCCTGATGTTGGGAAAGATTGAAAGCAAGAGGAGAAGGGGAAAACAGAGGATGAGATGGTTGGATGGCATCACTGACTCAGTGGACATGAGTTTGAGTGGACTCCAGGAGTTGATGACAGACAGGGAGGCCTGACATGCTGCAGTCTGTGGGGTCGCAAAGAGTTGGACACGACTGAGCAACTGAACTGATTGAGCATCCAGTGAGTCCTCAGATACCATACTAGGTAGTGGAGGGAGATAACACACTGGTCAAACAGGAACTGTCTGTCAGGAGTTTACATGCTGATGCATGAGAGAGCACACAGCTCTGGTCATGGTGCCTGTGGGTGTATCATATTAGTTTGCTAATGTGCACTGAGGCTCAAGGTCTAGTGAATGTCGACTCTGTCTGCCATCTTGGACCTATTTGGTTCTAGTCAGTTTATTTTGTGTCCTCGTATTATGTCATTCTTTTAAAGACTGTGCCCTGTCCACTTCCCTCCTGTATCAATTGTCACACGCTCTCTGCTGAGCTCTCTTTATTAGCCTGAAAACCCACAAAGGACACTTGAACAAGGACCCTATGTATGAAGCTTAGGACCTGTCTGAGAGGTTGAAACAGCATATGGCACTTGTTACAGATAGAAAACCATGGAGGGTGGCCTGCACGTTATTCAGGCAGGGCCTCACAAGACAGAGTTCCTTGATGGGGCAACCAGAGCCTCCCTAATCTGTGAGTTTGCAGAGCTGGTAATTTGATTTTGTCAAAGCACAAATTTTGTTCAGGTACAGAGGGATTACCTCACTTAACCAAACCCTCAACTGTGGTCTAAGCCACAATGAGACATATTTGTTTACATATGGCAGATATAATTTCCGAATGGCAGGGATATGGTGCCTGATCATCAGGTGCCCTCTTGTCCAAGTTGTGGAAGGCCATTTGTATGCACGATGGGTGCTAGTGATCACAGTCAGAACAAAGGTATATATTTTCCAGGTTGGAGTAAGACTCCACAACCATCTTCATCCCACAATAGAGAACAACTCGTCAGGGGCCTGAGTGTCCACATTCCCAGCCCTGGGGTGGATAAACAAGTGAAGACATTATTTAGACAACAGTTGTGTATCTGTCTTGATCTTTGTGGTGCTGGAGAATACCCTTGAGAGTCCCTTGGACAGCAAAGAGATCAAACCAGTCAATCCTAAAGGAAATCAACTCTGAATATTCATTGGAAGGACTGATGCTGAAATTGAAGCTCCAATACTTTGGCCACCTGATGCGAAGAGCCGACTCATTAGAAAAGACCCTGATGCTGAGAAAGACTGATGGCAGGAAGAGAAGGGGATGACAGAGGATGGTTGGATGGTATCACCGACTCAATGGACATGAGTTTAAGCAGACTCTGGGAGATGGTGATGGACAGGGAAACCTGGTGTGCTGCAGTCCATGGGGTCGCAAAGCGTCAGACACGACTGAGTGACTGAACTAAAAGAGTCAAGGATCTTGGCTTAACTAAGTTGAGGGTGTTATTGCATTAACAGGAAAGCTGAGGCCCCAGGTTAGAGATGGGCAGGCCTAGGAGACAGGATTCCCAGGACCAGTCCCACAGCACTGCCCCTGGTCTGGACACCACCCATGATGCTGTGTCTCTCACTCAGGTTTCAAATGCCAGGGAGGAGTAATTATGTTGCTAATACTTTGCTAATATTTTGCTAATACCAAGCCAAGTCAGGTACTTGACCTTGGGCTAGGGGAGGTCCAGCTTAGAGTCTTTCTAGACTGGCATCCAATAGGAAGCGTTGATTATTCAAAGGAAGTTCAGGTGCTTTTAAAAAGTGAAACTCCACGCTGAGCTACTCCAAAGCAACAAATGTCTAGAGCAGGTTACTAAAGTTCATGATCCAGAGACTGTCAAGAACTTCCCTAAGAAGCTGGGTTTACTAAGCCTGGGAGAAGGCATTCTAGAAGAACCATGAGACCTCGTGCTGAGAGGGTGTTCAGTTCAGTTCAGTTGCTCAGTTGTGTCCAACTCTTTGCGACCCCATGGACTGCAGCATGCCAAGACCCCTGTCCATCACTAACTCCCAGAGCTTGCTCAAACTCATGTCCATCGAGTTGGTGATGCCATTCAACAGTCTCATTCAGATGAGAGAGGAGGTTGGCATGGTCTTATTGTATATAGAACATGGGCTTTTGCTTGATGATTCTAAGGAAGGTTTGAAAAAGAAAGGGTCAATTCTGGATTGGGTATTGTCTAGATGTGGGTACAATTAATGATTTTGTATCTCAATTTTTATCTAGGAGGTGGGAAGGTTAAAGTGAGGGTGAAGATTCATTGGTAAATAAGCAGTCAGTACTCACATTTCACAGAAGAGAAGCGTGTTTGGTTATTTTTGCGGTTGAGTATCCTTGTCATTGTCTTATTTCAGACACGGTCAGTGTAGCCTTGTCTCTTTGTCAGAGTGTTGTCAATGTTCATTAGGAATCTTCTAGCTGTGAGCTGTCATCTTAGGGGATTTTTCCTTTCTCAGTCTTCAAAGTTTAATCAGAACTGATTAGATTTCCAGGTCTTGATTTCCTTCCTAGTGACTTAGTGAGACATCGAGCCTTTCAAAGTGAATTTGCAGCTAGCTAATTGCCGCCCTAGAGATGAGACCATCAGCTCTCAGGTAAAGAGATACCTGAGGGATGCCCTGCAGAAAGGGACCAGGTGGCTATAGGGAGATGGGGCACTTTTGTTAGTAATTCTGAGGATGAAAATAAATTTTATCAATGATTCTTCATGCCAAGTGAATACAGTTTCTGATTGAAGGGATTTCCTCTTTAGCCTGTATAAGAATACTTGGGGTACAAGGAACTTTGCTTTTTTTTTGTTCTTTTTTTTGCTGTGAAGTGCAGCTTTCAGGATCCCCACCAGGGATCAAACCTATGCCCCCTGCACTGGAAACATGGAGTCTTAACCACCGGACCACTAGGGAAGTCCTTAGGGATGCAAGGAAATTTGAATGGCTTCCAAGATTGAGTCATTAAGATAAAATAACTGGACCACAAACTAGTGGTCTAATTACATCCCCACTTTCATGACAAATCCCATCTGTGTAACTTCTTCCTCTCATTGTTGATGGCCCAAATCTTCCTGAAAACATTAAGGATTAACTGGGGATGAGAACTTGAGGGGATAAATACAGCTAGGTTCTTTACAAATGAGTAGTCTAGCTACAGTGAGAGTTACAAGGGAAATTTTCCTTCTTATTCCTTTGAATTATTTTATTTTTTGTTATATCACAGCTTGTGCGACCTGTGCAGGCTCCACATTGTCCCTGTTCTTTGTAAGTCTCATAAAAACATCGCTGGACAGGCTACAGGAGGACCTCGCTACCCCCTGGGTCCTTCCAGCAGGTCCACCTCAGTTATTGTTCTCTGGTTATTGGAGTGTGTGCTATTGACTTCTGGTTCCTGATATCTCTCTTCTTCCTGGTATTTCCCTTCACCTTTCTAGGCTCTTGGTGAATTTGTCTTGGTGGAAAAAGATGTCAAGATTAAAAAGAAAGGAAAGATTTACAGCCTCAACGAGGGCTATGCCAAATATTTTGATGCTGCCACCACAGAATATGTGCAGAAAAAGAAGTTTCCTGAGGTGAGTGAAGAAAGCCTGAAGCAGAAGCAGGGAGAAGACTGTCTCAGTGGGTTCCTGTTTGGGAAATGGCTGTGGGGGGCTGGCTGAAAGAGGTTGTTGCCCCTGTTTGTGGCTTTGGCCAGTGTGAGCATGGCGGACTCTGACTTTCTTCATTAGCAATCAATATCTTTCTTTGATAGCTAAAATTTTCTACTAACGGTATTACTTTCTAGGTTAGGGTTGGTTTATCCAGGAGAAATTGTCTATGAAGAAGGCAGAGACCAATTTTTCAAAATCCAGAGTTTTAGGCCAGAGCATCTCTCATCTTTTGCCGAGCTGCCATGGTGTAGATTCTGGTCACTCGGTTATATTTAAGTGAAGGTCCCTTTCACGTGGTCTAACATTAGGACATGGTGTTTACTCCAAGTTTTAGAAAGGTCTTTGGCTCTAAGGGTGAACACCGAGTCCTAGACTTCATGTGGCTATTAATACAGCCCAAACAATCCAATAAGTATGCCTGCCATACAAAAAGCCCTATTAAGACAAATGTGGGAGGGAGTCACAGTGTTTCCAGGTCTAGAGTGTGAAGTCTGACCCACACTGGAAGGGACTGGAAGGACAGTGGTGTGAGGTGCCAGCCTGGCTGTCCCTGGAAGCGCTTCACAAGCTCTAGGCAGAAAGTGCTCAGGATTCCATGGAGTCCAGAGCACTTGGTCAGCAGGATGCTGGACATACTTCTGCTGCCTCAGACTGAAGCTTTAGAGAGTTTTCTTCTTTCCCTCTTGTTTGTTCTTGAAGCAAAAATCTTAGAAGTGCGGTTTCCAGTATCTCTCCTTTGTCATCTCACACAAACCCATCCGCTTTATCGTCTGAGCCACCAGGGAAGCCCCTTAGGTGTCTTAAGGGCAGAAGTAATAGGATATGGATTGTGAGGTTGATAAAGTCAAAATTATTTATTTACAACTTCCCAGTCTTGGCGATAATTTCACAATGGTTCCCATTCTAAGGTAAAACATACCTCTTCTAGAACCCATAAAGGAAGATACTTATTTTACCACTGGAAAACCAAACTCTTAGGCACACACACACACACACACAAAACAAAAAACAAAACCATAAATCCTTTTGAAGGAGAAGTTTCAAACTGAGAAACAAAGGAGTCATCCATGTTTGACCAACAACAGGTGAAGAGTCTGACTACACGAGGACCCAAATCCAAGGATGAACACCCAAACAGAAAACCAGTCAAAGGGCACACTCATGCAAGTCATGAGAGAAGCAGGAATGTCCAGTTAACAAATTGGAAGATGCTAATAAAAAAGAAATGCAAATTAAAATACAACATCATTTCCACATTTGAGATTTGCACAGATTCAACAGATGTATAGTGCTCAGTGGTGTGGGAAAATAAGTACTCTTATAAATATTAAAGGAAACTTAAATGTCCCCCCTCACTTCCCAAACTTTCTGGGTGGGGCAATCTGACAGTATGATTTCCAATATTAAATATTCATATCTTTGGACTCAGTTAATCCTAAATTTTCCCCGGAAACTGATCCTAAAAAACCAATTGATCAAATAAAAACAGAGATAAATGAACAAGGATATGTCACTGCAGTATTGTTTTATAACAACAACGAAGGAACAACTGAAGTATCCAATAAGAAGGGTTGGCTGGGGCATTCACAATATTCTAGTAAAGTGTTGTGCCACACAGCTATTCATCTATTAGAAATTTAAGTCCTGCTTTATATATTGGTAGTGAGACATGTCCACAAGATAGGCAGTCAACAAAATGGATTACACCATTAAATACATGTGAATGTATTTCTGCATACACATATGTATATATAGGATGTGTGTATGAATAAAATGTCTTCAAAATGTGCCATCTTGTTAATAGTGGTTTCTAGAAGTTAATATTATGGAGTTCTTGACTTTCTCTGATGTATGAATATGTGCAACATGTCACTGAAAAGAAATCATTGTAACTCTTTCTGGAAATTATTGCAAAAACCATTGTCATTTGCAGAGGCAATCAAAGAGTATACAACCAAGAAAATTGAAGGGGAAAAAGCATATCAAGTAGTTAATTAATAAAAAATACTATATTCTTTTTCTGGATTTTATGGTGTTTAGTATAGTAAGAGTCAGCTTTTAAAGATGTGTAATATGTTGTGATTTCTTCTTCCTTATTTTAAATAATACGTGTTTAAATAAGAAGTGTTTACTCTTACACTTAAAAAAGGAAAGAAAATAGAATATTCTGTTTTGAAAAGAAGTCCCTTTGCTGTCCTGTAGTTTTGCCCTGGGAAGCCCATCTCCAGGGTGTGCAGGCAGTGTCCCTTCCACTCCTCATTCTTCCAGAGGCCATTGCTTTCTGGCAGGGTCTTTGTGTTTTGGCTGCTCTTGCACCCCAAGGAGATGGGAAGTGGACCAGCACTTTTCTACACCATCCACCACTGTGGAAAGAGCAGCCCTTCTTTGCTATTTCTGTCTCTTACCAGTGGCAGTTTCTCCTATTAGCCATGATAATCATAGCTATTGTGTATTGTGTCTGTTCCAAGTGCTTATCATGTACTAACTCATCAATTCTCCAACAGATTACAAGATAAGTATTAATACCACAACCCTCATTTTACAAATAAGGGGACTGAGGCCCAGAACAGTCAAGTAATGTTAAGGAGTGCAAGCTCTTACTGCTTGCCACATGACAAGCCAATAAAACAAGAGACGAGTTGTTGGGGCAAGGAATAGAAACTTTATTAGGAAAGTCAGCAGACCAAGAAGATAGTGGACTAGTGTCCCAAAGAACCATCTTGCCTGAGTTAGAATTCAGGCCTCTTTTATACTAAAAAGGGAGAGGATGTGGTTGTTTGTTGCAAACTTTTTGGTGTCAGGATCCTTTGTCCTTGCAGTTGCCCAGGTAGGTCAGGATGTGATGTTCCTGTAAATCTCCAACAAGACAAATGTTATTCTCTGTTCTGCAACTTTTTATTTCTCTCTCTCTGTGTTAGTTGCTCAGTCGTGTCTGACTCTTTGCAACCCCATGATCTGTAACCCCCCCAAGCTCCTCTGTTCATGGAGTTCTCCAGGCAAGAATACTGGAGTAGGTTGCCATTCCCTTCTCCAGGGAATCTTCCTTACCCAAGGATTACTTCTAAAGGTCAGAGCCATGAGAATGGGCTATCCTGTATATTTCAAGTTAGAGGCAACATCAATCACAAATACGTTCTTCGTTAATTATTCACTTAGCTGCATTGGGTATTAGTTGCAGCACTCAACGTCTTCATTGCATCAAATGGAATCTTTCGTTATGGTGCATGGACTCTCTAGTTGTGGTGTGCAGGCTTGGTTGTACCTCTGCATGTGGGATCTTAGTTTCCTGACCAGGGATTGAACCCACGTCCCCTGCATTGCAAGGCAAATTTTTAACCACTGGACCACCAGGAAAATCCCCTAGAGGCAGCATTCTTGTGGTAAAAGCAATAGGATACAAAGGTTGAAATAAAAACAAACAACAACAACAAAAGAAAAAACAGATACAGTATGTATTCAGAGTTGTTCTTCCCTATTCAGTAACTTGTCTAAGGTGACTTTTAACTGAGAAAGCCAAGATTAAAATCTAGGCCTTCTGTTGTGCAACAGAGCTTTAGGATAGTTTTCATCTTGCAAAACTGAAATTCTATAGCCATTGAACAACAATTCACCATCTTCTCCTTCCCCCCACCCCCATCCCTAGTAACCATATCCTACTTTGTGTTTCTATATATTTGACTACTTTAGATACCTCATATAAGTGAAATAATGTTGTATTTGCCTTTTTTGACTGGCTTATTTCACTTAGCACAATGTTCTCAAGTTTCACCCATGTTGTGATGCTTAAAGCTCAGCTTCTCTGTACACTGGTGCCGACTTGAACCTTGGAGACAGAATTTGGGGTGAAGTAGAAAAGAATAGTTTTATTGCCTTTCCAGCAAAGGGGGACACAGAAGGCTCATACCCTCAAAATCATGTGTCCCCTCTTGGGGAAGATAGTGAGAAGTTTTGTAGCAATTGTCCAAAGAGGACGTGATCAGCTTGTGGACATTCTTCTGATGGGTTGGTGGTGAGCTGAGTTGGAATCAGCATCATCAACCTTCAGGTCCAACTGGTCTGGGGTCTACGTGCTTGTGGGCGGCATACCGTCATTAACTGTTGTCTTCTCCCACCTGGAGGGGGTTTCAGTATCTGCAAAATAGTTCAAAGATATTGTTGTGTGTATCCTTTGATGGGGAAAACAGGACCTTGTCCCAAGGCTGCTCTTGACTGTTTCTCCTTGATCTCCCATCCCCTCCCTATTCTGATTAACAGCTGCTTGAATCTGCCCCTTGTAACTCAGGGAAGGTTATGAAGGCTCAATGAAGGCTGCTTCCTATAATCAAAGAAATGGGGGACACAGAAAGTTTTTGTGCCTAGGTACCCCAAAGGGCCCTGCTTGATATCAGTTGAGCAAGTGACAAGATTTTTTTTTTTCAAAGTCCAAATAATATCCTACTGTGTGTATACACCACATTTTCCTTATCCATCCATCCATCAGTGGACACTTAGGCTGCTTCCACTTCTTGGCTATTGTGAATAATGCTTCAGTGAACATGGGTATGCAGATATCTCTTTGAGATTCTGTTTCCAATTCTTTTGGATAAATACCCAGAAGTGGAAAGAAAGTTTTCATTTTTTGAAAGTTTTTCTTTCCTTTCATTCCCTCTTTAACCCTCTTTGCTCCAATATCAGCCCTTTGTAATCCTCTTTTACAAAATCCAGCATCATGTTTCCACCTTATGTTATTTGACCTCTCCATGGCATTTAGGGTTGTTTACTCTTCCCTCCCAGCTTCTCTGGTGGCTCAGTGGTAAAGAATCTATCTGTTAATGCAGGAGAAACAGGTTCAATCCTTGGGTCTGGAAGATTCCCAAGAGAAAGAAATGGCAACCCACTCCAGTATTCTTGCCTGGGAAATCCCATGGACAGAGGAGCCTGGCAGGCTATAGTCCATGGGATTGCAAAATAGTCGGACACAATTTGGTGGCTAAACAACAACAACAGCAATCCCGTCCTTCATGAAACTCGTCTTCTTTAGCCTTGTGTCTGGTTTTCCATCCATCTTCCTAACCATCTTCTTCTTTTATTAGTTCCCATACCTCTGCCTATGCTTCAGTCTTGGTACATATAGGACTCTATTCCCAACAAACCTTTTGGCTCACACTTGTCCCCCCAGGGTGATCTCATCCAGTCTCTTCTGATAGGATTCAGATCTGCTTGCTCCTCCAGACACCGAAAACTCCACATATCCAACTCTGACCCTCCTATTCCCTACCCCCCACCACTCTACACACACACAAACACACACACACACACCCATACACACCATCTTCCAAGTTTACTACTTTCTGGTTTTCTTCTCTGGACCTATACTGCCTCTACCATCATATTCATTCCCAACAAAGTTTGGGGAATCCAGAGAATTACCTCTTCCTCATGCCCATAACTAATCATTTACTGGACATTACCAACTCTATTTCCTAAATATTCCTCAAAAAGTGAAAGAAGTCACTCAGTTGTGTCCGACTCTTTGCGACCGCATGGACTGTAGCCTGCCAGGTTCTGCTGTCTATGGGGATTCTCCAGGCAGGAATACTGGAGTGAGTTTCCATTTCCTTCTCCAGGGGATCTTTCCAACCCAGGGATTGAACCTGGGTCTCCTGAATTGCAGGCAGACTCTTTACCCTCTGAGCTACTCAAGTTAGTCCATTTTCTTCATCCCCAATTCAGACCTGCATTCTTTTACCTATTGAGAAGTCTCTTAATTGGCATCTGAAGGTGTTTTGTATACTTGATATCATTATGTAAATAAAATGGAGGAAAAAAAAAATAAATAAAATGGAGGAGGCAAAATCTTCCATGTAATTTTTAACATACAACCTGAATAGTGCTTTCAAGACATCTCATGTGTATGCACTTCAGAAAGTATTTCCCCAGCAGCTACTTTTTGCCCCACACCAGGCTGAATTCAGGGAATGATGCCAAGATCAAGCAGACAGTCTTTTCCCCAAGGGTGTCACACACTGATGGAGGGGTTTGGCATATAAATGCTTATAAAATCAATGCATTTTATAGTGGCTGATGCCACACAAAGCATTGGATATTTGCTCTGAAAATTTTTGGTATTTCCTTGTCCTGTTAGAGAATTATTAGATTAGACACAGAAATCTCACATGGGTCACTGAGTGAGGGAAAAGCAAACCTGCCTGAAGGAGCCCTTTCATCAGATAGTCATGCCTTACTGATATGCCCTTACTTAAGGGAACTCATGAACTTTGACTTATTTCTTTCAGAGCAGATTTTCTTTTCATTACAAGACTAATGAAATTGGCATTTACACAGAAGCTATTTTATTTCTTTGAATGATTTCTAAAGGTATTTAAAATAATTTTACCAGTGGGTAAACACTGCCTGCAGTAAGTGTAAAAGTTGTCATGGTTCAAGGGGATCTGGTTTTCAAGAAGCTAAAAAGTGTTCTGAACTGTGGGGGCCAAGGAGAAGATTCAGAGGAGCCCAGCAGTTGGTGTTTGTCTATACTTCTTTTTTCAGTGTTTTTTTTTTTTTTTTTTTTCTCATTAGCTTCTGTCTTAGGACACATATTGTCTCTCACTTTAAGCAGTCCAACATTTAATGAGTCCAATTACTAGTTGAAGTTTGGGGACTCCTAATGAATGGAATGGTCATCTACATAATAATTTCAATTCCTAAGCTAGCGGGTAGAGGAAAGAGGACCTGGAATGCAGAGCTCACACCCATTGGATATGTCACCTGAAGCAAGTGCTGACTGATTGCTAAACCCATTGCATCTTGCCTCTCCCCTCTCCATCCTCCAGGACGGCAGTGCTCCCTATGGGGCCAGGTACGTGGGCTCCATGGTGGCTGATGTGCACCGCACCCTTGTCTATGGAGGGATCTTCCTGTACCCAGCGAACCAGAAAAGTCCGAAGGGCAAGGTAACTCTCCTCTGTCCACTGGCTGAATCTGCTCAGGGAGCCGGTCACAATTCCCTTTCTCATCACGCCTGTTTTTGGCTACCATCTGTCTGTGAGTGGGCAGGTGGAAGAGAAATGAAGCATATATCCCATTAATAGACTTCCAAGGTTGTGATAGAAGGTCTGGAGAAGGAGGAGGCTGAAGTTGTTGGTGACTGTCACTGGCCTTCACTTCTGCGGCTCTCACGCTCCTCAGTTCGCTGTGAATCAGCTGTGTTCATCCCCCACTTTCCACATGCTGTGTCTGTCTTTTTGCTTCATTACCAGCTGATTTTGGATCATAGATCCTCTTGAGAACTTAATGAAACTTATGAAACTTACATGAAATGTATTACATGTAAACATACACATTACATATGTTGTCAAGGGGTTCACAATAACCTGAGGTCAACCCAAGAATTTCCTAGAGAATTCCCAGAAGTTCAGGCTAAGAATTTCTGAACTACCTGTAAAGATAGGTCTGGGAAGATCTCATTGCAACTTTATGAAACCAAATTTAAAATACTTGTGTTATCAAGTGGGAGTCCTATGATCCAATTCGTCTATCTTGAATAGACCCTGCTATGGAAAGGTGTCTGATTTTTAGCCAGTCACAGAATCATAGGTAAGAAGACAAATTCAAATAAATGTCTGCATATTCTCTGACACACTAACAACTAGCCACACGTATATGCATCTCTCAGTGTGGGTGATCCAATCTGAATTATTGGAATGCCAGATTCAAAGCCACGATAAAGTCTAACACAGCAAGTGAAACCACAGAGAAGATTTTTAACATGCCGGTTGGTGTATCAAGCATTTCTCTTCCTGTGACAGTTTAGCTCTTGTATATTAGCTTGTTGGACAGATAAATCTAGTGAGCAGAACAGTGTTAAGGAGTATTACATGCGATCAAGTAGAAGATGTGGAAATTCTTAAGTAGAACCACATTTGCCAGCTACTCAGTTCTAACAAGGAGAACATTAAGACTAATTACTACTAGCTATCTGAAGTGACTTAGCATTAATATTAAGATGATTTAAAATTAGTCAGAAAATATCTACATATAATTACAAAAATATTTCCATAAGATATATAACTGCATATATAGATCTACATTCACAGTATCATATTCAAAGTACTGTTGATTTCTTTTTTTAAATTTTATTTGGAGGAAAATTGCTTTAGAGTGCTGCGTTGGTTTCTGCCATATGACAACGTGAATCAGTCATAAGTATACATATATCCCCTCCGTCTTGAATCTCCCTCCCACTCCCCACCCCATCCCATCCCAACATAGCACCAGTTTGAGCCTTCTGTGTTACACGGAAACTTACCATTATCTGTTTTACATATGGCGATATATATGTTTCAATGCTACTCTCTCAATTTATCCCACCCTCTGCTTCCCCTGCCGTGTCCACAAGTCTGTTCTCTGTGTCTGCGTCTCTATTCCTGCCCTGCAAATAGGTTCATCAGTACCAGTTTTCTAGGTTCCATATATATGTGCTAATATATGATATTTGTTTTTCTCTTTCTGACTTACTTCAGTCTCTATAACAGGCTCTAGGTACCACTGATTTCTGATCTCCATGTTTTAGCTCTCCTGGTCTCTGTGACCATGTTTCTGTGAGGGGGTGGGTGGTGGGGTGTGACTGCTTCTCCTCCTATTGTCTCTGTGGAGCAATGTAGATTTTAATTGTGGGGAAGAAAGTAGATCACATAGCCTGTAGGTAAAGGCACCATGAAGGTCTGGACACTGTGTGTTAAAATGAGTTTATTAAAATGAGTTTACTACAACAATATCTTAAGGTCAGAACAAAACTTGGTTACAAGGTAAGTTTTATGTAAGTATCCCTGTCCTTATCTATCTATGTTTTTGTTTATAGTATCTGAATTAACATGGTACAAATAAAAGCATCCTATTCTGTTTCCCCAAAATGGAAATAAATATCCCCTACAGTTTTAACTTACTTTCTGCCAGTGCCTAGCTCTCCAATTCAGATCGGAAATAGTTTGTTCCTCTCTTTGAAATAACAACAATCTAAAAATCAGCACAAGATGTAACTATGAAGAAAAGAATGGGAAGAAGTCGTGCAGAGCTGGATCAATCACATTGAAAGCTGATTACAGAAAAGGAAGTTTAAGTTACAGATTTCATACCTACAAGGGAAGGAAGGAGAGGATGGTGTGATATAGAGTCAGAGCATGCAGCAAGAACATCACCTGAATCTAAGTGATGTGTGTGTGTGTGTGTGTCTGCTGGGGGTCAGGGGATGAGGAAGAAGTCAAAACATAATGACAGAAAAAGACCCAGAAAGGACATTCAATCAGCCCATTTCAATGCAACTCACCATATCCTAACTGGACACAGGATTGACACCTAGTCGCCCCACAGTGCCTTTTAGAAGGACATTTCTTTCTCAGAACAGGCACTGGATCCATGTACCCAGCTTGGCAAAAAATGATCCAGCTGATTTCTCCCCATTTCTGCCCTCCCCTGGGAGCCCTTGTGCAGCCTTGTTTGGACACTGCCTACATGTCAGGCAATACTAGGAATGAAGATGCCACAAAGACCAACCTTAAGAGATGCCTCCCCTGCCCTCAAGGGAGGGCGTCCAAGGAGTAAGGCAGATGTTAAACAAACCTCAGAGTTAGGATTATCATGAAAGGGGAAATACAGGATACTGTGGGAGAGCAAGCAACAAGAGACTACGCAACTCAGTCTAAGGGGTCAAAAGAAGAGGTCATCTAAACACCAGCAAACTCTTCAGCCAAGTTGACACTTGAGCTGTTCCTCCCCATGATCCTGGACACTGGGGTTATCCTGAGAGACCACCCAGCACTCTCTAGGTGACCCTCCGATCCCATCCAAGCTTGACTCTATTGGCCTTAAGGTCTGGCATGTAGAGGCTCCTAACCTGGACTCAGAATCACTTCGCCACATTGACGAACCAGTGAGGAGTGAATACTAAGATCTCATACTCCCAAGTCTCTCATAAGCACAAAGGTTAGGAGACAGGTAGCTATCGAGCAGAGGTGTCCCCAGAGGCATATGTGATCAGCATCAGCTGGGGCCAGCCTTGTGGAGACTGTGGGTCTCTGGCAGCCGGCTCCCCTGAGATGCGCAAATGTACTTGCACTATTGAGACAGAGGTTCAGCAGTTGGAATTCCTCCTGGAGCTTCAGGCGCATGGTTTGGGGATCTTGGCAACTTGGAACACTTGTCCACCTGACTCTGTTTCTCCGCAGCTCCGGCTCCTGTATGAGTGCAATCCCGTGGCCTACATCATCGAGCAGGCGGGAGGCCTGGCGACCACAGGCACCCAACCAGTGCTGGACGTGAAGCCTGAAGCCATTCACCAACGAGTCCCCCTCATTCTAGGGTCCCCAGAAGATGTACAGGAATATCTCACCTGTGTACAGAAAAATCAGGCAGGCAGGTAGTGAGTCTGACCCACAAGCCCTCTTCTCTTTGTATGTGCTTTGTTAGGGACCCTAGATGAATAAGTGAGTGAATGCTGGTGATGAGAAACAGAAGGTAAATCCACTGAATCATGTGCAGAAGAGCAGCAGCCCACTGCTCACAACAGGTCTAGAAGCCAGAGGCGAGTCTGTGCTCAGTGTAAAGGGCTGAAAATAAAACTCACATGTGAAAAGAGCAACTGTGATTTGTCTTCCATCATGAACAGTGGTAAATAGGGTTGTTATTTATCAGCCCAAGTAATCAGCAGCTATCCCTTGTGGGCAGAAAGTACAGAGGTCAGTTAAGAATTTGTCTTGGCTGAAAATTTGAACCTAATGTCTTAATCCTATAGTGATTAATTTCCTTTCATATAAAGTAGATACATATATTTACTATATATACTCATTTTATATATACTTATATATATTTAATGTATATAAATTCATCCATTATAGATATTTAAATGGCTGACTTAATTTCTTAAAAGTTTTTTGTCTTATTGTGGATAGGCTTTGAGTTATAAATCTCATGGCTATTAAACTGTAAAATTTTGGATCAAGCAAACAAAGATACATCAGGACAAATCCAACTTATTTTTAGGAGCAAAGATTTGGATGACCAATAACTACTTGAATGGAAAAATGTGGTCACCTGTTGACAAAGTCACATACTAACTGGAGTTAATATTTAAAAATTAATACCTGGTTTTCTCAGCCTTGTGACTTTTCCTTTTTAATTTTTTGGGATACTTTAATCCATTCTAGATCCTAACCAGAGTACATTGGTTAATGACTTCATTTGTCCAAACTGTGTTATGATTGGAATGGGTGGCTATGCATCAGAAATCTGTTTACTTTTCCAAGAGTTGCTATATATGTGTATAGACCTGGAGGCCAAAAATGCCTAGTGAAATATTCACAAACAAATCCAGAAATATAAATCAAAGATACATCAGGACAAAGTCAGACTTTACTCCAAAATTCAAGAATGATTCAGTATTAGAAAACCCATTAAAGAATGCATTAGATTAAGGCAAAAGGCAATGGTGGGGAAGTGGGGGCTTGGAGAAACCATGGAAGGAAACATTCCTTCACTTTCGCTTTGGACAAGGTGGTTCATACAGCCCAGAGGTGGATTTCAATTTGGATATAATTCAGGACTCAACCTTGTTCCTCAGTCCACCTCTGCTTGGCAGCAGTAAGGGAAGCAGTAAAATTTAAGCATAATCAAAAAGTTTTCATCTCCCCCCACAAAACACAGAAATTTTCTTTCTCTAGGAAAAATTCTGATGATAAGCAATGGGCTATTAATGCTTTATTATACAGTTCATCTGAAACTTATATCTGAACAATTCAAACTGAAGTCTTTGCTTCTTAGGAATAAATTGATATGGTGCACTTATAACACATGATTTCAAGACCTCACAGCCAGGAGGAAAGTTTTTCTGGAAGCAAAGCTGAATGATACCACCTTCAATCATGATTTGTATTGCTCTGATGAATATGGTAGGTGCTCAGGGAAAGATTCATTCACTATCCTTCTTTAAGCTGAGACTGTTGGTCCCTGCACATCAAATCTAAAAACAGGAATCTAGCAAACAGCATGGGACTCTCATTCAATTCTTAGTGGCTACATATCAAAGATTTGAGGGTATCAGTCAGTGGTGCCTGGGTGGCCAGTGCTTTCATAAGCAGCGTCTGGAAAGACCATCAGAAAGAGGTTGTGCCTTCTGGCCTAAGTGATTTGAGAATCCCTTTTCTCTTGGTTTCTCATTCCTTCCTGAATACCTTCACAGTTTAGTGAAGGTATTGCTTGTGTCCAATTCAGGAGAAGCCCAGTTGTCCTTTCCATTTTCCAGCAGCCTCCAGGGCCATACACTCTCCAGGTGTGGCCCCACTTGAGGAAAGTGGGACCATTCACTGGTTTCCTTTGTAATTTGTACAGATGAACTTCGAGGGAGCAGACCCATTAACACATCAAAAGGAGAAAAGATATTTTAATAGGTGCTCTTTAAAAATAAAAAGAAAACATGCTGTTTCAAATCAGTGGGTAAAGAAATGACTGGTGTTTGAATAATTAGCTTGTCATTTGAGGGGGAAAAAACCCAAAACCTGGATCTGCAAATGTGTTGCAGATGGATTCAAAAATTAAGCATAAAAAGTAAAACTGTAAAGGCATTGCAAAAAGATAAAGCATATATTTATGACCTTAAACAGGATCAAAAGACACAAAGCCCAAGATATAAAGGAAAGACCGATGTGATTACATCGAAATAAAAACAATACACCATGAATTTAAAAAGACAATTTATAGCTTAGGAGAAAATATTTATAATATATAACAAAAAATGAACACCAAGAATCATACATATTGAGAGAAAAAAGAAGCTATCCTAGAGAAATAAACTAACGATAAAAAACTGCAATTTGCAGAAGAGTAAACGCAAATAGTCAATACACATGTGAAAAGGTGGTTAGACTCCCTGATAATCAGGGAAATATAAGTAAAATAACATCAGATTCAGTTCAGTTCAGTTCAGTTGCTCAGTCGTGTCCGATACTTTGTGACCCCATGAACCACAGCACGCCAGGCCTCCCTGTCCATCACCAACTCCCGGAGTTCACCCAAACCCATGTCCATTGAGTCAGTGATGCCATCCAACCATCTCATCCTCTGTCATCCCCTTCTCCTACTGCCCTCAATCTTTCCCAGCATCAGGGTCTTTTCAAATGAGTCAGCTCTTCACATCAGGAGGCTAAAGTGATTGGAGTTTCAGCTTCAACATCAGACCTTCCAATGAACACCCAGGACTGATCTCCTTTAGGATGGACTGGTTGGATCTCCTTGCAGTCCAAGGGACTCTCAAGAGTCTTCTCAAACACCACAGTTTATTTTTTTATTTTTATTTTTTATTAGTTGGAGGCTAATTACTTCACAACATTTCAGTGGGTTTTGTCATACATTGATATGAATCAGCCATAGATTTACACGTATTCCCCATCCCGATCCCCCCTCCCACCTCCCTCACCACCCGATTCCTCTGGGTCTTCCCAGTGCATCAGGCCCGAGCACTTGTCTCATGCATCCCACCTGGGCTGGTGATCTGTTTCACCATAGATAGTATACATGCTGTTCTTCTGAAATATCCCACCCTCACATTCTCCCACAGAGTTCAAAAGTCTGTTCTGTATTTCTGTGTCTCTTTTTCTGTTTTGCATATAGGGTTATCGTTACCATCTTTCTAAATTCCATATATATGTGTTAGTATGCTGTAATGTTCTTTATCTTTCTGGCTTACTTCACTCTGTATAAGGGGCTCCAGTTTCATCCATCTCATTAGGACTGATTCAAATGAATTCTTTTTAATGGCTGAGTAATATTCCATGGTGTATATGTACCACAGCTTCCTTATCCATTCATCTGCTGATGGGCAACACCACAGTTTAAAAGTATCAATTCTGCACTCAGCTTCTTTGCAGTCCAACTCTCACATCCATACATGACTACTGGAAAAACCATAGCCTTGACTAGATGCACCATTGTTGACAAAATAATGTCTCTGCTTTTTAATAGGCTGTCTAGGTTGGTCATAACTTTCCTTCCAAGGAATAAGCATCTTTTAATTTCATGGCTGTAATCACCATCTGCAGTGATTTTGAATTACAAGAAACAATGAAGACTGCAAATATTACATTGCTAACAAGGCTGGGAAATGATCCCCTTATCCCCGCTGGTGAGACAGATAGTGGGCACATTCTTCTGGGAGGGCAATTTGACAGTTCTTTTTTCTTTAATGTTTGTTTATTGACTGTATTTCTGACTGTGCTGGGTCTCTGTTGTTGTGCGGGCTGTCTCTAGCTGTGAGTGGGAGTCAGGGGTGGGGGTGGCGCTACTCTTCGTTGCAGCGCACTGGCTTCTCACTGCAGTAGCTTCTCGTGTTGTGGAGCACAGGGGCTAGGGCACTCAGGCTTCAGTAGTTGTGGCTCATGGGCTCCATAGTTGCAGCTCCTGGGCTCTAGAGCAACAGGCTCAGTAGTTGTAGTGCACAGGCTTAGTAGCCCTGCAGCAGGTGGAATCTTCCCAAATCTGGAATCAAACCCATGTCTCCTGCATGGCAAAGCAGATTCTTTTTTTTTTTTTTTTTTAAATATTTATTTATTTTATTTATTTATTTGGCTGTTCCCAGCCTTAGCTGCAGCAAAAGCAGATTCTTTAGCACTGAGCCACCAGGAAAGCCCTGAAAGTTCTTTCTAATTGGAAAGCCTCCCTGGCCCAATAGTCCCATTTTGGTATCTACAAAAGCCTATATTAGTCTTTTAAAAATTAAGTATTATTTGTGATAGCAAAAGGATGAGAATAATTTTTTTTTACCTTATTCACAGAAATTCATGCTGTATTTTTTTTCTAGGTTAATATGGAATACTGAATTACAATTGCTTCCTCTGTTTAGCAATCTAAGCTATGTGTTGACTTTTGATTCTTGTAGATTTATTCCAAACTATAGTTGCTAGTATACTTAGCCTTTGTGAACTTCATATATACCTAGTTGACCAGCAAAAATGAACAAGCAATAAAATAAAACAAACAAAATACCCAGGATGAGAACAATTTAAATGTCCACATGCAGGGAGATAACAGATTTGCTATGTAGTAGTTTACATAAGTTGGGACTTACAAACCCACTGGAAATAAATATATTAAATAGATTTATACAAAGGCATTCTTAATATTAAAATAGACAAATGCAGAAAGAAAATATGTCTGCTAGCACGCTTTGGCCTTTTGTTTCCTTTTAACCTGAATCGAATTAACATGTTCTTTACTCTCTGGCTTCACATTCGTGAAATGAAAGCTATTCACTTTTTTTTTGGTAAGGAAGAGAATACAAATGAGAAAGATGTGGAGGGAAGGTGGGAGAGGGAGGGTGGGTCTATAAGGTGGGTCTGTATTTCAGTCAGGGTTCTCCAGAGAAACACAACTGATCGGGGAAATGGGCACACACACACACACACACACCATGAACCCATGCTAGTGATTTAGCTGTGAAGTAGACAAAGTCCCTGCCCTCAAAGAGCTCAGGCCTGGTGGATGAGACACGTGTTTAATTGCCACTCACTGTGATGAGGGCTCTAGGAATAAAGTACTGTATGTTTGCTCTGGAGCCATTTAAAGGAGCTGCTGTTCTGAAAGTGAGGAGTCAGGCAAGGCTTTCCAGTGGAAATGACATTTAAACTGAGACTTGAAAGTGAGGCCAGAAACTAGTCAGGAGAAAGTTAGTGGAGAAAGCAAGTGAGAGGATATGCACGAGCAGGTGACAGAACCTATGGGCAAAGATTTGAGAATAGGTAGAGTATGATTTGCTAAGCATCTGCCTGCAATGCGGGAGACCTGGGTTCAAGGGTTTGGAAGATCTCCTGGAGAAGGAAATGGCAACCCACTCCAGTGTTCTTGCCTGGAAAATCCCATGGACGGAGAAGCCTGGTAAGGCTACAGTCCATGGGGTTGCAAAGAGTCAGAAACGACTGAGCGACATCACTCACTCACTCACTCAGAGTATGATCTACTGGGGGCACAGCTGGTAATTCAGTTGGGAGTAGAATGTGAGGAGGGGGAGTGAGAGGTGAGGCTGCAGGGGTAAGCAAGGCCTAACTCATACAGGGTGTTCTGAGTTGGTTAAGGAGTTTGGAATTTGTCCTGAGGGCAATGGGGAGCCACTGATGAGTTTTAAGCAATGGAGGAACATAATCAATATGCATTTTAGTAAATATTGCTTATACTATCAAGATAGGCGGGAAAAACATCAACAACCTCAGATATGTGGATGATACCACTCTAATGGCAGAAAGTGAAGAGGAAGTAAAGAGCCTCTTGATGAGGGTGAAGGAGAGTGAAAGAGCCGGCTTAAAACTAAAATATTAAAAAAACTAAGACCATGGCATCCAGTCCCGTTATTTCATGGCAAATAGAGGAGGAAAAGGTGGAATTAGCAACAGAGTTCCTCTTCTTGGGCTCTAAAATCACTGTGGACAGTGACTGGAGCCATGAAATCAGAAGATGATTGCTTCCTGGAAGGAAAGTGATGACAAACCTAGACAGTGTGTTGAAAAGCAGAGACATTACTCTGTTAATAAAGGTCCGTATAGTCAAGGCTATAGTCTTCCCAGTGGGCACATACAGTTGTGAGAGCTGGATCGTAAAGAAGGCAAAGCGCCAAAGAATTGATGCCTTTGAACTGTGGTGCTAGTGAAGACTCCTGAGAGTCCCTTGGACAGCAAGGAGATCAAACTAGTCAATCTTAAGGAAAATCAACCTTGAATACTCACTGGAAGGACTGATGCTGAAGCTGAAGCTCCAGTATTTTGGTCATATGATGTGAACAGCTGACTCATTGGAAAGTTGTGGAGGTGTTGGGAAGGATTGAGGGCAGAAGGAGAAAAGGGCATCAGAGGATGGGATGACTGGATGGCATCACTGATGTAATAGACATGAACTTGGGCAAACTTTGGGAGAAGGTGAGGCACAGGGAGGCCTGGCATGCTACAGCCCATTTGGTAGCAAAGAATCAGACGTAACTGGACAAATGAACCACAACTTATACTATAGAAAATGGATTCGGAGTAGTCAAACGAGAGGTTTGTTAGAAAGTCAATGTCATCATCTCCATGGAAGTTGATGGTAATGTGACCGTGACAAGCAAAAAAGCCATAAGTATGGAGAAAGCATAGGTGTTTGAGAAATATTCATGAGGGTTGAGGTATCAGGGGTTGATTATGTATGTCAGAGAAAAGGAGAGGGAGGGAATGAATGAAATGGATGTTTGTGCCATATACAAAGCCAGGGAGCACTTGCCGATGACCTGTCCCAGGGAAAATTCAGCGCTGTACATTGGAGTTTGAAGTTTCTGTGGGTTAGCTGGGTTAGGACATCTTATAGGCAGTTGGGTACATGGGGGGTGTTGAGCTCAGGAGAGGGACTGAAAGTCATCAGAAATTTCAGGTGGTACCTGTAGTAACTAGAGTAAATGAGGTCATTTGGAAGGGTCTGGACTTTAGGGATGGACTTAATAAAAGGTGAGGATGTGGAGTATAGCAAGTTTAAACAAGCTGTTCAAGAGATTCAGCTGGAAACAGGAAGAAGAATATAATGTAGTAACTGCAGTAGTAACCTGGGGCTAAGAGGAGGTTTGCTTGCTTGTTTTATGATGGACAAGACACATTTACACCTTTAAAAAAAAAAAGAAGAAGAAGAAAAAAAAACAGTGAAAAACAAAACTCCACGTGTGTTTGGGTAAAGACAAAGCAAAAGGACTATTCACATCCCTGAATTAATAATTGTGGTTGTTCCCCTGAGGAAGGGGAATATTTAAGGGGGTATAGTTTCAAAAGGGGCCTTTGCATTATCTTCACTGCTAGACTTTGGAAACTCTGAGAATGTATTCATATAATGTGAGTACATCGGTTATTCATTTGTCCGGATAGCAGATCATATTGTGTGCCTACTCTGTGCCAGGTCTTGTCTTCAGCACTGAGGATAGAGAGGTGAACAAAACAGAACCCCTTGTCTCTGTGTGGATCTCTGAATAGACTGAATGCTGATGTGTGGAAGAGACACAGTAAACAAAACTAACAAATAAAATGTAAGTGTAATAGATGGTGGTAAACGCTATGGGAAAAATAAATCAGGGGAGGGGAGAACAGTACTATCAGGGGTTATTTTAATTTTAGTTCTGGGTAAGGGCAGAATTATGCTTTTGTCCATATGTATGCCTAGGAATGGGATTTTTGGATCATATGGTAACTCTATATTTAGTTTTTTGAGGAGCTTCCATACTGTTCTCCATAGTAGCTGTACCAAATTCCACTCCCACCAACAGTGTAGAAGGGTTCCTTTTTATCCACACCCTCTCTAGCAATTGTTATTTGTAGAGTTTTAATGATGACCATTCTGACTGGTGTGAGGTGATACCTTGCTGTAGTTTTGATTTACTGGTAAATAAATAGCTGGAAAAGTGAGTAGGTAAAAGGTAAATTCTGGTTCTCACCAGGTGAATAGTTAACTCCACCTGAGACCATGTTCTCTGGCCCATTCCTTAACAAAAGAGTTTCTCAGGCACACAAGGGTTTTTTGTTTGGAAACGCAGCTCATCTCCAGGAAGCTCTCTTCTTGGAAGTTAGAATGACACGCAGGACAGTATGACAGTCTGTGATAAAAGTCATGTGACAAAAGGCTCCCAAGACATCCAGGGAGAATGAGGGTGGTGGGCCAGTAAGTGCGGGCCGGGACTACCTCCTACCGAAGGAAAGCAAAAGTCAACCCAGGAGTCAGAGAGAGACTCCTATTACTAGGGGGCAGGAATTCAGTGTCAAAAAAGACCATAAAAGTATTCCCCAGCATGACTTAGGCCATTTTGTGTCACGACTACTTTTTTTAGCAGCGTTTATATTGTTAATATTAAGTCTTGTTGCATCAACTCCCATGTTCCCTTCACATCTTATCATCTTTCCTCCCTCACAGAGAAAAACAGGAAACATTTGATGTCATCAAGTAAAAGTGGTGCCAGTGAGTAAAGAAGACATTAATTTTCAAGTTAATAACTTTAATTCTCAAGTTAAATACAAAGAGAAGGAAGCAAAGCTTGTTTTCAGTGCATTTTAATGTGTGACAATGTCTTTCTATGAGGTATCGACTATCTCTAGTTTGAAACACTGACCAGTGCTTGATTTAGATGAGAGAGGACTTGTGAGGAAGGGAAAAGATACCCAAGCTTCTTGTGCCATTTTTTCCACTTGCTGATCTTTAAATCCACTGCGAAGTCATTGTAGGGTTTCTTCAACTTCTCCTGTCTTAGCTGACTATTGCCTTGTGGACAGTACCATTTGAAGAATTGCGAGGAAAGGCTGAGAACACTATGAGCTGAGGGATTCCTGATGTTACTTACCCCTCTGTGTTCAGCAGGTCTGACTCATCTTGGGTGGTCCTGAGCCAATGAGTCCTCTTGGGCAGTCTGGGCTGCGGAGGAGAGAACAGGGGAGCTGTGCCGGCCAGGGCGGGCGTTTCCCGGGGCTGACATACACCACACACTATGGTTTAAAGTCATAGGAATTTACTCTCTCACTCCTGGAGGCCAGAATTCCAAACCAAAGTGTCTGCAGGGCTATATCCCCATGAGGGCTCTAGGGAGGAATCCTCGGTTGACTTTTCAGCTTCTGATGGTAAGTTTATGTTTCAGACCAGATTATTGTGTCAACTGAAGAAGAAGAAAAAAAGCACAACCTTAAAGTTGGGAATTATGCTTTACTTAGGGGCTTCCCTGGTGGCTCAGACGGTAAAGTGTCTGTCTGTAGTGCGGGAGACCCAGGTTCGATCCCTGGGTTGGGAAGATCCCCTGGAGAAGGAAATGACAACCCACTCCAGTACTCTTGCCTGGAAAACTTCATGGACTGAGGAGCCTGGTAGGCTACAGTCCAAGGGTTTGCAAAGAGTTGGACACAACTGAGCGACTTCACTTTCACTTTCATCTACAGATTTAAGCAGGAGAGACAGCCTCTCAGATAACTCTGAAGGACTGTTCTGAGGAGGTAAGGGAGGAGCCAGGATATATAGGAGTTTTTGCAAAAAACAAAACAAAACAAATAAAAAAATACCCCAGGTAGCTTTCCTAGTAGATCAAACAGTAAAGCAACTGCCTGCAAGGCAGGAGACCCAGGTTTGATCCCTGGGTCAGGAAGATCCCCTGGAGAAGGAAATGGCAACCCACTCCAGTATCCTTGCCTGGAAAATTCCATGGACAGAGGAGCCTAGCGGGCTATAGTCCATGGGGTCGCAAAGAGTTGGACACGACTGAGTGACTAACATACAGTCAGAACATCAAAAGATAACTGTTAATTACTTTGTGTGCTTAGTCAATCAGTTGCACCTCATTCTTTGAGACCCCATGGACTATAGCCTACCAGGCTCCTCTGACCATGGGAATTCTCTCCAGGCAAGAATACTGGAGTGGGTTGCCGTGCCCCTCCTCCAGGGGATCTTCCCAATCTGGGGATCGAACCAAGGTCTCTCAAATTTCAGGCAGATTCTTTACCCTCTGAGCCACGAGGGAAGTCAATTAATTACTTTAAAAGTGCTTTTCTATGTTTAGCGAGATGCCAGAATCTGGATTCACTGCAATCATTTCTTTGATTTGCACCTTAATTATCTAGGTCTGGTATCCTGTTTTTCTCCATCCTAAATCCCCTCAGGTTCACAGCTGGTGGCAGCTTTTAGTGGCTGAGGGGTTGATGGCTGCAACATCCTTGGTTTACTGATATGGCAACATTTGTCTAAAATCAAAATTTGTTTTCAGCTTTATTTGATTTATGTCAGTTGGCTTATTTTCAAAAGCTTTTACGACAGATACTTTTTCAAACTTTTCACAGTTTGCATAAATATAAATGTCTTTGAAAGTTCCAAAAGATCCTAATATCTGTTTAATCATTTGACATCTGAGAGGTCTTCACATTTTCATTCATATCAGTAGCTAGGCATTTTCTTAGAATCTTGGGCTGTACTTCCAAGATTACATGAAAGCAGTATGAACTAGCCTGTCATAGTGAAGCAAGGTGACAGACACTAAGGAGTCCTTTCCAGTGGACTTTCAGAGATTGAAGGTGGCAGATTGCCTTTTCCAAAGATGGCCACAACCACATCTTCCATCCCACATGCTCTTCTACTAAATGACCTTGCCTTGCCCCACCAGGAGGTGGACTGTCAACCCCTTCCCCTGGAACCTGGGCAACATGCCCTGAATACAGTGAAGCAGCAGAGGTTGCACTTGGGACTAAGATCAGGTCAAAAGAAGCCTTACAGTTCTTCGTTAGGCATTCTGGCCTGTTCTCTCGGGATGTTCCTCTCCGAGCCAGCCTTCATGCCATGGGAGTTCAAGTCATGGGGAGGTCCATGTAGGTACTCTGGTTGGCAGCCAGGGCTGAATGCCCAGACTGCAACAGCATCTAGGACAGCCATGTGAGTGAGCCTGCTTGGATGTCAGCCTGTCAGAACTGCTAGTGATTCCCGCATGCATGAAAGACTTCCAATGGAAAACAGTGTAGTTAAGCTCAGTCAGGAAATTGGAAAGATAGTTTTTTTTTTTTTTCCCCAAACTGCTATGTTTCCTTATAGTTTGTTTTTAAAGTAACAAAAAATCGGAATAGTCTTTTCACTGCATGCCCCACTGGTTCCCCTGTGTCCTAAAAGCCTGTGTGTGTCCTAAAAACCTAAAAAGCCCCATCTCCCGCAGCTTAATCTAAGCACTTTCCACTTTCTCTAAATGTCATTTCTCTTTTCTAAGGGTTGTGACCTGGGAATTCTATGCTCAGACACCCACCCTTTTATCCTGTATTATTATTGATTGACTCAGGCATCCCTGGTGGCTCAGTGGTAAAGAATCTGCCTGCAATGCAGGAGACCCAGGTTTGATCCCTGGGTTGGGAAGATCCCCTGGAGAAGGAAATGGCAACCCACTCCAGTATTTTTGTCTGGAGAATTCCGTGAACAGAAGAACCTGGTGGGCTACAGTCCGGGGGGGTTGCAAGAGTCGGACATGACTTAGTCTCTAAACAACACAACAACAATAACATTGACTGGATCCTCTGGGTCCACATCAGGTTTCTCTCCCTGCTGGTGTTTCAACCAGCTCCCTCGAATAGCACCATCTCCTCCTCAGGGTTGGGAATGTCTCTTCCACAGCGTCACCAGGACACAGAGGATGCTACCATTCTGGTGTCTCAATCTGGTCCCAACCAGTCAAAGGGGCTCAGATTAGGAGCCTCCCAAATTTTCCCATGGCTACACTGGATTGTGCTATCTCAAAACACACAGACTTTTACTCCAAACACATCTGTCATTTTGGGTCAGGAAGTTGGAAATATAAGCAGCTGTGGCCACACTGAGGCTCCAGCGTTACACACAGTCCAGTGCAGATGGACTTGACCAGAGGCTGCTGGAAGTTTTGTGGGCTGAGACCCTAACTGTGCTCCACTTCATGTCCTCATAAGGAATTACAGCATTCTATTAACTGAATGCTTCCACTTGCTTTTTATTTCCTTGAGTAGGAATATGAGAATTTTAAACCCAAAGACAGTAAGTACTATGTGTTTCCTTAGCCTGCAGAATGTAGGGAGTTTTTCTTTTTAAAATCAAATTCAGGAATTAGGGACCTAGGTGTAAATTAGGCTTCGGACAATCACTTCTGATATTCGCCTATTGTCCACCTCTGAGGCCACCAGACTACTTTTGAAGCCCAGTCTCAAAAGTGGGTGCTTGTCCTTCATTGCTTATGGATGTGAAGATAAACATTCTTGGCAATGCTTTGGGTCTGTTGCAAAGTAGCCACGTTGTCTTCACTAGAAGTCCGGCAAGTTGCACCAGAAACAGACTCTGGGACATTGATTTTCAGAGTTATATCCTATAACATCGTGGGTCAAACGATCATGATCTCTAAGGCCCTTTTCTCGATTGGAAATCATATGCGTGGGTGTTCACTTTTCTAAAATGTGAATTATTTCCTTATGAAAACAATTTACCGTCTTTCCCCAGGGCAGTGCCCTAGCACGCCTGCGCAGCAGACCACGCCCTGCTTCCCCCTGCCCCTCCCCCTTACTTATCCCTCCCTCCCTTCTCCCTAGTTCCTCAATTCTTCATCCCCTTCCCGCCTGGTCTCAGAGGACCCCACTGTAGCACCACTTGTCTCCGCCCTGCCGGCAACCTTCGCGAAGCCGTCGGTACCACTCCCAGCTCACGTGGGCCCCAGTGGGCTGCCCACATCTGTCCCCCAGCTCCCTGTTCTGCTGGGCTTTCTGAGTCATCAGAAAGATGACTCGTCGTGGGTGGCTTTCTGAGCGGCCCCTTCCATGCCCCCTCTGCATCCTCTTCCGCCACTTGGGACTCCGCCTCCTCGCCCCTCTCCGCCTCCACCCCACCCCATTACCGCGTTCCCCGCCCCAAGGATCCGGTGGTCATGTGTCCCAGAATCGGCCAAGCCAGGTGAAGAGGAAGATCCTGGTGTTACTCACTCCCCTTTTGGTGGGGTCGTGAGACCCACGGTCCACCTGGAACACCTCCTGACTTCATTCTGGAGGTGGTAATGGACAAACATCCCCTCGGGATTTTGTAGGTAAGAGGCCCCATGTGGCTGCCTTCCTGGAAGTGGTGAGCCCGTGGTCCCAGCTGGTGGTGGTCACAGCAAGTGGGACTCGAGAGACTCCTAGGAGAGCCACAACAGTGCCTGGGGGATAAACAGGTGGCCGGAGTGTGAGACACATTCAGTAATCTAGGAGGCTCAAAAGAGAATTCAAGCTAGCTTTGTTTTGATTTTTTAACAACTCTTGTACAAGACGACTTACCCTTGTCCTTTAGATTGTCAGATTTTGCTCTATTCAAAGGATGTCAGACACAGTCAATGGGCAACTAACATAAGATCTGCGTATTTGTAACTATAAGAACCAGAAGGCCACACAGCCATTCTCCTAATAGACCACTGGCACATCCAGTTAGGGGCTTCCCTGGTGGCTCAGAGGTAAAGAACCCACCTGCAGTGCAGAAGACGTGGGTTTGATCCCTGTTGGTAAGATCCCCTGGAAAAGGAAATGGCAACCCACTCTGGTATTCCTGCCTGGGGAATTCCATGGACAGAGGAGCCTTGTGGGCTATAGTCCATGGGGTCACAAAAGAGTCAGACATGGCTTAGCAACTAAAACAACAACAAATAATCAGTTATGTCTTAAGAGCCCAATTATGTTTTTTACTCTACAAAAATTTAATGTATTAAAAACAGAAAGAAGCACCACCTCTATTCTGAAATAAAGTTTTATTTTAAAAGGTAAAACTTTATACATCCTTTTAAAACATGAAAGTTCAAAATTCATTAGGCAAGTTGATCATACAAACATATTTACAACAGTAGTGAAAGAAGTGGTAATATTTCACCAGAGTAAAGAGGTGATAAAATTCAGATCACAACTTGGATTTTCAATGATTCAAGTCTTTCATTCCCACACAATAAAGTCTGGTCAGTTTTAAGAGAATATCCTTCCTCTGGATATTGTTCTTAATCCAGCCTTTGAGATTTAGACAGTAGGATAACTGATCATGGTGGCGATTCCACAGTGGTTGTTCCGGTCTTTGGCCATCTTTATGTAGCCATTCATGCCCCAACGTTCACCCCAGCTGAAAGAAGAGAAGGTTTTCATTTTATACAAAGAATCAAACACATTTATATTTATTAATACTTAAACAGTGCACCACAGGTCAAGACAGATTCAGAAAGAAGCAAGAAATGCAGTTGTTCTTGTTCATGGTTGAGTTCTAAATGTACAAATAACTTCTATCCCCAAACCTTTCACAGAACTATACAATTAGAGATGTGAAAAAGAAACTCTTGGGGCCAGATGTGTTTTAGAATTAAAAAAATGTTTGGATTTAGAAATGAGATGATACCAAAACTACATCAATACCTTAGGCAACTTCAGACAGTATCTTAATGTTATAATCAAACATTAATATGTCTGTGATCACCCTAAGTGGCATAAGACTTCAGAAGTGTACTTAAGGATTTGAGGACCTGAATTCAAATGCTGATTCCAAAAAGGACTCCCCTTTTCAACCTCAAATATAAGTATTTGGGACATTTTATACCTGTTTTTGACAAGCCAATATTTATTGTCATCTGAGTGTGCTCCTTCAAAGCCATAGCCAACTACCAGAACAGCATGATCCACGGATTCACTGCTGCATTTTGGCTCATAATAAATGCCTGGGAAAATAAAATACAATGTTGGGGTGAAGACCTCCAAGTGACCTACTCTATTAATTAGGGCAAGGAGAAATATCAAAATTCAGCTAAATGATATAAATCTAGATAAGATTTAAAAACAAGATTCTTTTTTTTTCATTCTAGGCCAGGGATCCAGGCCCTCACCTAACACTAGCAGATATACAAACAGCATACTCTCTTTTGTAAACAGCATGTCAAGAGACATAAAAGAACACTCCATAAAATCTTATCATTTTACTTTCAGGACATTCAGTCTAGGGAAATAGCACACAACACAAAATTACTTCAGCCAAGTTCTTTCTAGTTTTAATTACAGTAGCAAAATTCTTTGGAAAATTTCAAAGTTCTAACAGTGAAACTCTGGGTGGCTACAGTCATAAATAGGGCTTTCCAGGTGGTGCTAGTGGTAAAGAATCTGCCTGCCAATGCAGGAGACTCACGAGACGTGGGTTCAGTCCCTGGCTTGGGAAGATCCCCTTGAGTAGGAAATGGCAACCCACTCCAGCATTCTTGCCTGGAAAATTCTACAGGCAGAGAAGCCTGGTGGGCTACAGTCCATGGGGCTGCAAAGAGTTATGGACACAACTGAGCACACACAACTGGAAAAAAGTGAACTAAGCTATATGAATCAAATTAAGTAGCCATTTAAATATATTTATGAATATGTTATATATATATATATGAATATATGCTTAAAATCATGGGGATATGGTTCAAGTAGTGTCAAATGGACACATCAGGCACAAATACTAATATTAACAACTATATTAAATCTATACACCTTCAAATTTTACATTGAATTCTACATACTGAAGAGTCAGTTTTGCTGTTTGTCATGGTGATTTTCCATTTTTTCTGCCTAAATTTCAACATAGACAAATACTTACCTGACTTATAGAACTGGAAAGATGGATTGCTTGCATCTATAGCAGCAGAGATGGGGCCCAAAGTTGCCACTGCCTTCATAAGGGCCTTCTCCTGCTTAGGGAGGTCCACGAAACCAGTTACATTAGCAGCAGAATTGTTGGGATTGTAATGGCAGGTGCCAGCCTTTCAAAGGTAATGGGGAAGAGACTTGATTAATACCATCCTCCTCCTGGGGTACATGAGTTCAAGACAATCTGCAGCTTAATGATTTCCAAGTCAAGTTTGTTACAAAGCATCCCAGGAAATGAAATGCTATTGGCTGTTTTGAAATGGAAAAATTAGCTTGTGTCTATTCAATCAGACACTCTCAATCTACCTGCCCATAAGAAACTTTTACTCAGGAGAAATTTGTACTTATAGAGGATGATATGTATATTTCCCCGGTGCCTCAGCAGTAAATAATCCACCTTTACTCCTACAAGGCAGGAGACATGGAGACGGGGGTTTGATCCCTGGGTCGGGAAGATCCCCTGGAGGAGGAAATGGCAACCCACTCCAGTAATCTTGCCCAGTAAATCCCACAGACAAAGGAGCCTGGCAGGCTACAGTCTATGGGGTTGCAAAAGAGTCAGATACGATGAGTGACTAAACAACAACAACAAATGTAATTTCCACGTACTATAGAAATATTAACAGCTTTATGGTAACTCTCTGGGCTTCCCAAGTGGCACTAGTGGTAAAGAACCTGACTGCCAATACAGGTGACATAAAAGATGTGGGTTCGATCCCTGGGTCAGGAAGATCCTCTGGAGGAGGACATGGCAACCCACTTCAGTAATCTTGCCCGGAGAATTCCATGGACAGAGAAGCCTGGTGGGCTACAGTCCAGAAGGTTGCACAGAGTTGGATATGATTGAAGCGACAGCATGAACACATGGTAAGTAGCTAAACAGAGAACTGTGCAAAGCTAACTGTTTTAATGACCGTTCTGACAGTCTGCAGATAAAGATTCTACAATCTAAAATGTGGATTCTAAACATGATATCTGTTTTCCCCTTTGTTCAACTTTGATAACAAGGAGCTCCTCTTACCAATCCAGTGTATGGGTAGGATTCCTCTGAGTCCAGGCCTCCAACATCCAAAACATACTGGAAGGCATTATCTGTGAGGCCACCTTGACAACCGTGATTGCCTTCAGGTTGAGAGCAGTCCACCAGGTTCTGCTCACTCAGTGAAACAAGTTTGCCAGTTTTTCGGAACATCTGTCCTTCAAGGGCACCCGTGGTACTAAAAGCCCAACAAGAACCACACTTACCCTGAAAACAAAATTTAAAAGCATAATTTACAAAACAAATAGCAAGACTTTGACAGTAGCCCATATATTTGGAAATGCTTTTAAAACCTAGTGAATTGCATGTTGTTGCACAGTGTATCAGAGCAAGGATGGCAACTCCTATTCGGCTTTACTCTTGGAGAGAGATCTGCTGAATACCATCATACCTGATCCTTCACAGGAGTTACATAGCCTTTCTCTCTCCAATCCACGGACAGGGGAATCGAAGCAAAGATAGTTTCTTGGGACACTTTCCTCTTCTTGTTCTTCTGCCTTTGAAAGCCATTCATCACCTGCCTGAATTCTTCATTGGTCTTCAAGGAAAAGGAAATAGAATGTTGAAAAGCAAGAGGTTATTTTGCTAAACTGTTAAGGAGAAGGCACAAAAAATTCATGCCACACTCACCATGTCACCAAAGGCATTCATTGCCATGCTGAAGCTATATTTCCCTTGGCTGTATTCCTGATTATGCAGCTCAATCATTTTCATATTCTTCTTCCACACCTCTTTTCTCCATCCTTCTTCATTCTAGAGGCAAACAGGTAACCTATACTTTTTTCTATTTAAATCCAACTCACCAAGGGCTTCACCAGGTGGTGTTAAGTGGTAAAGAACTCCCGTGCCAAGGCAGGAGATGCAAGAAACACAGATTCAATCCCTGCATTGGGAAGATCCCCTGGAGGAGGGTATGGCAACCCACTCCAGTATTCTTGCTGGAGAATCCCATGGACAGAGAAGCCTGGTCACAGAGTTGGAAGCAACAGCACACACCGTCACCAAGTGGATTTGTGTATAAAGAGGAAGGGAGACCATGGCCAGAGATGGCTCTATACTCTTGGGAGCTGTTCTCCAGCGCCCACATGACAGGGCAGATGCCCATAGTGTACTCAGTAACAGGTGCCATGAAGTTACTGCCCTGATAGGAGCCAGCCTCAAGAGACTACTATCTGCTATAAACTCCCAACAGCATGGACCATTCTCTGCAGAATTTCAGATGGACAGTTTCAGATGTTACCAACCAAGTCATACAGTCTCCTGTGTACTGCCTTCCACAATTCCCATTGTGTATTTAAACTGTGGTCAAATTCTGGAGCAGCTGAAGCTATTCCCAAGCAAAGGGCTGTCAGGAGGAGTGAAGGATTCATGTTCAAAAACCTAGGAAGGGAGAAGAAATGAGTATCTGATTAAACCAATCTTTCTAAAAGGCCATCTTTTTTTTTTTTCTGAGCCACTATGGTGGAGTAAAAATATTTATATTCCCAAGTATTTATACAAGGACAGTAGGGGAAGTCTATGGATGTGGGTGGAGAAAAAGAGCTCTGAGACCCCAGTTTCCGCGCGGGACAGGGTCAGGCTCTTCTGGGACTCAAACAGCGGCCAGGACGAGCCACCCGCCCGCGCTGCAGGCGGGCCCAGTCCGGGGCGGGCCCAGCGAAGTCCCTCCGCTGACAGAGTATGTAGACGCGGTGCCGACAAACGCTCTGCAGTCCAGCTAGCGGGGGTCATGCTGCCTTGTCAGACCGGCGCCTCCTGGAACCCCTCCTCAAGCCCTCAACCCCCAAGGCTGCCGTCGCGCTGCTAGCCGGGGTGACCCCGCCGCGCTACGTCCCAGCCCGTGGCGCTCACCTGTGGCGAGGGCTGCCGCAGAGGTGCAGGCGGCGACTCCAGATCCCGGGGCGTCTTAAGTTGGGCTGTGGGCACCAAGACCTCCTATTTAAGGCTCCAGGACTGCGCTCGGCAGGCCCCGCCCCCCCCCCCCAGTACGCCCCGCGATTGGCTGAGCTTCATATAGGCGGGGCCTGTGCTGGGACTCCCGGCGCGTGACAAGGCTGGTCCCAAATTGTCCAGATGCCAGCCTCAGTGGACCCCACGGCAGCGAGCTGGGGGCCACTGGGCAGAATTGAGAAGGGCGGCCGGCGCCTCCCTGGGGACCCGGATCAACTAATTATCTCGAATTCGTGCGCTTGGTCGGTGGTTCACGAAAAGAGGCTTGCAGGGGGTCCCAAGTGGATTTTTAGCGCAACCCTGTGCCTCCTTCCCTAGGGTTTTGTCTTGTTTTGTTTAAATTTTAAGTCCTAATCCTAGAGTTCTTGGTGAAAGTCTTCGGGAGGACTGAGAACTGTCTCGTCCAGGGGCTCCCGCTTATTCCGCAGCGAAGATGGGGCAGGCTGGAGGAATGCAAAGCCCGCAAGCCGACCTCCAGGATTAAGCGGGTACAAGATGGGTTTGAGGAGCGGAATCGCAGTTCCTCAGAGACCCTGGCGCCCTGGTCACTGCCCAAATCTCAGGAAGGCAAAGGGCTGGGAGGGTCTCCAGAGAAGAGGTGGTATTTTGTAATACCCTTCTCCTGTCTTCCCCATTTAGGGGTTCTTCTTGTCTCTCAAGTTTTCCTCAAAACCAACAGAAACGAGTTGTTTACAGAAAATTTTAGTTTAATTAAGAAAAAAGGAAAAATGGCAGGTAGTAACTGGTTTTACTTTCCCGCTCTTCTTCCTTAGTATCTAGGTCCTTTTCTCGAGACTTAAGAAATTTAAGATTTAAGAAAAGGTCCTTTTCTGGAGATTTAAGAATTGTGACTTTTACTTCAGTGATTTCTACTTTAATTTACATTGACTGTCAGGATTTAAATGACAGCGAAACGTTTTAAATGGAGGAAAATAGGTTTATATGTTAAATACAAATTTACATAACTAAGAACTTAGGGAATACAAGTCAAACTTTGTGCATATTTGTCCTTTACTACATAAAAACATATTCATTATAGAAAATCCCATTTGAACCAGTCCTAATGAGATGGATGAAACTGGAACCCATTATACAGAGTGAAGTAAGCCAGAAAGATAAAGAACATTACAGCATACTAACACATATATATGGAATTTAGAAAGATGGTAATGATAACCCTATATGCAAAACAGAAAAAGAGACACAGAAATACAGAACAGACTTTTGAACTCTGTGGGAGAATGTGAGGATGGGATATTTCAAAAGAACAGCATGTATACTATCTATGGTGAAACAGACCACCAGCCCAGGTGGGATGCATGAGACAAGTGCTCGGGCCTGGTGCACTGGGAAGACCCAGAGGAATCAGGTGGAGAGGGAGGTGGGAGGGGGGATTAGGATGGGGAATACGTGTAAATCTATGGCTGATTCGTATCAATGTATGACAAAACCCACTGAAATGTTGTGAAGTAATTAGCCTCCAACTAATTAAAAAAAAAAAAAAGAAAGAAAATCCCTTTTAGAAAAAAATGATCATTAGCCTCACGTCCGGTCCCACATTACTTTTTTTCTGAGCATATTTTGAATCGTTTAAATTAAAATGTAGTCATGATTCACTGGACTTCTAAACTAATTTGTACTTAAGATTAAATTGATAAGCATTTTAGAAGCACAATCAGACATGTAATTTTACTATGTTGATATCTACATAACATAAAAATGTTTATTTAAGTGTACAGTTCTGTGGCATTAAGTACATTCACATTGTTGTGCAACCATAACCATCACCCATCTTTGGAACATTTTCATCTTCCTAAAGAGAAACTCTGTACCATGAAACAGTAACACTGCATTTCTCCCTGCACGCTGCCCAGCCCCCACCCCAGAAGCCCTTGGCAACCACTATGGAATCATGGTGATATTTGTCATCTTACGCATATTTCAGTTAAAATAATGTTTTAGAGGTTTATTCATGTTGTAGTGTATGTCAGAATTTCTCTTTTTTCTGAAGGTGACTAAAATATCCTTGGACAAATGTTTTGTTTCTCCAGGCATCCCCAGATGACTATATGGGTTATTTCCAGATTTGACTGTGTTAAATGACACTACTGTCAATGTTGTTGTACAAATGTTCATGTTTCTGTTTTCAGTTTTTTAGGGGATCTACCCAGAAGTGGAATTGCTGGATATGGTAATTCTATGTTTAATTTTTTTCTCTGTTTTCCACTGTGTCTGCATCATTTTACCAGCATTGCACAGGTTCCAATCTGATTGTGATTTGCAAATATTTTCTTAAATTCTGTGAGTTGCCTTTTCATAAAATCAGTACGGTCCTTTGGTGCACCAAAGTTTTAAATTTTGATGAAATCCAGTTTACCTATTTTTTCTTTGGTTGCTTATTCTTTTGGTATCATATCAAAAAAAATTATTACTAAGCCCAGTATCATGAGGCTCTTTACTTGTGTTTTCATCTAAAGTTTTGTAGTTTTAGTTCTTATGTTTGGATCTTTATCCATTTTGTGTTAACTTTTGCATATGGTATAGTTAAGGGTCCAATTTCATTCTTTTGCATGTGGATACCTGACTTTCTCAGCATTATTTGTTTAAGACTATCCTCTCCCTATTGAATGGTCCTGGCAACCCCATACAATTTAGAAAAATCAGTTCTTTTAAAGTTTTAAGATCTTTGAGGAAATAGAAGCTTTCCTTTCTCAGACACAGCTAGAGGCCAAAGGTCTTAGGTGGTTACAAAGTATTGGAAATGACTGGAGGTTAAAATTTTTTAAAAATATACCATGGAGTTCTACAGTCATTCATTTAAGAAATCTAACTGCATCGTGTAATATATGGGTTTTACATTTGCCCTTGGGTCACAGAGTGGAAAAACCCTACCACTGCATGACGTCTATACCTGGGGCAGCCTAAAGACTGCCTGCCTAGCCTGCCTGGAGGCTGCTCCAAGGAATGGCAGCTCCTTTGTTTCTTGGAATGTGATATAAATGCCCTGGAGAAAGCTGGACTTTTAAAAATTCCAAATGTGCCCCAAATCTAAAATTAGGCTAAGAAATACCTAAATGCCAGAGAAATATGGGAGAAGGTCATTTAAGCAAGAAACTGTAACATCTATTTATACAAAATCTGTTAAGTAATGTTTTACAGAAAGGCACTAACCATTTTGTTCTTATTCCTACTCTTCTCTGCCATTTCTTTGCCAAATAACTTCAGTTCAGTTCAGTCGCTCAGTCGTGTCCAACTCTTTGCGACTCCATGAGCTGCAGCACGCCAGGCCTCTCTGTCCAACACCAACTCCCGGAGTTTACCCAAACTCATGTCCATTGAGTCAGTGATGCCATCCAACCATCTCATCCTCTGTCGTCCCCTTCTCCTCCTGCCTTCAATCTTTCCCAGCATCAGGGTCTTTTCAAAGGAGTCAGTTCTTCGCATCAGGTGGCCGAAAGTATTGGAGTTTCAGCTTCAACATCTGTCCTTCCAGTGAACACCCAGGACTGATCTCCTTTAGGATGGACTGGTTGGATCTCCTTGCTATCCAAGGGACTCTCAGGAGTCTTCTCCAACACTACAGTTAAAAGCATCAGTTCTTTTGCACTCAGCCCTCTTTATAGTCCAACTCTCACATCCATACATGACTACCGGAAAAACCATAGCCTTGACTAGATGGACTTAGATAAGTGCTAATTATTAAAATAGTCATATTTTAGCTAAGTGATCAATTCTTTGCTCTGCCTTTGATAAAATGCAGTTGGTAGATTCCTACTTAAAATGCAGTATCTCTGAGAACATATTTTTGTGTTCATCTGTCTAGATTTCTTTTGCTTGCTGGGGAAACAGGATATGATTCTTTACCCTGTGTCTGAAAGTTTTAAATCCTAGGGTGATGAAAAAATCTTGTATGATAGTATTCAAAACCCTGAGGCCACTTAACAACTATCCCCAATATAACAACCCACTCCAAGTTGATTAAATTTAATGAGCCAAGAATTACTCTTAAGAAACATTATCCAGGCAACTGTCCATTTGTAAAGTGGTTTATTATCACTTGGGCTTCCCTGGTGGCTCAGTGGTTAAAGAATCCACCTGCCGATGCAGGAGACGCAGGTTCAGTGCCTGAACTGGAAAGATCCCCTGGAGAAGGAAATGGCAACCCACCCAGTATTCTTGCCTGGGAAATCCCACGGACAGAGGAGCCTGGCGGGCTACAGTCCATGGGGTCGCAAAAGAGTCTGATGTGACTTAGCGACTAAACAACAGCAACAACAATTTATTATCACTTATAATTTTATGGACAAGAACTGTTTATAGTCACAGACTATTGATATTCATGTGAAGCCATTTATGAAACAAGTTACTTTTCTGAGCTACTCTAACATTGCTTTTCCTGTAGGATTAAACAGTGAGCCAATTCATTAAATCAGTCAACAAGAATTAGTTAAGCTCTGCCCTTGTGCTCACTGTCCTTTGCTTGGTATAGCTTGAGCATAAAATTATAACAGTTTTCTCAGGTGTAGCCTGTTCAAGGCAAAACACCCTCCTGGAAGCTGACTGGGGTGGGAAGAGGTCCAACCCATTTCAGGCAGCATGCCTTCTGCGTGGCTTACCTGTCTTTTCCTCCTTTCACATGACACCAGGTAAGCCAGCATCAGCGCTAAATTCCAGAGCCTGGCCCTGGGGAGCTGTGGTTCCTTATCTCACATTTTCCTCATGCTCTCTGGCAACCAGAGTCCAATTTGCCGAGTGACTGATGGGGGCTGCGGGTGCAGGGCAAAAGCAAAGTCTCCAAAGTTCAGCTTCCTTTTCTAAGCTCTGCTGGCCTGAAGCACATTTATTTCCTCGCTTTAGAGAGGAATCTGGCACCATCCTTGATTTTGTATACCCCACTGCCGTGACCATCTCCATCTGTAAAATGGGGCATGCAGTAGCACCCATCCCTTGGGGCAGTCATTCTCCACATGGGTCCCCTTACCCGAAACATCTACATCACTTGGGAACTTACTAGAAGAGCAAATTCTGGAACCCCATGCTAGATCCAGTGACTCAGACACTAGCGGATAGAGGTCTGTAGTCTGACCCCAGGTGGTTCCGATGCACCTTCAGTTTGGAGAATCACAGTCACAGGGTTGTTGGGAAGAGTCAATGAAGGAGCATTTGTCAGAAGCTCAGAACATTGCCTGGTTCTTGTGTTGTTTGGCTATTAGAATTGTCACGCGAGTGTATGCTCCTTGGTTCTTTGTCTCGTCACAACAAAAATTTGGAGTGACGGACATAAAAGCCCCTTGGCGGGTCACAGCTCTCGCAGAACAGACCGTGTTATAGCTCTTAAATAAACCAGTGTTAGTGCTCAGTGTTACAGCTCTTATTTATTTAGATAATAGCAGAAAAATCCATCTTTGAAGCGTGAGGGCATGTCGATCCAAAGACGCGAAGAGAAGATCGCCCCATCGCGCGGGAGAGAGAGAGAAAAGGGAAGAGGCCTTTGGCTTCTCTTTTTATATGTTTCTCTGTCCCTGGGCCTGCCTTATGTAAATTGGGCCTAGGCAGGAGCGTTGTTTGTTTTACCTGAGGTTCTCACTCCAGTCCTTGGACCTTCCTTTGTTCTTTCTCGCGGGCTTTCCCCTTCCAGGTCTTTTAGCCACCGCCATTTTGGACTCTTTTTCCCTATTCTAACTACCTAACAGAATCATCATTATCATGGTTGGAATCTTTTCTAATCATGTTTTCATTTCTAGGAGTAGTATTCACAGGTGGAGATGCTCTTCCTGTGGAACAAAGCCAAAGGCACGTATATATGCAAGCTCTCTCAACAGCACAAAGATTTTCTCTGTTTCAACTACTTACCTTAATGATACGGAACTTGATCTTTACTTATGTTTCATTTCTTTTATAATATATAGCATTCTTTTAACATATAACCCATCATTTTAAAGTGAATATTATGTGGGTTTTAGTATATTCACTGTGCTATGCAACCATTGCTGTGCTGTGCCAAGTCACTTTAATCATGTCCGACTCTGTGCGACCCTATGGACTGCAGCCTGCCAGGCTCCACTGTCCATGGGACTCTCCAGGCAAGAATACTGGAGTGGGTTGCCATGGCCTCCTCCAAGGGATCGTCCCAACCCAGGTTTGAACCTGCGTCTCTTACATCTAACCTGCATTGGCAGGTGGGTTCTTTACCACTAGCACCACCTGGGAAGCCCAGAACATTCACAGTACTCCAAAAAGAAGCCATGTACTTGTTAGTTTAAATATAGCATGCCTTGGCTTCCCTGTCCATCACCAACTCTTGAAGCTTGCTCAAACTCATGTCCATCGAGTCAGTGATACCACCCAACCATCTCATCCTCTGTCGTTCCCTTCTCCTGCCTTCAATCTTTCCCAGCATCAGGGTCTTTTCCAGTGAGTCAGTTCTTCACATCAGGTGGCCAAAGTATTGGAGGTTCAGCTTCAGCATCAGTCCTTCTCAGTTAGTCCCAATTCCCTCCAACCCCAGTTCCCATAATCTCCATATGGACTCTATGGATTTGTCTGTTCCAGACACGTCACAGAAATGGAATCATGAAATATGTGACCTTTTGTACCTGGCTTCTTTCATTTAGCATAAGGTCTTCAGGTTTTTTGCATACTATAGCACATATCAGTATTTCACCCTTCTTTGTGGCTGAGTAATAGTTCAATGTATGAATATACCATATTTTAAAAATTTATTCATCAATTGATGGCGTTTGTGTTTTTTTCACTTTTTTAGCTATTATGAGTAATGTCACTAAAAACATTTGTGTACAGGTTTTTGCATGATGATATGTTTCTATTTCTCTTGGGTGTATACATAGGAACTGGTATGTATAACTTTCTGAGGAAATTCCAGACTATTTTTCACAGTGGCTACATCATCTTATTTTCCTACCTGCATCATATGAAGGTTTTGATTTCTCCACACCCTAAGACATCTCATTTGTCCATTTTGAAATGATATCCAGGCTTGTAGGTAGACGTGCTAGCTTGTGGTTTTGATTTGCATTTCCCTAATGAATGACGGTGTTGAATATCTTTTCATGTGCTTGTTGGCTGTGTTTATATATTCTTTGGAGAAAGGTCTATTCAAATCATTTGCCCATTTTTAAATTGGGTTATTTATCCTTTTATTGTTGAGTTGTAAGCGTTCTTTATATACTTTGGATATTATACATTTATGAGCTATGTGATTTGCAAATATTTTTCCCATTCTGTCGTCTGGATTTTCACTCTCTTGATAGTGTTGTTTTTAAAAATTGTGGTTAAAATACCCATAACATAAAATTTACCACTTTAACCATACAGTTCAGTGATAATAAGTACATTCACGTTTTGTGTCCCCATGGCCACCATGTATCTCTGGAATTCTTTTCCACTTATAAAATTGAATCTTTGTCCCATTAAATAATAAATCCCCATTCCTCCCTTCCCCCAACCACCAGCAGCCATCATTGTACTTTCTGTGAAAATACTAAAAGCTACCGAATTGTCCACTTTCATATCATGAATTTTCTGATATGTGAATTATATCTCAATTTTTAAAAAAGCAAGAGAGAGGAATTGATTGAAGTCATTGGACATTTTATGGTGTCTCTTAATGTTGCTGTCATCTACTGGGATTGATTTCAATTGTCTGCCCTTCTCCCGATGGAGCCCTTCAGGGGTACCGAGAAGGAAACAGTTCATGGGAAAATGGTAAAAATGAGCATGGAGGTAAGACTCATTTTAACCAAATGGCTCATCTGGTGACTTACAAGTGTACCAGCACAGTAAAATCATTTGGCACTGACCCTTATTGAGCACTCTGCAGATCTAGGCACTGAATCCCCCAGTCAATGAAACTTCCTGTAAACACAATGGGGAGTTGTCACCTCAGAATGGATAGTTTGATCATTTGCCCAGTAGATGAAAAGGCCAATGTTGGGACTTGCTTGAACTGTTATTTCTGTTCTATTTTTTGGTTTCCCTTTTGGATTGAAGAAGTAGTGAAAATCACTTATACTTTCTCTTCTTGTAGTTTATCATTTTGATTGAGGTGGAAGAAAGCACTGATAAATATTCATGTTTGACTGGAAATAGTAAACTTCAATAACCAAAATTACAGAACATCCCAAGGTTTCTGTTTAAAAACTTTTCTGTTACTGCCATGTCTGCATTAAAACAGTCATGGAAAAAAGACAAACCAACAGAAACAATTTTTATATTCCTTGACTTCATGGTTTTACCACCCAATTGCACTGGCTTTGAAACGTAGATAATTCCTGTCTCATCCTCAGTAATCATAAACTTTGCACAAATAACTTATCCTCTTCAAGCTTTGGTTTCATCCAATCTAAGATGTGGACAATGCTAATGACCTCATAAGATGGTATAAAAAATTAAATGAGATAACATGAATACTGATACAAGCAGCCACATTCAGAATTTCTCTCTCTAAAATGGACATATCCTTGAATGACATTCATTCCAAAGGCACACTAACATTGAAGTGACCTCTGTTGATGCTGAGATATGATCTGTTGGTCATGTTATTACTTTTAGCATTCACTTAGAATCCTACTGTAAGGCAGTAGAGACAGTTGTAACTTAATTCAGGGAAACAACCCTCAATGACTACAAAACCATGGGAGCTGACATCCTTCCCATTCAGGATGATCCTCTGCCAAATTTCTTCCCTTTTTTCACATTATTGTCCTAGGAAGGTCTCCCCTCCAGGAATTCATGTGGACCTATGAGAGGATTTGAAATCCTCTAAGAGGGTGATAGAATTCTAAAATATGCTTCCAATTTCATTTAAGGATTTTGAGTGGTAGGCATGAGACAAAGGATCTTGAGGCATCTTGGCCTCAGGTGCCAGGCCTGCATCCAGAGTGACATGAATGACTATGCCTTGCCTTTACTGCCAGCCCTTTAGCCAGATCTGTAAGCCTGGGTGTTACATCCATCTCTTCTTCACTCTCTACCATCTGGGGATACTGTATGAAGAGGTTGGAATGAAAGGGTGGAGCCTTGGGATAAGTGACTATTTACTTATAAGTGAGTATAAGTCACCATTACCTTCTGCACAGTGACTGGATTCAGGAGGTGATGTTTTGCAATTCATTCTAGTGTTTTGTTTAAAACCTCGAAGGCGGCACCATTCTGCCACTACCTGTCCTCTCTGATTGGAATATTGGCCCTTATTTCCTCTGTTAACACAGAGGGACCTGCAGAAGGTAAGTCCCTTTTATGTCAGGCCCTGTGCTGAGGAATCAGTGATGAACAAGCACGGATACTTGCTGTGCTGGAGGAGCTTACATCCGTGCAGTAGACATGAATCAAATATTCCCTTTGGATAATATATAGACTTGCGCTTGCTTTCTTCCCCTGTTCACCTAACAATCTTGGCACTTTCTCATTTTGTGGGTCCACAGGTAATGAAGTTTTCATGTAGCCATCCCATGCCCCTGGTAGAGGGAGGCTTAGAAAGTGTGGCCACTTCCTCTTCTCTGGATTTCATCAGGAAAAAGAGAAGTCCTGAACTACATCAAATAAAAGACCTTTTGACCTAGTGCTCTTCATTACAGCTCAGATGTGCCTGGTTGATTCAGATGTTTCAGCCAGAATCACAGGGCCCACTTGGCTCTGCTCCACCTCACCTGACTGTGGCCTGATGTCTGGTCTCCGTCTTCAGGGAGTCTGACTGCACCATTGGCCCTCAGACTGTCCTTATCGTGTCCTTTGGTGACCTCACCATTACCTTCTGGAGGTCCCCCTGTATTCACAGAGGAAACAAGGGCCAATATTCCAATCAGAGAGGACAGGTAGTGGTGGAATGGTGCAGCCTTTGAGGTTTTAACGAAAACAGTTTCATCACCACCTTGAAGTTATTTATCAGAAGGCAAAATGTTTATTTTAACAGAATGGGTACAGAATCCATCCCCTGTCTACCACCAAAGGTATTACCAAAACGTCTAGGATCATAAACGGCACCAATAACACAAATTCTTCTGTTTTAGATCTAATACTATACCATGGATATCTTTCCTTGACAATACATGTAGGCTTGCATTGTTCAGTTGTCATTCCCTTAATCTCCTTTCATCTACTGGTGGCCATTTAGATTAGGCTTTTATTTTTTCCTTTGTAACATAGCACTGAGTATCTTTGCACATATATCTTTGCATATATGTATAAATAGTATTATAAAATTATTCCCTGTTATCTCTCCATTTTGAGTTTATCTTTGTGTATGGTGTTAGGAAGTGTTCTAATTTCATTCTTTTACATATAGCTGTCCAGTTTTCTCAGCACCATTTATTGAAGAGGCTATCTTTTCTCCATTGTATATTCTTGCCTCCTTTGTCAAACATAAAGTACTCATAGGTGCATGGGTTTATTTCTGGGCTTTCTATGTTGTTCCATTGGTCTATATTTCATCCTTCAATAAAAAATAAATACATTAAAAAAAATTAATTCCTGGAAATGGCACTACTTACTTAAAAAAAGTTATTTCGGTGTGTAATACCATCTGTAGTGAATTTCCTCACAACTCATACACTAGCTGTTTTAATAGGCAGAATGTCACCTAATTTGCATATCTTGGAAAGAAAAAGAAAAGAACGTTAGTCACTTAGTCATGTCTGACTCTTTGTGACACCGTGGACCGCAGCCTACCAGGCTCCTCCATCCATGGGATTTTCCAGGCAAGAGTACTGGAGTGGGGTGCCATTGCCTTCTCCGATATATGCACCACTATATATAAAATAGATAACCAACAAGGACTCACTGTAGAGCACAGGGAACTCTACTCACTATTTTGTAATAACCTAAAAGGGAAAAGAATCCAAAAAGATAACAGCTTCTCCCCCAAGCCCAGCCCTGGCAATCACTGATCTGCTTTCTGTCGCTGTAACTTTGCCTTTGTGTGCATGCTAAGTCACTTGAGTTGTGTCCGACTCTGCGATGTTATGGACTGTAGCCTGCCAGGGTCCTCTGTCCTTGAGATTTCCCAGGCAAAAATACTGGAGGGGGTTGCCATTTCCTCCTCCAGGGGATCTTCCTGACGCAGAGATTGAGCCCATGTCTCTTAAGTCTCCTGCATTGGCAGGCAGGTTCCTTACCACTAGCGCCACCTGGATGCCTTTATTAGAAGTTTATATAGGGCTTCCCTGGTGGCTCAGTGGTGAAGAATCTACCTGCCAATGCAGGAAACATGGGTTCAATCCCTGGTTCGGAATTGAGCCCCTGTGCCACAAATATCGAGTCTGTGCTCTAGAGCCGGGTAGTCACACCTACTGAGGCCCTCACGCCCTAGAGTCCCTGCTCTGCAACAAGAGAAGCCACTGCAGTGAGAAGCCCTCGCGCCGCAACTAGAATGTAGCCCCCACTTGCCACAACTAGAGAAAAGACCCAGCACAGCCACAAATAAATAAAATTGTCTTTTTTAAAAGTCCACATAAATGGACTCATACAGTAAGCTTTCTCTCGTGTCTCGCTTCTTTCACTTAGCACTATGCTTTTGAGATTCATATCTTTGATTATTAGTGCATTTTATTATCATTTCATATTGGTTCTTTGTTCTACAATAGACTGTTGATGTAGTTCCCCCATTTTCTATTGGTTTCTTGCTCCTTTCGTTGTAAATTTATAGAAGCACTTTTTTTAAAAGTCAGTGAATAGCATGGAAGTTGACTTTATTTTTCTAAAGCTTCCTGAGTTTCTTTTTCCACCCAAGGGCCTCCTTGAGCAGCGATAGCCATAGATGTCACCTTCATCCTCTCTTCTGTTGCCTCTGGAGGTGCTTCTTCCCTCCCACTTCCCAGCTCGCCGCAGAGGAGCACACGCTGGCCTGCTGCTCACACCGCCCGGGTGGGGCTGAGGGGCCCTGGCAGGGGACAGCAGAGGACAGAGCCCCTCCGCCCCTGCTCCTCGGCGCCCATCTAGGGTGATGTCCCTGCTGCACACTTCTGTCTCCAGACCCCGCTCACTGTTCATGAGCCTGTGCATTTGGTCCTGGGACCAGAGATCCTGCTTGGCCAAAGCCCGGATTTGCTCTGACCTGCAGCAAGCCTCCTTTTCGTCCTGTGCGATGGGATGAACTAAGGGGTGGAGGAGGGACTGTCGCCCTCATTCTGCCTTGTTACTCCCCATAAAGACTCAGAAAGCCTCCACAGGGACGGGTAGTCTTTGCAGCGGCCACTTCCTTTTAGCGAAAAGGGAAGTCTGGGCAGGTGTACGGGGCTGGGGAACAAAGGGTGGTGGGAAACCTCCTGGGACAGACAGGGTCCCATCCATCCCCACAGCCCGAGGCTGCCTGGGTGCCACCCCCATGCCTCCTCTCTCCCAGGCTGCACTGTGGTGTCGTGATGCTGGAAGAGCCCGCCATCTCTCCGGCCCCAAAGGCCTGGATCTGCTGCGCTGGGACTGGTGTGTGCCTGGCTTCCTGGGAGATCTTACTGCCCACAGAGGTGAGGCTCTGTGCCATCAGCAGGGCCCCACCTCAGGTGCACCCTGTTAGTGGGCTATCCTGTACCAGCCTTAGTGCCTAACCACCAAGCACTTGGCACCTGTGAGAAAATACATCTTGTTTTCCAGTCAGCCCACCAGGCATACATTAAGGGCACACACGCTGCTTATAAACTGGGGTTACCCTGTTTAAAATTCATAGAAAGCTTAGGAGTGCTTCTCAGTCAGGTACAGGTGGATTTTGCTCAGTTTTCCTTTTTATTCTGTCTCTACCTAGTTCAAGATTGCATTGAAGAGGACACATAGCAGCATGGAGTAATTCAAAATGAGAATGGTGATGATGGTGAACAAATAATCTTGGTTCAATTCCAATGCACACCTGAAAGTTCTTTTATTAAAAACTATTAACTGGAAAATATGTGCATAACTGTCCTCCTATGATGATTTCATGTGTTTTTGTTCCAGAATTTCTTTATGTTACTCTCTGAAATTCCCAGCTCTTAACCAACTGAATCTTCCCTAGTATCTTCAAATTCCCCATCTTTAGATTTGAAGGTCCTTGTAAAAGGTTTCTTGAGATTTCTTTCTTTTTTTTTTTTATTTTTCTTTTGATTTTGGATATGAAGCTTGTGGGATCTTAGTTCTCTGACCCGGAGTCCTAACCACTGGACCACCAGGGAATTCCCAGGATTCTGAAGATTTTGACTCAGTAGCCAACAAAAGCCCTCCCAAACATTTTTCTGACTCTGCAGTCCACAAAGAGACTGGAAGCCCTTCTCAGCATCTTTCCGTGGAAAGACTACCTGCTCCATCCTCTGCTGCAATACAACCACCATGAAGCTCAATGGTTAGCTTCACTGAATTTATCTTACCACGTAGGCTTGGATTTCCAGGTATGTTTGTGCTGTGTTTCATATTCAAGTACGCAGTTCCAACAGTTTATAAGTTGTATTCTTTGTCTACCTTGTATTCTATGAAGCATCAGGTACAGAGCCCATCTATCTCTGTGTGGGTGCTCTGCAAACATTAATTAGTGATGATCAGGATAATGATATTGACCAATGACTCCATGAAATTAATGAATCATCTGGTGGAAGAAGCCAAGTACAGCAGTTATGTAACATTGCTTCACCCAACAAGTAATATTTCATACCTCAGAGCAACACAGAGCATTTTGCCTGTCAGTGCCTGCTCACTATTTCCAGTCAAAGCCAAAAGGGCTTCTTTGTAGAGTAAAACTTTCAAACATATTGACCTTAAGGGGAGACACTTCATGTAAGAGATATAGCTGTTTCCTTTGGTTCAGGCTACTATCAAAACCTGGCTCCCTCATGAATTGGCAATTGAATAAACAAAAAGATGAAGCAAGAAGTTTGATTCAACTAATAAAAACAAATAAACTAATTCATGTGAGTATTAATTCCTAACCCCCTTCAGTGGTATTATTCCTAACCCCCTGTTGAAAGATCTGGACCTTTTAAAACAAATTGGCTGTACTATAGAGAAATATACAGAAAGGCTTTTAATTTATCTATATGAGATTGCTGATATTTGATGATTTTTGACCTTCAAAATAGCAATTTCAAGTGGTTCAACTTAGTAAAAGATATAAGAATTCTTGATTTAAAACTCTAAGACTTTTAAAATGTTTTTTCATTCTATATGATGTCTCTCTTTCCCCCTTTTCTCTAACTAATACACTTGTATTTATTCTTTAATACCCAGCTGATATGTTAGCACTCTTAGAAGGCAGTTTATTTTTTTTTTCTTTCCCATAGGTCATAATACAAGCTTCCACTACAAGCACTTATCACACATATTATTGATATTTTCTTGGTGTCTATTACTTATGAAGTTATAAAGGAAATGGATTAACTTTTATAACTGTATGAATAATCTATTAAATATAGGTAAAAACAATGTGCAAAATAATATTCAAATTATATTTTTAAAAAGTGAGTTCTTTTACTTAGAACGTATCTATATAAACATCAGTCCAGTTCAGTTGCTCAGTTGTGTTGACTTTTTGCGACTCCATGGACTGTAGCATGCCAGGCTTCTCTGTCCATCACCAGCTCCCAAAGCTCAAGCTCATGTCCACTGAGTCGGTGATGCCATCCAACCATCTCATCCTCTGCCATACCCTTCTCCTCCTGCCTTCAATCTTCCCAGAATCAGGGTCTTTTCCAATGAGTCAGTTCTTTGTATCAGGTGACCAAAGTACTGGAGCTCCAGCTTCAGCATCAGTCCTTCCAATGAATATTGAGGACTGATTTCCTTTAGGATTGACTGGTTTGATCTCCTTGCTGTCCAAGGGACACTCAAGAGTCTTCTCCAGCACCACAGTTCAAAAGCATCAATTCTTTGGCACTCAGCCTTCTTTATGGTCGAATTCTCACATCAGTACATGACTATGGAAAACCATTTGACTATATAGACTTTTGTTGGCAAACTGTTGTCTCTGCTTTTTAATATGCTATCTAGGTTTGTCATGACTTTTCTTCCAGGAAGCAAGTGTCTTTTAATTTCATGGCTGCATTCACTATCTTCAGCAATTTTGGAGCCCAAGAAGATAATATCTGTCACTGTTTCCATTTTTTCCCATCTATTTGCCATGAAATGATGGGACCAGTTGCCGTGATTTTAGTTTTTTGAATGTTGAATTTTACGTCAGCTTTTTCACTCTCCTCTTTCACCATCATCAAGAGGCTGTTTAGTTCCTGTTCACTTTCTGCCATTAGAGTGTTATCCTCTGCGCATCTGAGGTTGTTTATATTTCTCCCAATTTTGATTCTAGCTTGTGATTCATCCACAAGTGTAATTGTTTGGTAGTTTGAACATTGTTTGGCATTGCTCTTCTTTGGAATTGGAATGAAAATTGACATTTTCCAATCTTGAGACCACTGCTGAGTTTTCCGAATTTGTTGACATATTGACTGCAGCACTTTGACAGCATCATCTTCTAGGATTTTAAATAGCTAAGCTAGAAATTCATCACCTCCGTTAGCTTTGTTTATAGTAATGTTTCCTAAGGCCCACTTGACTTCACACTCCAGGATGTCTGGCTCTAGGTGAGTGACCACAGCCTCTTCATTCTTTCTGGAGCTAATTCTCTGCTCTTTCCCAGTAGCATATTAGACACCTTCCAACCTCAGGGGCTCATCCTTCGGTGCCTTATCTTTTTGCCTTTCAATACTGTTCACGGGGTTCTCAAGGCAAGAATACTGGTGAAAGTGAAAGTCGCTCAGTCGTGTCCAACTCTTTGTGACTCCATGGACTATACAGTCTTTGGAATTTTCCAGGCCAGAATACTGGAGTGGGTAGCTGTTCCCTTCTCCAGGGGATCTTCCCAACCTAGGGGTCAAATCCGGGTCTACTGCATTGCAGGCAGTCTTCACCAGCTGAGCCACAAGGGAAGCCCAAGAATATTGAAGTGAGTAGTTTATCCCAGTAGTTTATCCTAATTGATTCCAACCCAGGAATCAAACTAGGCTTTCCTGCATTGCAGGCAGGTTCTTTATCAACTAAGCTATCAGTGGTTTGCTATTTCCTTCTCCAGTGGGCCATGTTTTGTCAGAACTCTCCATCATGACCTGTCTACCTTGGGTGGCCTTACATGTCATGGCTCATAGCTTCGTTGATCACTACAAGGCTGTGATCCATGAAGGGGAAAAGAACTAAATTGTGACTTCCAATTGCCTTAGATTTTAATGTTTTCCTGATTTGAAAAGTACATCCATTCATAAATTGCTGTCATTCTGGTCATTTTAAAAATGAGAAAATGAAGTTGAAATATTCACATTTATATTTACTTTTCTCTGTTTCCATTTTTTTCTTTCCTCTCCAACTAATAATCTGTGATCACTCAACCAGGGCAGGTGAAGTTTTTTTCTACACTCTATATGACAAAAGAACTTCACAAATAATAGTCAAACAGTTGCAGGAAATATCTTTGAATTTTTGAGAAGAAATAATACTTATGTTAGCATTATTATTATCTGCATTCAAATGACCAGAAAATTACAAGTATATCATCTAGTAATTAGTCCCCCTATTTGATTTCTCTTTATCAGCAATGAGAACAGCAAGAACAAGTTACTTCAAACTGTCAACGGAAAAAAACGTAGTGTAAGAGCAATGAGTTTCAGTTTTATTCAGGGACCTTACTGAAGACTACTGGTAAAGAATCCTCCTGCCAATGCAGGAGATGCCAAGATTCCCAATCCTTGGGTTGGGAAGATCCCCTGGAGGAGGGCATGGCAACCCGCTCCAGAATCTTGCCTGGAAAATTCCATGGATAGAGGAGCCTAGTGAGCTACAATCCATGGGGTCACAGAGAGTCAGATATGACTGAGCACGCATACACAAATCCACTGAAGACTCTAGCCCAGATGACAGTCTCTCAGATAACCTTTTTGGCTGGGAAAGTCAGGCTGTCCAGCATCCATCTTGATAAAATGTTACTGCTTTTACCAAAATAGATGCCTCAAGTTAATGATCTTAGTGCTTTTTCTGTGTATGGAAAGAATCTGAGATCTATGAAATTCTTCCCTAGGTATGTGTCTTAACTATTTGAGGTCAGATATGCAATATGCAGCCTGCTTCGTCTTGTTTTTCCATCCTGATTTTCCCTCAGAGTGCACTGTAACTAGGTAACTGCAGCGATTTAAGACTTAACACTTTCTCTTGTGGCCCAGTGATAAAAAGTCCGCCTGCTAATGCAGGAGACACAGCTTTGATCCCGGACCTGGGACGATCCCACATGCTCTGGAGCAGCTAAGCCCCTAAACAACTATTGAGCCTGTGCTCCAGAGCCTGGGAACCGCAACAACCAAAACCTGTGCACCTTTGAGCCCATGCTCTATGACAAGAGAAGCCACTGCGATGAGAAGCCCTCGAGCCGCAACTAGAGAGAAGCCCTTGCTTGCTGCAACTAGAGGAAAGCCCTCACAGCAGCAAAAACCCAGCACAGCCAAAAACAAACAAATAAATAAACAAAACCAAACAAAAAGCTGAGTATAGCTGAGTGATGAGTAACAGTCTTTGTTCTTTTTGTTTACAAAACTGTCAATTCAGATAGTATACAATTCAGAAAACCATCATCACCATCATTACCTTGGTACCAACAACTTAAGTACTTGTTAGATATTGTTAATAATTTAAATATACCATTGCATTTACTTTTTTTCCTCTCTTAATTTTTTAAAAATAGGATAGTTCATTTATAATGTTCTATTCATTTCAAGTGTACAGCAAAATGATTCAGTTATATGTATGTCTGTATACATATTTCTTCTGATTCTTCTCCATTATAGGTTATTACAAGATTCATTACACTTACTTTTCATAGTAACCACTACTTGAGAGAGTCTCTGAATACTTACTGCGCTTCCCAATGATCTAAAATCAGAGTTGAGGGATTCTAATTTAGTCTATATAAAGAATAAGAAACAGACCAGAAACGTGAGTAATGGTAGCTCAAGTGGTTGTAAGATCTCTGAGTAGCAAATGACGGATTACCCAAATTGTTGCAGTAAAAACAGAAATGAGTGAATGGCCTTTGGCATAAACCAGCCAAACAGGCCTGCAAGAGTTAAACAATCGTGGTTATTCTTTAGCTGTTATGGCTGACAAACACTTGTAGCTGGACTTGTCCTTCACAAAGCTTCACAAGGCTAATTACTCTTTGATTCCATATAGATTATACTTTGCACCTGGCTTTCTTCTCCCCCTAGACTCTCATGTAGCATTCTGCATTTCAGAAAGAAGGTCACAGGCCAATAACTTCAGGGACACCAGACCTGGTTGCTGATTTGCCTGTGCCAGCTGTGGTCATTTTGAAACTTTGTACAAGAAAAAAAAAAAAAAAGCAAGATCTTCATGAGGATATAAAAGCTCTCTCTATTCCCAAGAGAGGGGGACAGAGTTCTTGAGGTGCTAGCCAGCTGTGTTTCCTTTTGGCCTGGCAAAAAATAATAAAGCTACTCTTTTCTATTTCCTCTAAACCCTGTCTCCATATTTCTATTTGGCATCAGTGGATAGGGAGCCAAGATTTTGGCAACAGAATCTATTGAATTAGTTTTTTAAAAGTGAATTTGGGGCAAGAAATTGGGGTGTTCACAGAGTTGATGGCAAGGCTGGAGAAACAAATATCAGGATTGAAACAACCAGAATTCAGGGCAGTTCTGGCATCAAAGTAGCAGGAACTACTCGGAGGTATTGTCAGGGCTCAGCTGCCAGAATGAATAGATTCGAATTGCTTCTAGCATCCCTCTGCTGAAGATTCAAAATTCTGGAAGACAATATCTCATCCCTTGTCTAGAGGAGGGCAAGAGACCATGATTATAGCCCCACCATGACTGCACACAGTGTGGAAGAAGAAATCAGATTGCTCCTACCAAGATAAGAAGAAATGGATGCTGGTGGATAAGAAACAAACCACTGTAAACCATGGCAGCTGCTCTTTAGCTTTCCAACATACAGATGAGCTTTTTTCTTTTTTTCAAATTAATTTATTTATTTGGCTGTGCCAAACTTAGTTGTAGCATGTGGGATCTAGTTCCTTGATCAGGAATCGAACCTGGGCCCCCTGCATTGAGAGCACAGACTTTTAGCCAGTGAACCACCAGAGAAGTCCTCAGATGAGCTTTTTTCTTAATTGAAATTTTCATTTTGAGACGATTATAGATTCACACGAGGTTATAAGAAATAGTACAGAGAAATTCCACGTACCTTTTACTCAAATTTCCTCGGTCATGACATCTTGTATAACCATAGTACAATATTGCTACTAGGACATTGACAAACCACTGACCTTATTCATATTTGCTACATGCATTCATTTGTACGTGTGTGTGTATTTAGTTCTACACAGTTTTATCACATGGGTATGTTCATCTAATAATGCCCACAGTCAAGATACAGAACAATTTTGTCACCACGAAGAGCCCTCACACTTCCTTTTTGTAACCACACCACATCCCTCCCATGTCTCCTCCCCTCCCCCCTTGCCCCTTTTAGCCTCCAGACACCACTCATTTTGTCCTGCATTTCTATAGCTTTATCACTTCAAGAATGTTATAGAAATGAAACCATACAGTATGTATCCTTTTGGGGTTTGCGTTTTTCCCATTTATCAAAATTCTCTTGCAACCTATCCAAATTGTTAAGTGTATTAATAGCTTTTATTTATTACTGAGTAGCATTCTTTGGTATGGATATACCATAGTTTGCTTAACCATTCACCTGTTAAAAAACAGTTGGATTGCTTCCAGTTCTTGACTATTTGAATAAAGATGCTATGAACATCTGTGCACATACTGTGTGAACACAAGTTTTTTTACTGTTTTATATTTTATTTATATTATATTCTATATTATTTTTATTATTATAAAATATTTTATTATTATATATATTATATTTATATTTATATTTTTACTGTTTTATATTTAAAATTTGCTAAGAGAGTAAACCTTAAGTTCTCATCATAAGGAAAGAAAACTGTATCTGTAAGCGGTGATGGATGTTAACTGAATTTACTGTGGCAATCATTTTGCAATAAACACGCCTATCAAGTCAATATGTTGTACACTTTAAACAATACAATGTCATATGTCAATTATATCAGTAAAACTGGGGAAAAAAGAAAATGCTAAACTATATTCCAGAACAACTGTACCATCTCACATTCCTGCTAGAAATGGGAAAATGATTCAGTTCCTCATATCCTTACTGGCATTTGGGGTTGCCACTACTTTTTATTTCAACCAATCTAATAGGTGTGTACTGATGTATTATTGTGTCTTTAGTTTGCATGTCCCTTATGGCTAATGGTGTTGACCATCTTTTCATGTGCTTATTTGCCGTCTGCGTATCTTCCTTGGTGAAGATAAGAAGTGCTCCTCCTTCAAACATAATGCACAGAATCAGGAGCTAACTCAGTGTCAAACAAGATATCTGCTGTGGTTGCACATGTTCTGTGGAGTGCTTACCCATAGGAACTCATGTGGAAAATGGCTCATTATAGTATATGCCAATGGACACCTGATGTTCAGCAATGCCATCCAATAGAGAAATGTATCAGAGCATCTTCTTTCTCTCTTAGCATCAAAGTTGTGGCTTCATAGAAGAACTTCTCAGGATATAGCTGTTTCTGCTGTAGGGAGGCTGTCTCTGTCACTCTGAAGTTTTAGGCTCTTCATGTTTAGTGACAGGACTACGGTTGCATGGCAATGCATTAGGAGTTGTTTTAATATGTATATCCTGCAGCTTTACCACTGTGAACAATAAAAAGCATAAAGAGTGTCAATCATGACTGAAAAAAAGAAGCTGCTAATCTATGTTCCCAAGCAGCTGTACCATTTTACGTTCCCACTAGCAATGGATGGCATGATCCAATTCTTCCATCTCCCACTCACAGTGCATCCTGAAGGGAATCCAGGAGGAAAAATACAGGATGAGGCATTCTGTGCTTTGGATAGGTGGGTCCCTAGATGGTTAAGATGCATATCTCAGAAAAAATCGCAATGACCCCCTATTCTTACTTCCCATACATAGAAAAGCACTAAAATCATTAACTTGAGGTATCTGTTCTTTGTGATTAGTAGTAATCTTCTGCCGAGACGCCTGGTGACTACATGTATTTCTTAGGCAAAAAATGCATTACTGGCTTCTCTCTTATCTCATGGAGCTGTCCTCTTAGAGCTACTGTGAGATTGTTTCTAGGGCTATAGTCCTCAGTAATGTTTCTGGAATAAACCTTAACTCACAGCTCGTATGTTGTGCATTTTTCTTTTAGTTGACACTAGCAAGTCACTTTGCTTTATTTGAAGGGCTTTGTACCAACTTTTAACAAAATTTTCTAATAGAAGCAGTGAGGCTATTGGAGCCCGTGGACTACTGTTCCAATAAAGTCCCATTTTCAGGTTTCCTTGTCAAGTGTTTCGTTTATACTTTATTCACTTATTTTTGGCTTCTCATACAAAGTCACTAACCTCACAGACTTACTGGGTTATCTCTGCACATGTAAGTTCGCATCCTATAAAAATACTTGAGCCCTTTTCACTATTTAAATATACAATTATAACTTAATACAGTGAGGTGCTAAGTGAGATGTTTCAGGTTTCCCCTCAGCTCTAAAGGAAGGCCACAGTCAGAGTTCAGACAAGTTCTAGCTATGAGACCAGTGCCTTTTTCTTGGGCTTGTCATGACAGCAGGACTAGAACATCTCAAGTCCCTGATTTTGTTAATTATGATGGTATAATACAAAATACAAAACTCTGCCTCCAAATGACAGTTATTCACTGTTTCTCTCAGGTCTGTGATTCAGCTGGAGGTTTTCTGGTCTAGGCTGGTTCAGCAGGCTCAGCTCCACGCATCTCTCATCCTCCCTGGGCTAGTCCTATTCCTGTGGCAAGACAGAGATTGAAGAGGGTGAGCAAAAACACACATGGCCTCCTATTGCCCAGGCTCAGAACTGACAGTGTCCCTTCTACATGATTCCATTGGTCAAAGCAAGTGACACAGTCAGGCTCAACACCAACTGAGCAGAAAAAAATACTCTACACATGCAAGGAAGGTGGGGGGAATGAATGTTTCTGAATAAAATCCATCTGCAGCTGGGTTCCAAGAGCACGTGTCCCCACACAGCCAGATGGGAATGGGTGGCATTTTTATGCTCCAGCCTCTGAAGTCACATCTCATGGCATTTCCCATGCCATGTGGGGCAGTCACCAGACTCGACAAGGTTCAAGACAGGGGGACAAGATCTCATAGTTAAATGGAAGGACTGCCAAGATCATTTTGTAAAAAGACCACATAGAGTTGGAGATATCGCTATGGATCTCTGGAAAATGCAATCTGCCATGGGAGCAATACAGTAGTATTTCCAAGGCACAAGCTTCTTAGTAGTCAGGGTGTTGGGAGCTGAAACACACTCTCAGAATCCTGGACGGTGGATGGGGTACCATTTGGTATCCTGAAGAAATTATTTCCTCAAAAAAGAAATGAGCACCAGTCTTCCAGACTGTAGGTTTCCCCCTGGACACTGGGGTCTGTAGTGGCTTTAAGTTACTAAATTTCTTTCTGGGAGCTTCTGACTAGCTGACTAACATGTATAATTCAGGGCCTCTCAGAGATCATCACAAGATCAACTTATACCTCTGGGTGTTTTCCCAGGTAGGTGAGAGAGGCCAAGTGGACACAAGTGTGCAGATCTAGGAGCACACTGCTTCCTTTCCAGTCTATGAACCTTGGGCATGCCACTTAGCCTCTCTGAGCTCCAGTGTTTTTATTCTACAAAATAAAAATGAGAAGAAATTTGTTCTGCGTGGTAAGATATGCTTGTGCATATAAAGCATTAGCACTGGCACTTGGAAAGTTCTCAAAAAATACACACCAGTATAACGATGGTGGTGACTGATGCTATACTGGGAAGGAAAAGGAGCTGAAGGGCACTGGGTGTTTGCTGTAGATTGAATGTGTCTCCACCAAACCAAGTGTTGAAACCTTAACCCCCATGTGATGGTATTCAGAAGTGGACCTTTGGGAGGCAATTAGGTCATAAGAGTGGGCCCCTAATGAATGGATTAGTGCCCTTATGAAAGAGATCACAGACAGTTCCCTTGCTGCTTCTGCTATTTGAGGACACATTGAAAATATGGTCATCTGTGAACCAGGAAGTGGGCCCTCATCAAACTCTGAATTGACTGGCACCTTGATCTTGGACTTCCAGCCTCCAGAACTGTGAGAAATAAATTTCTGTCTATAGCAGAATGGATAGTGTTGACACATGGCTAACAGGGTCCCAATTTTTCCACATGGTTGCAAATGTCTGTAAGTCTGGGTGGGCAAACAGCACTTCTGTTTTGGATTTTCTTTTTAAAGTAAGACTCAAAGAGAGGAATTATTTTGTTTGAGGGGTGAGGATGACTCTTCTCCTCTACCCACCAGGACAGAAGTTGAAGTTTAAGTGACTTTGGACACCAGATTTTGGAGTAGCAGAGGACTTGCTAGAAATAAAAAATGAATACTCTATACAGTGCTTATCAACCTTCTTTCTCCTTTTTTATTTTTAAAATTCAGCCACACTGTGTGGCATGTGGAATCTTCTTAATAGTTACTCAACCAGGAATGGAACCTGAACCCCCTGAACTGGAAGTGTGAGTTGCTCAACTTATTTTCTATGAAATTTAATTGCCTAAGGAAAGGATAAATTAAGCTGTAATTTTCTTTTTTAATGCATCTCAAATAAAAACTTATATGCCACTTATTTTCACTCAATAATATTTCACTCAATAATATTTCATCTTTTTATGTCAGTATATATAGGTCTATGTCATTCTTTTTAAAGGTAACATGGAATTCTACATATGGACATCTCTCTTGGTTGACATTTGGACTGTCTTTGGGCTGTTTCTTTTTCCTGTTATACATTGGGACAATGTTGTACAAATATTCTTGTATATTTGTGTGGTTATTTCTTGAGATTCTTGGGGAATTTATTACCTCTATCAGTGGATCATTAAAAATTTAGTGGATATTTACAAATTGCCCTCTGAAAATGGAGCCAGTTGATACTCTCACAGACTGTGTGGGTCCTCCCTTCCTTACCCATCTTAGCCAACAATGAATCTATTGGTTGAGAATTTATAGATCCAATTGTTATGGGGAGTTCTCTATGGTAGAAGTGAATTTGTAATGAGAGTTGTTGCTTTTGTCTTTAATATTAAAAAATAGTTTAGTACCATCTATAATGATCTGTAGTGGGTACTGAATTCACAGATAGAATGATGTGGCAGTTCTCTTTTTCCCATGGGTGGTCAAGTACAAGTCAGTTAAGTAAATAGAAAGCGAATTTTCTCCCCCTCTCTTGCCTTATTTCTATTTTACTATGTATACAGATTCAATGAAGAACAATTCTTTGAAGTTTCAAGAAAATGTTAACAGGCATCATCTTCCCTCACATCCCAAGCACATGATTTCTTTTAAAGATACTAGTGTTGCAATCCAGGGATCAGATTATGGGTAGAAAGTAGAGTTATGAGGAAAATGCATTATAGCCAAATACCTGTTACACAAGACACCATTCCCTCTCCCAGAGGCTGCAGTGAGCAGAGGGACCTGGAGGGCACTCAGCAGGTCAAGCAGAGGGCTTCAATGGCAGCAGCACAGGGACTAATAGTCCCTAAGACCAGTCTCTCTTGCAGATTTGCAAATAAGCATCTGTCTACCACAGGTGAACATGAAGAAAATGAGATCATGAATCCTGACCCCAAAAATGTGTACTGGAGCAGGAGTGTTCCCTGGAAAATGAGGCAAGAGAGAAAAGTTTATGAGTGCTATGTAGTTGAATAAGACAACAACAAATGGTATTGGGTCCTGACTTATTCTGAAAATTCTGTGCCTCTTGGGTGGAGCACAAAAACCCCTTGAGGGTAGGGCTTCTATATGTGAATTCCACAGACCTCTTGGGTTCATAGATAAATTTCAGGAAGCCTTTATTAGAGTTCTCCAGAGAAACAGAAGCAACAGGATGTATATATATAGAAAAAGATTTATAAGGAATTGACTCATGTGATCATGGAGGCTTAGATGTCCCAAAGGGCTTCCTTGGTAGCCCAGCTGGTAAAGAATCTGCCTGCAATGCAGGCCCTGGTTTGATTCCTGGGTCAGAAAGATCCACTGGAGAAGGGATAGGCTACCTGCTCCATTATTCTTGGGCTTCCCTTGTGGCTCAGATGGCAAAGAATTTGCCTGCAATGTGGGAGACCTGGGTTTGATCCCTGAGTTGGGAAGATCCTCTGGAGGAGGGCATGAAAACCCACTCCAGTATTCTTACCTGGAGAATCCCCATGGACAGAGGAGCCTGGCAGGCTACAGTCCATGGGGTCCCTAAGAGTTGGAATGACTGAGAAATTAAGCACAGCATAGCATAGAAGTCCCAAGATCTGCAGTCAGTAACCCAGGAAAGTTCAGTCCAACTCAGAAGGCCAGAAAAATAGGACTGGAACCAGTGCAAAAGCCTGCAGGTTCCGGGCTCAAGAGGAGCCAGTGTTTCAGTTGGAGACCAAAGACAGGAAAAGGCCAATGTGCCTGATGGAAGGTGTTCAGGCAGGTAAAGTTCCTATTCTTGAGCATTTGGTTAGCCTTTTCATTCTCTTCAGGCCTTCAACTGATTGGATGCATGCTGCCCTTATTAGGGAGGCTAATCTACTTTACTCCCTGCACCAATTCACATGTTCATTTCATCCCAAAGCACCTTCACCACAGGTATACCTCAGTTTGACTAAATGTCTTGGTATTCTGTGGCCTCGTCAAGTTGACACATATAATCAGCTATCAAAGTCCACCCCTTGTTAACTTGGGCATCCACATATATCTCCTCAAACCATACTTCATCTCCAAATATAGACAATAACAAGATCATAATTCTGTCTAATATGATGCAACTGTCCTGATACAACCAAAAATGCACTAAATCCCTTCCCCAGAAGAGGAGATCAAGTTCTTGAGTGCTACTCTTCTCCTTGATATCCTGTAACTCAAATACTAAGATATAAAGTCAATTGTCTTATGTTACACAAGAGAAAAGAGAAGGAAAAAATTAAAGATGTTTCAGGTACACACACATATACATAACAAAAGGGACAAAATGCTCACAATAATTACAATTTTCATTTCTATAACTTCTCACATGTTCATCCATGGCTGGTATTTGTAACTCCTTTCTTCTATTACCCATTCATATTCTCTTTGTCTTCAGCAAGACATCAGCAGGTTTTTTTGTCTTGCGTGGTGACCCAAATCTTCACTCCTGAAAGATCTAGGCTCTTACTAGTCCTGCCTGGATTGGGTTGCTAATTCTCTATTGACCTTAACCACAGGACACCCTAAGATCTCATTGGTACAGCAGACACGCTCTTCCTTCCCTCCACTGTGGAGTAGCAGTCCAATTTCTCCTTGGTAGTGAGGATCAGTCACCCCAGCCGGCACCATAGTTCCCTTCTTTGTCTGTTAGCTCAGGTGTGAGTAACCCAAAGAGACTGGCAGCGTTCTTAACTTCCAGTCCACCGGAATCATGGTATCTCCTGCTGGAAGAATTCCTCCTCTGGAACAACGACTACTAGGCTGGCAAAACACAATGTTGTGGCAAAAGGAAGCAAGTTTTACTAGTGGGTCATGAGGGATAATACTGAGTGGTTCTGCTCCCATTTCCATCCCTTGATTCTTGGATCCTTGAATCTTGGCTATTGGAGAAACAGCACCATATACTGGATGCTGATTCAGACAATATATGGACTGTTACCTAGCTGGTGCTGAAACTGAGTCTTTGAAAGTCCATTCCACTGTTCATGGTAGGGAACATGGTAAGACCAGTGAATTCTATGAGGATGGGCCCAATGATGATGCACTTCATTGGCTGACAGTTGAGGTCCTTGAACAGGGGCAATGTTGTGTGGAATATTACAGTGGTGGACAGGAATTCTGTAGCTCCATGGATGGTAGTTTTGGCAGAAACATTGCATGCAGGGAAGGCAAATCTTATCCATAGTAAGTGTCTATTACAGTGGGAAGAAAATTCTGCCCCTTAGGGATGGAAGCACCATCTGAGTACCACCAGGTAGCTGGCTGATCACCCTGGAGAATGGTGTCACATCAGGGACTTAGTGGTGGTGTCTGCTGCGGGCATATTGGGCATACAGGTAGGTTGGCCTTGGGCCACAGCTCATGAAGCAAACTATAATTACCTGTCTAGCCATTTCTCCTTCCAAGAAAAGTGAACAAACTAGAGGCTAAGGTCTGCCCCCCAGAATTCCTCTTTACCACTCTACTTCAGGCAAGTTCCAGAAAGGGGCTTCAGTGCTGCAACTGGCCTCTTTCAAACAGTGCTCACATGGTGTACAGACTCATCAGTAAGCCAGGACCAAGTCTTCTCTTTCTCTGTTGATTGGTTGTAGGGAACTCCCCATGAGGCCATAGACGCAGACCAGGAGAGAGAAGGCAGGAGTTTTGGAGCCATTTCCTGATGTAACTGACTTGTGCCTTAAGGGCCCAGATCACATACATACCACTTCCATTTGATGGTGGAGGATGGCTGTGCATGTCCAATTTTATGGTTTAGCGTGTCAGATAACATCTGTACACAATAGGCAGCCCAGGTCTCATTGATGACCCATGGTAAGATCTTCAGTCTCTACAAAGGCTCAGTAGCAGGCCAGGATCTGTTTCTCAAAAGGAGAGAAGGGCTTTACTCCTAAATCCTTAGGGTCTGTGCTGTGATTCACCTCCAGGAGCCTGACAAAGCCTTCAAACAGCATCCTGACTTGCTGCTGCCACATCAAGCACCACTAGATATGACCCAGGTGGGAGAGCACTTTCTTCTGAGCTTCACTTAAAATTAACAGTGTGGACTTTGAAATGTTGTTGCTGAGCTATGAAAGACACCAGGATTCTAGGCCTCTGGAGGAGAGGAATTCAATCCAGGGACAGTGACGAGGCTTGATTGTTCAGAGCTTTTGTGTGATAAAGTTTTATTAAAGTATAAAAGAGACAGAGAAAGCTTCTGACATAGACATCAGAAAGGGACAGAAAGAGTGCACTCCTCCTAGTCTTTAACAGGAAGTTATATACCTATTAGCAGGCTGCTAATTACAGGAAGGAAATGTCTCAAAACTCAGAGAGTGACACCAGGCCCCTCACCCACAACATGCATTTTGAGATAACATTGCACAAGATGAGTCATCCTGGGCCATAAAATGATTTACATGAATCTTGAGAAAGGCAGGTTTCCAAGAATATACATAGTCTCGTTAATGTAAGTTAGGAGAACAATTGTAAGAGTAAATCATACTGGTTTGTTGAGCCATTATCCCTTCTGAGTCTTAGGTGGAACTGACTTGAAGAAAGACAGAGTCTAAGGTAAATACATAGTTTACTAACATAGCTTCATCTTTTAGGATTTGAAATAGCTCAGATGGTATTTCATCACCTCCACTAGCTTTGTTCTTAGTGATGCTTCCTAAGGTCCACTTGACTTCGCATTCCAGGATGTCTGGCTCTAGGTGAGTGACCACGCCATCATGATTATCTGGGTCATGAAGATCTTTTTTGTATAGTTCTCCTGTGTAGTCTTGCCACCTCTTTTTAATATCTTTTGCTTCTCTTAGGTCCATACCATTTCTGTCCTTTATTGTGCCCATATTTGCATGAAATATTCCCTTGGTATCTCTAATTTTCATGAAGAGATTTCTAGTCTTTCCCATTCTACTGTTTTCCTCTATTCCCTTGCATTGATCACTGAGGAAGGCTTTCTTATTTCTCTGTGCTATTCTTTGGAACTTTGCATTCAAATGGGTATATCTTTCCTTTCCTCCTTTGCCTTTAGCTTCTCTTCTTTTCTCAGCTATTTGTAAGGCCTCATCAGACAACCGTTTTGCCTTTTTGCATTTCTTTTCCTTGGGGATGGTCTTAATCACTGCCTCCTGTGCAATGTCACGAAACTCTGTCCAAAGTTCTTGAGGCACTCTGTCTATCAGATCTAATCCCTTGAATCTATTTGTCACTTGCAGTGTAAACTTATAAGGGATTTGATTTAGGTTATACCTGAATGGTCTAGTGGTTTTCCCTACTTTCTTCAATTTAAGTTGAATTCTGCAATAAGGAGTTCATGATTTGAGCCATAGTCAGTTCCCAGTCTTGTTTTTGATGGCTGTATAGAGCTTCTCCATCTTTGGCTGCAAAGAATATAGTCAATCTGATTTTGGTATTGACCATCTGGTGATGTCCATGTGTAGAGTCTTCTCTTGTGTTGTTGGAAGAGAGTGTTTGCTATGACCAGTGTGTTCTCTTGGCACAGCTCTGTCAGCCTTCACCCTGCTTCATTCTGTACTCCAAGACCAAATTTGCCTGCTACTCCAGGTATCTCTTGACTTCCTACTACTTCCTACCATTTGAGCTATTTCAAATCCTAAAAGATGATGCTGTGACAGTGCTGTACTCTACATGCCAACAAATTTGGAAAACTCAGCAGTGGCCACAGGACTGGAAAAGGTCAGTTTTCATTTCAATCCCAAAGAAAGGCAATGCCAAAGAGTATTCAAGCTACCACAAAATTGCACTCATCTCACACACTAGCAAAGTAATGCTCAAAATTCTTCAAGTAAGGCTTCAACAGTACTTGAACCGTGAAATTCCAGATGGTCAAGCTGGATTTAGAAAAGGCAGAGGAACCAGAGATCAAATTGCCAACATCCATTGGATTGTCAAAAAAGCAAGAGAGTTCCAGAAAAATATCTACTTCTGCTTTATTGACTACACCAAAGCCTTTGACTCTGTGGATCACAACAAATTGTGGAAAATTCTGAAAGAGATGGGAATGCCAGACTTCCTTAATTGCCTCCTGAGAAATCTGTATACAGGTCAAGAAGCAATAGTTAGAACTGGACATGGAACAACAGACTGGTTCCAAACTGGGAAAGAAGTACATCAAGGCTGTATATTGTCACCCTGCTTATTTAACTTATATGCAGAGTACATCATGTGAAATGCCAGGCTGGATGAAGCACAAGCTGGAATCAGGATTGCTAGGAGAAATAGCAATAACCTCAGAAATGCAGATGACACCACCCTTATGTCAGAAAGTAAAGAAGAACTAAAGAAACTCTTGATGAAAGTGAAAGAGCAGAGTGAAAAAGTTGGCTTAAAGTTCAACATTCAGAAAACTAAGATCATGGTATCCAGTCCTATCACTTCCTGGCAAATAGATGGGGAAACAATGGAAGCAGTGAGAGACTTTGTATTTTTGGGCTCCAAAATCACTGCAGATGGTGACTGCAGCCATGAAATTAAAAGACGCTTGCTCCTTGGAAGAAAAGCTATGACCAACCTAGACAGCATATTAAAAAGCAGAGACATTACTTTGCTGCCAAAGATCCATCTAGTCAGAGCTATGATTTTTCCAGTAGTCATGTATGGATGTGAGAGTTGGACTATAAAAAAAGCTGAGCACCAAAGAATTGATGCTTTTGAACTGTGTTGTTGAAGAAGACTCTTGAGATTCCCTTGGACTGCAAGGAGATCCAACCAGTTCATCCTAAAGGATATCAGTCCTGAATATTCATTGGAAGATCTGATGTTGAAGCTGAAACTCCAGTACTTTGGCCACCTATACAAATAACTTACACATTAGAGAAGACCCTAATGCTGGGAAAGATTGAAGGCAGGAGGATAAGGGGATGACAGAGGATGAGATGGTTGGATGGCATCACTAACTTGATGGACATGAGTTTGAGCAAGCTCCAGGAGTTGGTGATAGATAGGGAAGCCTGGCGTGTTGCAGTCCATGGGGTCGCAAAGACTCGGACATGACTGAGTGACTGAACTGAACTACCATAGCTTAAGAAAAATATTCCCATGAGAAAAATGCATTGATTAGCTCAAGGCTTGAGTAAAGTTAAGTTCAGGTGCACCCAGGTGTTGTCATGGCAACACCGAATTTTAAAGAAACCTGCTTTTAATTTTGTATAGAGAAGGGAAAAAAATCTGACACTTGTAGTTTGTTTCCTCCTGCTGTTTAAGAGAGAGATAAAAAACATCTGACACTTGCAACCTATTTCCTCCATTTGGGGGCCTCTAGCTTCCTGCCTGTTACCCTCTCAACTTCCCTAGGGGTACAGTGGATAAGAATCCACTTCCCAATGTAGGGGACATGGGTTCGATCCTTGGTTGGAGAAGATCCCACATGCCGCAGGAGCAACTAAGCCCATGCATCACAGCTACTAAGCCCTTGCACTGCAACTACTGATGCACAGGTGCCTAGAACCTGTGCTCCACAACAAAGAAGCGACCACAGTCAGAAGACTGTGTGTCACAATGAAGAGTAGCTCCCAGTCGTTACAACCAGAAAAAACCTGTGCACAGCAACAAAGACCCAGTGCAACCAAAAATTAGTAAATAAATCAATTTATTAATTAAAAAAAAAAGCTAGAAGTGTTTTGGATCACTCAGCAAATAAACTGGAGTAACACATCCAAGTGAGGAGCATGTTGCCTCCAAAATTAAAAGATACTCAAGAAGCATTTTATCTCTTTTTGGATATAGGAAGGGGTAGATGCAACAAATTATTCTTGACCTTAGAGGGGATCTCTCAACCTGCCCCATATTGGGTCCCTAGAAAGGTCACTGAGGGTGAAGGCCTGAGTGAATTTTGGTCTGATTTATTTCCCACCCTCTAACATCTGGTCAAGGCTATGGTTTTTCCAATGGTCATGTATGGATGTGAGAGTTGGACTGTGAAGAAAGCTGAGCGCTGAAAAATTGATGCTTTTGAACTCTGGTGTTGGAGAAGACTTTTGAGAGTCCCTTGGACTGCAAGGAGATCCAACCAGTCCATCCTAAAGGAGATCAGTCCTGGGTGTTCATTGGAAGGACTGATGCTGAAGCTGAAACTCCAATACTTTGGCCACCTCATGAGAAGAGTTGATTCACTGGAAAAGACCCTGATGCTGGGAGGGATTGGGGGCAGGAGGAGAAGGGGACGACTGAGGATGAGATGGCTGGATGGCATCACTGACTCAATGGGCATGGGTTTGGGTAGACTTCGGGAGTTGGTGATGGACAAGGAGGCCTGGCATGCTGCGATTCATGGGGTCGCAAAGAGTCGGACATGACTGAGCGACTGAACTGATTGACTGACTGAACGTATAAACGTCTTACCAATAAGTCCTAGAATGGTTGCTACTTCTCACTCATTAGGTCCAATTAGCATAATGACAGCAATGCAGTGGACCACTATGATATACTGGGGAAGGGAAAGGTAATAATAATCCATGCAGACTGAATTATGATATAGGATTAGAGATTTGATATATCCCTGAGACAGACAGTGAAGGAATGTTGCTGGCGTTGCCAGCTGAAAGCAGACTGCTTCTGGTTGGTCTTACTGACAGAGATGGAGAAAAGCACATTTGACCAGATCAATAGCTGCATACCAGTACCAGGGGATGAGTTAATGTACTCAAGCAATAAAATCTCATCTGCTCCAGCACTGCAGTTGAAGTCACCACCTGGTTTAAGCATGTGATAATCCCCATTCATTCTCCAGGATCCATCTGTCTTCTGCATGGGTCAAATAGGAGACCTGAATGGGAGTGTGGTGAGAATCATCACCCTTGCATTTTTCAAGATCTTGATGGTGGCCCTAACTTCTACAGTGTCTCTAGAGATGCAGCACTGCTTTTGGTCTTCTATTTTCCTAGGTAGAGACAATTCTTGTGGCTTCCACTTGGCTTTCTCACATCATAGAGGTAGGGAATCAATGTGTGAATTCTGCCAGATATACGGCTGTGCTGTGTTGCTTAGTCATGTCCGACTCTTTGTGACGCCATGGACTGTAGCCCACCAGGCTCCTCTGTCCAACGGGGTTCTCCAGGAAGAATACTGGAGTGGGTTGTCATGCCTTCCTCCAGGAGATATATGGCTGACCATATCTATTCCAATTATGTATTCCAGAGCTGGGGAAATAGCCACAGAATGGGTTTAGGGAACCGCCAGGACCTCTGTGAGAGGCACCTGAGCTAAATCTCCACTGAACACCTGTCTTCCATAAGCCTATACTCAGACTGGTGCTCCATAGTGACATTTTAGGTCTCCTGGAATTAGTGTTAGTTCAGAGCAAGTGTCCAGTAGCCCCTGTGGGATCTGATTATTTCCAATATACAGTTCCATTGGTCAAAGGCCATCAATCGCTTTGGAGAATGCTGGGAGAGGTTAACAGTATAAATTTCTGATAGTTTATGAGGGTCCTTCTTCAAGGAAACCTGGCTTCCCCTTCATTCAAGGAGTGCTGGGTCTACAAACTGGCTTAAGTCTGGGGACTGATTGATTGATTAAACCTGTTTAATGATTCAGATTAAACTATTGTTCACTTGACATAGAAATTGTCTGCTTAGTAAGAACTTGGTAGGCTTCCTATTTATTTCCCTTCTAGGAATGCCATGATCAACCAGTCAATGTCATAGGCTTGCATGAGTCCGTTTAGTTTGATTACTGCTTTGACTTTGAGGTTCATTATGGTAACCACGCCTACCTTGCCTTTGGTGGTTGAGTGCTGTCACTTGGCCTCTTACAAATTTATTTCTCATGGTTTTGGTAAAAGTGTGTCTTCCAGACCCTTCCCAGTGTTTGTAGGTAATCTTCCAGTCTTCCTAAGCCTCTGAATCCCTCCATCTACATTAAACCAAGGCAGGTCTGGCATTTCCAAGTTTCATAATAGGTCACCTTTTGGTTGATGATTCAGTCAAGCAAATAATTAAATTGTTGTAGCTCTTCCTGACTTCCTGAGCTGCAACATTAAATGCAGGATCTCTGCTTAGTGAGTCCATGTCAATAAATTCATCCTGATCCAACCCTATGTTCCTTCCACCATTACCCCAGTTTTAGTCTCCATTTCCACACGTGTTCCCCAGATTTCTGTGTGCATCAGTTAGAAAGGTCAAGTGGCTCTTCTGGAGTGTAGCAGACTGTCTCATGGGTTGTACTCTGTACCTCACCATTAGAAGTGTGTTATAGACAAAGTGCTGGTGGGATGGGGTTGTCTTAAACTGCCTTAGTCATCTTATCTGTCCTAATCTGCTCAGGATGCCATAGTAAAACACCATAGTCTGGGGGCTGAAACAACAGAAGTTCATTTCTCTCCAGTTTGGGAGGGCTGGAAAGTCCAAATTCAAAGCGCTTGTTGATTAGATTTCTGGCGTGAGTGTTCTTCCTGGCTTGTGGATGACTGCCTTCTTGTTGTGTCCTCATATGGTCCTTTCTTGATTTGGGTGCATGGGGAGAGATAGAGAGAGAGAAAGGTCTGTTTCTCTTCTTCTTAAAAGGTCACTAATTCTATTGGATTAGAATTTAGGAACTTATTTAAAGAGTCGGACACAACTGAAGTGACTGAGCATGCTTTCACCTCTTAAAAGTCATTTATCCAAATAGTCATGTTAAGGGTTAGACCTTAAACAGAATTTGGGTGGGACACAATTAAAAGCAGATGCCATGAATTTATAGAGGGAAAGAAAGTTCATCTGTATTTTCACTAACCTTTGACCAAAAGGTTATCTCCCTTTCAACTATGTATGTCACCATACTCATGATTGGTTCATCTTGAGACATCAGATATTTCACATTACAGTACAGTTGGTCTAGATATCTTATAAAGTTGTTTATGCCTGTCACTATTTCAAAATAGTGAAATATGGGGAAACAGAGGAAACAGTGGCTGACTTTATTTTTTTGGGCTCCAAAATCACTGTAGATGGTGATTGCAGCCATGAAATTAAAAGACGCTTACTCCTTGGAAGGAAAGTTATGACCAACCTAGACAGCATGTTAAAAAGCAGAGACATTACTTTGTCAACAAAGGTCTGTCTAATCAAGGCTATGGTTTTTCCATTGGTCATGTATGGATGTGAGTTGGACTATAAAGAATGCTGAGCACTGAAGAATTGATGCTTTTAAACTGTGGTGTTGGAGAAGACTCTTGAGAGTCCCTTAGACTGCAAAGAGATCCAACCAGTCCATCCTAAAGGAGATCAGTCCTGGGTGTTCGTTTGAAGGACAGATGTTGAAGCTGAAACTCCAATACTTTGGCCACCTGATGTGAAGAGCTGACTCATTTGAAAAGACCCTGATGCTGGGAAAGATTGAGGGCAGGAGGAGAAGGGGACAGCAGAGGATGAGATCGTCGGATGGCATCACTGACTCAATGGACATGGGTTTGGGTGGATTCCAGGAGTTGGTGATGGACAGGGAGGTCTGGCATGCTGCAGTTCATGGGATCGCAAAGAGTCAGACACGAGTGAGTGATTGAACTGAACTGATTTCAAAATTACAGCATTTAAGAGATACCCCACTGGAGGTACGAATATGATCCTATTACCACTTCTATTTTTATATTTTGATAGGTATATTACAATATCCAATCACCTTGTAATTTTATTGCAGACATTTGAAAGCATTATTTTGAGACAGGACCCAGAGGTATTACTAGATTGCAAGAGGTCAGGCTGAAAGCTCCTACTGTAAGGAAATCTGTTGAACTGTGGGTGTGCTCCACTGGGTAAAAACTGTCAGGACCACCAGGGATGCCTTAGAAGTGAAGTGTGAGAAGTTGAGCTAATATTTAAACCATAAGGTCCCATTGGCAAGAAAGGAGTTAAGTGACCAAAGCCTCCCAATACAAACTTGCAGGGCATTGTGCTTGCACTGCCAGTACATCAGAATCATAGTCAGGAACTCTGGTACTATATCAAAGAGTATTGAAGCCTTGACTAAAGGGTAAAAATGACCAGACAGAATTATTATCAACTTACTTTTTCTCATGAAATCACTCATGGTATTCTCCTGCCCTTGTCTAACATTAGCAGAAACTTGCTCTACAATAGATAAGTGATTACTTTCTGGATTGTTTATTAAAGGTTAAATATTTTTCCCTTCTGAACACTTTCAGAAGATTAAAAAGTGACTAATAAGCACATGCAAAGTTATCCAAAATCATTAGTCATGATGGAAATAAAAATTAAAACCACAGAGAGATACAAGTTTAAACCCACTAAGATAGCTAAAATTAAAATTACCAAAATTGCCAAGTGTTGGTGAGGATACAGAGAAACAGGAACTATTTTGCATTGCTAGTAGGATTAAAAATGGTATATCTACTTTGGAAAATAGGCATTTTCTTATGAAATCCAATTATACATTTTCCCCCTGACCTGGCAATTCTTCTCAGGTATTCACCTGTAAGAAATGAAAGCCTATGGCACCGAACAGCTACCAAAATGTTAACAATAGCTGAATTTATAATAACCAAAAGGTAAAAACAGTCCAAATGGCTATCAACAGGAGAATGGATAAATGGTTGTGTCATATCCATACAGTGGAATAGTATTCAGCAATGAAGAGAAGTGAACTTCTGATATAGGCAACAACATGGATGACTCTCACAGACATTCATTTCAGTTCAGTTCAGTTGCTCAGTCATGTCTGACTCTTTGTGAGCCCAAGGACTGCAGCACGCCAGGCTTCCATGTCCATCACCAACTCCTGGAGATTACTCAAACTCATGTTCATCAAGTTGGTGATACCATCCAACCATCTCACCCTCTGTCTGACTGGAAAAGGTCAGTTTTCATTCCAATCCCAAAGAAAGGCAATCCCAAAGAACGCTCAAACTACCGCACACTTCCACTTATCTCACATGCTAATAAATAATGCTCAAAATTCTCCAAGCCAGACTTCAGCAATACATGAACCATGACCTTCCAAATATTCAAGCTGGTTTTAGAAAAGGCAGAGGAACCAGAGATCAAATTGCCAGCATCTGTTGGATCGTAAAAAGCAAGAGAGTTCCAGAAAAATATCTATTTCTGCTTTATTGACTATGCCAAAGACTTTGACTGTGTGGATCACAATAAACTGTGGAAAACTCTGAATGAGATGGGAATACCAGACCACCTGACCTGCTTCTTGAGAAACCTGTATGCAGGTCAGGAAGTAACAGTTAGAACTGGACATGGAACAACAGACTGGTTCCAAATAGGAAAAGGAGTACATCAAGGCTGTATATTGTCACCCTGCTTATTTAACTGATATGCAGAGTACATCATGAGAAACGCTGGGCTGGAAGAAGCATAAGCTGGAATCAAGATTGCCAAGAAAAATATCAATAACCTCAGATATGCAGATGACACAACCCTTATGGCAGAAAGTGAAAAGGAACTGAAAAGCCTCTTGATGAAAGTGAAAGAGGAGAGTGAAAAAGTTGGCTTAAAGCTTAACATTCAGAAAACTAAGATCATGGCATCTGGTCCCTTCACCTCATGGGAAATAGATGGGGAGACAGTAGAAACAGTGTCAGACTTTATTTTTGGGGGCTCCAAAATCACTGCAGATGGTGATTGCAGCCATGAAATTAAAAGACACTTACTCCTTGGAAGGAAAGTTATGACCAACCTAGACAGCATGTTAAAAAGCAGAGACATTACTTTGTCAACAAAGGTCTGTCTAGTCAAGGCTATGGTTTTTCCAGTGGTCATGTACGGATGTGAGAGTTGGGCTATAAAGAAAACTGAGTGCCAAAGAATTAATGCTTTGAACTGTGGTGTTGGAGAAGACTCTTGAGAGTCCCTTAGACTGCAAGGAGATCCAACCAGTTCATCCTAAAGGAGATCAGTCCTGGGGTGTTCATTGGAAGGACTGATGTTGAAGCTGAAACTCCAATACTTTGGCCACCTGATGTGAAGAGCTGACTCATTTGAAAAGACCCCGATGCTAGGAAAGATTGAGGGCAGTAGGAGAAGGGGATGACAGAGGATGAGATGGTTGGATGGCATCACCGACTCAGTGGACATGGGTTTGGGTGGACTCCGGGCGTTGGTGATGGACAGGGAGGTCTGGTGTTTTGCGGTTCATGGGGTTGCAAAGAGTAGGACACGACTGAGCGACTGAACTGAAACTGAAACTGTTCTTCATCCAGTTTGGCATTTCTCATGATGTACTCTGCATAAAAGTTAAATAAGCAGGGTGACAATATACAGCCTTGATGTACTTCTTTCCTAGTTTGGAACCAGTCTGTTGTTCTATGTGCAGTTCTAACTGTTGCTTTTTGACCTGCATACAGATTTCTCAGCAGGAAGGTAAGGTGGTCTGGTATTCCCATCTCTCAGAATTTTCCACAATTGTGATTCACACAGTCAAAGGCTTTGGTGTAGTCAATAAAGCAGAAGTAGATGTTTCTCTGGAACTCTCTTGCTTTTTACGATCCAATGGATGCTGGCAATTTGATCTCTGGTTCCTCTGCCTTTTCTAAATTCAGCTTGAACATCTGGAAGTTCAAGGTTTAAGTACTGTTGAAGCCTTGCTTGAAATATTTTGAGCATTACTTTGCTAGTGTGTGAGATGAGTGCAATTGTGCAGTAGTTTGAACATTCTTTGGCATTGCCTTTCTTTGGGATCGAAATGAAAACTGACCTTTTCTATGGCCTTTGCTGAGTTTTCCAAGTTTGCTGGCATATTGAGTGCAGCACTTTCACAGCATCATCTTTTCGGATTTGAAATGCCTCAAATGGAATTCCATCACCTCCACTAGCTTTGTTCGTAGTGATGCCTTCTAAGGCCCACTTGAATTCACATTCCAGGATGTCTGGCTCGAGGTGAGTGATCACACCTTTGTGGTTATCTGGGTCGTGAAGTTCTTTTTTGTATATTTTTTCTGTGTATTCTTGCCACCTCTTCTTAATATCTTCTGCTTCTGTTAGGTCCATGCTGTTTCTGTCTTTTATTGAGCCCATCTTTGCCTGAAATTTTCCCTTAGTATCTCTAATTTTCTTGAAGAGATCTCTAGTCTTCCCATTCTATTATTTTCCTTTATTTCTTTGCACTGATCACTGAGGAAGGCTTTCTTATCTCTCCTTGCTATTTTTTGGAACTCTGCATTCAAATGAGTATATCTTTCCTTTTCTCCTTTGCCTTTAGCTTCTCTTCTTTTCTCAGCTATTTGTAAGGCCTCCTCAGGCAACCATATTGCCTTTTTGCATTTCTTTCCTTTGGGAATGGTCTTCATCACTGCCTTCTGTACAAAGTCATGAACCTCTGTCCACAGTTCTTCAGGCCTCTGTCTATCAGATATAATCCCTTGAATCTATTTGTCATTTGCACTGTATAATCATAAAGGATTTGATTTAGGTCATACCTGAATGGTCTAGTGGTCATACCTGAATGTCACAGACATTATGCTGAGTGAAAGAAAGCAAGACATACAGGAATGCATTCTGTGTGGTTGCATTTATTTAATTCAAAAACTGCAAACTAATCTGGTGAAGGGCTTCCCTGGTGACTCAGTGTTAAAGAATCCACCTGCCAATGCCTGGGTTGGAAAGATATCCTGGAGAAGGAAATGGCAATCCACTCCAGTAGTCTTGCCTTGGAAATCCCATGGACAGAGGAAGCTGGAGGGCTATAGTCTATGGGGTCGCAAAAGAGTCAGATGTGACTTGTAAACTAAACCACAACAATCTGGTGAAAGAAATCAGAGCAGAGATTGCCTCAGATGGTACAGAGGGTAGGGTACTGACTAGAACAGGAGCACAGTGGACCTTGATTGGTGAATTGAAATGTTCCATATCTTGAGTTTCCTGTTGTTCACACAAGTGAATACATTTATCAAATCTCATCTATCTGTGAGGTGAAGACATTTTGCCTCAATTAAAAGTATACCTTAATTAAAAGAAAATGAAAACTGGATTCTCCCACATAGGAAATACATGGGAACCGTTTTCATGTCTCAATTTTTTGCTCTTTAAGATGCAATTGAATACAGAGTGAAGTAAGTCAGAAAGAAAAACACCAATACAGTATATTAACACATATATATGGAATTTAGAAAAATGGTAATGATGACCCTTTATGCAAGATAGCAAAAGACACACAGATATAAAGAACAGACTTTTGGACTCTGTGGGAGAAGGCGAGGGTGGGATGATCTGAGAGAATAGCATTGAAACATGTATATTATCAAGTGTGAAACAGATCGCCAGTCCAGGTTCAATGCATGAGACAGGGTGCTCAAAGCCAGTGCACTGGGATGACCCAGAGGGATGGGATGAGGAGGGGGGTGGGAGGGGGTTCAGGATGGGGAACACATGTACACCAATGGCTGATTCATGTCAGTGTATGGCAAAAACCACCACAACATTGTAAAGTAATTAACCTCCAATTAAAATAAATAAATTAATTTTAAAAATACCAAAAAAAAAAAAAAAAAGATGCAATTGAAAGTCCCCCTCTCTCTTTTGCACATGTTGGGGAAAAATGGACTGGATAATGTATATCTACATCTCTTTGAGATATGAACAATGACTAGGAAAACATTAGCTTATCAGAGAGTAGTTTTTGAAATCTAAAATAGCTGATTTTTATGAATTCCTATCCTGGAGAACCAGTCAGAACATAGAATACAATTTAACTATGATATGTGGATTTGTGCTCTTATGAAATAAAACTGGCACTCTTCATTTCTTATAACCATAACTTTTGTTTGCTTTGGATACAATGTCTGGCATGTGGAGGGGTTGCTGTAAGAGACTGCCAGCAAGAACACAGTGCAGCAGCAGCAAACTCCTCTTCATTGGGATGCCAATTAGTGACAACACCTTCACCTCGAACCATCCTACTCACTGGAGAGCCTTGACAGGAGGCCCAGGAGGAGTACCCCTTCCCAATTTTGTCAGGACACTTCTTGTCTAGACAGAGGAACTAAAACCCACATGGCTAGCCCCAATTTGCCTAAAATTATCACTGGGACCAATAGAGAAGGCTGAGTACCAAAAAACTGATGCTTTTGAATTGTGGTGATGGAGAAGACTTTTGAGAGTCCCTTGGACTGCAAGGAGATCAAACTAGTCAATCCTAAAGATCAACCCTGAATATTTATTGGAAGGACTGATGCTGAAGCTGAAGCTCCAATACTTTGGCCACCTGATGCAAAGAGCCTACTTATTGGAAAAGACCCTGATGCTGGGAAAGGTTGAAGGCAGGAGGAAAAGGGGATGACAGAGGATGAGATGGTTGGATGCCATCATCACCAACTAAATGAACATTAGTTTGAGCAAACTCTGGGGGATGGTGAAGGACAGGGAAGCCTGGCGTGCTGCAGTCCGTGGGGTTGCAAAGAGCTGGATATGACTGAGTGATGGAATAATAGCAACAAATGTTAGATATTATTATTGTTATTATTATATTGCTATGGTTAATAATAAAAAGATAATAATAATAACAAGTGACCGAACAGCAACAATCACTGGGACACTCACCACATCATCCTTTTAGTTACCTTTGAATGTCGTCTCACTGACAGAGGATCTGCTTCTTGAGAAGAAGCTTAGTATTTACTGGTAGCATTGAAAAGAAGTCCATATGAACTGAGAGAGTAACACTGACGTATCTATTTTATACATATACACTACCGTGTGTAAAATAGACAGCTAATGGGAAGCTGCTCTATAACAAAAGGAACTCACCTCAGTGCTCTGTGAAGACCTAGAGGGGTGGGATGGTGGAGCGGTTGGAGCCAGGCTCAAGAGGAAGGGGATATGTGCACACATATGACTGACTCATGTTGTTGTACAACAGAAACCAACACAACATTGTAAAGCAATTATACCCCAATTTTTAAAAAATTAAAAACAAAAAAAGAAGTCTATAGTTTCAAGAAACACAAGGAAGGCATTTGGGAGAGGGGCAGAGGTAGAGACATTTGCTGAGTGTGGGCCAGAGAGTCCAGGGGAAAAGAGACTGGATGGCCAGAGGAGCAAAGGCAAGTGGGTGGGTGGAGAAGGAAGGAGTGCAGACGGAAAGCGCAGCGTTCGATCACCTTCCCAGACTAAAGAGAAAGAGGGGAGGTAAGACTGGTTAGTGAGGTGTATCAGAAAAAAGTCATTTTATCTCATTGAAAATGAGTCTGCAGAACTGACATTAGTTTTTGGTGGGGGAAAAATGCTAGCCATATTTTTTAGAGACTTTAAATTTTAGGGCAAAGAATTTCCCATTTGAGGCTAAATTTAGTTTTCCCTTCCTGAAAAATGTTTTGTTCATGTTTGCTACTTAATTCAGATTTTCCAGCTTTCTAACAGCCTGAGCTGATTGATCTTGCATGTAGAATATTAAAAAAAGGAAAGAAATTCTACAAAAGTCTTGACATGAAGTGTTTTTGCAATGCAACAAAATATTCCTGCTTCAGTGCCAGCGAGCCCCACAGTTGACGGGACTTCTTAGGAGCCACAGCAACCGGCCCTGACAGTTTCATGAACTCTGAATAACCAGTGACCTGCCATACCACCATTTTATCTCTGCTCCTGAGATTTTTGAGGGGAGACAGATTTCTCTCACTTTCCCAGTGATTCAGTGGTAAAGAACTCACCTGCAATGCAGGAGATGTTGGTTCAGTCCTCAGGTCAGAAAGATTCCCTAGAGTAGGAAACTCTGGTATTCATGCCTCAAGAAACCCATAGACAGAGAGCCTGGTGGGCTATAGACCATAGAGTCGCAAAGAGTTTGACGCAACTGAAGTGACTTGAGTACGCATGCACACATGCACAGCATTATCTCATTCAACAAGTATTTATTTAGGACCTATTACATATCAGATCCCCTGGAGAAGGAAATGGCAACCTATTCCAGTTTTCTTGCCTGGAAAGTCCCATGGACGGAGGAGCCTGGCAGGCTATAGTCCATGGGCTCACAAAGAGTCAGACAAGACTGAACAACTAACAGACACAGACACATATATCAGGTGAGGGTTGAACACAATGCTTGGTGGGCAAAGAGAGATGATCATCAAATAAACAAATAATGCAGTAATTAAGGCCACAGATTTTGGAATCAAATAGGTCTGGGTTCAGGTCTTGGTTCTGTCACTTAACAGTTTTGTAACTTTGGGCAACACACTTCACTTTGTAAGTCCTCCATTTTCTCATCTGTCAAAGGGGGAAGATGAAACATACCCACCTCTGGGGGTATTGTAAAGATTATAGAGGATAATTGACATAGTGCTTAGCATATAGCTACTGCTATTCTTAATGATGTTTTGGAATTTAAGAGTGCCCTTATACCATCAAAATGCCCTTGTTGGGGTCATACCTCAAGATATATCACTGAAGATTTGAGAGTTCCCAGACAATACAGAAAAATAATCAGACATGTGACAAGCCCTTGAGGCCTGTCACATACCTGAGGCCTTACTTAGGACATAGCAGAGATGAACAGAAGATTAGACATACAAAAACATTCACCCAGAGCCACAAATTCTCTCCTGGCACCATCTCCACACGTTGATTCAGATGTGCTCTGTTCTCGTGGTTCAATTTGGAACTAAAGAACTACTGTGCCCCTGGGGTTTCTCAGTCAAAGCCGCTTCCATCATCACTGCCTTCCCCCCAGCTTTTCTTTGGTTGTTGAGCCCCATATATGCAGGAAGCACTGACATAGGCCAATTGTGGGCAGATCTCTGGCAAAATGCAGCGTTGAATCCAGCCCTTGCCTCGTGAACCTGGCTGACTTGTGCTCCATGGGGGAAGTTGCTATTCTTCCCCCTCTTTTGCACAACCTCAGAAAGATAATAAGTCCAAAATGACTTTCTTGACTTCTAGTGGGCTGATCCAAATTATCCTGGTAAACTGGACCTATGAGCTGACATGAGCAAATCACTGCATTAAAGTTTTAGCCTCTAGGTCTTGACCTACTCATAATCCAATAAAAAAGCATTGGTTTGTTGTAAAAATATGAAGTATGTGAATGTTTCATTACCAAGTGGATCAATGAACCAAACCAGTTATCTGGCTTAGGAGCAGTAATGTTATGATTTCCCTAGAGCGTGTCCTGGGGGAGGGACAGTAAGCCTGGCATAGCTTGCTTTCCTCCCATGAATCCTTTCATTGAGGAACCTGGTAGTGACTACTTACAAGGATTTTCAGAGGGACATTGGCCATTATCCTCCCAGCAGTTTCTTCCTTTCCTTCTTTTTCTTCTTCTTCTTTTATTTTTTGGTTAAAACACAAGTAATCATTATGAAAAACTTAGAAAATACAGATAAGCAAAGTGGGGAAGAAAAGTACACAAAGTCCCACTGACTTCTTGACATCAGTAGACAACTTGAAATGTTGTCTACTGATGTCATGCACACATGTCTACTCAGTCATGCACACGCTGCTTTGAGTTATGGCATTTGCTCACCATAATAACTCTTGTCTCCATTTTACAGAAGAATAAACTGAGGCTTGGAGATGTCTGGGGACTTCCTCAGCTGACAGTCATTGTAACTCCAGACAAGCCAGCATGCAGCGCCACAGGGCTGTCTCAGCCCTGGATTGAAGGTTAGTGGTTGTTAAAAATCATTCAAGACAATTATGCTAATAGGACCTTTCTCACAGTGCAGGGGAACAACAACCAAGAGCCCACAGCCTTCTCAGTGCCGTATACAAGGTCATTCTAGGTACTTAGAGACCCCAACCCTCTGTCACTGTCTCCACCGAAACATTTCCTGAAGGGGCTTCCTGTACTGATTCTCCTCTGACTTAAGGGGAAATCCTACCAAGGCTGATCTTAGAGATGGTGGACTCTAGAAGATTCCCATGCACTGACTTGGCTTGGAGGGGGCAGGTCCTGCATGTTGGGATGACCAAGGGTGGCAAAACAGACTTCCCATGAGAACCCAGGCCCTTTGCACAACCTCAGTGAAAAGTGGCTTCATGAAAAATGAAAGAGGCTAGGTTTTGCATGAGTGGGGGGTCCAAATCAGATATATTTTAAGAATAAAGGAATATGATGGTTCTCAACAGTGTGGGAGAATAACTAGCTCCAATGGCAGGGTCACAGTCATGGATGAATCTGGAAGGGGGTAAGTAGTTCCTAGAAAAAGGAAGGAAGTGTAGAGGGTGCATGAAATCTGGAGAGTTCAAGTTTGCAATTTCTTCTAAACCTAGCCTTATGATTCCAGCGAATACAAGGTCACTTATAGTCCTACTCAGACACTAACAAGGTGAACTGACAAATATAAAGAAGAGCATGCCAGTCTCTCTAGTGAGTTAGGACACTTGATGTGTATCAGGCGCGTGTGTTCTGCCTTGGGTTCGTGCTTCCTGGCTGGTGAACTCCCTTCCCATGCCCCACTCTCTTCCACCCTGAATTCTGTACATTTTTGTTGCAAAATGGAGCTGTTCCTGGTGGATGCCCCACAATTTATATTGTGGAATATTCACTGAATTCAGAGGGATTGAAACAGTCTAGGCACAAATCCAGTCCAGGCTGTGGCAAATACTATCTTTAGAATGGTCAGGGCTTGATGCCAACGGTTACCTATACACATGAGAACCACGGGCTGTGAGCACGTGGCTTGAGTTGAATGTAGTGAAATGTGGCCCCCCACAGCCCCCTCTTACAGGCACCTTTGAGCAGTTCCCAAAGCGCATTACTGTTTGCACAAGTTGGATGGGAAGTAGGCTGCTGCGTGTAAAATACACAGAATGCTCTACCCCTGCTTGCTAAGAACTCACAATCGAGGATAATCTGGCAGGCAGAAAGTCAAGGCTGGTCTGTCACACAAACTATAGCACCGGTAGATGAGTCTTGTTGCTTCCACCTCTCTCCCAGGGGGTCCGCAATGCCCTCCTAAGAGCACCCACCACCATTGTTTCCAACTTCTTTCTTGTCGTCCTGGAGATATGGAGCAAGAGAGCCTCCTTTACTCACCTGCTCACTGGGAAGCAACCTTTTTTCTTTTTTATTGTGGTAAAACGTACATAATGAAATTTACCATTTGAACCAGTTTTGGTTTAGTACATTCACCTCATTGTGTAACCATCACTAACATTCATTACCGGAACTTTTTCATCGTCTTAAACTGAATCTCTGTGCTCATTAAACACTAACTTCTCATTCCTCTTTCCTCTTGGTCCCTTAATTTCAGCTGTGATGAGAAGAGTATTTTGAAATGATAAAGCTCATTTCTTACTGACTTTCTTATATGTAACCCTCTCTTGATTCAGCCAGAGGTTGCCATTCATTGGAAAGTGTTAGGATTATTAAAAAAGAAATGAGGAGAGAACAAGATGGCAGAGGGGTAGGTGGACATGGAGTACTTCTCTCTCCATGGATACATCAGGAATATACCTTCAGACACAGAAGTGCATGCTGAACACCAGCTGAGGGCAGACAGGAGTACCTGAGCAGAGGAAAAGAATATGTAGAACCATGCAAGACTCGGTAGGATGAAGGAAATAAGGGGAAAAACAGGAGTGTTAGTAGGATTGGACCTGGCCTCGGCGGGTGGGGGAACTGAAGCCGGGGTTCGATCCCCACATCAGGGCAATTGTCTGAGTCAGAGGAGAAACATTTACAGCTAGAGTGAAACAGCTGATCTGAGGCAGCCTAAATGGAATGAGAATCAGACAGTCCTTGCGGCAGCCATACATACCTCAGATGGCACAGTGGCTGGGAGCTGGAGTTTAGATTGTGGAGCAATCTCAGGGTGAGGGCTGATGTTGACTGCGAAGAGATGGCTCGAGGGGATGTGAGGGAGGAGACTGTGGTGGGAAATGCCTGTGGGGTAAACTGGGCAGCCATGGAAGCAAGGCAATACTGCTGAGTCACGCGTAGAGGGTGGAGACACCACCGTAGTCTCTCTCCCCTCTCTCTCCAGCCAGCATTGGCAGCTGAACAATAAAGAGGCTGGCCCATCAAATGCCTGACGCGCCAATCTACAGAGTAGGACCCCAGACAGGGGGCCCCTCTATGTGCCTGGTGCACGGAACAACAGAGAAGGAAGGACCCATGGCAAGGAAGCCCTCTAAGTGCTGGAACAGGTAAAGCTATGGAGAAAGTCTGGCCAACGAGGCCTTCTGATTGCTAGCTATAAGAGGCTTGAAAAAAGACTTTGCTAGGGCCATAACCCCTGTGGTGGAGGCAGTCTGTGTCCCTGCACACTTGGCACCACCAGGGTCCCCGCAAGCCAAGCAGCTGCACCACCTTCATGCCCAACTCTCACTGGGGCAGAGCTGCCACAGTCAAAAAAAGTCTTGCGCCTATGCATGCAGGGTCACTTCGGTTGTGTCCAACTCTTTGCAACCCTGTAGACTGTGGCCTGTCAGGCTTCTCTGTCAGGGAGAGGGCTTCTCCAGGCAAGAATACTGGAGTGTGTTGGCCAATACTGGTTGCTATACCTGGCTCAGTTCAGTTCAGTTCAGTCGCTCAGTCGTGTCCGACTCTTTGCGACCCCATGAATCGCAGCACGCCAGGCCTCCCTGTCCATCACCAACTCCTGGAGTTTACTCAAACTCATGCCCATCGAGTTGGTGATGCCATCCAGCCATCTCCTCCTCTGTCATCCCCTTCTCCTCCTGCCCCCAATCCCTCCCAGCATCAACCCGGCTAGAGCACTGTATTTCCTGCTGCCCTAGCCGCCAACTCCCCTGAGTACCTGGTGCTGCCAGAATCCCTGCAACCCAAGCAGCTGCACCACCTCCACCCCTGGCCCTCACAGGGGCAGACCCAAGTCCTCCAGGGCAGCCTCAGGAGCAAACCCTGGTGAACCACCCACATGCAGAGGTGGAAGTAAAACCACAATTGAAAGCCAGGGGCAGTGTGGCTAAGGAAGAAGACCCAAAACCTTCCCACCACCTGTGCAAGCTGCAGATTAAATCCACATGATCAACTAGCAGACTCTGTGTCTATGGAATATATAAAAGGACATTGAGAGCTCCCGCAAAAGAAAACACACTAGTCCTGATAGCTGTGGACACTGGAGGCAAGAAAACAGAGGAGCAGGGCCAGATTAGAATCTCAGCTGCCCCTATAGCAGGCCCAGAGATCAGCGCAGTATTAGAAGGCATCCTAGGGAGGTGAGGGCTTCCCTGGTGGCTCAGAGGGTAAAGCGTCTGCCTGCAGTGCCCGAGACCCGGGTTTGATCCCTGGGTCGGGAAGATCCCCTGGAGAAGGAAATGGCAACCCACTACAGTATTCTTGCCTGGAGAATCCCATGGATGGAGGAGCCTGGTAGGCTACAGTCTAAGGGGTCGCAAAGAGTCGGACACAACTGAGGGATTTCACTTTCACTTGGGGAGGTGAGGTGGACTGTGACTCCCAGCTAGGGAAAAGACTCTGACAGCAGTGACTCAGGAAAAACATTTATTATTCTTATGTTTTGACTTGTTCTGTAGATTCTTTTGGATTTTTTTTTTTCTTTTTCCCCCTCTCTGTTATAGTTGTCAATTTTATTGGCACTATGAAATCTAATTAAACTTTTTTTCCTTTTTATTCTCAGTCACATTGTTTACTATTGTTATAAACCTCTGCCTCTACATTGGGCTTTTGCTGTTGTGGGGAGTTTTCCTCCTTTCTTTTTTTTTCCCTTAAAATTTTTTTTTAAACCTATTATTACTTTTTCTACATTTATTTCTTAGCTTGCTTTTCCTACTGCTCTTTCCCCCTTGCAGTTAATCTTTAATATGTATAAATCTTCTTTATCTACCTCTATTTAACTTTGTATATCTATTCTTTCTTTTCTTTTTTTCCTTTCCTCTCAACATATTTGTTAGTTTTATTTTCCTTGCTTTATCCCCCAATTGGCACCTTGCTTTAATTTTGTTTTTCAGTTTGTACTTTAGTTAGTTTTGTTCTGGTGGACATAATTTTTGGTTCCCTTTTTTTGCCAGGTCAATCTATTGTACTTTATTTTTGTTGGACTGTTTTGATTTTGCTTTTGGGTGTTTATGTATATGTGTATATTCAGTCACACTTTTTATTGTTTTTATAAACCTCTGCCTCTATGTTGGGCTTTTGCAGTTCTGTGGAGTTCTCCTCTTTTTTGCCCCCCCTTTTTTCTTTCTTCTTCTCTTTTTTCTCTTTTATATAATTTTAACTTTTAATTTTTTTCAACCTATTACATTTTCCCATATTTATTCTTTTGTTTGCCTTTCTTACTGCTCTTTTCCCCTTGCAGTTAATCTTTAATGTATATAAATCTTCTTCATCTACCCCTATTTGACTTTGCATGTCTACTCTTTCTTTCCTTTCCTCTGAACATATTTGTTAGTTTTGTTTTCATTGCTTTATTCCCCACTTGGCACCTTGCTTTCGTTTTGTTCTCCAGTTTGTGCTTTAGTTAGTTTTGCTCCTAACTGGAAAATGTAATTTTTTATTTCCTTTTTTTGCCAGGTCAGTCTATTGTACTTTATTTTTGTTGAACTGTTTTGACTTTGCTCATGGGTGTATACGTATGTGTATATTTTCCATCATTTTAATTATTATTTGTCTGATTTTATAACTGTCATTTGTCTGGGGTTCATTTTTGGTTGCTCATTTTTGGATATTTGTTTTAATCTCACTTAATGCCATGACAAACCATTTGTGGAATCTTTGTTCCTGACCAGAGATCAAGCCCTGAGCCTTTGGAGTGGGAGCAGTGACTCCAAGATCCTAGACTACCAGAGAACTAACTCTAGGGGGTATGAAATAGTGAGAACTCACACAAAGGAAACCACTTGAATACAAGACCCAGCATCACCCAACCACCAGTAGCACCCTGGGCAGGATGCCTCATCTAAACAACAAACAAAACAAAAACACAAACCCAATCATCAGCAGACAGGAGTACCACCTCACTCAGCCTTGCTCGTCAGAGGAAAAACAAACAAACAAACAAAAACTCAGCACAAATCTCACCCTATACAAGCTTACACAAATCACTGGACCAACCTTAGGAGGGCAGAAACCAAAAGAAAAAAAGAATTCAACCTTGAAGCCTGGGCAAAGGAGACCTCAAACACAATAAGTTAAAAAATAATGAAAAGGCAGAGAAATACTACACAAATGAAGTGACAAACTAGAAACACAGAAGTCCAAATAAAAGAAGAGGAAATAGGCAAACTACCTGAAAAAGAATTCAGAATAATGATAGTAAAGATGATCAAAAACTTAGAAAGCAAAGTGGAGAAAATGCAAGAATCAATTAACAAAGACCTAGAAGAATTAAATAATAAACATGCAGAGACAAACAACACAATTACTGAAATTAAAAATACTCTAGAAGGAATCAACAGCAGAATATCTGAAGCAGAAGAACGAGTCAGTGAGCTGGAAGATAAAATGGTGGAAATAACTTCTGAAGAGCAGAATAAAGTAAAAAGAATGAAGAGAACTGAGGATAGTCTCAGAGACCTCTGGGGCAATATCGAGTGCACCAACATTAGTATTATACGTGTCCCAGAAGAAGAAGAGAAAAAGAAAGTGTATGAGAAAATTTTTGAAGAGAGTATAGTTGACAATTTCCCCAACATGGAAAAGGAAATAGTCAGTCAAGTTTAAGAGGCACAGAGAGTCCCACACAGTATAAACCCAAGGAGAAACACGCCAAGACACATGCTAACCAAACTAACAAAGACTAAACACAAAGAAAGAATATTAAAAGCAGCAAGGGACAAGCGACAAGTAACATACTAGGGAAACCCCATACTCTTAGCAGCTCATCTTTCAGCAGAAACTCTGCAGGCCAGAAGGGAATGGAAGGATATATATAAAGTACTGAAAGGGAAAAATTTACAACCAAGATTACTGTACCTGGCAAGGATCTCATTCAAAATTGATGGAGAAATAAAAAGCTTTTCAGACAAGCAAAAGTTAGAGAATTTAGTACCACCAAACCAGCTTTACAACAAATGTTAAAGGGACTTAAATAGTCAATAAACACAAGGGAAGAAAAAGATCTACAAAATCAAACCCAAACAATTAATAAAATGGCAACAGGAACACATATATCAATAATTACTTTAAATGTAAATGAATTAAATTTAAAAGAGACTGGCTGAATGGATACAAAAACAAGACCTAGATGTATGCTGTCTACAAGAAACCCACTTCAGACCTAAAGACACATATAGACTGAAAGTGAGAGGATGGAAAAATATATTCCATGCAAATAGGAAGCAAAAGAAAGCTGGAGTAACAATCCCCATATCAGACAAAATAGACCTTAAAATAAAGAAGGTTACAAGAGATAAGGATGGACTCTACATAATGATCAAGGGATCAATCCAAGAGGAAAATATAACAATTGTAAATATCTATGCACCCAACATAGAAGCACCTCAATACATAGGACAAACACTAACAGACATAACAGAGAAATTGACAGTAACACAATAATAGTAGGAGACTTTAACACCCCGCTCACACCAATGGACAGATCATCAAAACAGAAAATTAATAAGGAAACATGTCTTAAATGATACATTAGATGAGATGGATCTCACTGATATCTTCAGGATATTCTATCCAAATGCAGAAGAATACACTTTCTTCTCAAGTGCACATGGAACATTCTCCAGGATAGACCACATCTTGGGTCACAAATCAAACCTAAGTAAATTTAAGAAAATTAAAATTGTATCAAGCATCTTCTCTGACCACAACACTATGAGACTAGATATCAGTTACAAGAAAAAAAATGTAAAAACTATAAACTCATGGAGATTAAACAATACTCTTCTAAATAACCGACAGGTTACTGAAGAAATCAAAAGGGAAATAAAAAAACAGACAATGAAAACACAACTCAAAACCTATGGGATGCAGCAAAAGCAGTCCTAAGAGGGAAGCTTATAGCAATACAATCCTATCTCAAGAAACAAGAAAAAACATTAAATAGACACCTAAAATAACTGGAAAAAGAAGAACAAAAAAATTCCAAAATTAGTAGAAGGGAAGAAATCATAAAGATCCAAGCAGAAATAAATGAAAAATAAATGAAAGAAACAATAGTAGAGATTAATAAAACTAAAAGCGGATTCTTTGAGAAGATAAAATTGACAAGCCTTTAGCCACACTCATCAAGAAAAAAAGAGAGAAGAATCAAATCAACAAAATTAGAAATGAAAAAGAAGAGGTTACAACAGACAATGCAGAAATACAAAGGATCATAAGAGACTATTATGAACAACTATATGGCAATAAAATGGATAATCTGGGAGAAATGGACAGATTCTTAGAAAAATTCAACCTTCCAAGACTGAACCAGGAAGAAATAGAAATTATGAACAACCCAATTACAAGCACTGAAATTGAAGCTGTGATCAAAAATCTCCCAAAAAACAAAAGCCCAGGACCAGATGGCTTTGCAGGAGAATTCTTTCAAACATTTAGAGAGGAGCTAATGCCTATCCTTCTAAAACTCTTTCAAAAAATTGCAGAGGAAGGAACACTTCCAAACTCATTCTATGAGGCCACCATCAGCCTGATACCAAAACCAGACAGACAGCACAAAAAAAGAAAAATATGGGCTAATATCACTGATGAACACAGATCCAAAAATCCTCAACAAAATTTTAATAAACAGAATTCAGCAACACATCAAAAAGCTCATACACCATGATCAAGTTGGGTTTATTCCAGGAATGCAAGGATTCTTCAACGTATGCAAATCAATCAATGTGATATATCACATTAACAAATTGAAAGATAAAAAACCATATGATAATCTCAATAGACGCAGAAAAAGCCTTTGACAAAATCCAGCAACCATTTATGATTAAAACTCTTCAAAAAATGGGCATAGAAGGAATTTACCTCAACATAGTAAAGGCCAGATCTGATAAGCCTACAGCAAACATTATTCTCAATGATGAGAAACTGAAACTGTTCCCTCTAAGATCAGGAACAAGACAGGGGTGTCCACTTTCACCACTATTATTTAACACAGTTCTGGAAGTCCTAGCTATAGCAATCAGATAAGAAAAAGAAATAAAAGGGATCCAGATTGGAAAAGAAGTAAATCTCTCACTGTTCACAGATGACATGATACTGTGCATAGAAAACCCTAAAGACAATATCAGAAAGTTATTAGAACTAATCAGTGAATTTAGCAAAGTTGCAAGACACAAAATCAATACACAGAAATCACTTGCATTTCTATATACTAACAATGAAAAATTAGAAAGAGAAATTAAGGAATCAATCCTATTCACCATTGGAACAAAAAGAATTAAATATCTATGAATAACTAGTTCCTTCATCCTACCGAGTTTTGCGTGGGATGATATATTCTTTTCTGCTGGTCAGGTACTCTTGCCTGCTTTCATCTGCTGTTCTGCATGGACTTCTGTGTCTGAAAGTGTATTCCTGGTGTATCCCCATGTCCACCTACTCCTCTGCCATCTTGTTCCTTCCAAAGAAGTCTTGAGAAAGAAGAAAGGAGCTGGAGGAATCAACCTTCCTGACTTCAGATTATACTACAAAGCTACAGTCATCAAGACACAAAAACAGATATATAGACAAATGGAACAAGATAGAAAGCCCAGAAATAAACCCATGCACCTATGGGTACCTTATTTTTGACAATGGAGGCAAGAATATACAATGGGGCAAAGAGAGCCTCTTCAATAAATGGTGCTGGGAAAACTGGACAGCTACATGTAAAAGAATGAAATTAGAACACTTCATAACACCATACATAAAGATAAATTAAAAATGGATTAAAGACCTAAATGTAAGACCAGAAACTTTAAAATTCTTAGAGGAAAACTTAGGCAGAACACTAGATGACATAAATCAAATAAAGATCCTCTATGACTTACCTCCTAGAGTAACAGAAATAAAAACAAAAGTAAACAAGTGGGATCTGATTAAACTTAAAAGCTTTTGCACAGCAGAGGAAACTATAAACAAGGTGAAAAGACAACCCTCAGAATGGGAGAAAATAATAGCAAGTGAAACAACCGACAAAAGATTAATTTCCAAAATATACAAGCAGCTCATTCAACTCAATGCCAGGAAAACAAACAACCCAATCAAAAAGTGGGAAAAAGACCTAAACAGACATTTCTCCAAAGAAGATATACAGATGGCTAACAAACACATGAAAAGATGCTCAACATCACTCGTTATTAGAGAAATGCAAATCAAAACCACAATGAGATATCACCTCACACCAGTCAGAATGGCTATCATCAAAAATTCTACAAGCAATAAATGCTGGAGAGGGTGTGGAGAAAAGGGAACACTCTTGCACTCTTGGTGGGAATGTAAATTGATACAGTCACTATGGAAGATGGTGTAGAGATTCCTTAAAAAAGTAGGAATAAAATCACCATACGACCCAGCAATCCCACTCCTAGGCATATACCCTGAAGAAACCAAAATTGAAAAAGACACATGTATCCCATTGTTCATTGCAGCACTATTTACAATAGCTAGAACATGGAAGCAACCAAATATCCATTGACAGATGAATGGATAAAGAACTTGTGATACATACACATGATGGAATAAGACTCAGCCATAAAAAGGAACACATTTGAGTCAGTTCTGATGAGGTGGATGAACCTAGAACCTATTATACAGAGTGAAGTGAGTCAGAAAGGGAAAGATAAATACCGTATTCTAATGTACATATACAGAATCTAGAAAAATGGCACTGAAGAATTTATTTACAGGGCAGCAGTGGAGAAACAGACATAGAAAATAGACTTAAGGACATGGGGAGAGGGGAGGAGAGGGTGAGATGTATGGAAAGAGTAACATGGAAACTTATATCACCATGTGTAAAATAGAGAGCCAATGGGAGTTTGCTGTGTGGCTCAGAAAATTCAAACAGGGGCTCTGTATCAACCTAGGAAGGTGGGATGGGGAGGGAGATGGGAGGGAGGTTCAAAAGGGAGGGTATATATGTATACCTGTGGCTGATTCATGGTGATGTTTGACAGAAAACAATAAAATTCTGTAAAGCAATTATCCTTCAATAAAAATAATATTTTTTTTTTTAAAAAAGGAGAAATGAAAGGGAAAAGAGTCAACTGTTCAGGCTTTAACTTCCAAAATAGGATTTTAAGCTCATGACATTCAGTAGAAATCTAGAGGTTTTTATTATAGAGAGAGACAAAATGTCCTTCCAAACGCCAAAGGCTCCCGAGAAGTGAGGTAGGCACGTAGGATGGCCTGGCTCCAGTCCTCTTGTCTTCTGTGATACACAGAAAGTCAGCAAGCAGCGTGATAACTTAAAAAAAAAAATGTTTAAATGGCTATTTTGGTCAATGAATCAAGATTTGTATACATCAGCAAAAGAGAACAAAAATGACAAGTGTTAGCACACTTAGGAATTAACACCAGCTTTTGCAGTTCCTCAGCCCGGGGGCTTGTTGGAGTAGAAACCGACTGACCTTTGCCATTCCTGGCAGCCTCATGCCCTAGCCAAACCTCCTTACTTCCAGGTTTCCCCCAACGCTGAGATCCTGTGACCTTTCCAGAGCAGCCAGAATTTCTGTGCCTCCTAAAACCTGGCCTTGCCTAAAGAACAGTAGGTGAGTTTTATAGCTTTCAGGGGATAAAATCAACATGGCTATAAAATACTTCATGGGAAGGAGTCTGTGGGCCTCTACATGTATTTCTGTATATAGCAAAGAGCAAAGCCTTCTGGACCAACAAAACAATGAATTTTAAAGCCACACTGCCCATGACTAACTGGTCACTAGTCTCATGACATGGAGAAAATAAGGACCACTGGATGGTTTTTTCCCTTACGCTTAGATTCAATGGAAATTCAATGGAAAGAAATATCCCGTATTCTTTTTTTATATATATTTATTTATTTGACTGCATGAGGTCTTAGTTACAGAGACTTAGTTACAGCACATGGGATCTTGTTCCCTGACCAGGGTATGAACCCGGGCCCCCTGCATTGGAAGCAGAGAGTCTTAGCCACTGAACCACCAGGGAAGTCCCAAATATCCCGTATTCTAAAACTCTAACTTACCTATTTTTTTTCGGCATTATAACATTAAATTTTTTTTTTGGTCAAAGACTGGTGACAATATTTGGTAGTCATTGTACCTAAGTGGTCTTACTTTGCAAAACAAAGTGTCAGGTGCCCATGTCCTTTATGACATTTTAGTAGTCCATGCATTTCCCAAAGCATGGAACCACTGACACAGTAGTATGTCTCAGAGTTCAAGAGTAGGTAAAACAAAAAGCTACTTTTTGGGAAAAAGCTTTAGGCTATAGCTTTTGGGACCAGAGAGAAGCAGAATTCACTTTTATTTTTTATTTTCAGGATGCGCATTCTTGTTAAATGATGGATGAGAGTCAAATCTAAGCTTTAGTCTTCCTTTGTCATGGAGAGATAAGTCAAATGTCATGAGGAGGAAGCAGTCAGCTAAATCCACAGATTAGAACCTTCTACAAAATAACCGGCTTCACATTTTTGCACTGGGGTGGAGTGCTCTGTGTAGTCTTTAGTGGGGATCTTCACTACCTACAGCTTGTTTTGACTGAAATGTTCATCCTGTAGTTTCCCAGTATGCTGGATAGGGACCCAATGGTACAGCTGGCTCCCAGGGTCAGCAATATGTGTCTACTGGAGATCTGGGACTCTTGGGCAGGATGGCTGGGGAGCCACATAGATAGAAGAGACCAGAGTACAGGAAGGCTGCCTCCCCAGTGAGGGAAGTCTGTACAGAAACTCAGCACACTCAATCAGATGGAGAAGGACATCCACTGTGACAACTGGTTGGTGACTGTGTACAGTTAAATGAACATATAAAATAAGTTACTAAATAAGAAAACTCAGCATGTCAGAAAATCATACAGTTCATATGTATACTTGATAGAATTTGCTTGGATTTGAAAACAATTCTCAAAATTTATATGGCATTACTAATAATGAATTTTAAAGCTGAAGGTTTTCTAAGCAATCAGTAACTATAATTAGTAACTAATCATTTTCATGTCTCATGATGGTGATGTTGACTGAAAAAATACACACAACCTAAAAGTTGAGAATTATCTTTTATTTAGAGGAAATTTTTAGGGTTTCAGTCTGGAGGTAGCATCTGAAGAACCCTGAGAGAACTGCTCCTAGGAGGTGAGGCGAGGAGTCAGGTTATATAGAAGTTTTGGAACAAACGGCAGGTAATCTGAAGGTCAAAAGTATTTTTGTGAATTAAAGAAAACCAAGCATCCCAAGTTCAGGAATTTAAAACTTTTCTCTGGATAGAAGTTGCAAGAGTCTGGGCTCACAGAAGTCATTCCTTTCATAAATGCATCTCAGCTATCTGAGGCCAGGATCCTGTGTTTTCACATCCTGAGCTCCTTTGGGCTCACCATAGGTAGGGAGTGGCTGCAGTCTGATGGAGGCTGATGGCGGGTATTCTCCTTCCCCAGTGCCCTTAGGCTCACCAGCTCACATTGGAGGGCTGTAATCGCTGGTGACTCTGACAACCTTGTTTACTGATATGGCAGGAAATATTTCATCTCTCAGTGGAAAGATTGAATTTTCTTTCCATTCTTGCTAAAAGAATGATATTATAAAAGTTTTTATAAGCAGCAAAAAATGTAATAAGAGACCATCATAAGCTGTGTTCACAGTTAATAGGTAAAATAACACTTTTCTGGGAAAATAGAAATCCAGACAGAGTGCGACATGAATGCAGTTATTTTGCTCATCAATAAATGTTTCTGACCTTGGATTTTTAATTGTCATGTGACAAAGCTTCACCCTCACCCTGAATGTTTCAAGTGTAATCCAAAATGCAGGGGGGAAGATGCATAAAGATGTTTGTCCCAGTTTTATTTATAATGGGGGAAAATGACCTGAGTATTTCATGGTAAGGAACAGTGAGGTCAGTTGGGATATGACAATGCTATTTTAGTATTATGCAGCCATTAAAGCTAATGTTTCTGAAGAGCTTCTAGTAACATTGAAGCAGCTGTCACGTTACATCAAAGAAAAAGCAGGTACACCAGAAACTAAATGGTAGAATATGTCAACTACACTTCAATTATTTTTTAAAGCAGCATATAAAATTGTACATCTTAATGTCCATTAAAATATGTCTAGAGAAAGAGTGAAAGGAAAAAACAACTTCCATTGCATGGAATTGCCTCGAAAGCCAAAGGACACAGTTGAGCCCCAGGGAGGGCCGGCATAGCACGGTTTGCTGCCTTCAGCACAGGGGCTTCTCCTTCCCAGGCGAGAACTGGTCACAGAATCCCGTGATTTAGAGGAAACAGCCCTGGCCTCCCTCTAGGGTGACTGCCTCTCCCTTCTGGGAAGATAGGAACTTCATCATCAACACTGGCTGTGATGTAATCTGAGGGCTGTGCAGAACCTCAGAGGGTCACACTGGTGTGGGAGGTTGGCACAGGATGGGGCAAGAAATTTCTCACGATGCTGTTAGTCACCCTGGCTGTGGGAAATGGGCCGTCAAGGCTGAATTAGCAGGAACAGAGGCTCTTGCCCAGAACAGCTGCTCATGAAACGTGTACACACACTTATACACAATACACAGCACACACACACATTTATACACATATACACACACGCATATACTCATACACAAACATACATGTATATACACATACACTTGGGTTTCCCTGGTAGCTCAGCTGCTGAAGAATCTGCCTGCAATGCAGGAGAGTCCGGTTCGGTTCCTGGGTCATGAAGATTGGCTAGAGAAGGGATAGGCTACCCACTCCAGTATTCTTGGGCTTCCCTGCTGGCTCATACAGTTAAGAATTTGCCTGCAGTGTGGGAGACCTGGGTTTGGGAAACCTGGGTTCCATCCCTGGGTTGGGAGGATGCCCTAGAGGAGGGCATGCAACCCGCTCCAGTATTCTTGTCTGGAGAATCCCCATGGACAGAGGAGCCTGGTGGGCAACAGTCCATGGGGTTGCAAAGAGTCAGATGCTAAGTACAGCACAGCGCATGTACACTTAGACACAGGTACACACAGTTACATGGAGGCGGGGACACATGAACATGCCACACACGTACACATATACTTACACACACACACTTGTGCACACTTATGCATACACACACAATATACACACATACACATGCACTCATGACACACATACTACATTACAATATAAACACTTAGCAGAGGAGTATAAACCGCCCCAGTTGTGGTCAGAGGGCCCGACACGTAGTCTAAATTATGACTAATTGAACCACACTTATTTGGTCTAAATCTCTTAAAAGACTTTCCCTCCAAAGAGTGGTTGAATCACCATCTGTAAGATCTCTTTTCATTGTAAAATTCTGTGATTTCACTGGGACAAGACACATTATTCACCAGGAGCTTGTCTCAGTCCCTTCATGGTCCTGCTGACAGGATCCCCATGGGCTAGCGTCCACCTTGGGCACCTGGCCAGACCACCCTCACCAAGCATTAGCCCCTAGAGTGATGGGCATCAGAATCCAATGCCATGGAAACCTCTGCTGTAATATCTGTGAAGCTTCTTTCCTGCCCTCCTCTCCACCCCCACACATTTCTTTTGATTAGAGAATTGCCTTGTGAACAGTAGACACAAGCACCCGCTTGAGGCGTTTCTGCTAGGATTAGCAGCTGTTTCCTTCTTGGGTCATTTCCTGCGCCACTACATGCATTTCCAGAGATGCAGATGGAAGTGGCCGACTACTGCCTGAAATCCCTTTCCAGGGGCACCTCCCTGACCAGGTGTTCAGCAGGGACAGAAGTTGCTGGTCCTGACCTGGCCCCTGCCTGGCAGCTGCTGAGTCCTCTCACCCGCACATGACCTTTGGCTGCAGTGATAAAATGAACCTCAACCTCAGGTGGCCTTGCAGACAGAGTCACAGTCCCTGAAAATAGCCCCCTGAGAGCAAATTTTTGGGCTCCAAAATCACTGCAGATGGTGACTGCAGTCATGAAATTAAAACACACTTACTCCTTGAAAGGAAACTTATGACCAACCTAGATAGCATATTAAAAAGCAGAGACATTACTTTGTCAACAAAGGTCTGTCTAGTCAAGGCTATGGTTTTTCCAGTAGTCACATATGAATGTGAGAGTTGGACTATAAAGAAAGCTGAGCGCTGAAGAATTGATCCTTTTGAACTGTGGTGTTTGAGAAGACTCTTGAGAGTCCCGTGGACTGCAAGAGATCCAACCAGTCCATCCTAAAGGAGATCAGTCCTGGGTGTTCATTGGAAGGACTGATGTTGAAGCTGAAACTCCAATACTTTGGCCACCTGGTGCGAAGAGCTGACTCATTTGAAAAGACCTTGATGCTGGGAAAGATTGAGGGCAAGAGAAGGGGATGACAGAGGATTAAATGATTGGATGGCATCACCGACTCAATGGACATGGGTTTGGGTGGACTCTGGGAGTTGGTGATGGACAGGGAGGCCTGGCGTGCTGTGGTTCATGAGGTTACAAACAGTTGGACATGACTGAGCGACTGAACTGAACTGAGAGCAAATTCCTCAGAGAGTTGAGTTGAGCTCCAAGGCCAGCCTGGGGATCAAGTGCCAACTCACCAGGCTCTGTGTGCCCAGGGCTGGCACCCCCTCATAGCAACAGGTGCCCAGCAGACATCTGGGGAATGACGAATCAGAGCACCTTATCCTCATGAACAGTGTGGCCGAATTAAATCTTCAAGAATCCAAAGTCCTGAGAAGACTATTGTCGCCTTCACAAGTGTGAATTCAAACTTTTCAACAACAAAAAGAATTAAAACCTGAACAGTAAACGAAAAAAGAAAAGAAGTCAAACAAAATTCTAACTTCTTCCTGCCATGATAACCATTTTACAGGTTGTTTTCGTTTTTTTATTTCACCTTCCCCCCAAAGTGGGGGGCACATGCTTTTTTGGGCTGCACTAAACACATGAATAGTCTTGTATATTACCAAACACATGAGTAGTCTTGTATATTACCAAACACATGAGTAGTCTTGTATATTACCAAACAAACACATGAGTAGTCTTGTATATTACTCAGCAAGCTTTACAGTTACCTGGGTATTTTTAGGTTCCAGCTTTCTTTTTTCTCTGTTCTTAAAAAACTGTGGTAAAATAAATATAACATTTTTTTTTCCCCATTTTAATCACTTGTAACTGCATGGTGCAGTGACAGTAAATACACTGATATTGTTGTGCCACTAGCACCTCCAGAACTTATTCATCTTGCAAAACTGCAGCTTGCCTTTTATTCTTAATGAAGGTCTTCCCCTATTAGCTCAGATCTCTTGGCTACCCTTTGGTTTTACAGCCTGGCTAGCATCTAGTACTGTTGATGCAGGAGTGGCCAGGCCTAGCTCTCCACTTTGGTGTGGTTTTTCTGGGGTCACACCAGCAGGATTTAGAAAGACTGGTGGAGACTCTGGACACTGAAAGGGCCAGAGAGAGTGTTTAGTTGCTAAGTCGAGTCTGACTCTTTGCGACGCTTTGGACTGTAGCCCGCCAGGCTCTTCCGTCCGTGGGATTTCCCAGGCAAGAAGGCTGGAGTGGATTGCCATTTCCTTCTCCAGGGGATCTTTCCAACTCAGGCACTGAACCTGCGTCTCTTGCTTTGGCAGGTGGATTCTTTATCCAGTGAGCCATCAAGGAATCCCAGAAAGGGCCAAGGGTAGTTTTATGGTTTCAGAGAATCCTGTAAGTGTAATTGTAAACTGCTTTTTGCAAAAAAGACCACCCAGAATTCTGATTCCTTTTCAAAGGTGTGGGATCCAGACTTTTGAGCCAATCAGAATTCCCAGAAGTCCCCTCCAGCCCATGCCTTAGAGACTTTGGGTCATTAGCATGCTCCTGTCCACAGGGGGACCCTGGGCACCCCAGAGCAACCACAGGGGATGAAGAACATGTGCCCAAGTGCATTTTACAGCAACTCTAATAAAGGGTCCACAAAGGGATTCTTTCTGGCTCCGAAGAACCTATACTTGATTCTCACTGTGGTGCAGGAGGCTATGAATGGCTTGGCTTCTTCCCTCCTGTAGGAGGCAGAGTCATCTACTAATGCTGGGGTTCTGTGACGGTTCCAGCCTGACTAGAGCTCATGGCGCTGAAGACCCCCAAATGTGGCCTGGAATGTCCCCACAGCACTTGCCGGGGCAGGGCAGTGAGCTCAGTGGTCCTTAAACTCTGGGTAGTAATAATTCTGAAGTAGCGCTTCAATATTTCAGCAGCTTAGGTGGCCCCATAATCTTACGAACAGGCACTGCATAAAACAAAACTATGAAGACTCGTGTGGGATGTTTGCTGCCTCTGCTTTATCTACCCAGCATCCTCCTTCTGTCCCTTTCTCCTGCTGCTACAACTCCCTTCTTGGGTGAAATTGCTCCTTTCCCAAAACTGTCCCAGGGTCCCCGGGGCCAGGCCAATCATTTGACTCTCTCTCTTCCAGCCACTGGGAGGGACCATGACCCAGACTGGAGCAGTCAATCTTTCCCTGGTATTTTACTTACTGATGCAGCCAGACACAGTCCTTGCCTCCTGGGTGCTATGTCCTGGTGCTAGAACCTGTGATGTAAAGCACTTTTGAAGCAGGAGGAAACAAAGCTGCCATTCAGGAGGGAGTTAACACAAGAAAAGGAGGTTCTGGGAGTTCTCTGGCAGCCTAGTAGTTAGGATTTCGAAATTTCACTGTCAGAATTCAATCCCTGGTCAGGAAACTGAATTCCTGTAAGCTGAGTGTGGCCAAAAAAATAAAAGGAGGATCTATTCCTCTAAGGCAACTGTGATTTCAATTTCAGTGCCATCCTTTTGACACATATCTATATGTAGCTTTAAATTTTACTCCATTAAAATTTATTTTCTCCCTATAAAAGTAAATCATGTTTACTAAGGACAATTTAGGCAAAACAGAAATGAATTCTACCACCACCACCACAGAAAAACATCAACCACACCATTGTAGTATTTTCCTTCCAGTTTTTTTTCTTTGCTCCTTTTTTTTTTTTTTTTAAAGAAGCTTTGAGGTTTTACTAAAGATGGGTTTTGTCACTTAGAGTTTTTGTCACTTACAGCTATCAGTTCAGTTCAGTCGCTCAGTCGTGTCCGACTCTTTGAGACCCCGTGAATCGCAGCATGCCAGGCCTCCCTGTCCATCACCAACTCCTGGAATTTAGTAAAACTCATGCCCATCGAGTCGGTGATGCCATCCAGCCATCTCATCCTCTGTCATCCCCTTCTCCTCCTGCCCCCAACCCCTCCCAGCATCAGGGTCTTTTCCAGTGAGTCAACTCTTCGCATGAGGTAGCCAAAGTATTGGAGTGTCAGCTTTAGCATCAGTCCGTCCAATGAACACCCAGGACTGATCTCCCCTAGGATGGACTGGTTGGATCTCCTTGCAGTCCAAGGGACTCTCAAGAGTCTTCTCCAACACCACAGTTCAAAAGCATCAATTTTTCGGCACTCAGCATTCTTCACAGTCCAACTCTCACATCCATGCATGACCACTGGAAAAACCATAGCCTTGACTAGACGGACCTTTGTTGGCAAAGTAATGTTTCTACTTTTTAATAAGCTATCTAGGTTGGTCACAACTTTCCTTCCAGGGAGTAAGCATCTTTTAATTTCATGGCTGCAGTCACCATTTGCAGTGATTTTGGAGCCCCCCCAAAATAAAGTCTGACACTGTTTCTACTGTCTCCCCATCTATTTCCCATGAGGTGATGGGACCAGATGCCCTGATCTTAGTTTTCTGAATGTTAAGCTTTAAGCCAACTTTTCCACTCTCCTCTTTCACTTTCATCAAGAAGCTTTTCAGTTCCTCTTCACTCTCTGCCGTAAGGGTGTTGTCATCTGCATATCTGAGGTTATTGATATTTCTCCCAGCAATCTTGATTCCAGCTTGTGCTTCTTCCAGCCCAGCGTTTCTCATGATGTACTCTGCATATCAGTTAAATAAGCAGGGTGACAATATACAGCCTTGACGTACTCCTTTTCCTATTTGGAACCAGTCTGTCGTTCCATGTCCAGTTCTAACTGTTGCTTCCTGACCTGCATACAGGTTTCTCAAGAGGCAGGTCAAGGGGTCTGGTATTCCTATCTCTTTCAAAATTTTCCACAGTTTATTGTGATCCACACAGTCGAAGACTTTGGCACAGTCAATAAAGCAGAAAGAGATGTTTTTCTGGAACTCTCTTGCTTTTTCGATGATCCAGTAGATATTGGCAATTTGATCTCTGGTTCCTCTGCCTTTTCTAAAACCAGCTTGAATATATCTGGAAGTATTGAATATCTGGAAGTTCACGTATTGCTGAAGCCTGGCTTGGAGAATTTTGAGCATTACTTTACTAGCGTGTGAGATGAGTGCAGTTGTGCGGTAGTTTGAGCATTCTTTGGGATTGCCTTTCTTAGGGACTGGAATGAAAACTGACCTTTCCAGTCCTGTGGCCACTGCTGAGTTTTCCAAATTTGCTGGCATATTGAGTGCAGCACTTTCACAGCATCATCTTTCAGGATTTGAAATAGCTCAACTGGAATTCCATCACATCCACTAGCTTTGTTCATAGTGATGCTTTCATGCAGGACAAAACCTGATGGCTTTTTGGGGCAGTGTGGTCTCTAAGTAAAGGCAGGCAGGTATGTATCTTTTGTAGCAAGTTTTCTGTTGCTCCCATAGAACACTAGTCTCTCCACCTTTGTACAGAAATAGAAAGCTTCCTGGTCCCCATAGCTGAGAACTAAATGATACAATTTGGTTTTGGGGCTCACCCAAGGAAGTGGAAAGAGCTTCTTTTCTTTAAAGCAAAAACACAGGTGACATCATCCAAGCTCTTTCTGCTTTTCCACACCATTCCCAACTTCAGTAATAATTAAGCACCTAATAAACTGCTGTTGATTTCTAGCCCTAAGAGTTTAGGTTCAATCAGGTTTAATCACTTTCTGGACTGGCTGGTCCCACGAGGGTACTGATAAATGAAAACATGACAAAAAGAATCCTTCTTGAATTAAAGACCAACAAGCTAATGCAACAAGCAACAGTTTATTTATTAAAAAAAAAAAAAAAGGAAAAGAAAAAAGAACAAAAAAGAAAACTTTTTTTTTTACTACATCTTAAAGATTAAGTAAAAATACCTGTATTAATATATATGTATATACATATTGCATATATATATATACATATGATATAATATTAAAATTACATGCTTCTCAGGACAGAAGAATTAGGACATGTTCCCTTATTTCAATTTAAAACTCCATCACAATTCAAAATCAGTGCAAGAAAACTTGCTTCCTTTATTTTCTTTTTGAGACTTCAAGTACAGGAAGTTTTCAAACCAGGATCTAAATGTGGAGAACCATCTGCTATGCACATGACAACAAACTGCCACGAATCATGAGTCGGGGTCTTCTGAATTCTCACACAGGTCTTGGCTCCCTGTGACCGTGTCAACCTTCTACCTGAGACGACAGGGGATGAAGAAGCAAGACAGCCTGCAGGTTCCACGTGAACGTTCACACTGACGTTGAAACAAAAGCAAACACGAACATGTCTTGTAGTAACAACACTGGCCATGAAATTGCTCTAGAGGAGGTTTTCTTTCTCCCCTTTCCTTGCCAAAGGAAACACAAAAGTTTCCAAAAAAAGAAAAAAAAAACAAAATACAAAAAACCAAAAAACCCTCGGGTGAAGCACCTCTGGCGATGATCAGCATACAGCAAGAGACAGAGAGGGAGTGTTTCTTTCTCGACAGCTTCGGGCTGACTTGGATGATTTCAAACACACCCTCTTCTGCAAAAGGCACTCACATATTGTCTGTTTATAAATCATACAGTGGGATTCCTTACATGGGAGTTTTTCCTACAAATATAAAAGAGATAAGCTGAGGACATGGTATAACAAAGAAAAGAGTATAAGAAATACACATCTTGGATAAATGTGCGCTTTTTTTTTTTAAAAGGACATTTAATATAATAGTTTAAAAAAATTTCATTGAAAAGTTAGGAATTCCAGTAAAATTATCATTAAGAAGCAAGGTACTAGAGGATGAGAGGTGGAGGGTGGCTAGCTTTTCAAATGGCCAAAGGTTTAAAGGATAGGGTCTGCTCTTGAACTAGAAAGACCATTCATTCACACACCAGGGAATGTGTGAGAGGAGGGAGGTAGTGGCAGAGAAGCAGGTGAAGCGGGGAGGGAGGGGGCGTCCTTCAGGATGTGGGCGTAGGAAGGAACGCGCCAGAATCTCTGGTGGGAAAGATGGGCTGTGTCCCCCTTGCCCCTGCAGTTGGGAGAGACCCTGCCCAAGCCGAAGGCTGCCCTCACCGGGACACGACCGAGCTAATGGAATTGTGAGATGCGCCACTGTTGCAGCTTGAGGCGTAGGCCTCCTGGCCGTTGCCGTCGAGGTTGATTTTGAACACAGAGGACGCCTTCAGCAGGAAGTCCGCTGCGTCCCGACGCCCCAGCTCCCGCAGTTTGGACATGAGGATGCCGACAGTGCTCTCGGGGTAGGAAGTCCATTCCCGGAGCAGGGCGTGGGCTGGGCTCGGGAGGAACTCCTTGGGAGACCCGTGATTGGTGTTGTACTTGGCCACAAGGTCGGGGAGGCCCAAGTTCATGGCAAGGAGGCACCAGTCCTTCCCCATGGGGTCGGGTGGGTCCAGCAGGCGGCTGAGTTTCCTCCGGGTCAGGAGGTTCAGATCTGACGCGTGGATGTCCATGCCCAGGCTGGCCTGCGAGTAGACATCGTGACAGCCGAAGCACATGATGCTGCTGAAGCTCTCCTTGTACCCACCCATAGTGTTGGTCAGCGAGGTCTCCTTGAGGGTCTGCGCCCGGAAGAAATCCCGTGGCTGGTAGATCATGACGGGCTCGTGATGCTCTCGCAGCTGCTGGGGGCTCAGGTAGTGCTTCACCGTCAGCAGCCCGGGCAGTGTGGTGGCCATGACGTTCTCGATGGTGCTGCACACCGAGTCCAGCAGGAAGCAGCACTTGATCTTCTCCGTCTCCAGTCCACGCACCTGCACCTCTATGCCCTGGCCGTGGTTGACCAGGAGCACCAGCAGCTCGGCCCCGCGGTTGGCGATCTTGCAGCCGTTCACCCACAGGCGAATGTCCGCGTCTCCCTCGGCGCTCTGCTGGTGGATCCACCGGCATAGGTTCACCTGCACTTTGTGGAAGATGCCGCACGGGAAGGGGGTGAGGTGCTCCACCGGGACGACGCGCACTCCGCCGTAGACCCGCACCTCGTCCTCCTCGTCCGTCCAGGAGCGGTGCAGGTTGTCAGTCTTGATCAGGGCGGGGATGTCCACCATGGTCCCGCTGCTCAGGTCCCGCGCGCAGATGTCCATGGCATCCAGGATCTGCAGCAGCTCCTCCACGTCGCTGTCGGGCACCAGGCGCTGGACGTCCTCCATGGTGTAGCGGCCGCGGTAATGGTGCAGGGCCCGTGGGGTCTCCACAGAGAGCAGCTTCCCCAGAACGTTGGTGCACAGCCAGCGGGGATCCAGGAGCAGCACGTCCTGGACGGTTTCGCTCTGCATGATGTTGATCTGTCCGAGGGGACAACGGGAAGTCACGCATTAGGAATATAAAGGACCAGATAACCCAGCTGCTCAAACCACTAATGGGCCTGAGCAGGGATGAAATCTGTGCAGATGCTGTAAGGAACGACCCAGGACATTCGCATGGAGGGGTCTCAAAATCAATACTGAACCAAGAAATACCATTTGGCAATGCCATAAAGGAGATTCTGAAAAGACTACCTTTGACTCTTATTATAAAAGGCCAATGCAATAAAAGAGAGAGGGAGAGACAGAAGCCCAATGGGTGATTTTTGACTGGATTCTGAATCCCAAAATAAATACACAAATGAATAAAATTAGCTGTAAAAGAAAATACTGGGACAAGTGGCAAATACTTCAACGAGGACTATAAATTCAACCATAGGATTATATCAACGTTATGTTTCCAGGATATGATAATCAAATATATTATGGTTATGTGGGAGAATGTCCTCCTTAGCAGATGTGAGCTAAATTATTTAGAGGTGAAAGGTCATGATGTTTGCAAAGCAAATACATAAACAGAGGAGAGACAAAGTAAATTTAGCAAAGCGTAAACAGCTAGTTAAATTAGGTTTGGAGGATATGAGGATTCATCCTACTATTCTTCCAACTTCTCTGAAGGCTTGAAATTTTTCAAAAAAGATTCAGAATGTTAACATTAGGCTGTTCTGGAAAGATATGCCACCACAGTGGTTGGCCCTGGAGGGGCAAGGGAGGAATGAGGCGAGAGGTGATGGCAAAGGGGACTTCAGCTTTTCCTGTCATATTCATTTCTTTAAAAGGCAGAAGTTAGAAAGAATAAAAAAAATGACACACACATACACACAAATAGAAGCAACTTTCTCCTTTTTGGCACTTACCCCTCCTTCCCTGCCTCTCTGTCCTGGGTTAGTTCTACAAAGATCAGTGATCTCACATGGAGGCTGAGATGTGTTTGCACTGGGGGTACTTTTCTCCCCATGAAAAGTGAAAGAGAGTGTTAGTTACTCAGTCATGTCCAACTCTTTGCGACCCCATAGACTATATCCTCTGTCCTTGGAATTCTCCAGGCAAGAATACTGGAGTGGGTAGCCATTTCCTTCTCCAGAGGATCTTCCTGACCCAGGGATCAACCCAGGTCTCCTGGGTTGCAGGCAGATTCTTTACTATCTGAGCCACCAGAGAAGCCCCACTTTTCTCCCTGTAGTCTAAGTCTTTGAGATGCCCTTTGTTCAAACTTGAGACATTTCTGGAATGTAGAGCAGTATCTTTTAGTTTTTAATAAGACATTTGGTAGAATGGGCTTCCCTGATACCTCAGTTGGTAAAGAATCCGCCCACAATACAGGAGACCCTGGTTCAATTCCTGGGTCGGGAAGATCCACTGGAGAAGGGATAGGTTACCCACTTCAGTATTCTGACCTAGAGAATTCCATGGACTATCCATGGGGTCGCAAAAAGTTGGACACAACTGAGCGGCTTTCACTTTCACTTTGGTAGAATGCTGTCTGCAATTCAGTCTCAGATATAACTATCTCCTCAGGGTCACAGAAGACAGACAGATACACTGTGCCTTATTGGAGGCCACTAAGGAGACAGATGACTGAGTGCAGTGTGTGATCCTGAGCCAGAAGAAGACAGAACAACTGATGAAATCTGAGTAAGATCCTTAGATTATTTCCTAGAGACCAGAACAGTACTGGAGAGGGGCTGGCAGCCAGTCAGAGTGCGGCTGCCTGATTCAGATTTCCCTTCTTTTCTTTCTACCTTTATTTACTTATTAAAGTCTCAAGAGCAGGGAGAGATGAATTGCCAAATCTCCATGATCTGGAAAGTTGCTGATCAAATGCCAGAAGACAAGAGAATACTTTATTAAGAAGAGTGAGCTTATTATTTTTGTTAAAATATATACATTTATATCTAGCACTATAAGGTAAGTTTTGGTCCTTCATTTTTCCCATCCTTGGAGGCAATCATTTAAAGTACCGCTGGAGGGGCTAGTAGATTTAGCCTGTAGTTTCATGGGGATTCAAAGACTGACACAATCACTGCTTGAGGCTCTAGTATTTTAGGATCACTGGCTTCTTGATTTAATTAGAATTTCAAGCCTATAAAATCCATGGCCAAGGGCCTAATGTGGCCCCTGAGAATGGGGAGGCAAACTTCTTGTTTGTAAATTCTCCGAACTGCTTCTGGTTTTTCACGTTCAGAACTGTTCTTCTTGGTCCAGACTAGCTTATACTGTCTCCTGATTTCACAAGATGGACGCATGTGAAGGCTACGCCCTCTTTAGTGGGACAGGCAGCATATGAAGTAATTAGAACAGACTTCTCAAACTACATCCCAGTGCTGAATGTAACACAACCAGAAACAGAGATTTCTATTTCTTGATCATTTCTGGGGACCACTGCTTGCTACATCTTACTGTCTCCAGATGTCATCTCCATGAGGACACATCACTGCCATTTCTTGACTGTCTGTGAACCCACTAGGTCTGTGTGTAGCTGACACACCTCATGGAGATCAGTCATCCGAGCTGCAGGAATCACAGCTAAGCACCAGGGGCTATGGGGAGAGGGAGGAGAGGCCCAATCACCCAGTGTCGTGGGAATTCTGCCCTCAAACTAAGAGAAGCCAGAAAATCAACCAACCAAAGCAAAGAAAAAAAAAGAAAAACAAAAAAAAAAACAAAAAAACCACCACAACAATAACAAATGAACTGCGCTTTTAAGGTGAACAGGAGAGCAGAGGCTCGCAGTTTAGGAAATCACCCGAGCCTTCCTGTGAGGCATCATGGGCAGCGCGCAGTTGCCACTCTGCCCCTCCAGCTCATCCCACCTTCAGATGCTGGAAGTGCATCCTGGGGGGCTCCTCCCAGATCCCCGCCAGGCTGGAGCTCTCACCTCGCCAGCACTGTGGAGCTGCTGGGCGATGCGCCGGAGGTCCGCCTCGCTGGCCAGGGGGTTCAACTGGTCCTGTACGTCGTACACGAACTGCTGCAGTGACATCAGCTGGTTGGGGCCGTTGAGCTTCCTCCAGGAGGGCAAAGTGGAGATGATTTTTTCACATAGGTGAGTCATTGGAGGGCAGACCTAGAACATGCAGGATGGGCAGGTCAAGGTACTGCTGTGGGGACTCACGGAGAGCTGGGATTAAAAATGATGCTGCTCACATCTGCACTGCTGCATGGAATTATTTGGGTGCACTCAGTGTTTTTTTGGCTAAGTACTGGGGCAGTTTTTTTTTTTTTTTTAATTTGAACAACACTAATAGCTTTATTTAACAAACATTGAATGACTACTATGTGCAAAGCACTGTGTTAGGTGCCTGGGGCAGTTCTTTTTTTCAGACTTGCCTTTAAGCAGAATCTATTTCACAGATCTACAAGTTTACAGAGGCTTTCACTTCTGCTCATGTTAAACAGATGGTGAGGCTTTGCAATAATGGTTCTGGAACTGTGGACTCAGTGATCTAAGGTGCACCAACTTCTGATGTCCCCCCACCCCCTTGGAGTGAGGGTTTCAGCCAGGGGATGACCACTTTATGAACAAAAAGACAGGAAAAGAGAGTTAAGTTTCATTATATCAACATTAGATGGGTTTTTACCAGTAAATTAGGTATCGGTGAGGATTACTGTTGAGATGTGCATGCGTGCTAAGTCACTTCAGTCGTGTTTGACTCTGTGTGACCCTATGAACTGCAGCCTGCCAGGCTCGTCTGTCCATGGGATTCTCCAGGCCAGAATACTGGAGTGGGTTGCATGCCCACCTCCAGGGGATCTTCCCGACCCAGGGATCGAACCTGTGTCTTTATGTCTCCTACATTGGCAGGTGGATCTTTACCATTAGAGCCAATTTGATTAATTCTTGGTAATGGGCTTGTAATGAGCTTTTCATCTCTTAACTTGGTTAAATAAACCAGTCTATGTTACAGACTCATATAATCAACACACCTTCCTAATTAAACCTCCCACAAGCCATACACTGCACTGCATCATTTGTTAGGCAGTCCCTTCTGCAATCATTTTTATGCCTCCTAAATTTAACAACGTTCCTAGGGCTAAAAGCAGTGGGTTTGGTGAGTTCCATCTGCCTGATTTCAGGAGCTATGGGGTGCAGGGACGTGGAGCAGATATATGCAACACCTCAGCTCAAAACCCTGCAGGGAGCACAGGCCCTTGTCCTACCTGGTGGGCAGGCGCTGAGCCCTTCACAGACCGCTCTTCCTGATCGCCACCCACTGGGTTCTGTGACCAGGTTCTCTGAGGCCCTCCAGGCTTACTCCCTGCCCACTGAGTGCTGTAGTGTGGCCCCTTTCAGAAAGTTAGGGTCAGGCTTCATGAGAGAGGAAAGAGTTCCTGAAAATTCCCAAAGCACATCTGGAACTGGAGCCTGGTGTTGTAAACAGGTCACTTCCACCAGGTAAACAGTAAGCTATAACTGAAGATGGCCTCTACCAGGCAGGGGGATAAGAGCCGTATCCTTGTTACACTGGAGCTTAGAAGAAGAAACAGTCCCTGGAGCACTTTTTTTTTTTTTAGCATTTTCCATTGGAACATTTGCTCATTTCAGAGAGCTTTTTGAATATTATGGATAGTAATCTTTCATATGCCAGAAGCATTGAGAATATTTTTTTTCCCCAGTCCATGTCACCTTTTAACTTCATTTATGGAATTTATTTGCCAGAAAAATCTTTTTAAACTTTTATGTTGTCCAATGTATTTGAACAAAATATTGGTGTATTTTCTTTGAAAACTTCTGAGGTTCTCTGTCTTGGTTTAAAAGTTTTCTTGAACACTCTCGAGGTATTTTAAAAATAAATTCTCTTGCATTTCCATTCAAGATACTGCTTTTTACATTTAAAAGCTTTAATCTGCCTACAGTTTATTTTGGGGTTGCGTAGTGAGTAGGAGTTCAACCTTATTTCCTTTCAGGCAAATAGCCAGTTGTGCCAGGTCATTTATTAAATTTCCCCATTAAATTTAAATAACATCTCTGTTTTCTATTAAATTTCTGCAGATGTTCTGAACTATTTCTACCCTCACCAATCTATTCCATTTATTTACTGATTGCAGGGCCTTTATGTTCACTTATTCTTCTATTGAAATGTTAAGACAAAAACCCCATGTCCTCAATCCCATTCAGATGCTAATGAGAACTGTACAAAGTTTATATAACTCCGGAAAATGAAACACTTCCTAAGATCTTGCCATCTAAGAACACCATCTCATTCCATTTGGTCATCTATTATTTCTTCAGTGAATTTTGTTGGTGACTGTTTTTCCACTTTTCTGCATTTCTGAAATATTTCACAATATGTTTACTCACTTTTGAATTGCTTTTGTAATTTTTAGGAAGCAATTTTACTCTTAAACAAACCACTAAAACTCAGAATTTCATACACTCTAAGGTAGTCTGTTTTGCCCATAACAACTCTTCATCTCGAGGTCATCTCCTCATTTCTTTACTCTTCCTCACCCTAGAACAACAGGATGAAAATGTGGCCATGTAGACACCTTGTACTGGGTCCCGTGAAAACCGGACCAAACCATGAGAACCATACAAAGAGGCACAAAGAGGTCCAACTCCCTGGTCACTGCATGGTCTGGTTGAAGGTTGGGTCCAGCCCTCCCCAGGTATACTCACCGAAACAATCTGGCTCCGTATTTCTTGCAGGTGATTTCGAAGTACCTTCATGTCCTTAGACCCAGAAGCCCCGGCATCCAGAACAAAGAGCTTATTTGAAATGTGAAGATCGTTCCCAAACCTAGGGGAAGAGCAGTGGCCTCCTGAGAGTGATGCAGTCTCCCCAGGTGTTTCCACAGAGGGCCAGGCTCCTGCTGGCCCAAAGAGCTGGGGGGTGGGGGGGCGGGCAAGGAAGGGCTGGTGGCCTTGCGGAGACACACCCCCACCTGCTGTTGGCTGGACTCTGTAATGTCACCCTGGTGTGGAGGCCTGGGGACACCGCCCGCTCTAGGTGCAGACAGGTGCCCCAGGTTCCACAAAACTGGGGAACACAGCTTCCCTCGACACAGGAAAGGGGAGGCCTAATGAACTCACTTGACCAGGCAGGAGAGGAGATACTGTGGAAGCTGATGGAGTAAGAACAGAGGGATGAGTATGCAACAACACCTTAGATCTAAGGTGTTAGTAGATCACCGGAAACTGTCACAACATTGTTAACCGGCTACACTCCAGAAGAAAAAGTATTAGTTCAGAAAAAAAGTTCAGAAAAAAAGTATTAGTAGAAGCCCAACTTTTCATATCAGGAAGATAATAGGTAAGTGTGCGTTGATAAACCAAGAAATCAAATTACTAGCATATTAAATAGAGCTGCAGGTTCAAAATTTTGGGGGGGGATAGACATTAAGTAAAAATAGATACTTTTACACTGTGATTCTAAGCACATCCACATTTCTAAGTGAAACAAAAAAGTTTTCGAAGAATACTTGACATAAAACGCATTCCGATATTTTCTATCATGTTCCTCTCGCCTACATTGTACCGCAGGCCTCTGAAAGGAAGTTTAGATCCACTAGCAGGTTGCAACTTACATTTTATGAAATACTGATTGATGTCTTCATACACAAAACAGATAAATATGTGAGGTGACTGATATGTTAATTAATGAGATGGAGAGAATCCTTTCACATTGTGTAGATATATACATTGAATCACCACTTTGTATAGTTTAAATAGCTTACAATTTCACTTGTCAATTACACCTCAGTGAAGCTGGAAAAAAAAATGCAGAAAACAACTAAAAAGAGTTACCTCTGGGCAGTAGTACTCCAAGGCTGCTGATTTTTATCCTGTGCCTTTTACTTCTGTTTAATTTGTTATTATGTGTATTGGTGGCTTTGGTAACAATAAAAATTTCGGCCAAGCCAAAGAGACCTTTCAGTTCTTTCATTCCTCTCTCTAGGTCACCTGATTTCGGCTGCATTACCTGAAGATACAGCAACCACATTACCTGTTCCTGATCTCTTTCAGCAACGAGGTATCTTTGTCATATCCAAACTCGCCTCCAGCTGGACGAGGAAGGTTCACGATGTCAGCATGGGTGGCCACCAGGACAACTCGGAGTGGGTTCTTCAGCTTGCCGCCAAAGGCTGAGGGCAGAAAGTGAGCCATTTCACACCTGCCCAGGTGTGGAGAGCAAACCTCCACCCTGCCCAGGTGAGGTGGGGTGCTCGGTCTGGGCCGCCTTGCTAGGTGGATGAGACTGGTACATTTTGCCTGCAGAGTTGCAAACCTGTGCCTGCTGATCGGAGTGACCTATCAGGTCACTAGAAGGTCTAGGCCTGGCCAAACATGGAATGAGCCTATTTCCTGGGCCTCAAGGAAGGCTGCTCAGAAGTGGACCAGAAGCGACCACAGAGCATGACGCAGATTCTCAGATCTTCCTCCAAGTAGGCCTTATTTGCATGGTGAGGGGAGATCTAGCTTCTGGCTGGGGGATGCTCTTTCCAAGACCAGAGCCAGCTGCTGAATGCAGCACAGCACAGAAATGGCTCAGAAGGGAAACTCCTGCAGTTCACATCAGCAGAGAGCCTCTCTCTTACGGCAGTGTTTAAAATGAAAACGTGAAGGAGGCGGCAAAAGTGGAGGTACCCTGAAGGGAATCAGCCCAATTTATTTTGCTGTTACATGCTTTTCAGGAAAAGAATTGACTGCTGAGTTTTACATTTCACCAGCGAAGGCTGCTTCTTTTTTTTGTATGAAAAGGACAAAATAAGTCTGTCCATGCTGTCTTTTCCTCTAGGAATAAGGCTAAGATACTACATTCAGTTAACATGGTTCCCTTTCTTTCATTTTTGATGGATGAAGGGGAGCTTGTTCTGTTTATTAACTACATGCCCGTTAGGTAAAGGCACAGCAGCTGTCAGATGAGGTGTCCCACTATGCACCTAACAAAAGTGACCACAGCTCTGAAATACAGAAAGGAAGTCAGAAATGACTCTCAAGGAATTGTTCAGAACTGAGTCTTTGTGGCAGAAATATGCAGTCATGAAACAACTCCTTGCAGAACAAAACCAACAGCTGAGCCTTAGGAAGCTTCCCGAGTGGAGATCTCCTGATAGGAAGGAGGAATAAGGGTGGCTTACTGGCCACAAGCTGCCAGATCTGGGCGTGAGCGGGAAGCAAGGTCAGGAGGAAGGGCCATCTGCCCCTCCGGCGTCACAACTCACCTATTGGTTCTTCCACGGGGACAAGAGACTTCAGGAAACTAAGCCAGAAAATCACTTGATTCAGCTGAATCTCATAGGGCTCTTCTAGACTGAAAACGATGACATGGATGGACGTGGGATCGTTTGCAGCAAAATAGTCATAACAGCAGAAGTAGACAGGATTTCCAGAGAACTCCCATACACTGAAGTCACCAATGCCTACAGAGAAAAAGGAAAAGAAACATTAACAATCGTGAAACGCCACCAAATTTCAATCACAATTTTTCTTAGCACTTCAGGGATTATGAATAGGGACAGTGACATTCACCGCATTCATCTGTTTATTTATGCATCTACTTAAGTATAGATCTACATATGGAATATTTACATATCCCTATATTTTCTGTCCGTGTCTGTTTCTATACCCACACCTTTTATCTATACAACTATAGGTGGCTTAGGCGGTAAAGAATCTGCTTGCCATTCAGAAGACCTTGGTTCAATCCCTGGGTCACGAAGATCTCCTGGAGAAGGAAATGGCAGCCCACTCCAGGATTCTTGCCTGGAGAATCCCATGGACAGAGGAACCTGGTGGGCTACAGCCCATGGGGTCGCAAAGAAGAGGACATGCCTGAGGTGACTAACTACTACTACAGTAAACCTACTTGTATCTGTAATCTGCTTTTCCATTTTCCTTAACACTTCCATGATCATATCTGTATCATTATTATATGTGTATCTCTATCACATCTGTTTATAACACCCCAGAGTGGTACAAACACACACAAACCCCACACATGTGTGTATGTGCATGCCTATAAGCATACATGGAGAGGTGTATGTGTACAAACACTTGGTTTTCTACCCCCCAACACTGGAATCTTCACTATGAAATGTAACCTTAATTTTGATTTAATAGTGACTAAATTCGCCTTTACGGCTAAGGGGCGACCTGTTCTGGATGGTCAGAAGGGAGCAGGCCACTGCCCACAGGTGTAAGATGCAATAACTGATGAGCGCTTGGCACACGAAGGAGGTAAGAGGAACTGTGAGGAGATTGGGTCCGAGGGGCCAACCACACTGGGGGAGGCAGTGGAAGGGTCAGACTGGGGAGGAAGTGTGTGTGTGCGTGAGTGTGTGTGTGTGTGTGTGTGGTAGGGGTGCGGTCACTTTCCCACACAGGGGCTGTGGTATGGCTGGTTTTCCTGTAAATGTCATGGGCGAGATTCTGACCTGGAATTTCTAGGGCACCCAGAACCTCCTCATGATCGTCCAGACACCTGGACACCACCAGATCCCACAAGGTCGGTGACACCCACCCAGTGGCCTCTGGGGAGTCAGGCAGGACCACTTCAGTTATAGGATTTCAGGCTCCTTTTCCCTAATTTTTCCCCTTGGTGCTTACTCTGTGCCAGAAATTCTGCAGTCGAGACATTCTGGAAGATCCACAGGTTTTTTCTAGAGCCCAGCACTCTGGGGAGCATGACCCTCTAAGTCTGGCAGCTAAGACCTCAGTGGGAATAGTTTTGGGAACATAGAAATAGGCCCTTTGAGCCTGCGGAGTGCTGGAGCCAGACCCGGGAAGGGGGTGAGACCAGGGGAGGAGGAGGGGTGAGGGTGTGCTGCGCACACACTTCGCTCCCTTCGCGGCAGGGCCAGCTATGCTCCCCGGAACTCGGACAACACTCAACTTCTAAGGGAGCAAAATGCATATGAACTTTATATCTTTAGGGTCCCTGGCCCAGTAGCAGCATCTCCAGGAAACTCCCCAGATGGGCTGAATCAGAGGCTTAGGGGCAGGGCCTGGCAGTCTGTGCTTCCCGTGGCTCCAGGGCATGTGTGTGTATGCTGGAGTTTAAGAACTGCTGCTTTAGGTAAACACCCTGAGTATTCTATTTTTAACTGGGTTTAGTATATAAAAGGGCTTTCATGAAGATGCCCCCAATTTCTTCTGAGTTCCTCTCTCTAGGACTTTTAATAGACACCAGCTCATAAAATCCTCACAGTTAAGGGAACTGAGCCTCAGAGAAACTGCTCTATCCCTGTTCTGAATGAACTGCATCTCAGCAAGCTTTGTGTTCCTGGTGGGGACCCTGGGAACTCTAGGGAGAGCCAGCACTTGGGTTTCAAATTGGGTATACCAACTGCTAATGAGACTGTATTTTATGAGGTTAAAAAATGCGCTAATTTACTCAACAGACTCAAAAGACTGTTGAGTAAAGTCTTCATAAAAATTTACTCACCATCTTTGATTTTGAGTCTTTAAATTTATTCCAAAGAGTAAATATACTCTTTACTCAAAAGACTCTTTACTTTTACTCAAAAGACTCTTCACTTTTACTCAAAAGACTTTTGAGAGTCTCTTGGATTGCAAGGAGATCAAACCAGTCAATCCTAAAGGAAACTAATCCTGAATACTCAGGATGCTGAAGCTGAAGCTCCAATACTTCAGCCACTTGATGCAAATAGCCGACTCATTGGAAAAGACCCTCAAGCTGGGAGGTACTGAGGGCAAGAGGAGAAGAGGGCTCAGAGGATAAGACAGTTGGATGGCATCACAGACTCAATGGACATGAGTTTAAGCCAAGCTCTGGGAGATGGTGAAGGACAGGGAAGCCTGGCGTGCTGCAGTCCATGGGCTGGCAAACAGTCGGACACGACTGAGCGACTGAACAACAACGTAACAGTCATTTGTTAAGCACCTACTGTGTTTAGTTTTACTTTTGGGATATTAGCCAGCCGTGCCTCAGCCCTGGGTCACTCCCATGCTGGCCCTTTCTCCATCCTTAATGCAGCTGTGGCAGATGCCCGCTGGGACAGGTTCCCTACGGGAAACTCTTTCCATTTGGGGAGGGTGAGCCTACCATTCAAATAGGCATTCTGGATGTCGATTGCCTTGGTGGACTGGTCATCCGTGGCGCAGTGCGGGTGGTGGGACGGGGCCCCGAACACCTCCAGCACCCCCTTGGTGAGGCCTGGCTCGAACATCATGCTGCGGCTCCTGACGCTCACGTTCTCACAGCCGGGGTACAGGTTGTTGATGCTCACGGACACTGTGGGCCAGAGAGCGGGCACGTTAGGTCTTGCCCGCCCTGTCCCTCCCAGCCTCTGCCCTCTGTCTCCCCCTCCCTTCAGGCCAGGGTGTGTGTGTGTGTCCCTTGCACATGCTGGGCATCAATGATTCCCAGGGACATTGTGCTGATCCTGTTCGCTCCTCCTCTCGAATCCTTTCCCGTGCTTTTCCGTGCACTGAGAGGCCGACCCGATGGACTGCCTCTCCCAGGCTTGCTCGCCATTTGCCTCCAGTTAGGGGCCGCCGACGGGAGGCACTGGAGAAAAACGTTGATGCCCATTTCCCCTTGCACTGCCTGCTGCTTTTTTGATGCCAGTTGTGTTTCTGACTCTAGACTTCCCTGAGCAGCTTCTTCCCTGGAGCTCCAGCTTTCCCAGGATTGTGACTTCTTCCTCTTGCCCTTTCCGCCCCAGGGGTGGTAACTAACGTAGCCTCTGGGTGCTTCACCCTCTCTTGTGCATTCCTGTGAATTGTGTCTGTGACTTGGACCTTTCATTAAATCCCCACCAGGAGCCTGACTGATACAGGTGAGATGAGTATCAGTCCAGCACATGAGAAGTTAGATTGAAAGAAAAGTGACCTTAGACAGTAGCAGGCCATAGCATTAATTAATGCTGAATCACACAGTGAGAAAGCTATTCCTTTATAAGATCCCCTTGAAGTTTTTAAATTGCTTTAGCGGCAAGTCTCAGTTTGTGGCATTAAGTCTTTAGCATGTCTTCAATCCTTGCTAATCTCCCCTTTTAATAAGGAGGGAGTGGGTAACAGTATATGAGCTTCCCTAGTGGCTCAGATGGTAAAGAAAGTGCCAGCAATGCAGGAGACCTGGGTTCGATCTCTGGGTTGGGAAGATTCTCTGGAGAAGGGAATGGCTACCCATTTCAGTATTCTGGCCTGGAGAATTCCATGGACAGGGTAGCCTGACAGACTATACATTCCATGGGGTTGCAAAGAGTTGGACAAGATTGGGAGACGTTCACTTTCAACAGTACATAGCTAGATTTTCATCACATCACTGTTCCCTGTATCTATTTTTATTTACTGGTAGCAGTGGTATTGGCTTTCTATTCACGGAAAGGACATTAAGGATTTCATTTTCAAATCTATATAATTTAGTAAATAAAAAGAACCAGTTTTAAAGATAGTATCATGAATAATAACGGCAGAACTTTGTGGGGGATCAGTGGAATAGCACAGTTTGGGTCCCCGGGGCCATGGGCAGAGCCCTGTCTTCAGTCCTGACTGCCTGCTGGCTTGCTTCTCTCTCCAACAGACCTCAAGTAGTCTGGTGAAGGCTAGGGCTTGGGTGGGCGCATCTGGGGGCTCTGAGAGTGCATTAGGGAGGGCTCAGTGAACTAAACCATACTATACAGTCAGTACCTTTGGTCCAGAGTTAACAGTGACAGACACTGCAAGGTCATCACACCTGGGTCACCTGACTTTTAAAACTGGTGATCCAAACACAAAGACAACCCTTGTTGAAAGACCAAACATTTCAGATGGAGGTCATAGACAATAGGAATTTTCAAGAGGTTGTGGGGGAGGAGGATAAAATTGGAGCTCAAAGGCTGGGTCAGGTACAAGGGCGGAAGAAGGGGCAATAAGATGGGAAGAACTATTCATATATATGTTCTCTGCCCCACAATCTTCCCCCAGCCCTGGTATAAAAGGAAGAAACTTGGCAAACAGAAAGGTTAAAGGCCAACACTCTAGGCCAACGAGATAGACAGTTTAGTGTATTTCTTTAGAGATTGTTAGTCCAAGTCTGAGAAAAGCCATGTGACTTCCATAAGAATGGGTGTGTCTATTTTCCTGTGCTCCAAAACCTGTGTCTGGGACGGCCACTGTTAGGAATAAGTTCTGTCTTAGTAGTACTGTGGGCTTGCCGAGGAAGAGCAGACCAGGTTCGGTAAATGACAGGCACTCCTGCACCTCACTGACGGTTTTTGTTGGGAGGATGAAAATCAGGACATTGTTTGCATATGGTATTATTAAAGAACAATTTTACAGGGAAACAATAAAATCATGAGGAAAGCATTTTTGCTAACCACTGACCTCTAGTGGCAAATTTGGGAAACTCAGCAGTGGCCACAGAACTGGAAAAGGCCAGTTTTCATTCCAATCCCAACGAAAGGCAATGCCAGAGAATGCTCAAACTACCGCACAAACGCATTCATCTCACACACTAGTAAAGTAATGCTCAAAATTCTCCAAGCCAGGCTTCAGCAATATGTGAACCATAAACTTCCAGATGTTCAAGCTGGTTTTAGAAAAGGCTGAGGAACCAGAGATCAAATTGCCAACATCCGCTGGATCATCGAAAAAGCAAGGGTTCCAGAAAAACATCTATTTCTGCTTTATTGACTATGCCAAAGCCTTTGGCTGTGTGAATCACAATAAACTGTGGAAAATTCTGAAAGAGATGGGAATACCAGACCACCTGACCTGCTTCTTGAGAAACCTGTATGCAGGTCAGGAAGCAACAGTTAGAACTGGACATGGAACAACAAACTGGTTCCAAATAGGAAAAGGAGTACATCAAGGCTATATATTGTCACCCTGCTTATTTAACTTATATGCAGAGTACATCATGAGAAGCGCTGGGCTGGAAGAAGCACAAGCTGGAATCAAGATTGCTGGGAGAAATATCAATAACCTCAGAAATGCAGATGACACCACCCTTATGGCAGAAAGTGAAAAGGAACTAAAAAGCCTCTTGATGAAAGTGAAAGAGGAGAGTGAAAAAGTTGGCTTAAAGCTCAACATTCAGAAAACTAAGATCATGCCATCTGATCCCATCACTTCAGAGGAAATAGATGGGGAAACAGTGGAAACAATGTCAGACTTTATCTTTTTGGGCTCCAAAATCACTGCAGATGGTGATTGCAGTCATGAAGTTAAAAGACGCTCCTTGGAAGGAAAGTTATGACCAACCTAGACAGCATGTTAAAAAGCAGAGACATTACTTTGCCAACAAAGGTCCGTCTAGTCAAGGCTGTGGTTTTTCCAGTGGTCATGTATGGATGTGAGAGTTGGACTGTGAAGAAAGCTGAGCGCCAAAGAATTGATGCTTTTGAACTGTGGTGTTGGAGAAGACTCTTGAGAGTCCCTTGGACTGCAAGGAGATCCAACCAGTCCATCATAAAGGAAATCAGTCCTGGGTGTTCACTGGAAGGACTGATGCTGAAGCTGAAACTCCAATACTTTGGCCACCTCATGAGAAGAGTTGACTCACTGGAAAAGACCCTGATGCTGGGAGGGGTTGGGGGCAGGAGGAGAAGGGGACGACAGAGGATGAGATGGCTGGATGGCATCACCGACTCAATGGGCATGAGTTTGAGTAAACTCTGGGAGTTGGTGATGGACAGGGAGGCCTCGCATGCTGCGATTCATGGGGTCACAAAGAGTCGGACACGACTGAGCGACTGAACTGAACTGACCTCTAGTGGTAAAAAGTGGAAGGCCCCGATGGAGAAGCCACTTTTGCACCCAGGTCAGAAGAGACTTCCTGCAAACACTGCTCTCTGGTAAGCATGCAGCAGCCTCCTGCAGGGCTCTTTCTGGACATTCACTCCCCCGTGGACACCAGGGGTTTCCTTCCTACAGCAGAATCACAGTTTCACAGCTGCGGCACAAAGGGAGCGTGTGCGGCAGCCACGTGCCGTGAGCGGATGCAGCAGGTTCCCCAAGCCATGCTATACTGTCTCCTGGCTGGTGGCTCAGCCTCTAGCTCCAGCACAACGCAAAGACAAGTTTCTAAAAGCCCAGAACCTTCCTGCCACCTGAGGGATGTATATGTGCTCACGCAGGCACCTCTCCCCGGGGAAAGGAGGAAGGCCTGACCATTCTAGCGAAAGTCAGGGGTGTCTAGAGCTGGGGCACAGCTGAGCCTGGCTGCAACAGACCTCCTGCCCTAAGACCATGCTCCAGAGCAGCCTTTCCTCAAGCCTTACAGAGAAATGCTGCCCTGTCCCTTCTCCTATGGTACCCAAGGCCCCCAGAGTCTGCCGCCCTCCCCCAGCCGGGTCGCCCCAGGCGGCCCTCCTGGTGCTTCATATCTGTGCCATGTTCCGTTTTCCTGAGGTCCCCCTTCTGCTTTGTGAGGGTCAGAAAGTGACTGTTAGGCTGCCTGGTCTGGGGCTGCCGGGGTCCTGGCTTCATGTGCTGCCGCCTCCTGCCTGCACTCCACAGTCGGGGGCCTTCTGGCCCGGCACTGGGCAGGGCCGGAGAAGGAGCCTCCTGCAGAAATACAGCCTCCCAGCTCTTATCAGCCTCAGCAGGATTAGAATTAGCTGCGAGCCAATCTTGTCACCTCCAGGAACTGTCCATATAGACACTTCAGCCACCCTCAGAGCAGACCAGCCACCTGGGCACGAAGCCGGGTGAGCCTCCTCCGTCCTTGCCCAGGCCCTCTGGGAGGCTGCCTGGCCTTGGTCAGACAGATTTGGGATAACTAGGAGTGACCTTAGCCCAAGGGTCACACACACCAGTGCATTGCTGAAATGTCATTTCTGTCACAGGGAGAAATTTCAGACACAGATGTGGGGAGTCTACTCCTCAGCTCTCCTTCCCGGAGTTAGGGGGCAGGGTGGGGGCAGGGTAAAATGCAGAGCCTGGGCCCCTCGATATGGTGCTACGCCCCTCACTCCAGCCACTAACTGGCTCCAGGTAGAAATGTGAATCCAGCGTGGCCAGAGCTCCCAATTTTATTTTTTACAAGAAACCAAATAAATATCCAACTTTTAAGGTGAGGTGTCTTGATTTGCAAACTCTGGAAGTTAATTCAACCTTTCTCCTTCCCCTTCCTCATACTACACAAAATGCTGCAGCTTACCAGGCTGCTGACCTCTGACCTTACATCCCTGCACCCCGAGTTACTTTTCTCTGGCTGATCACAGTCAGGGACACTCTTCTGGTCCAGAGCACCTGTAGTCCTTGAGAGAATCTTGTGTCACTCAGCCCCATGACTCACGTCTCTCTAAGCCCTGGCTGGAAGATGCAGTGAGATTTGCTGATAATCTAGTCATCCTGAGGGGCTTCCCTGGTGGCTCAGATGGTAAAGAATCTGCCTGCAATGCAGGAGACCCAGTTTGATCTCTGGGTCAGGAAGATCCCCTGGAGAAGGAAATGGCAACCCACTCCAGTGTTCTTGCCTGGAGAATCCCATGGGCAGAGGAGCCTGGCAGGCTACAGTCCATGGGTCGCAAAAAGTCGGATATGACTGAGCGACAACTCTTCCTTTCACTTTAGCCATCCTGAGCTGTGTTTTATCGAGAATCTACTTCTGGATTCTTCCAGACATGGGAACTGATCAGAGGAAGAAGAATGGAGATCTGACTTCTGAGAAGTGAGGGTAGAGCTCTTCTCCCTCCTGGAGAGACTGTGTGTCACCTGAAGTGTGCCCAAGTGCTCCTGCAGCGTAAGTGAAGTGTGAAAGTCGCTCAGTCGTGTCCAACTCTTTTCGACCCCACGGACTGTAAAGTCCATGGAATTCACCAGGCCAGAATACTGGAGCAGGTAGCCGTTCCCTTCTCCAGAGAATCTTTCCAATCCAGGAATCGAACCCAGGTCTCCTGCATTGCAGGTAGATTCTTTACCAGCTGAGCCACAAGGGAAGCCCCCTGCAGCATAAATTCATATCTAATATGGCTAATGAAAATTTCAGATCACGGATCTGTATAGATCTCATCTCTTTGTCTGTTTCTCTCTGCCTCCCTCCCGCTGCACCTCCCAGCCTCAAGTCCTTGAGACTGGAGTGACCTTACCCACAGCAGGTGAGAATTGGCTCCCTCTAGGGGCGACACCAGGAACTGCTAGAGAAGCTCACTTTGAACCTTAACCAAACGTTGGCAGCGTCCACACACAGAGGCTGAACTTAACGGTTAAATCTGGAGAGCTACTGGCTTCTGAGAAGGTATAAACCTATCTTACATCCTGAAATTGAGCAAAATTACAGTGGAAAATGGAAAATGTGAGCACAAATATGCCCCAAGTCAGATGGAGTTATAAGCGTCATTAACGAGCCCTGGCTCAGGAGCCAGACACTTCATGAACTGCCAACTGTGTGACTCTAGGCATGTATCTGACCCCGCAAGGCTTCAGTAAAAGGCTGGCAAAGCTGCCAATAAAGCTGTCACGTGGGTTAAATGAGGTGTCAAACGTACCACATTTTGCCTAGTTCCTGGCACATGGTCAGGGCTCAGTTTGCATTAGCAGTATGTGTTAGCAATATTATAATCATTCTAATTATGTGTCCATGTTGGCTGTACTTTTTCCCCTCATTTCAATCCTATTGCTGTGCTCAGAGGGAAAAAGTTGAAAGGGGCATGAAGATTTCAGTCAATGATCCCTCTCACCCTACTAATGCTGCCCAGACCTTCCTCATGGAGAGAGAAATTACAGAGAAACAAAACTTTGAAAAGCCTGTTTTCATTCTAGGTAACAGATATGACACCTTTGTATTATGTACAGAAAGTGAATCTGAGGCACAGAGCTTCAAAAGTGACATTGTTTAGAAAGTCTCTGAAGGTCTATATTTCTATCTTTGAAAAACTTAATTCCCTTACTCTAAAAGGGGTGGGGGGAGTCAGGAAAAACAACACCCCAGACTGTTCAGCTTCCTCTTGGTCATCTCAGGTGTTTCTCCCTGGGAGGGACAGGTCACCCTGCAGTTCTGGGTGCGGACCCACTGATAATTGTGTCTGTGGGAGGTGGGGGTAGATGGCAACATCTGCTTTCCAACCAGGATCCAGGTGAGCGGATGGACCAATTGCAAAACCATTAAGAAGACTTTCAAAACCACCACCCCACTTCCAGATACGCGTGGATGGGCCTCCCCATGCACCCAGATTTGTTTCCCTGTGTTCTCACATTCCTGGATGTGTGCACAGCATTCCAAGGAGAGAGTGTCAGGGGTGAGGACCCATCCTGGAAGCTGATATTCCATCTGTGCGGCCTTGAATCTGTATCAGCCCCAGTTCTTTGCGTCTTCAAGGGCAGAGTCCCTGAGCAGAATACGATGCGATTGTGCTATTTTATGCGTCTGTGACTGTGGACTGTGAGTTCAATGAGGCTCTTCCTTGCTAGCCCGGGGGCAGGGTGTACTTGCTGTCCAAGAGTGAGGTGGACACGGGGCCAAGAGCCAGGGGGCCCACACCTTGAAGCCACCAGGGCGGCAGGAGTCGGTCAGCCTCGGGCCAAGTGCTCAAAACAAAGCCACCCCTCCTCCCCGGCTTTGACTTTGGAAGCACCCAGTGGAGAGACAAGGGCTGGTGGGGTGCACGCATACCTGCCGGCTTGGAGGCCAGGGGCGAGGGTGGGAACCGGGCAGAGTTGGTGGAGGAGAGCCGGGGCCGGCGTCTTCGGAAGAAGCTCCTCAGCAGCCCACACTTGAGAGATTCCACCAGAGTGGTCTTCCCAGACCCCGAGTGGCCGAACAGCTTCAGCTTGATTCTCGGCTGCAGGTTCTGTGTGGGTCGCAGCTGCTGGATGAAGAGTCCTCGATGCGTGTCCTGAATAGAGACGAAACGGGGCCCTCAGTCAGGGGGAAGAGCAGGCCCTGAGCAAAACGTGCATGCTGATTACCACGGTTCAAGGGCTGATTGCCCTGCTGCTTGGGACTTCCCTGGGGGTCCAGTGGTTAGGACTCTGTGCCCAGGTTCGATCCCCAGTCGGAGGACTAAGATCCCGCAAGCTGCGCAGCAAGGGCAGAAGGTAAAAACATAAATAGCCCCCAAAACAAACAAACAAAAGACCCCCAATGCATCCTTTTGGTCTGTGAGTTTTCTTTGCCTCTAAAAAAAAAAAATGGAGGTAAAAGTAACTTGTAACATTAGTTTCAAATCAATGTAAATGATTCGATGTTTGTATCTATTGTGAAATGATCATCATGGTAAGTCTAGTTAACAACCATCACTACCCACAGTAAAAATATTTTTTTCTTGTGATGAGAATATTAAAGATCTAGTCTCATCAACTTTCGAATGTGCAGTAGAGTATTATTAACTCTAGTCAAACGGCTGTGCATTATAGCCCCAAGGTTTATTTAACTTCTAACTAGAAGTCTGTACTCTAGGAGGTCTGCAATTTCTACTCATGCGGTAGATACTTCTTGTTCTGTCCCCACTGCATTAAAATTTTTTTAATGTAAAATAGACATAACATAGGCTCCCCAGGTGGCACTAGTGGTAAAGAACCTGCCGCCAATGCAGGAGACATAAGAGATGCAGGTCTGAACCCTGGGTGGGGAAGATCCCCTGGAGAAGGACATGGCAACCCACTCCAGTATTCTTGCTTGGAGAATCCCAGGGGCAGAGAAGCCTGGCGGGCTACAGTCTATAGGGTCACAAAGAGTCGGACACAACTGAAGTGACTTAGCATGCATGCAGACATAACATACAATTCACCATTTTAACCATTTTAAAGCAGACCTTTCAGCAGCTTTTACTACATGTACAACTATCACTGCTATTTGGTCCCAAAGCACTTTCACCTGCCCTACAAGGAACCTCTGTATCTATTGGTGGTCACTTCCCAGCCCTCCCTCTGCCCTGCCACTAGCAACCACCGATGTGCTGTGTCTCAATGGATTTGCCCACTTCTATTGCACTTTGATGCATGATGAACTGGGGAGAACAATTCCTGGGAAGCAGTCTAGACTGGCCTTGTTAGACCAGCCAGCACACCTGCCCCTTCTGTGTGGAAGAGTCCTGCTCCTCGACGACATCCTGAAGGTACAAGATGATGAGAAGAAGGGCGTCACAAGGTACAAAGTTAAATGCTGGGGAAGGGCCTGCAGGACATGATAACATTTCTGCTGTCTTCTTTCTCAGCCCTACAGGGAGAAGCAGAAGTCTCCCCAGCCCTGGATGATGCACAGATTCATCAATAAACATTTGTGGAGGACCTCCTGTGTGCTAGAACAGGAAGGTCTACACCAGTCCCAGATCCGCATCTTTGAGGAGAGACAGACACACAAACAATGTGCTATCAAATATAGCGCGGGTGCTTTTGAAGGGATGGTGCTGACGAGGAGCTCCGTACAGCCGGAGAACCCACCTCAAGGGCTACATGGCGGAACACAGGTCATGCCACCCTCGCTCCATCCTGGCCTCACGCACCCTCTTGGCTCTCAGCTCCCAGCTCTGTAATAACAGCCTCTGCCTTGCAGCCTGAGGACGAGTCCTCCCCTACCCACGATGGCTCCCTATGCTTTAGCCTGTTAACTCCTTGTACCCTAGGAGACCTATCTTGCTGTGATCTCTCCTGGAAGTTTCCTCGTGGGCAGGCTCCAGCCCACATGTGGTTCTCCATTGTGACCCCACTGGACTGGAGGGTAATCATGTGATACCCTTCCCCTCTAAAACAGAGGCCAACTTGAGGGCGGGACGGTATCCCCAGCACCTGGCTCATGTAGGACGGCCAATAAAGAGGTGCTGCATAAATGAGGTACTCAGGGTGACCCATGCAGGAATGCCTCAGAGGTCAGGGTCTGCCTTTTCCTTTCAGCGAGATCTCAGGCCTGGCTGGGCCCCTGCTTCCAGACCTAAATCCTAGGAGGTGCTGATTTAGTGCTCATCTCCTCCTCCTGAGCTGTTGTTACATTTTCCACCAACAACCAAGGATGGGAGCCCTAGGGCATGCTCATGCCTTAGTAACAAACTCACAACTCTCCCGCGTTCCTTCCTCCATTTCCTCCTGGTAAACTCCGACCCATCTTTCTCGACGAGGGGAACACTGCCCAGGAGATGGCATTTTGAAGATGGATGGTGGCAGTTTCAGTTCCCAGCATTGGGGGATGCTGCTGGTGGGTGGTGGGTAGGGGGGTGATGGGCTCCTGACATGTACAAATAATGTTCTAAGTGGGAAGAATTCTCCTGAGTCTGCCTGACTTCTGAGTGTCTGCTGAGCATTTATCTAAGAGAAAGACCTTGTTTGTGATCATCTGAACTTAGGACTTAACTGCATTTTAATATGACCCAGAGGGTTTTGAGAGGGTATGGTTTAATATAATGACTTTCCCAAGAGTGCAACTATTGTGTACGTTGGTGGAATTATACACACATCCTTTTCCGCTTAGTCTTTCAGAAGCTCTGATCCCCACTTCTAAAATGTCAGCCTGTTGCTGCTGTTTCGAGTTGCTGTCCCTCCAACATCCACGGCATCTGTAGTGTTACATTCGGTGATTCTGTGGATGGGCCCAAGCGTCTGTCAAGTTAACAACGCCTCCTCATCGCCTGTGCTCTGCAATCACATACTGAAACACATTCTATGATACCACATGTATATTACTTTGATGTCTTTGTTATATTACAGTTAGGCCATTCTGTTGATCTTTTAAAATTACCTCAGTAGGTACACTGTTATCTTTGAGTTTTATTTCAGGACAGTAATGGCAGCATCACACTATGTACATTATAAAGCAGGGGTCCCCAACCCCCCGCCAGTCCTTGGTCTGTTAGGACCCAGGAAGCGCAGCAGGAGGTGAGCAGCAAAGCTTCATCCACTGCTCCCCAGGGTTCGAATTACTGCCCGAACCACTCCCCTATCCAAAAGGTTGGGGACCACTGTTTTAAAGTATTGGTTCTCCTAAGGTTGGAAACCATAGTTTGGACAGTGATGTGTAGAACATGAGGTTGTCCTTATTGGGTTTCTTCTTTTAACCTCAAATCTCAGCAGGTGCTGAGACAAAACTCTGCATTGGGTGGAAAGGGCTGGAGTATCTTGCCAGCCCTTCCCCTGAATTATGACCCAAGTCAGCACAGGAGTTGAAAAGTTCTGAGGCAGTTACTCATTGGGGTGCTGCTGATCAGGCAAGAAGAAATGGGGCACTGGCATCTCCCTGATGCCATTTACTGTGGCAGATGAGCCCACGAACCCTGAAGCCAATCTACCACCTTTCATTATAATTTCATCTTCAAACCAGCCCTTCTGTCTTCAAGTAGTGCGTGCTGCATGCTAAGTTGCTTGTCATGTCAACTCTTTGCGACCCTATGAACTGTGGCCCCCAGGCTCCTCTGACAATGGGATTCTCCAGGCAAGAACACTGGAGTGGGTTGCCATGCCCTCCTCCAGGGGATCTTCCCAACCTAGGGATCAAACCCACATGTCTTATGTCTCCTGCTTGGCAGAGGGGTTCTTTTCCACTAGCACCACCCACTGTACAGTGAGTGTCTGAATTTTGAGCAGCTCCCTCCTTTAGGAGTATCTCATGAATAAATAAAAAAGTTCTCCACCTAGTCCATGACACATGGCTAACTAACACAGACAGATTCTTTGCGTGAAGCCAGTATGTGCTTCTCCTGAGATGGGGCAAAGGCAGAAAACCTGCTTCTGGCTTTAGTCCCATTATTGAATCTGGGGGCATTACCCATAGCATTGCTCTATTCTGTCTGTTCCGTGTCCTCTGATCCTGACACTGGGGTGTGTCTGGACCACTGGGATGTGTCAGGCTGGGCCAACACATCTGTCCTGTGTGAAAGAGTGAGGGCACCTCTTTTCCCCCTGCACGAATCCCGCAGGTCTGAGCCCAAGTCTGAGCAGACTGTGGTACCCTCGGACACAGGTGTTACCCCGTTGCTTCCAGCAGCTGCTCTGAACCAACGTGGGCTTGTCCCCCGCCACTGGAGAGGGTGTGTCTCGGCCTTGCTCAGTGCTGCCTGGGTTGAGAGCCCTCCTTGCTCCTTCCAGTTCCACTCAGGGCAGTGGTGGGCTAGCAGTGGCTGGTGATCTGTCTGCCTGCTTCCCAAGTCAGCCCCAGAAATGGAGGAAAGAGGGAAGAGGGGCTGGTGACGGTGGGCTGTGTCAGTCTGGCTAGTCCAGGATGAATAAGAATCCTGCAAGGTCAAGTTTAGAGGAATTCTCCCACCTTTGATATCTGAGCAAACTCATGATGCCCAACATTGATATCTGAGCACGTGCCCTGCCCTGCCTTCAGCAAGAATCCTGATGAGTATTACAATATTTAAAGCTTCCTATGTTCCTGCGGCCTCAACATCCCCACAAACAGAGGATGTGAGCGCCAGCCCAGGTGCACCCGCGTGTAAGTGGGCTCAGCCACAGGTTCCCCTTCCTACCCTCCCACTGTGACCCCAGTGACACGCCCTGCACCTTTCCTGTGTACCCACCCTGACCCCAGGAAAGCACTTGCCCCAGCGGCTCTCTGCTTCCCCCTGCTTAACTGAGTCTGAGCTCCGTGACCCAACTCCAATCCTTGTCTCTCTGGGACCAATGATATAAACAACTGCATTTCCCCCGAGCCTCCTTTCCCTCTCCTCTTGTGGCCTCAGCTGGCTGACCATCTCATGAAAGAATCCAAGGCATGGGTCTAGCAAGAAACCCCTTAGCCTTTGGGTTTTGTCTTAGTGATTTTCCCTCCATGAACACCACCCAGTTCCTTGGTTGTAAATCCCCGCTTGTCCTTGTTGAAGTTGGGGTTGAGCTGATCTCTTTCCTCTGCTCCACACCCACTGCAGTACCCCCAAATAGTCAATCCTACTGTCTTCAACAAGGGTCCTGAAGTATTCTTTCATGAACATGCCTAGGAGTTGCGACAGATGCATTTTCTGTCTGCAGCAGTAACTTCCAGGTTTGTATCTTCCAGCTTACGCTGGGCTTTCACTCACATTCCTCGTTAAACCGCAAAGAAACCTTTGTGGTTAATGTGGTCATTCTCCCTTTCAGATGTGGAAACCAAGGCTCAGAGAGGTCAAGGCCCTTTCTTGACCAAGGAGAAGACAGAACTAGGTTTCCTTTCTATCACTGCTGTCCCTGACAGGGAGGTGATGGGTTTCTAGAAGGGGAGTGGGGAGCAGGGAGGAGTAAACAAGGATTTACAAAGTTGAGAACAGAAACTCAAAGCTGGGTTGTGCTTCAGTTATTAGTCCTAGGACTATGAACATCCAACAAGGGCCATTTCCGTTTCATTAAGAAAACACTTCCCAGTTAGTGCAGAGTCCTGATTTAAAGTAAGGCTTATAAGTCATTGCTATGAAAAGGGTCAGCAGGATAAGCGTGCACCCTGCCTCCCCACTCTGGATTGCACGGACAAAGGGTACACTCGGGCACCTCATTTTTCCTAAGCAAATGAGTTGGACTGCTGGCCTGTGTTAATAGGCTCCATGCCCTTGGGGAGCATCTTTTTTTTTTTTTTTTTTTAAATTAGAAATACAGATTGAACCTTCTTCTGCAGGGACTGCGTTCATGTCAGAACCCATCACTAGCTCTCATGCTGTTTCCCAAATATAACAATCCTCAAGAAATCTTGCTTTGTCCAAGAAAACACTGCTTCATGGGACTGAGAGCTCAGCTTTTAAAGTGTCCTTGATTCTGGGACGATCATACAAACACACACACATTCTCACCTTTCAAGTGGAGATGAATGGCAGGCAGGTGAGAAAAATATTTCGAGGGCCAAAGAAAGGGGTCTAGGGGTTGCAAGCCATCCCACATTCCTGCTCTCTGCCCAGGGCCTTCACACATCTCCCTGCCCTCCCTTCCCTTGCAGTCAGGACCTGCTGGCCTGGACTGGGAGGGACTCTCACCCTTTACTTTGCCCTTGGGAAGATGGGCTGGGAAACTGCTTAAAGTCTAGGACAAGCAGAATATACTGGAGTCTTCAGTCCAAGGAAATCTAACCTCATCCTTGAGGAGGGCCCCTCCCTGCTGGTGCTCTCTAAGAACCATGAAGAATCTGAACACAGAATTTGAGACAGCCCTCTGCGACAGAGGTGTGGTACTGGAGAAGACTCTTAAGAGTCCCTTGGACAGCAAGGAGATCAAACCAGTCAGTCCTAAAGGAAATCAACCCTGAATATTCATTGGAGGGACTGATACTAAAGCTTCAGTACTTTGGCCACCTGATGCGAAGAGCCAGCTCATTAGAAAAGACCCTGATATTGGGAAAGATTGAAGGCAGGAGGAGAAGGGAGTGACAGAGGATGAGATGGTTGGATGGCACCATCGACTCAATGGACATGAGTTTGAGGAAACTCCAGGAGACAGTGAAGGATAGGGAAGCCTGGTGTGCTGCAGTCCATGGGGTCACAAAGTGTCACAAAGACACTGAGTGACTTAACAACTCTGCAACAAGAAGTTTCTGACATCTCTCTCCTGCCGGTGGGTGGTGCACTTCCACTTTTCACCATTAGGTGTCGCACCAGGGACGAGTGGCGTGCTCAGATGAGCGTCTGTCCCCAAGAAGGCAGCTTCCAGCAGCCTTCGTGTGAGTGCCCTCCAATGCATACTCTGGTTTTGATGCAGAGAGGGGGCAAAGAGAGGTACAGAGCGTGCTCCTGATTAGCTCGAGAAGGTGGAAGAATGTGGATTTCTTTGGAGGCAGAGTGTGGTCTGTATTTAACAGAAGCCCCAAGATGCCCCAGTGCCCAGTCTGGTCAGGCCCTCACTGGCCGGGCCAGGGTAGCGTGAGCAGGGACACTGCCCAGAGGAGAGGAGGGTCGGGACTTCTGGGCTCCCTAAGTCCTGACTCATGCCTCAAAATATTCTCGTGTGTCCCGCCCCCCTCGCCCCCACAGGCTGGTGGGTGTGGCTGGGACGCGGCAAGGCCTCGCGTGCAGGCTGGGAAGGTGGGAGGGGAAGCAGCCGGGACCCTGAGGAACCAGACCCTGAAACCAGAACTCAGGCTCCCAGGTGGGCACAGAGGGGCCTTTGTGAAAGTGGGAGGCCAGAACGTCCCCGTTAGCTTTAACCACATACTTCCACTGCTAGCCCCATCGCTCCCTCCTTTTTGATCTATTTCTAACTCTTTACTTTCTCAGGCCTGTTTCACTCACTGCTCCCTCTGCCTTCTCCTCTGGCCGGTTCCTGTAAAGAACCTGAGGGTCTCTGTTGTGACTGCCATGTACGCCTCTAGAAACCAGCCACAGACAGGAGTAAATAGAGGGGTGTAGCTCTGTTCCAATAAAACTTTATTTACAAAAGCAGGTGAGGGGCCGGTTTTGGCTCTATGGTCATTGTTTGCCACCCCCCTGACCTATCTCACATTTTTATTATTTGTTTATTGACTGGTCTTGCCTCTTTCCTTCCCTTGGTCTCTCATAGTTCTTGACCTATGGTAGACACTGTGATTATCTTTTAAATGAGTATTCTTTGGTAACTGCATTGCCTTTTGAAGCCCTGGTGAACCCTGGTGTGAAATGAAAATATCTCCTGCCATATTAATAAACAAGAAATGTCACAGCCATCAGTGATTTCTGGCCTCCAAATGTGAATGAGAGCTCCCAAAAGTGCAGATGCTGCCACCCCCAAGGGTGATTGCTGAGGAGCTGGGGGAATGCAAGAAGCAAGGTGAACAAGGAAACAGGATTGGCCCCAGAAAGCTGAGGTGCATTTGAAAGGAATGAATTCAGTGAGCCCAGAAGCTTGCATCTCCCCATACATAAGATGCTAAATTCCTTAACTCGATACCCAATCTTTGATGTTCAAAATGCTTGCTCCCTTTGTTACAAAACTGTATATAGCCTGACTTCCCCTCCTGCCTCTTTGGAGCAGTTTTCTCAGAACTACTGAGATGCTGTCTCCCTGGCTCAGAGTCCTAAACATTCCCACCAAATAAAATAACTCTACTTTCGCATTCTGACTATATTTTTTAGTCAACACCGGTTCCTAGTTTCCTTTCTTCCAGCACCTTCTACCCCCTGGCAATTCAGCTTTCACTTTCTCATCGGCAAAGTGACTAAACAGCAGATTGATGGGAGATTGAGAGCCATCTCCCGTCTGGGAAAGATAGATAAGAGAATGGAGTGGTGACGTGGCTCTCTGCACGTGGCAGGATGCAATTAGACCCACAGGATGGGAGCAGCAACTCTTAATTATGCAAATGCAGTTTACTTGTGATGAATTCTAAATTTTGGGCAAGCTCCCAACTTTGTCCTATTTTTTTCAAACTATTCCTGGGCATCTTTTTTCACCATCTAGTCTCAGACTCAGGAAAAGCAACTACTTTTAATATCAGTTTACAGGAAAGCTGATTAGAAGGACAATCAAACAAAATAAAAATAAGCTGACTCCTCAAACCCCTTAAAACTAGTGTTTTAAAATCAGGAAAGAATAGGCCTTGATATGATAGCAAAAATGGATGCCAGTACAAAAATCTGAGTGCAATCCCCCTCCCCGCCTGTTATAACAAGCTCCTCTTTTTCTAGGAGGAGAACTGGTTTGGCTAAGTAACCGCAGAGTTCTTGAGCAGGTTTGGAGGGCTGAAGGGGGCTTTATTTAGCAGTGGGGGTGAACACAGAGGACAGTAGAGGGTGCAGCTCCTTATAAGAAAGTGATACCTATCATGCATGGAGGAGCTAAGGGGGCCTCCAGAGACCCCTAAAGCAATGGTGTGCTGGGAAACCAGCTCAGTGCAGGGGATGGCAGGGGGAGTGGGCTGGGGTTTCGGGCAAAAGGTGAAGCCTGACCAGTGTTTGCTGATTTCTGTGGTGTAAATACCACTACCACAGCTGATTTCAGCCCCGAATGTGACGGCACTGAACATGCAGTTGGGGAAAGATGTGTATGGTGGGCTCTCCCAGACATTACCAGGGACGCCTGCATGCCACCACCCCGTCATCTCCTGTTGAACTGGGTCAGAGAGGAAGATGTGCTGTGTTCTTCCTTCCCTCACAAGCCCCAGCTCGGCTGCTGTCTCCCCTACCTGCCCGGATGCGGACACACTGGCCGCAGGTCTCACCTCCCATGGTCACTCTCCTCCAGCCCACCCTCTGCTGCCCCATGCAGCTCAACAAGATGACTTTGGTTCTGTTTTCAGAAGAGCAAGCTCCATGGCTTACCCTTAACAGATGTTTAAGAACACGTTCCTAGGCTTGACAACTGGTGAGAGGTGAAAACACAGGGAGCATTTCTGTTGCTAATTTGGCCCTGAGAAACCAAATGGCAGAGCAACGCACCTTATGGCCAACCCCTGCTGCTGTCCCAGACACAGACTTCACCCAGTGACTGCGCTTAGGGTGCGTGTGGGGTGGGTGGGCAGAGGGTGGCACCACCCCTGGGGGTGTCAGGAAAGGTACAGAGACAGTTTTTTGGTTTTCACAATGAATGTGGGAGGAGATGCTTGACATTAGATCCTTGGGGGTCCTTGCATCCTGCAAGGACAGGAAGGTCCACCCACCCCCAAATTCTGACAGCATCCTGGTAAGAAACACTACAACCTGGAACAGAAAATGACACTGAAAGAAATGGTGATAAAATGCCCCTCAGTGTAAATCACCTTCTTCCGTTCCCCTCACCCTCTGTACAGGGTGGTGGGCAGTCTCTTGCTGCAGATGATCCAGGTTACGATTGCAAACAAATCGCCTTTCTTGGCTTTCTCTGCAGGTAGAGCCTGCTCCTTGAGGCAACCGCCCACGAGTCCTCTGCGATGCACTCTCCAGGGACACATTGGGACATCATGATCATTTTCAAGAACCAAGTTCCAGTACTGGGTGTCCCGAAATCCCAAGCAGTTATTTATTTTGGGATTTACTTTCTTTTTTTTTTAAAGATAGAGGATGGTTAGAAATGTTTGGCAGTCAACTCCTCACTTTCTGGCTAATGGGAAAGCTGAAGTCTAGAGTCGTTTGAAGGCATGACTAAAGCAAATGATTACGTGGATCTTGTAGAACATGAAGCTGGGGAGACACTGTTGAAGGGTCCAGGGCTCTGCATTACCTCTAGGGAAGTGACCCGTGTCTGCCACCAACCGGGTGACCCCACTGGAGGGAAGGATCATCCTGGGCTGTTGAAGAATTGACTCTGAAGGAGCCCTGAGCCCCTGATCAAGCCTTGGAAGCAGGCATTTCTGTTTTGGTCTGGGTCTCTGCTCTGTAATTAGCATGTTGCTTAACCTCGTGGAGACCGGGTTTCCTGCAGGAACATCCGCATCTCAGGGATGTAAAATTACAGTGCTGTCACACACACTGAACATCAACAGTGGCTGTTACTAAAAACGACTCTCAAACGTACCCTGCCACGGCTGCCATTGCTGACACCCCAGCATCTGCTCCTGGGGGCTGGGTCACAAGAGGGGGCCCCCACGGAAACCTCCATGGTTCCCCTGGACCTGGAGGGTGGTCTGCAGGATGTGAGCTAGGATGCCGACTGTGGCAAACACATGGTGCTCACGGCGGGCAGGCACTGCTCTAAGGACATCGTTTACACCACCCGCCTGGCCCTCACCACCATCCTGTGAGTAGCACACTGTACTCACCCCATTTAACAAACAGGGAAACTGAGGCCCAGCCTGATAAGCAGATTGCTAGTTCACCCAGCATGAAGGTGTGGCAGAGCGGGGACTCCTGAGTCTGTGCTCTCAGCCTTTACCCTATATTTTGCCTCTCAAGGCAAAGACAAGATGGGAATCTCCCAGTAGATTCTGGGCTCCAAGAGGGATGATGTACTATATTCACAGGCATCGTAATGACTTTCTTTATCTCCTTACAAAAATCATAGGATAATGGTAAAAGACTAAACGCTGTAATATTCCTTTTCCACCCCTCTTGAGAAAATCTAGACATCAAAAAGCATAAGTACAAATTAATGGAAGAAAAAAAAAAAGGAAAGCCCCAAACTGGGACCGTGCAAGAACCCATGCCACACCAAATTCAAAATTCCAGTCTGGAGACCTCCACCCTTCCCTGATCTGCATGTGGCGTCACTTACTATTTATATTCCTAATGATAAAAGCGGCTGAAGCACAGCAAGAAATACAGGAAACAGATAACGGGAAGAAGTGCTTTGAGCCCCACCCGTCCAATCCACCCAACCGTGGCTAACTTGTAGAGTGCTCTCCTTCCTGTCTTTTTTAATGGCATTTGTCTGTGGTTTCTGACCTGCTGTAATGGACATCTGGGCTTGTATCTAGCATAGCAACGTTTTTAAATAAAAGTATCTTCCTAAGGGGTAGATGGGCACTAAAATACAGCACAGTCCAAGGAAGAGCCTTGTCTCTTGGCCAGAAGAGGGTGTTTCCTGGGGCGACCATTAAACCATGGAAGATCATGGCTTGCAGCTGATCTCTGCTTTAAGATGAACAGGCTGCTCCTTTTCCTGGAGAACTGCTGTGTAACAGATGTTTCTGAGATGATGAACCGCACTCCAAGCCAAGAAAGTAAGAGGCAACAGTACTGTCCAGAGTGCTACGCTTGTGAGAGGGGCTGCCCATGCACCAACCGAGCCCACAAAACACCCGCAAGGACGACGCTGGGCTCAGAGCAGGACGATGGCGCCAGGGGAGGTAGGCAGGTTAAAATCCTGCTTTGTGGAATTCGGGAAACCTCAGAATACCTGACTCAGCATGTTTATATACCTGCTAAGGTACTGAGCCTAATAAAGTGTTTCTTCTTAATAGTGGACCGTACTAGAGGTATTCACTGTAAAAATGTGTACTCACCCAAACTGTGGAAAGGCCAGATTTGCTTCAGTTTCTTTCCACGATGAATGAATATTATAATGGGGAATCAATTTAAAACTGCCCTTATTATGGGACTTCCCTGGTGGTCCATTGGCTAAGACTCTGTGCTCCCAATGCAGGGGGCCCGGGTTTGATGCCTGGTCAGGGAACTGGATCCCACACGCTGCAACTAAAACCCGGTGCAGCCAAATAGATAAATATTAAAAAACAAACAAAAGATACTGTTTATATTAAAAAAAAAACCCTTAAAGTGTGATAATCTGTCTATAAACATAGAATTCTATACTCAAGTCCGGGGGTCCCTACAATAAAATCCAGCAAAAGTCAGAGGTTGCAAACTGGTGGCCTCTGAGTCAATCTGGTCTGAAGTTGTGTTTCATTTGGCTGCATATCACTTCAAATGAAGTGAATTTTAAGTTTAGGAGATTTTATGCGGAAGTTCATTGTTGATTTGCTGACAGGCTCATAGGTTCCTGCAACCCTACCCTATGCCCCCCCCACCCCCGGCCTCTTGTTTTGCTTGTAAACAAAGTTTTCCCTTGCTTTTCTAGTCCAAATTCTCCCTCACAGAGATTGTCTGTGGTGGTACAGAGGGGGAGAACATGAAGTCCAGAGTTAATTTAAGTTTTTCCTCTAAGAACGTGTGAATAAGGCGGGACCTCTTTCCGGAAATTCTAGATCAAAGGGGAGACTGAATCCCAGCAGTGGCCTGGAGCATCTCAGTGTTTATCAGTTCACAGACTCCCAAAGCACAAAGGTGTGAAAGTCCATTATCTTCCCCGGCCAACTCCAAGCACTGAAATCACTGCAACCTCTGCATGTGTCCCCTTGCCCTTCCCCTGTAACCAGGACCAGGGGACCACTATGACAATTCAAACTTTTAGTAGCTGTGAAAGTTAAGACATTTTTATCCCTCCCCCAGGCACTTTTCAATTTCTATGGCAGGATCTTTGTAGGATACCCTGAACTTATTTTAAATAATACTTTTTCATGAACACAAATTAACTCAGTAATTTTTAAAATTTCTACAACATTTTCCTTTTTTAAAAAAAATTATTATGTGATTATTATAGGAAGTTTGGAAAAATCAGTTATGTTTAAAGAAGAGACTGCTAATTAAGAAAGCAAAACCCAAAGACATCACTGTTAACATTTTCTATGTATTTTAAAAAACATAGCTGGAATTATAATGTGCACATAATTCATCTGCTTTGCAGCCTAGGAACATCCTAAACATTAAATTCCTGTTACTAAAACATCTTCAAGAACATTTTAAAGGCCAAAAGCCATTCCATTTTATAGCTGTATGACAGTTTATCAGACATTATTGTTGGTCATCCAACATATACAATTTTTATTGCCAATTTTTATAAATAACACTGCAACGGACATCTTTGTGCATACAACTTTTTAAAAATGCCTTTCTTTCATTTCTTTAGGATAGAGTCACAGACAGAGAATCCCTAACTTAAAGGGTGTGACTATTTCGAAGTCTCTCAGTACACACTGCTGTGATGTGGGCTGAAACGGCATACCTCAATTTATTTATTTTTGTCATGTCTTCTTAAACCTTAAGCCATGATGTTTGATAAGCTGGAGCATATGTGATATTTTGGAGCTTGAAACATTAAGAAAGAAAGAAGCAGGGTTGGCTTTTTCATTTCCCCTCTACTTCACAGGGGGCAGGTATTATAGACAGGGTGAGAGGAGGAAAATCGGGCACAGTGACTGCAAAAACAGGCCAGTGATTTCCAAGTCCTAACACAGAAGAAGAAACCAGAGAGGTAGCCGACACATTTATGCAAACTGATAAGCAAACCACAGCCCAGGACAGGTGCCTTTTGGTACCACCTGTGTGTCCAAAAGAGTGTTCATTTTCAGCGATTATAAGGGACAAGACAGAATTTTTCACATAAAAAGCACAGAGCATTTCAGAGCACAAAATTTCTCACCTTTCGGAGTCTTGTGAGGAGACCAGCTACATGTTCATGCTGTTCCGATTTCGCAAGATCTTCTGCTGTCTTTCCATCCTGTTGGAGATAAATGATTAGTTTTTTCCTTCACTGCAGAGAACTGTGTGTTCCACACACCAACATCACCTTCTGAGACAGAAACAGTGTAATAGGCATCAGAAGCAAATAAGGTGGACAAAAGACCCTGTCCTGAATTATTCCCTTTTCTGTGGAATCCTTATTTCACCGATTGTCCAGGAAAGGAAGATGAGAAAAGTAGGAAAAAAAACATGCATTGGTGCTTGAGGTCCAAAGGCAAGATGTCTCAGGTCCACAGGCTTTAATCAAACCAGGCACCTCATTAGCAGGCAGATTACTCTGCATCCTGAACCTCCCTCCAATTAGGCCAACGATAAAGACTGTCATTAGCTGCCAAATTCTAGTTAGTGGAAGCTAATGTCTTAGAATCCTTCCAGGGACAAACCTCAGCACTCCTATCAAGCTAGTTACTGGTTAATTACTGTGCATTTCAAAGAAAAGGCTGAGTTTTACAGACAATTTGGATCCGAAGATCTTCAGTGAAACATCAAAGGGGGAAATAAGGGTCCACGGCAATTCAGTGTTTGCATTTTAATTGGAGAATTTTCACAAGGCTGCAGTTTCATACTGAACAAATTTGTTTCCAGGCTGTGAACATGCACGATGATGGCTAACGTTTTCCGAGCGCCTCCTCATAGTGTCAGAGCGTTGGGCGTAGTAACCTCCAAGGTGCTCCCGGGCGGTGGGAACGCTGGTTGTTCACCCACCACAGAGCAGGGATTGGAGACTGAGGGACTGCTCTGCTGCAGCTTAGGAATCATTACAAATTTAAAAGTAGAAAAGATGAGAGGCAATTTCCAAAGAGTTAAAAGCAATATTTCTTAAATGAGAAGACTAAGCAGCCTTTGGCCCATCTGTCAGTGTTTACTAGGGACAGTTCAAGCACCATTCCTGAGGAAGCGGGGGGATGCCTGGATCTGCCTGATGGCACACCTGCCAATCTCGCAGCCCAGGTCACAATCCCAACCAGCACATCATCTCAGCCTTGGCACTGTTGACATTCTGGCCAGGACGATTCCCTCCCATGGGAGGCTGTCCTGTACACTGTGAGATGTCAAGCAGTACCCTGGCCTCCACCACTAGACACCAGCAGATTTCCCCCGTACCAGCTGTGCCAACCCCGCATCTCTAAGCTGTGCTTAGTTGCTCAGTCATGTCTGACTCTTTGTGACTCCCAGGGACTGTAGCCCACCAGGCTCCTCTGTCCAGGCAAAAATAATGGAATGGGTTGCCATGCTCTCCTCCAGTGGATCTTCCCAACCCAGGGATCAAACCCAGGTCTCCCACATTGCAGGTGGATTCTTTACCGTTTGAGTTACAAGGGAAGCCCTTTACCATCTGAGCCACAAGGGAAGTCCAGTGTCTCTGGACATTGCCAAATGTTTCCTGAGCAGTGAAACTGCCCAGTTGAGAAGTATGGTCACAGGCTGTGGTCGGAGCTCTGGTGGGTGCTCCCGGGAGCCATGCTCTACACTCATGCTGCCCACCTCTCTCTGCCCACTCCCCGCTGTCAAGTCCTGCAGAGGCCCCCGTGGGCCGACAAAAGCTTCTAGTTTGCTTTGGGGTGAATGAGGTAAGTTGTCAGACACCGCATCCAAACAAGGGGGTCATACCAAACTGCCTAGGTCCTTACTGACATGATAAGGACAGGCCTTACTTCTCAAACCTCATGGCACCCTGGAATCACTGGGGTCTTTAAGAACTTCTGCTGCCTGGTTCCTACCCGCATACTCAGCTTCTACCTTTCTGAGGTGTGACCTGGACATCAGGGTTCTAAGCCTTCCCAGGTGATTCTATTGTGCAGCCAGTAGAATGGCTTCCAACTAAGGCAATGGTTCCAACAGGTTTTGGAACCATTGCCTCAGTTGGAAGAAACCTGAGCCCCAACTTAAAATCTTCTCTCTTCTGCTGTGACCGACCATAGATTTCTCTCAAAGGCCTTAGACCTGCATAGCACTCAGACACAGGATGTTTGTTCACTGGCAAAGTTACTATCTGCTGTCAAGTCTCTCATATGACAGGAAAACTCCACCAATACTTCCTTATGTTTGCATGGTACTTTACAGTTTGCAAAAAGTATTGCTCTGAAGGACACTGTTCAGCTTCCAAAAGAACTCTTTGCCAGTGTTTGGAAAGAGGCTGAACTCCAGAGTGAGAAGCACCAGGTTTAATTCAGATTCCGCCCCTCCCAGACTCTGTGGTCAGTCACTTGGCCTCCTAGAGCCTGGGTTTCTTCATCCATGAGATGAGAAATGACAATCTACTGCAAAGGTTCTTGAGCAGATTAGAGAAAAACAAATAAATGAAGCACCAAGAGCAGAAAAAGCAAGCGGCAGTCATTAACAAAAAAAGAGCTGACAGTGTCCCCAATGTCCCCCTCCCCATCTTTCCGTCCAAGAAGGAAAGGGGTAGGAGCTAGATCCCCTCATCCCAGTCTCATGCTAAGCAAGGTGCCAGCTCTGAAGCTGGCTCACAAGTGAGCCCAGCACTTTCTGCCTTCCTTGTCATGCACAGTGGTCTAGGAGGCTGACATCATTGAGAAGGTGACCTTTGAGTCAAAACCTGAAGGTGAGAGAGGAAGCCATTTGGATACCCAAGGAAGTTTTGCAAAAGGAAAACAAAAGCAAATAACAACAACAACAACAAAACAGCAAGTGCAAAGGCCCTGAGACAGCAGACATAGCAAGGCTTGGTCCCAGTGCTCAGGGGTCAAACAGGGCTGGAGATACCGGATGCAGGTCTGAGTTCCCAGGTGCAGCTGCAGCCATGGGGCTTCTAAGAGGAGCAGGGGGCAGAGAGTGGGAGGGTAGCTGGCCAGGTGGGGTGGAGCAGCAGCAAGAAGACCTAGAGCTGGAGGAGGACAGCAGAGGTGGGAGGGGAAGAAGGGCAAGCAGGATTTTCTTATCCAAGGCAGGGGTGGGTGTCAAGGAAGAGATAACTAGATGTGACTGCCGGCTCCTAGGTGAGAAAGACATCAAAGAAAGGCAAGGAAGGAAATGCTTAGAGAACTACAAAGTCAGAGTGGGGCTTACACTCGGGGTGGGGGGTTGGGGTGCACTGTGGCTGGGAGCTTCTGGGGTGGCCTCTGAAGTTGTTTCTAGATCTCAATGGGGCTACAAAGGCGTTTGTCAAATTCACCAAGTTCTTTTGTCCCTGTCCTTTCTTAACCAGAAAATCTGTCTTATTTTACAACAAAGAAGTTTTGAGGGGCTTCCCAGGTGGCTCAATGGTAAAGAATCCGCTCACCAAGCAGGAGACATGGGTTCGATCTCTGTGTCGGGAAGATCCCCCGGAGGAGGAAATGGCAACCCACTCCAGTATTCTTGCCTGGGAAATCCCAAGGACAAAGGAGCCTGCTGGGCTCTACGGTCCATGGGGTCGCAAAGAGTCAGACATGACTTAGCGACTAAATAACAACAAAAAAGCGAGGTGACTCCCTCTGCTGAGTCTCAGGGATTCCACGACAGACTGTGGCGGGTAGAGGAGAAGTGGGAAGCAAGGAAAAAGAGAACCAGACAGTCAGAAGACTTTCCAGCCATCCTGGCGGAGGACAGGCTGGGAGAGGAAAGATAGCAGCTAGGGGGCGCTGTAGGGTCGAGGGCGGTGGTGCTGACCGGGAAGAACTGTGCAGTCAGGCAGAGGAGAAAAGCTGGCTGACAAAACGGGCTGGAGGGTGTTGTCCATAATGCGGCAGCCGAATTCCACAGACAGAGGAGACTGGTGGGCTACAGTCCATGGGGTCACAAACAGTCAGATAAGACTGAGCGACTTAACACTTTCATTTTCACTTTCTACTCCCCATGCAGCTCCTGGGGCTGGAAATGTGGAGCCAAGATGTGCTGTGGATGAAGACTTAAATCAGAGAACTTAAATCAGACAGATTTTGAAGACTTAAATCAGAGAACCGGACATATCTCAGTAATTCAAAAATAATGATTGCAAGTCAAAATGATAATATTTGGCATATGATGTGCAAAATATATTACTTCATATATTACTTTTAGTAACTGACTGATACTGACTTCCTGTCTTTTTCCTCATCGGATGTGGCTATTAGAAAGTTTAGAATGATTCAGGCAGCACGCTGTCCTTCTATGGAGCCAGCCTAGACCTGCACTGGGGCACCTCCATGATAACGCCATTCCTGGTGGAGTGAGTGTGGTTTCCACCACGCCTGCTGGGGAGGCCAGGCACATCCAGCCCCGTCATCCCCCTGTGCTCCAGCCCACAGTCCTTCCTCTGGGCTCAGACTGTCCTCCTCTCTCTCTGAGGAGTGCTCCTGACCTCTGGAAACTCCTGGGGACCCTGGCTCCGAACTGGCTGAGGTCCCACTCTGTAGCTGCATATTCACTGTGACCCTTGGTTCTGACTCTCTCACACTAGACTGGAAGTTTCTCAAGGGAGGGCAGCTTGCCTGTCGCAGCCCCGCTGTGTCCCCGCATCTGTCTGGAGTGCGGTACGTGCTCAGTTATCTGTTGAATGAACAAACAATGGAGCCCCCAGGAAGCGGACGAGCAGGACCGAGAAGGAGCATCTGCAGTGAGCTGGGGTGGGCAGGGAGTGGAGGTTCACCTGAGAGCCTCCAGAGGGGGAGCCCGAGGCTGGGGGGCAGCTGCCGTGGGGAAGGCACGGGGAGGTAACTGTGGCCTCACAGAGGTCAGGGCTTCCCTGGAAGCTCAGCTGGCAAAGAGTCCATCTGCAAGGCAGCAGACCCCGGTTCGATTCCTTCCTGCGTCAGGAAGATTCCCTGGAGAAGGGAACGGCAACCCACTCCAGTATTCTTGCCTGGAGAACTCCATGACAGAGGAGTGTGGCAGGCTACAGTCCATGGGGTCTCAAAGAGTCAGACACGTCTGAGCAACTTTCACTTCACTTTCACAGAGGTCACGGGGAAGCTTGAGGACCCAGCAGAGGCCCAAGACTCGGACCCACACTGCCAGGCTGGTAGGAGCAGCTGCTGGCATCTTCACAGCCATTGTCGGCAGTTTACTTTTTATGAGGCAACATCTATAAAAAAAAATTTATTCTCGTAAAAATGTTTATAAGTTCTCTATTGTGGAGTAACTAGACTGAGTGCCTAGACATGGTTGGGGAAGATTTGATAATGGCACATCAGGTTCATTGGTGGCTGTGGGTGGGCTTGTGATAGGTGAGCAAGTGCCCTAAGAAGGTCCAGTCCCATGTAGAGCACTGGTTATCACTGGGCCTGCAGAGGAGCCCAGCTCAGGGCTCAACACTGCATAAAAGAGAACCCCTGCTTGTGGGGAGGGAATGACATTCTCGTCACATTTGTGCAGCCAGGGAGGCAATGCCCTAAGCCAGGGGTTAGCAACCATTTTCTGTAAAGGGCCCGAGAGCAGATATTTGCGGCTCTGAGGGCCGTAGGGTCTCTGCTGCAATTGCTCAAGTCTCCCCTTGAAGAGTGAAGATGGCTGCAGACAATATGTAAACAACAGGCATGGCAGTGTCCCAATAAAACTTTATTAACAGAAGCCGGCAGCAGGCTGAATTTGGTCTGTGGTCCACAGTTTGCCATCCCCTGTATCCAGCTTCAGATCCCTGATTTTCCCAAGGTTAGCTGCCATGTTTTAAAACTCCAGGGGGTCTCCTCTAAAGAAACAATTTATGTTAGCGAAGCTCTTGTGAGCTTTAGGAATCTCCCACATGAGCCAGTGGAGACTCAACCCACTGCCGGGCCAGAAACAGCTCAAAAGATAATGTTTCACTGCAGCTGTAAAACAGCAACCGTATCTCATCCGCAGACACATTGCTCCTCTCTGGTATCCTCGAAATGAGGATCAAAGGGTTTCTTCTGCAGGGAGGTACCAGGTCTGGAATAGGGAGTGTCAGGAGTGAGAGAAACTAAAGAAACCTCATTTGAAAATATGCTGTGGCTTCCCAGGTGACGCTAGTGGTAAAAAACCCACCTGCCAATGCAGGAGACATAAGAGATGTGGGTTAGATCCCTGGGGTTGGGAAGATCCCCTGGAGAAGGGCATGGCAACCCACTCCAGTATCTGGAGAATCCTGTGGACAGATGAGCCTGGTGGGTTACAGTTCATGGGGTCACAGAGAGTCAGACACGACTGCATGCACGCAGGCCTAAGAGCAAAGCCAGACTTTTCAAAGACGAGAGGATAGCTCTTGTCACCTGTTCCTTCCCACACCGAGGGGCCTTCCTCGTCCCTCTCTGAAAGCCCATGGCCCCGCCAGTCCCCCACAGTGGAGGGGGCACATTTAGAAAAGACAAACACACAAGGTAACACAAAACATGAAGGCCTGTTGTATAACACAGGAAATGAAAAGGCCAGTGGGAAACAGCAGGTGTTCCTGGCAGTGCGGGTCTGGGGAAAGAAGAGGATGAGGCATTAACAAGATCTTACCCCGGCTTTGTGTGGGCAGATGTTTACATAACTGCCTGTGGAGGAGCTGGAGCTTAATAGCAGCCTGTCTGCTTTGCAGTGCAGTTGCCAAGCAATACCTTCCCTCTCGTGCCCTTGAGGCCTGAGACATTTGCAGTCATTTTCTCCTGCCAGAGGGCTACTCACCGAGGTCAGCGCCTCCACATTGGCGCCCATCAGACACAGGTAGCGGACCACGTCCAGAATCCCGTTGTTGGCGGCAAGGTGCAGGGGCGTCCGTCCATACTGCGGGAGACAAAAAGATCCGGGAGAGTCCTCACTCTTGCGGCCGGGGATGACGTGTGTGGAGGGATCTCACGGGGCCAGCACTGTGTAAGGATCTGGGAGCCACCGGGAAGAGACAGGAGGCCAGGTCTCCTCTCTCCAGAAACTTGCCATCTCCTCGGGGAGGCAAGCCAAACAAAATGTTTTCAAGTATTTCTCAGCTAACAGAGTGACTTTAAAATAAAACTTCAAAGGCTGAAAGAGTGGGAGGCTTATCATAAAATAACTAAATTAAGTCTCCTGCTGTGCTGGCAGAAAGGAGGCATGAGTCAGGACTGAAGGCCCCAAAGTTCCGGAAAGATTTGCACTGTGGCTCAGATTTAGATACAGCAAGGGAAGAAGGCATGGAAGGACAGAAAGTGAAGAAGCTCTAATGAAGTGAAACGCCAAGGCCGTACCCAGCATTTTTGATTGCCTACGGCTCCCACACCATGTGCCAAGGTATCTGGGGGCACTGCAGTACACTCAAGGGGGTGCTGAGGAATATTTTAAATTTTTGATGGAGCCAGCAGATTCAGACACCAGGGAAACTACTAGCTTCAGGTAGTTCAGTGTCTCAAATTAGCTGGGACTGCCTTCCTTTCAGTGACATTGTGTATGCACAGCACGGGGTTGGCGGCGGCTGTGATACAAAGCAGGTCTCTTGTGAAGATCCACATAGAACAGGATATGCGGTGGTGGTGTCCACTCTGAGTCCAAAGTTTAAAGAGTCGTGAGGTGCCAACAAGCACACACCTTCCATTAGTACACAACTGTGGTCAATTGAGAATTAAATAAAAATAGCTTTCTTTCAATTTATGTGAATCATTTGTTTCATCAGCTCCTGAAATATTAGGTTGTTTGGGTTGAATAACTTAATAAACAGAACTTAAGCAGCCTGGAGTGCTGCAGTCTACGGGGTCGCAAAGAGTCGGACACAACTGAGCGACTGAACAACAACAAAGGTATTTAAACAAATTTTTTTTCTTTTTTGGCTGCACCACACAGCTTGTGGCATCTCAGCTCTTGACCAGGACTGAATCTGGGCCATGGCAGCAGTGAAAGCCCAGAATTCCAACCACTAGGTTACCAGGGAACTCCTGGAACTTAAGGTTTTTCTTTTGCTCTGGGGAAATCAGAAAAAAATAAATTACTTTGCACAATGGAAATTATAAACTGAGCAAGTTTGGCTGTCTCTGTTTTGTACTGTTTATGTGCAAATAAATGTAGGTTTTTGTTAAGAAGTTAACACATGCTCATTTAGAATATCCAAACAACATAGAAGGATACACGGTAGAAAAATGAAGTCCTTTTCTTCCGTTCCCCCAAGTTCCCCCACTCAGAGCTAGCCCCACGCAAACCTTTTCTCTATGAATTCATAAGTGGAGAGAAATAATTTGAAAAGCGAAGACATAATCATATTCTACCTTCCATTCTGTCAACTTGCTTCATTCATCTGACAACAGACTGTGAATACTTTTCCACGTCTATAAGGAAATCTATTACATTCTTTCAGATACCTGAATAATATTCAATATATAGATATATCATAACTTATTTAGTTAGCCTGCTGAGGATGGACACTTAAGGTGGTTCCATTTCTTGCTACTATAAGTAATGCTGCAGTGTGTGTGCATATTTATCTTTTGTTTACTGTTAACTCCTAGAGTCATTTAGAAAGCAGATATGAAGCTTTCAAATACCCCAGAACTAAAGTGAAAAGTAAGGAGTTGGTTTGGAAGATTTGGAGGAAGTGTTTGGATTTCTGTGTAAGGAAGATAGTCCTGGGTAACAAGATGCATGGTTTTATAGAAAGGAAAAAGGTCAAGGAAGAGACATATGATGAATAAAAGACTAGGAGAGTTTACAGTTTGATGGCCTCCAATGTTTGACCGAACAAAACTCAAACTCCTTAGCATTATATTCAAGGTCTTTCACCATCTGGACTCAATTCCCCTTCCTGGCTGCCTCTGTCTTCTTGAAATATTGCATTCCCCCTCTTCTCCATCTGTCCAAGTCCCAATCATTTAAAATAATCACCTCTGAACAGCTTTTCCCAGTTTCTTTAGTCTCCAGATGCCCATGCTTCTGGAGCGCCAGTGTCTCTATCACAGTAGTGGTTATAACACGAGATGCTCTTATAGTGAAATGTCCCTGTGTCTGTCTGCAAGCAGCCTGAGGACAGGAGTCATTCCCTGCTGCCCACCTCCCAGCCCCCTCACATCATACCTGGCACAGTGTTGTCAGAAAAAGGCATTCATTTATCAATACCTGGCAGGCACAGAATTCTTGGGCAGGATCCTGGGTGTGTGTGCACATCTGTGTGTGTGTGTGTGTGTGTGTGTATGTGGGTGTATACCTGTGCAAGTGTCAACATGCTTTTTCTCCCTTTGCTGATCAGAAGAGCCAATTCAGAAGGGAACAAAGGGTTAAGGGTGTGCTGTCTGTATAGTCCATTTCCTCCCTTCTACCATGTTCCCCAACACAGCCGACTTAAATAGCCAGTCTCCCGATTTTCACGTGAGAATGCAGATAGGGAAATGCCTGTTTCACGGCAATGACTGTCAGAAATCATGACAAGCTCCTGTCACATCCTGGTGACAGGAGTAGGATCTGAATGGCCGTGTGTGTTTCTGGGGAATGGAATTCAGGTGAGGAAACAGCAGGGCACAGGAAAGGGGTGACCGTCTGCCTGGGCGACGTGGCCGTCACTGTGCCACGGCCACGCTGTCGGTTTTCAGGGTCAGTCCATATAAAGTCAGATATGCTTTCTGGGGAAACAAGGCCTTTCTCTTACTTTGCTGCACATTTTTTAAGTTCCTCTATAGACCTCATCATCTTCCCTAAAGTAAGCAACAAAAAACTGGAAGAGAAAAACAAGCTGACACCAGTTCTTCTGAAGGTGCAAGACCCACAAAGTCACCATGTACAATGGCCAAGTCAAAGCCATTCAGATGAGGCCACAAGGTCCCTAAAGCTGCTTTTTATTCATTTAAAGGCTCCTGGAAGGAAAGCCAATCTCTTGATGCTGCTTAATATTATATTACATTTAGTTTCTTCCTTAAGCCACTTACATAACTGACTTGGCAAGATTAGAAAAGGATAAACTAAGAAAGCAACCAGCAGCTGATGGCTAGGACTTAGGCTATTGCCTTGTCATATTTCCAGAATATGAAGATTACCTATTACAATTTCTATTAGAATTAATCACATAATATGCAAGAAGAATATTTTTCTTTTGGTAGAAGCATAATTTTCCAGGCATTTCAGTTATTCTTTTACCTTAAACAAACCATATTAAATTCTGCTGGTATCATGTCTGCCACCTATAAACCAACATTTCCTGCAACTACAAAATTAATTCTACTTGGACTTTGTTTTTAACATAATGGTAACAGAATAGTGCTTGCCTTTCATACAGTTACAGAGCTGAAACCACATGACTATCCAACTGCTCTACCATACTTGGTAATGAAAATCTAGATGGCATTCAGGGGAAAGAGAAGGTGTTAGCTAATTTCTAGAATTTCTAGAAGTCAACATATGGGGATTTTTATTTCTTTATCATTCACCAAATGATAGTATCCCTCTAGTCTTACCAAATGTATTTAGCACAAGAAAGATGTTATGAATTTTCGACCATAAAACTTCCAAATGGGGGAAACTGGAGAAATCTGGTTCTAGGGATTTCAATCATATCATAACTCATTAGGTGTTTTCCTGAAGACTCAGTGCCCCGATTTGTACCACGTTCTTTGATTCTTCTCCAGGAAGAGAACATATACACATACACTCTCTCCCCCACCCTCCCTCCTTCTCTCTCTTTCTAGATGCTCATAAATGGTAAGCCAGTCTCAGCAGGAAGTATTAATGTAATACTTTCCTGGGACTATTATTAAATTAATAGTCTATAGGAATTTAAATAATTTAATTTAAATAATTTCCTATATAATATTTATTTAATAATTAAATAATTATTAAACAATTTATTAAATTACTAAACTACAGGAAATTATTAAAAAGTCATATGCAAAATACACTTAAAGTGGAGAGCCCTATGAAAAAGAACAGGTCCATAAAAGCAATACTGACTTTGAACAGTGAAGAGAGAAACTTGCCCAAACCCAGAAGCAGGTAGACACAGAGACATGGATGGACTGTGCGGGGATCTTCCCTCCAGCTTTACCTTGTTGGAGAGATCCAAATTGCAGTTAGCTTCACAGAGGGCCACCACAATTGGCACGTTGCCATCTTTACAGGCCACGTGGAGAGGGGTGTTGCCATGCCTGTCTTGGAAATCGACGGAACAGCCCTGGCTGATGAGAGTCTGGATGACCTCCATCTGACATCGTCTCACGGCAAGATGTAGAGCAATGTGTCCATCCTGTAACAAACACCAGGGCCGTGAGTGCTTTCGACCGGGCATGTGGGACTGGCTGGTTGCCTTTCTAGCCTCACGGGGTCAGGTTTAACTGGCAATGGGACCGAGCCTGAAGGAGGATTAAAAACCACAAACTTTACTTGTGGCGGGGTTGCGGTGAGGCCCCACATGTCTCACTCTGAATAATCATGGGCTGAGCTGAACATCAGTTTAATTAATCTAGGCTTGGCCACTACATTCAGGTGGGAAGACACCACACTCCTTCTTGTGTCTGAATTCATGGGACATAAGTCATTGTTGGTTCTCCAGTGGCCTGTTTTATCAAGTATTTTGAAAACATCTGCTCAGCGATCTTTACTAACTTCCTAAGTAGAGAGTTTATTATTTTATTTTATACTCTGAGAAAGTGAGAAAGCGAGGTGATTGGCTATCACATAGATGAGAAGCAAACTGTTGTTGCTTAGTCACTAAATCATGTCTGACTCTTTTGTGACCGCAGGGACTGTAGCCCGCCAGGCTCCTCTGTCCATGGGATTTCCCAGGCAAGAATACTAGAGTGGGTTGCCATTTCCTTCTCCAGGGAATCTTCCCAACCCAGGGACTGAACCCACGTCACCTGCATTGGAAGGAAGGTTCTTTACCACTGAGCCACCAGGGAAGCCCTGAGAAGCAAATATAACATATTTATCCTCTGCACCCACACAGCACCAGCCTGGGAGTCATTCTCCCTGTTGCAGAGCCCCTGGTGAAGATATGTGCTGAGTTTTAGGAGCTGGGTAGAAGGAGCTTAGAAGCATTTCTGTAACTCATCTATTCTAGGGTTGTTCAACCTCAGCACTGTTAACATTTGGGGCCTGTCCTAGGAATTGCAGGCTGTTCAACAGAGCCTCTGGTCTTTATCTTCTAGATGTCCTATCCTGGCTCTGATGACCCCAAAATACTTCTCCAGCCACTACCTAACGTCACCTGGGGGCTAAGTCACTGCCCACTTGAGAACTGCTGCTCTGGACCAAGAGAATACTCCACAGAGGGCAGTGACTAAATGAACACAGTGTGCCCAAACCACCATGGATGGTAGCATCAGCTTCACTGTAGTATAAGTTCACAGTAAGAAAAGATTATGTTGAATTTGCTTAATTTAAGAAGGGAAACCTTGTCTAGAATTGTTATCAAACAAATAAGAATACTTTATTGTCTTTCTACAAAATAGCAGGTGATGGAAGTAAATAGACCACTTATTTCTTTGTCTATCTACAAATCAATTGTGCGTTGCCAATTTCAGTCCTAAATGAGGATTTGTCTTGGGTACCATGATCATCACTATACCTGCTCCAAAGCTAAAAAAGCTAAAAATAAAATAGAGACTTGGATTATTTGATCATCTCATAAATTTTGCTGCATCCCACAAATGAACATTAATTACGAAACAGAATCGAGAATCACAGTATCTTTAGATTGGAGAAGAGAAAGGATAATTATAACTTGTTGCATCTAAGTTATTTTAGGTAAAAGTATTGAGAAATCCTGTGGTCCCCGGAGCCCCCACTAGATGACTTTTCAGCAAGTGGGATACGTTCACCCACAAAGCACCTTATCGGATGCATTAAGGTCGGCTCCGTGCTCAGCCAGACACTCCACGATGTCTTGGTAGCCCCTGGCGGAGGCTGTCAGGAGGGGAGTCTCGCCTTCTCTGTTCTTCATGTTGACGTTGCAGCCGGCTTCACAAAGGGCTTTGGCCACAGAGTAATAGCCATGCCAGGCAGCAGAGTGAAGGGGGGTTTCTTCTTCCTGGCCACGGAGAGAGGCACAGAGAAGAGGAGAAGGCAACGAGATGAGAGAAAGGACAGGCGTGGTGAGCGTCCTAACCAAATTTGGCAGCAAACTCAAGGCAGTGGAGAGAAAGGGCTTGTAGCTATTGGAGCAAAACATGACCATGAAATAATGGGCCGGGTCTGATGCCTTTCCTTAATTCAAACTCAGCTTTCTCAGCATTTTACTGACAATTGACTTTGCAGAGCCCACTGGCATCATGGGCTCAGCTCTTCTGAACAATGGAGCCCTTGCGTGTGTGGATGTACAGCATCTTTCCTGTGAAAGTGCAATAGTTTACTTCATTTGCTATTAATAACAGAGGGAGATCTGGGCAAGAACACCCCTAACAAACCTGTCTCAAGATTCCTGACACGAACATAGCATAAAGAAGAGTCACATCAATGGATTATTGTTCTGGCAGAGAAAGGGCCAAGATAGCCATGCTTCAACAAAAAGGATTGGTCATCAGGTCTACATATTCATGACCAACATCATCAGACACACAGATCTCTGTCTACAAGAGGCTGTTACACTGTAGTGGTTATGAACACAGACTCTGGAACCAGTCTGTGTGGGTCTGAGCACTGGCTCCACCACGACCGAGCTGTGCTATCTTACGCAAGCTCCCGAACGTCTCTCAGCCTCAGTTTCCTCATCTGTAAAATGAGAATTGAAGGGTTGTTCAGAGGATTCATGAATGAATGAACGTCAGTGCTTTTGTTTGAGTCCCTGCCCTCTGTAATTTAAGCAGAAAACCTAACTTGGATGCACCTCCAAAATACTCAAGCCTATCATTTGGTTGTCTGTGCATCCATGCAAAGAGTCAGAAGAAGTGAGGACATCAGCTACCGTGACCCACCTTGTCCTGGAAGTTGGGATTCGAGCCGAAGCTGCACAGTAACTGAACCACATCAGCGTGGCCGTAGCGAGCTGCCACATGAAGGGCTGTCTCTCCAGACTGCAAAAGACACAGCCAAAGGGTTAGAACCTGAGAATCGTCTCCAGGGACTAGGATACACAGGACTGGAGGCCCACTCCCACACATGCCTGGCTCCACGTCCTCCCCTGAGGCGCTGCCTACCCCTCTCAGGCCAGATGCCCCTTTGGTGACTGGGCCACGGACCCTGCAGTGGGGTGTCCACCACGTCGCTAGTGTTAAACTCACACACCTGGCCTCTCTCGTGTGTAATACCACCTACCCTACCCACCCCGCCAGCTGAAAGTCCATTCCCTTTTCTGGGACGGATGTTCCTAATCTTTATATGCTGATGCTTCCAGCTATGTGATTTTTTTTTCAAAACACAAAATTCCTTGTTTGATATTAAGTTACTTAAACACAAGGTTTTATTTATTAGCAAGTTTCTGATTTCACTGTCTATGTTTAATATAATTTCTTACATCCTCAGAGATTTTTATAAATATTACCATTAGCCCCTACAATAACATATTCTGTGAATTAGTAATAGATGCAAGTTCTTAAGATATTTTACTTATATCTGCCATAAAACTGTCAGAATAAACTGATCTAAAACAGAATGAGATATTTGTTGCCACCTGACAGAAAACTGCTATAATAAAAGTATGTCTTTAAATGACAACCCATTCCTGTATACTTGCCTGGAAAATTCCATGGACAGAGGACCCTGATGGGCTACAATCAATGGGGTTGCAAAGGGTCGAACATGACTGAGCAACTGAACATGGAATGTGAATCATTCCTTATCATCCCTTATCCCTTAGATATGGTACAGTGTACAATCCATACAACTGTATGCGACAGCCCTGACTGAACATAACAAATCAGTCTACTAGTATTAGAAGCAGAGAAGGGTTACACACACAGTGGAATACATACAGATGAGAAAGTAGGAACCCTACGTGCAAGTCCCAGCCTTGCAATTGATTCACAGGAGTACTGTGTGGACTGAATGAAACACGGTATGTCAAAGTAGGGTATCTTCCTAAATTTATGATTTTTATAACATTTCTATCCCCAAAGCCTTAACTTTACTTGCCCTGTCTCATTACCCCTTCTAGTACCAGTGGTCAAGGTCAGCAGTCAGTCACGTCAAAGAGGAAGATGATAGTAACGAGACATGCCTGTGGCAAAGTGAGAAGAGGACCAGGACTCAGGTCACTTTCTGGTTGTCCTTCTAGCAGAACTTTGGAGTTTTCATGTTATGGGGAAAATAGTTCACTGCTCACATAATATGACAACCACTTGGCATATTTCAGCTAAAATCAGGTTTTAATGTTAGACCAAGTCCCCAGCAAAAAGAAACTTCTAAATTAAATTTTCTGTAGGAAGATTGTGGTTCCGAATCCTTATTTTTTGGGTCATGATGCAGATGGCATGCCGACACTCAAATGCAGTCTTTTATCACTGTCCATAAGAAGAGAAGTGGCCTTACCTTGTCTTTAACGTCCAGAGGGCATTTGTTCTCATTGAGAAATTTCAAGGTATCTACGTGGCCATGCCGAGAGGCCCAGTAGATGGCATTGGATCCACCCTGTACAAAAACCAAGGCAGAGTCACGCTCCCAGATGGATCGGAACACACACATCACTCAGTTGCTATATTTCTTTTCCTATGTGATGGCAAACGCCAAAGGAGCAACTCCCAAGAGGAATAAAGCCCCATTTCAGTTTTTGGTTTGACAAAGGGACCAAGGTTATGTAAGACATGAACATTCCAGAAAGCTGGGTGAAAGGGATAAGTGAGCTTTCTATATTATCTCTATAGATCTTTTTTTTTTAATCTAGAATTATCTAAAAATAAAAAGTTGTTTTCCTTTTCCTAAAACCTTCATTTCAATTTCCAGTTAGAATTCCCTATATTGTCAAGGGCCAGTTCTAGGCTATTAACAGTGCTGTTGAAAGTCTATGGAAGCTGATGACAGATCCATTGTAATGACAATTAGCTGGTTATCACTTGTGTCTACACTCCCAGTGAGGTATACACCTCAAAGCATAACCTCCTTATTTTGTTACCCTAATAAACATGTGGGAAAATACATTTCTGATGAGATTAATTGGACAATGAAAACCTCTCCAAATGTAACATCAATTAACATCGCTGAGTCAATGTGATCAGTAAGGAGTCAATCTGGGCACGATGCAAAGAAAGGTAGACGCTGAGTAACAGAGCCATGAGGAAGATGAATGTTTGCCTTTTCCCTTATAACCTGTTAGACGGGACCAGACTACTTAATCAGTTCATCTTCCTTTACAGGAAACTGAGAAATCAAGTAGGGCATATGTGGTATTTTTCTGTTACCTCTATGATTAGAGACATTTGGAAATACTTAAAAAATAATTCCTTTTGCAATAAAACAGAATTATGACCTTATCCTGGATGTCAATTCTTGAGCCTCTCTTAATGAGCAACTGTAGTATTTGAATATTCCCACAGCCAGCAGCAATAAGTAACGGAGGAGTCCCATGCTGGAAAAGGCGAGAAAAAAAATACAATTTTTCAGGTTTGATAGGAAAGGAAAAGCCTAAACTACCACTGCTGCCCCAGGCACCTTCCTGTGTCTCCACAGACACACACCTGCCCTGCCTTACAGGAGTAGAAACAGAAGAACACGGTAGCCTGCCCTCTTTTAGATTCACAACCAAAAGTGACATTTTCACTTGCAAGATGAGTACATATAAAATTTCATGGTTAGAGGTGCATGCTAGCTGCATATAGAAAGGCCTTGTGTGAAGAAAGGCCCTCAACGCAAAAAAACCTTATTTCTAATTCAATTCACTTTCTAAGCAGAAGTGATTTTCCCCACAGTATGGAGTTTATACAGGAAAGGAGAATGGAGAAGCAGATGGGTTCTCTCCACCTTGGACTTGGAGGAGCACGGTCACCATGACCACTGACCCCTACTCCCCCTGGCAGGACAGCGTCAGACCTTGTTGGGCTGGTTAACGTCGTAGTTGGACAAGGAGCCCAGGAGGTGCTGCAGGCCGGGGACATTGTCATCGTTGATGGCATGGATGATAGCTTTCATCACAAAGGAGTCTTCCTCATCCTTTAGAGAGACACGGAAGAGGGAAAAAGGTTTACACACCTGGCTATGCTGCTCCTTTCACCAACATCAGAGAAATTAAGGCTCATTTGTTAAAAGGAGCCTTCAGGGGGCAAGTAAGCCATTTAATCCCCAAATCTACCTGGTTATGAATGAAGCAGGAGGTCACCTTTTGCCCCTCCCACATTGGGAACTAATACCACCTACTATTTATTTACCTGTGACTTTATGTCACCTGCATTATAACCCAGACAGCAAACAGCTCTGAAGATTCAGATTTAGGACAGTGATTGATGACAAACTACTCTTTGTGTTTATCTTACGAATCTTTCAAAACATATAATTCCAGAAACCACTGTAGAAAATTTCAGGTGTAACTCAGACTCTAAAACCACTGAACCAAGGAAATGATGTCTTTGAATAAGAAGGACTTACTTTGCCCTTTTTGCAATTACAGATTGTCATTTTTTGATTACTAGAAATTCCTGTATTCTACAACATAATAAAATTCTCTGAAAGTTGGTCACAATTGTTTTTTCTTTTTTTAAAAAAGGTCCTAAAAGGGGAGAAATGTAAAAATAAAGGCCAGATAAAACAAAGTAAAATGGATGCATTTCTATTTATAAAGAGAAAATAACTAGATACTATTGAACAATAAATTTACTAAGTTTTTGATACTTTGTAAAAATACTTTCTTAAATATCTGGAGGTGGTGATGGACAGGAAGGCCTGGCGTGCTGCAATTCATGGGGTCGCAAAGAGTCGGACACGACTGAGCGACTGAACTGACTGATAATAAGATATTTGTAAAATATGGTAAATTAAAACCAAAAAATAAGCTGGAAAAATTCCACACAAAAGTTTTGGACTTACAGAGGTACAGCTACTACAATTTCAGACCCGGAAAAGCATAGCTGCAGAGGCTGAACCTCTGCCTGTGGGGGTGGTAGGGAGAAAGCATTTCTCTGAACTCTGCTTTCTCTTTGTAAGTCTGAATTCAAACAAGCTTCACAAGGGCTGTAATATTATTTGTAGAGAGTATGTGCTTAAGATTACCATTGGTTTTCCTTTTCAAGTTGAAGACTAGGAGACATTTGCCTGAAAGTGAGTGACCAGAAAGGGGAGAATGGAGGAACAAGCAGGTTGCTGTAAGACCTCATGATCAACAGGATACTGAGATGACAAGACAGAACCTGAGGGCTGCAGACGGGGGCTCTTTCCACCTGGAGCTCCTTCACAAGCCTAGGCCCTCCCCTTCCCTAAACTTTTCATTGCAACCTATTTTCTCCCGACTGACTGTTCTGTGATTTTAATTGATAAGATTTAGTCATTCTCATCCCCTTCCTTAGATGAATAGTTTATATCTTGTCTTGGTTCCACTGTTAGCCTCAGACAATTTCCCAATCCAGACTTCCTCCTCTTCCTCTCCTCTCTTCTCCTAACTTGCTTCTCTCCAACTTCTTTTTTTTCTTTTTAGTATTTCCTAACTCTTTTCATTCTATAAGGCTAGACCTGGAACTTGAGTAAAACTGTTAGCTTCAGGGGATTAAAAAAAAGAACTGGTGTCTGCAGATGTGTGACCTTGCCCTTGGAGTCCCCAGATTCCATTCAGGAAGCCCTGACTTCTCAGTGATATGAACCCGCAGGTTCCCACAGAACCACCCTTCCGGCCTTTTCTGGAGTCTGCCTTTCCTCCAGGGTTCACAAAGTCCCGTTGTCTGAATGTCAGGTAAAGTCGTGTTGAATTTTGATGTGTCCACCATATCTCAAGAGTTAATCTATGATTAGGTTTCAGTTTGGATTAGGGAAAAAAATTGTGCAGTTGTTCTCAAGGACCTTTGGAAGTCAATATAATGTCAACAAAGAGAGTGGGTTTAGCATTCTGATCTACCATGAACTATATCATCAAGCCCCACTGCATTTGCCCTGATTTTCTGCTGTGTGTGTTTGTGTATGTGTGTATATTCAGAAGCAGGGTTGTGTCCCTTTTGTACTATTACAGTTCAAGATTCTCCAAGGTCAGTGGAAACAGAGGGCTCTCGTTTTAGTTCATGAAAATTAGATGTTCTTTCCCCTTTACTGGCCAGCCTCTCTTTTATCAAACTGTGTTGGAGGGGCGGAGGAGGGTGGGAAGGTGGAGGTTGGAGGTAGTGGGTATAGCCAATCAAAACAAAGAGGAAAAAGGACCAAAAAGTATAGAGTACATCAAATCAGCCATCCCAACTCCCTCTTCGAGAGGAGGAAGAACAGGTCTGACATTTCCAAGATTTCAGGTTTTCTGGGTTGTTGAACAAGTCAAATAAGTTAAACATTGTAAATACACAGTGCTAAGAATGAATCTATCCAGGGAAAAGGATTGCTTACCAGAGTATCATCGCTTCTGGCAACACTCATGTTACTTCTGGACAAGAATGACCTGGATAATCTTTGGCACAGTGATATCAAGCGAACAGATTGCTTTATTAAAAAAAAAAAGAGAGAGAGTGAATAAAAGGCAGGGAGAAAGGAAGAGAGCGAGCTTATGTAACAATACTCAAATTAGTGCAGATGACAAAGTCTTTTGAGATAGCATTCACTGCTGACATCACATAATCTTCAGGGGTGGGCAATCCCAGAAGCAGGTTGGATTATATTTGCTTAAAGAAACTTCTAAAGGTCTTATAAATCAAGACAACAAAAGAGAGATTCTCCTTCTACATCTCATTGTCAAACCATAGAAGTGGACATGTCTGTTCTCTCTCCATATTTCACTCTCTACTCTTTAAGGAATGTGATCTGACCCTAACAAAGCCTATGGACGTCCCCCCTGGAGAAGCATGGCAGGCAAGGGCCCCGAGTCCGTGGTGCCCAGGCAAGCTGGTGACGGCAGACGGTGAGACACTCAAAAGTCTTACAGTTGTTGGAAACGAGCAGGGGCCGGGGGGCAGGAGGGACTTTTTTGCCAATAGGACAAACAGCTCTGCACTTACTGTCAAAGGCAGAAGCAACATGTAAAGACTGTGTGTGTGAGAGAGAGAAAGAGAATGAAAGAAAGAAAGTTATGGTGGTTCACTTAAGCCTTATTTTCAGGGCTTCTTTGAGAACTAAGTGTCAGGTCTTGAGTAATCTATTGCTGTGGTCCTCATCTCTATCAAGGCACCCCAACCTGGTGGGCATGACAATGAGGTATACCTCTGGGCCAGTGATGAGGAGACATGGCAAGTATCTGCTTCCTCTGGGCTTGATGTGACCCTATGCACAGGAAGCCATCATGTCCCCCTCTGAACCCTGAATTTGTATTTGTTCAAGTTGGATGGAATGTTCTTTAGAGCCACATCCTACTCAGCCCCTGCAGAAACCATCCACCCTGAGAAGAGATCGTAGCGAATGCTCCTGGCCCACCCTACCCTCATCTCAACCACTCACAGACCAAAGCTGGATTTAGAGAACCATTTACACAAACTCTGGGATAATCATAATGCCATGCTGCTTACCACAAGGAACAAATCTATTTAAAATGTGGTTTGTTGCATTTAGAAAAAACTGCACTATAATTTTATTGTACTGATTTAAAAATGTGCCTTGGGAATGGCTTTGATTTAAAAAAATAAATGTAAGATTACATATAAAAAGATGAGTTAAATAGAACTGAAATACTATTTTTGCTTGTCTTTGAAAATAGAGTAATGGTACAGATGTGAACTTGAAAAAAGGATGCACTTTTGCATTGCTGATATCAGAAGACATGCGCCCTTAGCAGAGGGAACCATATAGGAAATTGAATTAGTTAATCCCTTCAAATCAAACAATCTTACTTTCCATTTTTTCCGGGCTGCGAACTTCTTGAATTTCTCCATGTTTACTGCTGATGCTTTTCTACTAAGTGCTTGTTGGGTATCTTTAGGCTAAAATGAAAATCCAAGACAAACAATTTAGAGCTCTCAAGTGACAGAAATGTGTTACATGACCACTTCTGGGTACCTCTCACTATTTGGGATGCTTACCTATTCACCTTGCTAAAGTAGCAAAACAAGTTGGGATAATACAGCAGATCTAGGAACCTAGTCTCCAAAGGCTAACTCTTGTGGCTAAAGATTTGAGAAAAATCCATAAAGACTGGGTCTTGGGGGAAAGTTGAAAAGTTGAGCTTGGACCAAGCTGAATTACAACTCTCCAAAAAAGAGTCTGGGAATGGGATGATTCAAGGTGAGACCATGTTATGAGACAAGTAAACTTAACATCGTCAAGTAATTTAGAGCTGTTTGAGACCGCAGAGGTTAGCAAACTCACTCTATCCCACAGCATTAAAATCCCTCCTCCACTGCATCTTTTTCAGAAGGCCATGAAGCTCTACCTCTGAGAGAAGGAGATAGCATTGCCTTCCAAGGAAGCCGAGGTAACTGCTGGGAGCTGGCACAGGCGGACTTTGCCAGCTGCCCCAAACCTACTTCTGCAATGCAAGTTACTGCATTGCAATCTTTTTACTGGTTCCGTGATTTTAGTCTGCAACTGCCATGCTCTGCCCCCCTTAGCCCTTTCTGCTCTAGCTGAAGCAACTTTGGTTCTTTAACCCAAATGCCAATAGGCGCCAGGCAGGTAGGTATATGTATGGTGGGGGTGACCGCTGGCCTGGCACAAAGGCAGCAGGGTAGAGTTTCTGACAGCCTTGGGGAATGAGGTCTCAGTGTTGGCAGAACTTCAGATTTTTCAAGAGAAGCTGGGAATCTAGATTTGATATCATATTTAAATGCTAGAATTGAATTAAAAAACTTAACAAAAACAGTGTTTGGGCTAATATCTCACAATCAAACGCAAGGCGGTTGAGTGGCTCTGCCCTTCAGCTTCTCATCACCATCCTGCCCTGGGGTAGCTCACTCCTCTCTACCTCTGTTATCATGAGGATTCTCTCAGCTGTCTTAAAATATGGTACCAACAGCAAACACAATACTCCAGACGTGGCCGTGCTTAGAACCCACAGTGCCACGTGATAGCCTGTGCTATGCTGAGCCGCTCAGTCGTGTCCGACTCTTTGCGACCCCATGGACTGTGGTCTACCAGGCTCCTCTGTCCATGAGATTCTCCAGGCAAGAATACTGGAGTGGGTTGCCATGCCCTCCTCCAGGGGATCTTCCCAACCCAGGGATTGAACCAGGTCTCCCATATCAATGGTGGGTTCTTTACCATCTGAGTCACCAGGGAAACCCAAGAATGCTGGAGTGGGTAGCCTATCCCTTCTCCAGGGGAGACTTTCCGACCCAGGAATCGAACCAGGGTCTCCTGCATTGCAGGTGGATTCATTACCAGTTGAGCTACCCAGAAAGCCCAGGGCAAATGAATTCCAGGACACCCTATGATCCCCAAACCAATCGCAATATGCAACTCACCTTGATCCAGGGATGCTGCAAACTATCTTGAATTGTCATTCTCTTCCTTTGTTGGGGGTGGGGGGTAGGGGAAAGAAAAAAAATGTGGTGACCATAGAAGCAAACACTAAGATTGTTTCCATGCCGGCTGGATCTACCAAGCAGATGCTTTGGAAAACGCAGCTCGGGGCCTGCTTCATGGAAGCAAGCTGAAAACAATGTCAGTCTTTGTGTGATTATTTCACTGTGCCCACCGGGACTGACTGAAAGGTGCCAAGGGCCCTGCCTGCATTTTTCTGAAGCGTTTCACGTGGCATGCTTCTCTCTCCCAGGTGGAAACAACCAGAGAGGAATAAACACAGCTGCATGCACAGGATAGGGGCTAACCCTCGTCTAGCTGAGGCCACGGCTAGGCGACTTTCAGGAATAAGGGCCACTCACTTTGGATCCTTGACGAGGAGTCTTCTTATGAAATCTTTGGCTAGGGCACTCGTATTACTGAAGTACTCTTCCTCAAATTCGTAGTTGACAGCAGATACATTCGCTAATGTTTCTTGCTTAGTGTCTCCGAGAAACGGGGAGGCCCCACTGAGGCTGTTAATAAAGTGGGGCACAGAACATGAGTAAGTTCCCCCTGGTGTTATAACGCTGCTCCTCCAATACCTGATTAGGAGAATGAGGAATCACAGTCTGATCTGGTGCTTGAGCAGTCACTTCAGAATTCAATTACATTTTACAGGGCGTTTAATCGTCATGCACAGAAGCTTCAGCTTATGCAAAGGACACATTTAAAAAGTTCATTTAGAATAGCGTTTAGTAGTTTATAAAAGAAAAACCTTTCCTATTTTCTCAGGAGTGATGGGCCGTCAAGCTTTCTTTCAGTGATTATGTTGCAATTTCTGATGACTCATTTCAAATTAAGAGAAAATGTGTAATTAGTATAAACTAAATGTGTTCTGGAGGTGTAAAATGACTATGTGTACATAAAAAGCATGCATAACCTGAAGTGATCAACATGACACATAATTTCAAAGAAAAAGGGGAAGAACATAAATAGTGAATTTGGGTACTTACAGAATATAGGTTATTACCCCAATACTCCTAGACATGAAACAAGAAGAAAAACAATATCAGATGAATAGTAAAATAAATCAGAAAAATGACAACATTAAGGATATGTTCCTTACCACATATCTGCCTCAAGACCAAGAGGTTCATAGTTGACTATCTCAGGAGCTACGGGGAAATGAATGCACATTTAGTTTTGGAAGGAAGTGAACCAAAAGAGTCTAGTTTTCATGTATAAATCAGAAACATGTACCCGGGAAATGATGCTGCAGCAGGGGGAATTCTGCCAGCATGATGTTTATGAGAAATGAATGGAATGGCCATAGGAATGAAGAAAACTTACCAACAAATTCTGGTGTCCCAAATATATTTTTGAATTCATTTCCAAAGTCAATTTTATGGGCCAATCCAAAGTCAATGATCTTGATCCGAGGCTTGGGAACATTTCTATCCAAAAGCATTATGTTTTCGGGCTTTAAAAAGAGAAAAATAGCACAGCAATGTTCATTGCAGTGTTATTCACAATAACTAAAAGGTGGAAATAATATGATGTCCACAAAACAGGGTCTATCCATACAATGGAATATTATTTAGCCTGAGAAAGAAAGTAAACTTCTGACATGTGCGTCAATATGGATGAACCCTAAAGATATGATGCTCACTGAAATGTCAATCACAAAAGGAGAAATGTTGTATAATTCCACTTATATGAAATATCTAGAATAGGCAAAATCATAGATACAGAAAGTAGAATGATGGATGCCAGTAGCTGGGGGTAGAAGGGTTGAGGACTTAGTGTTTAAGGGATACATAGTTTCAGTTTGGAAGAACAGTAAATTCCAGAAATAGGAGGTGGTGATGGCTACACAAGTATGTGAATAGATTCAATGCCACTTAACTGCATACTTTAAAATGGTTAAAATGGTAAATATTATATTGTGTTTATCTTTCCACAATAAAAAAAAATACTATCATATGTTATGCTGAGGACAAGATGGCAGTGTAGTTCTTCCTCTCTCCTGAAAAAACATCAAAAAGTAGGGATAAAAGAGAAGTTGCAAGAGAATGCCAGGAAAAACAAGTGTCTTGGTTTAGGTTCTCCCAGGAACAGATCTGGAAAGGGATCTGGCTGCAAGCGGCTTAGGTGGGAGGGGACCCCAGGGAATACTGGGCAGCGGAATGGGAAGACAGGAAAGAGAAGGAAGCTGATATAAAGTGTCTTATCAAGGTGGGGGTGACTGGAGCACAGTCTCTTTGGAGGACTTGGGGAGAAATGGTAGCACTCCGAATTTGCCAACTGAAGCACAAGGAAGCTGGGGTATTTATCCACTATCTCCCCAGGTCCACTGCTAAGAGCTGCTTCAGTGGGTATTTATGCTTTGGCATTTCCAGCTCCCAGCAACAGTCTTTGGGGTATGTGCCAGTGAGTCCTGGGGGATCCAGATGTGGTCTTGACAGCTCTGCTACAGTAAATATGAAGAAAACCTTCCCTTCTCTTACATCTTATCCTAGCTCCAATGACAGGAATCATTCACTTGGCAATCAACCACACACTGCTTGGTGATAATCTTCTCACTGTTTTGGACTGTACCCTGAATCTTACATTGTCACTTCTGTTGCTCATATGGATGTCTTCCCCTCCCAAAGAGACCATAACCTCTGTGATGGGTGGGAGTATGACCTGCCCCCCCCCTGCTTTTTTTTTTTCAATTGCTGATAATGCCTTGCCCCTAGTCAACAAAGACCCCAAGCAGACAGTCTCAGAGTCTGGCTTAATTGAATGTGAGACACTGAGTCAGCCCAGAAGCCTTTGCATCAAGAAAGAGAGCAGAGATTAAAATACCTTCCATCTTCTATGCTGGTAGCCAGAGGCAGAGAGGAATGGAGCAGCCAGTGGCTACTCCAGGCTGAAAATACCCCATAACCAACAGCAGCCCCCTTGCTTAAAGACTTGGCTGGCAAGAGCCCTCAATTCTTCCCCAAGAAAATCCTAGAATGTGATGATTAATCCTAAGCCTCTATTCCACACAATCATTAGGAACTGCTGTAGTAAGCATGCATTATATACTTGCTGATTTATACCGATAATTGTATGCAATAAACCCCTATAGGGAAAAAAAAACAAAACATGTATCTCTTTTGGATGCCTCCATTTTTCCCATCAAACAAACAACAAGTGCTATGATATGCATATGCTTTCATCTGGTTTACACCAAGCAACGTACCTTAAGATCAAAGTGGGCAATCTGAAGGGAGTGTAGATAGTAAACACCATTAAGAATTTGTTTGAGAAATTCAGTTGCTTCCTCTTCAGTCAGAGATTCCTTTTCAGCTAAGAAGTCAAACAGCTCACCACCTGCAACGCTGAAAACCAGGAAGCAGAGGTTACTGATGACAGCTTCTGTCTCCTATTGATTTGTTTTCTCAAAGACAATTTGCACGCTCAGATTTCTGGCAAGAAAATAGCATTGAGGACATGCTGAAACTGCTAAGCAAGGAATCAGAATTCTCTGTGCTTCTCACTGTTGGATGACAATTCTGCATTCAGGTATGCTTGAGCTTGAAGGCAGCTGGGTATCGCTCTCCTAACATGCTAGGTTCACAAATGGGGGAGGAGCAGAAATGTAATGGGAAAAAAAAACATCAGTGCATCTTTCAGACATCTTAATTCAACATATTCAGATGTGAAGTCTTAACTCACTGATTGAAAAAAAAAATCCTACAATCCAACTTCATGTAGAATTTATAGAATATATCTTCCTAGCCCAGTTAGAGGCTACCTGGAAACTTCAAAATCTGTATGTTAGTCAATTAAAACAAAACAAAACAAAAAAACTCACATCACAACCTATGGCCTGACAAGCAGTGTTTGTATACTTTGTATTTGTATCTATGTAAATACTTTCACATTTAAAAAAATCACAAACATACAGAAAATTGAAATGCCTGTGGTTGCTGGGGATTTATTGAATCTGTCTCCGTGGCCAGACTGTAAATCCCTGGAGGGCAGTGGTCGGCCCCCGGCTGTGGGCCCACTGTGTATATTCTCCCCACTCCTCCCACTGGGCCGGGCACACAGCAAGAACACAAAACTTTTTGATTAAGTAGATGAATGAAGAAACTCCCCTAAAAAATCCACAGTAGTGATTAATGGCAAATAACAGAGAACTTGTAATAAGAGTTTTTATAAGTTGATCTCTATCGAGTTTAACCATACATTCACAACACAATAATTAACTGCAATTATGCATATAACTGCGTGTGCATTATCTTTCTTTCAGCAAGACAGCTCCATAAACATACCTACCACATCTACACCCAGAATAAGAAAACTGGTGCTCATGAGATTAAACTATAATGACAAGCAAGCTGCTTTCACAAAAGAAGTTTGAGATTTTGCCCCTTCACCCTCCAAGTCCATGTTTCTCTTAGCCTGGCTCAGGATTCATGGGGAAGCATAATGGCTTGGGGTGTTTTAAATATGCAGATTTGGGGCATCACTCCCAACCTGCTGCATGAGTTTCCAAGAGTGGGGACCAGGAGTGCGGCATTCTAAACAAGCACCTCAGGTGATTCTTGCATGTGTGCTAAGTCGCTTCAGTTGTGTCTGACTCTGTGTGACCCCAGTGTTCCAGGCTCCTCTGTCCATGTCTTCTCCAGGCAAGAACGCTAGAATGCTGCCATGCCCTCCTCCAGGGGATCTTCCAGATCCAGGGATCGAACCTGCATCTCTTGCATCTCCTGTATTGGCAGGCAGGTTATTTACCACTAGCGCCACCTGTGAAGCCCCAAGTGTGATTCTTAGCACACTAAAAACTGAGGACTATTTTTCCAAGTGTTAATGACATCCTCCGGTTTCAAGGTTTATCTCTAATATTTAACCTGAGGATGATTATCTGGAGGAGGGGGCAAAGTGACTCCTCCACCACTGGGGCCCGAGGGCATTTCTGCCACAAGCCACAGAGTCTGAGCCCTGCCTGGGGGCCAGAGGCCTGGTGTGGCCCTTCATAGCACCACCGTCTGCACCCTCCCAGTCTTGCTCCCCTTGGCCGTGGGACCTCACACTGGCTCCCTGCACAACTTCATGGCGCCCTTTGCTTCTCACTTTTTTGTTTTATTCCTCTTAAAACCAAAAAAAAAAAAAACAAAAAACAGGGAGAGGGACTCCTTCAACTATAGGGAGAAAAAAGGAGGAAAAAATGGGAAACTGTGAACCACCTAATGCTGAGAAAATCGCTCTACGGTCCTTTTGCTTCTTTGCTCTCCGGCCTGCATGGCCACCCCTTAGGTAGACACCGCGGGCTGCAGGGTGGAGAGACAGACGGGCCAGAGTCAGCCTGTCACACTCAAACCTTAATTCTGGGGCCAAAAGGTTACTCCTTTGTGCTGAGCCTCATTTTTTCATCAAATGGGAATAAGAGGATTTACTACTTTGAAGGTTTTGAAGCTTTATGATAATAAATATACATAAAGCCCATGGCAGGCAGGTCTGGCATGAGGCTGAGGTGTAGTAAGTAGCCTGGTACTATCATAAAGGAAGGATCCATGCACCTGCGCTCCAACATGAACGCCCCTTCCTGCCTGTTCCCCTCTCCCCATTCAAATCCACTGCCTGCATGCTCAGCTGTGTCTGACTCTCTATGATCCCATGGACTGTACCCCATCAGGCTCCTCTGTCCATAGGATTTTCCAGTCAAGAATACTGGAGAGGGTTGCCATTTCCCCTGGAAGAGGAAATGTGATGTGCTCAAAGGGAAGGGACATGTTCAAACAGCTCTGAGACCTGGCCCACTGAGGCGTTCCAGATTTCCCCAAGATGGTGTAACAGCATCTCCCACCTCCTTCTCTGCGCTGTGATCTTCTTGCATCTGGTTCCACCCCTGAATCTAGGCAGGTCCGTCACAGCTTTGACCAATTAGACACAGCAGAGTGATGCTGCGTCAGCTCTGGTGTGCTTTTTCACAGGCCCAGGGCTTCCATATCCCACCTCGTGAATCCCTCCTGTAAGTGTGATGATCCTAAAACCACCCTGTGGCATACAGAAATCTTGGAAGATGAGATGCCTTATAAAGAGAGAAAGAGGCAAAGGAGCATTGAGCCAGGAAGGAATCTTGGAAGTTAGACTGTCCATCTGAGTCCTTCCAGAATTCCTGACCCATTAAATGCAATGGTCATTTTAATCTGCTATGATGGACACCATCATATGAGCTCCGCCCACATTACCCTTGAGGAAAGACCTACTGTCCCCAATGTTGGGGGTGGAAGCAGCATAGCCCCAAGCCCTTACCCAGCAGGGCTCATCTCTGCTGCAGAACTGCTGTCCAAGGTCTTGTCCTTTCCCTGGAAGCCCACAGCCTATGGCTACTGTGGGAACATAAACCTGAGGTCAACTCACTTCTAGAAATAGCAGGATACTAAATGTTTCAGGCTTTATGGGTAATACAGATTCTGTCACAACTACTCAACTCTATCCAAGCAGCCTGAAAGCAGCCTTAGATCATATGGAAATGAAGAGTGGAACTGTGTTCCAATAAGATTTTATTTACATAAACCCTTACTTGTCTCTTGAGAAACCTGTATGCAGGTGAAGAAGTAACAGTTAGAACTGAACATGGAACAACAGATTGGTTCAACATTGGGGAAGGAGTATGTCAAAGCTGTATATCGTCACCCCGCTTATTTAACTTCTATGCAGAGTACATAATGCGAAATGTTGGGCTGGATGAATCACAAGCTGGAATCAAGATTTGTGGGAGAAATATCAACAACCTCAGATATGCAGATGATACCACTCTAATGGCAGAAAGCAAAGAGGAACTAAAGAGCCTCTTGATGAGGGTGAAAGAGGAGAGTTGAAGAAAAAGAAAAAAAGAAAAAAGCTGGCTTAAAACTCAACATTCAAAAAATTAAGATCATGGCATCCAGTCCCATCGCTTCACAGAAAATAAATGGGGAGAAAGTGGAAACAGTGGGCTTGTCTTGGGCTCCAAAGTCACTGCGGACCATACCTGCAGGCATAAAATTAAAAGGTGCTTGCTCCTTGGATGAAAAGCTACGACAAACCTAGAAAGCATATTAAAAAGCAAAAACATCACTTTTCCAACAAAGGTCCATATAGTCAAAGCTATGGTTTTTCCAGTAGTCCTGTATGGACGTGAGAGTTGGACTATCAAGAAAGCTGAGCGCTGAAGAATTGATGCTTTTAAATTGTGGTGCTGGAGAAGACTCCTGAGACTCCCTTGGCTCGCAAGGAGATAAAAAAATTAAAGGAAATTAACCATGAATATTCATTGTAAGGACTGATACTGAAGCTGAAGCTCTAGTACTTTGGTCACCTGATATGAAGAGTGGACTCATTGGAAAAGACCCTGATGCTGGGAAAGAATGAAGGTAAGAGAAGGGGGTGCCAGAGGACGAGATGGTTGGATGGCATCACTGACTCAATGGACATGAGTTTAAGCAAACTCCAGGAGATACTGAAGGACAGAGGAGGCTGATGTGCTGCAGTCCATGGGGTTGCAAAGAGTCAAGAAATGACTTAGCGACTGAACTACAACAAAACAGGTGGCCACCTGTATTTGGAAAACACGCAAGTTTGTGCACCTCTGATATAAAAGCCAGGTCATCCCAGCCCAATCTGGGGCAACTCTCAAGGGTCATTCTGGCTCCAGAACTCTGTTGGGCCAGCCAGGGCTGAGCTGCAAGACAGTTCCTTCCTCTCCCTTGGAAGACTTAATTCTAAGAGCAGTTCTTCAGGAACATCCTATACATTCTACTCCAGCTCAGAGTCTGCTTCCCAGGGAACATAACTTGCGCCCTGCTAAATTTGGAGGTAGTTTGTTACACAGCAACAGCTGTCTGGAACACTCACCATCTTGCCTGGGTCTGTTTACTCTGAGCAGCCAATGGACATCAGGTTTATCTTTCTAGAGGCTGGCCACCTCATGCCCTACTCAGTCTTCATGTCCTAAGAAACTTAACTCCAACAGTGCTTCCTGACCACAGAAGTGAGAACTGGGGACAACCCCCAGAGTAAGGGAGCAGACAGCAAAGTGGCACTGCTATGAGAAAGGAAGCAGGGGTCATCTTTGATTTTCTCCATCTACCCTTAGCCTCTCCATCTGCTCTTAGGCCCTTTTCAAACTCTGCGCTGTTCACAATGAGGCCCATGCCATCACTTGTGCTGGGAGTCAAATCTTTTAGCTAGACATCAGGAGGGTTAGGACAATCCCCATTTCACTGCACCTGGACCCATCACTGGCTTCCTGATGCCCTGAAGGTCTCCCCTATATCCTCATTCTCCTTCATGCCAGTACGGGAAGGCTGATGTTTTAGCCAAGGGCCTCCACTTACAAAATCTTTAATCAATAATCAAAATAATTGAAACTAAGTGACTCCAGCAAGGGGTGGGGAGAATGATAATCATCCCTTGTTAATATACCCCCTGCTTGTTCCCCTAAACTCAGAAGATAGAAAGTGACCTGATTTTTTCACATAGAAACTTTCACATGTTTTGAACCAGAACTCAAATGCTTACAATGCCATTGCCACACAGCAGAATACTGTTAACAAGGAGGTCAGTCAAAACTCTAGTATTTTCACTCTTTGTTCCAAATTGTACATTTTGCTTAAGAGGAGGAAGATTGATGGAGAGAGGAGAAGAGCATTCTGTACAGTAAATTTAGAAAGTGAGTTTCACCTCCTTTATGAGGGCTTTGAGTCAGTGTTTTAAATTATAGCATCATAATAGAAATTGTGTGGAATGCATGTTAATAAGCATCGGCTGTTTTCATCAAGAGCTCTGGAAAATATGAAGGTTCGCTTTCCTCCCCATGACTTTCATCAAACACCAATGCCTTCCCTGAAGCTACTGTATCAGAATGTCACCAGGACATGTTACAGCCTTAAAGATGAGGTGGGCCTTCAGAGTGACCTAAGAGAAATTACTATAGGATTCCAGTTTCTAAAGTAAGACACTCTTCAGGGTCCCTGACTCTTACTAGGAATTGGCCAAGATATAACAAGACTTGATTCTGGACCAGATTTGGTCATAATCTAAACTTCAGGGGACTCCTGGCTACAAGTTGATAAGGCTTTTCAAGGCACATGCTGTGGTTCTACAGTGTCGGACTGGATTTCCATGTCGGTGGCTTAGAGCAAGGCTGTGTGGTTGTCGAATTGGGGGCCATTCAGGAACTGAGTATGCTCTGCCAGCTACGACACAGAGCCGTGGGAGGCAGCCTGGCAAGTGGACTGGATGGGCCTCAGCACACAGGCCCCCACTCCAGCTCTGGCCTCAAGCTGTGGGCGGACAGAAGGAAAGTATAGAGGTCACGTCGCTTCTCTGGACCTCAACTTGGCTGTCTGTACAATGAGAGGGTTGAACTGGTAAGTGACTCTCTAGCCTTATTGTCCATAACAAGAATTGGGAGGTTTGGAAAAATGCAATTTCCTAGAACCCCTCCCTGAGGTTCTGACTCAGCAGGTGGGGCCCCAGAACCTGCATTTTAACAAGTCCCTCAGGGGTCCTGATGCTGGTGGACCACATTTGGAGAAGCCTATCTCCCCTCCCTTGCAGCCCTGATCATATAAGATTCTATGAATTTATGTGTGAATGCAGCAGAGATTTGCCTCCATCACGCTCACCTTCTCCTCCTGGCTGCAGGGCTAATCTGCACTTCCCAGCTCCCTTGAGCTGAAGACTAGTTCTAGCCAGTGCAACACGAACCAGAACGAAGTGTACCACTCTCCGGCCTGGCCCCTGAAATACCTCATGCAATCCTCCACTCTCTTTCCCCTTTCTCTTTGGCTACCTGAACACAGACGACCCAGCAGAGGACCCCAAGGAGGACTAGAAACAACGGAGACATTAGTTAGGAAGTACATGGATCCCCGAGTTAATGCTTGTAGGAGAGCCACTCAACCTGCAGCATCCACACTGGACTTGGAGTGAGTGAGAAATAAGTATGATCAGATTAAGTCACCGAGATCCCGTGGTTGCAGTCTGTTTGCTCTGAACATAAATCACTTCAGTCAGAAGTAAAAATGCAAAATCCATTTTTTAAGTTAAACTCGAAAGATGGCACTGATGAACCTGTTTGCAGGGCAGCAATGGAGACGCAGACATAGAGAACAGACGCGTGGGCACAGTGTGGGAAGGAGTGGGTGGGATGAATTGATACAGCATAGAAGCATGCACATTACCATATGCAACACCAACAGCCAGGGGAACTTGCTGTGTTACACAGGGAGCTCAACCCACTGCTCTGTGACAACCTAGAGGGGTGGGATGCGGTGGGAGATGGGAAGGGCGTTCAAGAGGGAAGGGACATATGTATACCTGTGGCTGGTTCATGTTGATGTATGGCAGAAACCAGGGTAATTATAAAGCAATTATCCTCCAATTAATTTTTTTTTTTAAATTAAAGGAAAGCAGCCAATGCAAAGCACAGAGTACATTAACGGTTCCGGTCATCTATTGCTATGTTACAAATCTCCCTGAACTTACTGGCTTTAAACACAGCTATTGTTTTGTTATCTCTTAAGGTTTCTATGGATCAGAAATCTAGGAAGGGCTGGGCTGGGCAATAGCTCTGGCTCAGGGTCTGACATGGGGGTGCAATCAGTGGCTGAAACTGAAATTACAGGGGTGCCAGAAATCTGGGACTGTCTGGGCATCTCTTTCCACATAGTCTTGTGTCTCTGTGTGGTCTCTCCATTTGGGGTACTTTGGGCTTCCTCATGGGATGGCGGACTCAAGACAAGTGAACTATTTGCATGGCAGTTTAGGGCTCCAGGGAAAGTGTTCTAGAAACAGGGTGGAAGCTGCCTCAGAAGTCACAGAGCATCAGAAGGGAGTCAGAGCCCGTCCAGATTCAAGGGGAGGAGATTTAGGATTCATCTCTTGATGGGGGAATTTCAAGGGTCCTGACGGACATGGAGGACAGGGGAGGAAGTTGCAGCCATCTTTGGAAAATATAATGTCACATTAACTATGAGAGAGACGAACAGAAATTCTCACTCTTACTTATCCTACATGGATATTTGATAAGGGCTAGGTATAGGTAGCTGTATTAGTTTACTAGGGCTACATAAACAAACTGGATGGCTTCAAACAACAGAAATTTATGGTCTCACAGTTCTAGAAGCTGGAAATCAAGGTGTCAGCAGTGCCTTGCTCCCACTGAAGCCTGTAAGGGAATCTTCCTTGCTTCTTCCTAGTTTTTAGAGGTTTGCCTAAAAGGAAACCCTGGGCTTTCCTTGACTGTGGATGCATCACTCAAACCTTATGCTTACACATGGCCTTCTTTCTTTCTGTGTCTTCACATCATCTTCCCTCTCTGCAAGTCTGTGTTTATGTCTAAATTTTCCCCTTTATATAAGGACACGGGTCAGATGGATTACAGCCCACCACAGTAGCCTCATTTTAACCTGTTACATCTGCTAAGGCCCTATTTTCAAATAAGGTCACATTCTGAGGTACTAGAGATTAGAGCTTCACCATATCTTCTTCTTTTTTTTCTTTGCAGGGGGCATAATTCAAACTGCTCACAGGGCTGTAACAAAATACTATGGGATGGCTAAAGCAACTCAGGGAAAGGAGAGGATGCAACAGAAAGGGAGGATAAATAGAATCCGCTGATATTTTTTGTTAGTCTTGCTTTCAGATTCTCCTATGAAGGAGGGGTTCATTCATGCACTATTATAAAAAACTTTTAAATTCAAGTCAGAAAATGTTGGAGAAAAATGCATGTCTGTCTGATCCCATCCTGAAGTAATTTCCCCAAGACTTTGAGATGCTTCTTCTTTGAAAACCATCTCTCCTGGTGGATTGTGCTGTGAAGGTGTGAGGGGAAGTACCCAACCATTTCTCAGCTCTGCTTCGAAATAAACCCCAAATTAAAAAACAATGCTCCATGGTCATTAGCAAGTGCTGAATGCTCTTTCTTGTTAATCTAGGGGAAGTCCTGAAGGGTTTTCACATTCTCACCTCTCACTCTCTAATTTAAATTCCCTGGGTAACTGAGGTCTTTGGGGGATGCAAAACTGAAGCTGGAGAATCCAAAGAAAAGATGTGGTACAATATCTTCCTTTTTGCATCTGTGAAACAGGTGTGAATTTAAGGTCACAGGAGATTAGTGGTTTGACAACACCATTTTTTGATTATAGACTGTTGCCTCAAATCACATAAATAATATCAAAGGAGTTCCCAACCTCCACCCCTCCTCTTGAATTAGTCCTGCCTCCTGCATCCAAAGTGCAAGCCATATCTGCAAATAAGTTCTCTGTTTTTACTTCAATTCAAGTGGAACTTAAAAGGAGTTCTGGGGATTCTCAAGGAAAAGAATGCCTGGCACTCAAAACTCATGTGGGAAGTGATCTTTCATTTCACCCAGGGTGGTTGTGCCACAAACAGGAAGACTTCTGAATGTTTCTAGAATGAAATCCCTGAAGGAAGAAAGAATATGGTTCGAGTTAAAAAAAAGCATTGGAGGCAGGGTTTCAGTCTGGACTCTGGGACCTCAGATGGGGCAAGTTACTTTCTGAGGTGCAGTTCATCTGTTTACAGAATAGGAACAACACCTATTATTGCCTCTGGGGATGCATGGGGATAATGACGCAGGCTAAGCATGTTGGCCACGTGGTTAGGGTGTCAGTGTTCCATGCAGCTGTCCTGGGCCTTCGCTACTCTAGGCCACAGGCGTCTGGGTGAGGAAACCCTCGAAGCTACTTTCTGTGTATCTCTTGTCAAAATGCCATTGCAAGGTGTGGACTTCTCATGCAGCTCTCACGCTAACAGTAGAATGACACCACACACTCGCCTGTGGTTAAACATAAGAGTTTTCCTGAAATGGGGGGACATTCCTGGGGTCCATAATCTGGGGAAGAGGTGGGTTCCCAGACATGGAATAGGTAAGGTGGAAGGGAGCCTTGGCTCACTTTCCTTGGGTCTGGACACAGAGAAATCTAGTCTGGCCTGAGAGCTGCCTGGGGCACTGGGATGAGAGCCTTGAGGGGGAAGGTGGGCAGGGTGGGCAGAAGCCAACCCCAGCCCAATACCATCCATCCAGTGTGACTCCAGTTCCCTCATTCCTGGCCAGTCTCAAATGAACAACAGGCAGTTAAGGACAACAGCCTTTTCTTGGCTAGGCAAAAGTGTTAAGGAACACTGAGACCTTGGTGGAGGTAAAAGAGTCCTCAAGGGAAGTTCAGGCTCATGGACCAAAGTGATCTCACACGCACCTTCCCAAGTGTGCCCCTGTTGGCCAACCTGGTCGATGTGGGCTTAGCCAGGCAGATGGCACAGAAACCCAGGTGGGGAGGACTGAACTTTAATTTGGTCTCTTGAAAATATTGTATAAGAAATACGTGAATATACTTGCCTTAAGGAAAATTAGAACATCTATGTATAACACCAAAGTTCCTCCTATCTCTCTCCCCTTCTCCCCAGTTCTGGTCTTCTCTGTCCCTCCCCTTCCCCAAAAGTACAGATCACGCCGATTCAATTTATAATGCAGCTTCATGACGGTGCAAAAGCCATAAACATTCAATAGAAATACTACATCGAATTTTGAAATTTAGTCTTTTCCCAGGGCTACTGATAAAAGGTACAATCTTTGCCCATGATGCTGGGCAGGGCAGCTGTGCCCAGCAGAAACGGCCAGTACTCCATAACGTAACATATTACCAGTGTTTACTGCATATTGTGTTTTATGTTCCAAATTCCATCATGTCTACAAAATGCCCATCTGTTTCTCCCACTTCTGGTGAGAAGAAGAAGAGGAAGGTAAAATAATTAGTTTTAGCTCAAGATAACTGCTCAACTGCAGGCTGGCGCAAGTGTTCTGAGCATGTTTAGGGGAGACCAGGCTAAGCTACAGTGCTCTGGAGGTTAGGTGTATTAAATGCATTTTCAACTTAGAGTGGGTTTATTAGGACTTAATTAAATCCATCATCATTCAAGGAGCACCTATGTACACAATTATGACAATGGTGTATAGCCTCCTGAAACTTCCTATATATGTCCTATAGACTACACAGCATTCTCTCATCTACACTTTAAGAACATTAATGGTATCAGGCAGCATGAGCTGTTCTACACTCTGTTAATCTCAGCTCAGATATGCCCATCCGTACAGGGCTCCAGGGTCCTCCTGTCCACTGCTGCCTGGCGCTCACTGGAGTATTTAAATCAGAGTGTACTCAGCCCCTCCCCAACTGAGGGGCTTTCTGTTGTTTCCAATTTTTCACTATCACAAACGACAAGGCAACAATATTTTTGTGTCCTTTGTCTCTTCTGAAAATGTGAGGGCTTTTCTAGGCCATAGGACATATAGCCTGATTTGGAATTTCTGGGTCAGAGGTTATTTTGTAGACATGATGCGATTTGAAACATAAAACACAATATACAATAAGAGGGTCTGTTGGTTCCCCTCCTGTGGCTGACTGGGAGCTGCCCAGCATCACGGGAGATCACTAGACCCAGGAAAAGATTAAAATTCAGACTCTGAAGTATGGTTTCTACTGAATGCTTATTGTTCCCACACCATCATAAAGTTGAAAAATCATGAAGTTGAATTGGGACCATCTTTACTTTTGGGGAGGGAGGGAGGAGGGGAGGGAGGAGGCCAGGATTTGGGAGAAGAAGAGGTAGAAGGAACCTCAGTTTTGAATATGGATGTTTTATATTCTTCCAGCTGCAGTGGATGAATGTGCTATGGATCTCAGCCTCACTTGCTGGTGTCATGACTTTGGGCCAATTTGATGGATGAAATGAATCCCGTTATTATCCCACGTCTCCCTGCTTAGTAGTGAGACTGGTACTCTCACGTATTGAAAGACTAGTCATCTTTCATATGTTATCGGCCTTTCATATTTGAGTGGAGGTACACTGTCTGTCCACACCCTTTGCCCATTTTTCTATTGGACCATCTTTGGCTTTAATTTTAAATGATTGACAGGCGTTCCTTACATCTTTTTGACACGAGATCTGGATCTCTTAAGATTCCAAATATCTTCTTCCAGTCTGTCATCTACCTTCTAACTTTGTTTAAAGTGATGTTTTCTTAAACAGAAGTTCTCAATTTGGATGCAGTCCAACTTTTCACTCTTTGTAGAAATCGGGATTTTCTAAACCAAATGTGAGGCCGTGAAACGGCAGGTGGAGTTTTTAGCAGCTGTGTAATTCAGGGCATGGAACTTCATCTTCCTGCGCCTACAGATACTAACTGGCCGCCTGTGAGCCCAGACAGGCAGAGGGAAGGGCAGAGGTTTTTCCTGCCCTGCTGTTCTTTCTTGCACCCCTGAAGCTCTCTGCACTGGAAGCTACGGGAGGGCAGCATTACATAGTATTGATTCCCAGTTCCCTGAACTAGAACTCCAAGAGCCAATTATGTGCATCTCTTTCCAACTCCATCCTTAGGGCCATCATGTCAGAACTAGAAATTGACCACAGTGAGATCCATACCAAAGAAATAGACAAACATTACATGTCAAGGTTTTTCTTGCCTGGAGAGCCAGTTTTTATGCGTTTACCAGCACACCACTGACTGGTCCTAGGCACACAGCGTCCTAGGCAGCGTCCTAGGCACACAGCCCTCGGCCTGCACGGCCTTCAGCTGAGAGCTACTGCTCCTGCATGTGGACAACTCTAGATCGAAAATTCTCCCTATGCAGACATGAATTCTAGCTCCGCTCACACAGTCCTGATTCTGTCTTCCAGAACAGAGGTCGACCATTTCTGTAAGAGGCTTTGTGTGCGACACAGTCTCTGCTGCGGCTATTCAACTGTTACATTTTCTTCTTGCTTTTTTCTTCAACCATTTAAAAGTGTTGAACCATTTTGTTTTCCTCAAGGGCTACCCATAAACAGGTGGCAGGCTTTGGTTCACTGGTTGGAGTCTGACAACTTCTACTCGTGAACAACACAAGATGAAAAACACAAGTTACACCATGACAGATACAACCATCGTTCCCGTATCCAAAGATACTTCTTACATGGCTCTGGGTCTTTTCTTCTCAAGCCTAGGATTCTTTCAGGGATGTTCTTGAAGTCAACCCCCAACACAGGTGCCATGATTGAGGGATGTTTCTAGAATCTGCTTCACTGGGCATTGATAGTATAGGCTGGGTTAATGGCAGGAAAAGGAACAGAATTCTGGACTGAGGTTAGTCAGGTGCTCTAGCCAACTTGGGAGTGTCACAGGCTCTAGAAGAAGCAGAGCACGGGGGAGCCGTTTATACATTGGCTGTGTGGTCCAGGGCAAAGCATTTAACCTTTCTGGGCTCCGGGTAGGATAAAGACGGCTGCCAAGGCTTTGGTACTACCCACTGAGAGCTATGACCTTGGTCTCCTCGCCGTGAACCTGAGCAGGCTCTGTGTCTGCTTAACCAATAGAAGATAAAAGAACTGATGCTGTGTCCATCTTAAGACACTGGCAGCTTCTCCATCTTGTTTGGGATTCTTGCTCCAGGAACCCAGTTCCATGTTGTGGGGGAGGCTGGGTGGCTTTGTGGAGAGGCAGGCACACACGGAGTGAAACCAACACCCCCGCTAAACTCGTGGCTGACAGCTGCCTATCACGTGAGGAATCTGTCCTAGAAGGGGGTGCTCCAGCCCCAAGCAGTCACCACAAGAAATAGAGAAAGCATGCATGGCTGATCCCTGCCCACGTCACAGACATGTGATCAAAACAAATGGCTGTTTCCATTTTAGGTCATTAAGCTTTGGGGTCATTTGTTATGCAGCAAAAGACACCCAGAATGGGGTCCAGAACACTACCTCCTTGGGCTTTTGTGAGGATTAAATGACATGATGTATATAATGTGCTTAGCTCAATGCCTGGCACATAAAAAAGTCCTCAGTAATTTGCAATTACTTTTTAGAAAAAAATATAGCTACTTGAGTTCCCTTCCAGGAATAGGGGAAATGTTTCACTTCCTTATCTTAGGGGGTCTGCTCTTAACACTCAGCTTTCTAGAGAGGCTGATGTTTCTTGTGACTTCCTCATTAAATGAGATTAAATGAAAAGCATTTGGCAGAGTATGGCATAAAGTAGTTGCTCAGGAAACATCAAAAAATCCTGCTTGGATGCTCAGAAATGTTCCCACAAGCTCTAGCTCATCTCACCTCTCCAGCCTACCACGTAACCACTCCACCTGAGTAGATCTACCTGACCCTCAAACTCCTCAAGAATTAACAATTTCATTTCAGTTTCTCTGCATTCTGGTGGACATGGCACCTCCAGTGATTCGAGAACGACTGGCTGATGTAAAACCTGAAATGGTACTGAATAAATGGTGAGCTGATCTATGTGCTTTTAGGGACCTACGCTTTGTGCAAGAGGTACCACACTTGTTAGCTCTGCCAGCTATGGCAAGAAGAGGAAGATTCTAGTCTTGTACAAAAGACACATTTGGAGATAAGCTGGGGTCCCACAAAGGTCCCTTCTTCAAAAATCTAGCCTTCTATTGTCAGCAAGGACTAATTTGTGATGCTGGATTAAAGTATGGCTTCCGTGAAAATGTGAAGATTTTAAAGCAATCACTTTCCTTCATGAATGAAAGAGCAGACTCATGACTTTTCTTTCAGTATCCAAGACGGAAACAGGATGCTGGATTGGTAAACAGAAAATGCATCATGACTTATCAATATAGCAGGCACGACGCACGGGAGCAGGCTGCATCGCTCAGCTGATAAGAAGGTGGCAGTAGCTGTGGACAATACCTAATGAGTGATTGTGCTGCAGTCTGAGTGGTCCCCGGATGCGATTATCCAAGCCCTCACTTACATGACGACATGCTCAAGGTCAAAGCAGGGAGCCACAGTTTGCTGAGGCAGGCTTCCAAACAGGAGGCTGCAGTTTTCAGCTAGCTATGGTACTTAAGAAAAAAAAAAAAAAAATCCCTAATTTTCTTAATTGAAGAAGCTCTATGTGGAATATAATGAGGCATTTATAAAACAAGCCAACAAACCAAAACCAATTTTGTTTCTTCCTCTCTCAGGAATCAAAATCTACTTGTTCTCTGTCATTGACCAGATCAAAATCATTATAAGTCTTGAAAATATGCTATTGGCTCAGAGATGCGGTTTGTTAGACCAGGTCTCTGGAGAAGAAAACCTTGATGGCTGTCTTCTGGGGTGTCAAGGCCTGCTGCTCAGGCAGTGGGGTGACATGTCAAACTGTAGGATGTCTCACGTAGGTGGTCATCACAGCTGCAGTAGGTTAATGTAAGCCACAGCCATCCACCCCAATTCTGAGCACTTGCTCATTTTCTGATCCCCCACTTGCATCCCCGCCCCCCATACTGGATAGGGAGCAAGGGGACATGGGAAAGAGAAATGGATGGAGGAGGGAACATAAAAATATGCCAAATTAAAAAATATATATATCAGTTTAAAGCTGAAACCCACCAGAAACTAAAAACGAGGGAGTATATCAGTTTAGGGCAGAAAATAGGAAAAAGGTATAATACAGAACGAAAACCTCTGTAGAACAAAGACTCAATGTGCTTTCCAAAGAATTCCACTAGATGCAAGAATGCCCTTGGACAGAGGGAATGGTGTGCAAGAAAGGGCTGTGCTGGGAGCCCAGCATGACTTCGGGAGAACCTTGGGTTTCTGAGTTAGAGTAATGAGGAGCCCCAGATCTGGAGGCGCCCAGGCCTCTGTTCTAACAGGGGTGGAGGAGAAGAAGAAAGGGAGGGTAGAGTGGGAGTGTCAAAAGTACCCACTCCAGGTGAGATTATAAACAGACTCAGATGAGAAAAAGCAAACACTCGCATGCAAGGAAGGGCACCAGGGTCAGAAGAGACCCTCAGCCGCTTGTGCTGGGAATGCAGGTGGATTCAGAACCAGAGCACAGGGGACTTCCCTGGAGGTCCAGTGATTAAGACCCTGTGCCGCCAATGCAGAGGGCGCAGGTTCGGGGCCTGATCAGGGAACTAAAGTCCCACATGCCATGCGGCACGGCCAAAAGATTAAAAACAAATTTTTTTTTAATCAATAAATTTGTTAATTCTTTTCATCCCCTCATCAGTCAACAATCCGAGGACAGCACACTGTCCCGGTCCTACATTTCAAGCAAGAGGCGGAGTCTGGAGGATACTCAGGAAATGCTAGGCCAACAATGGGGGTGATACACATAGACTGCGCATGCCTGAGGAGCTTAGGGAGGCCAGGAGATGGGGGAAGACAGGACCCAGGTGGCCCAGGAATGCAGAAATCCTGGCTGAGGTGGTTCAGGCAAGAAACTCCCTAGAAAGGCCACATGTGGCCTCCTGGGCATAGTGTTCAGGGTTCAGTGGCGGAGCCTGCCAACTGGGTTACCACAGGTAAGAGACAGGTATGCAGAGGTACCAGGGCCCCAGACTCCAGGTGTCTGGGGATGGGGCCCAGAGGTGCCTGCCTGGGCCTAAAGGGTGGTCACCTCCAGCAACGAACAGCCTCATCTGTTTACACCAGGGCTTTCCACACCAGTGTAAGGTGGCAAGGAAGAGTTAGCACTGTTGGGGCTGGGGGCTGGTAGACAAGGTGCTGAAAGACGGACTGACCCCTCTCTCCAGGACGTCCACGCGGATTTCTTCAACTAAAAAATGTATTCATGTAAAGAGACACGAGAAACTCATCAGCAGGACTAAGCGCAGCATCCGACAAGCCTCTTTCTACTTTCATGGGTCCAGCCTAGGCTTTGGAGACCCACAGAAATAATCAGGTCAATCAAAAGTGGGGCAAATGGAGAAGCCGGGCAGCCGGAGACCTCCCCAGCCTGGCCCATTGTAACCGGTGTGAGAACAAAAGGCCAGTGGGAAGAAAACCGCGCTGGGACAGCCAGAGATGGAGGCTCACTCCAAAACCAATCTGTCTCGTCTAGCTGCAAAGAAGGCAGGGCTATCATCTGGGGAAGCCCAGGGATCCACCCCTCCCACCCCTTGACCAGGGTTATTGTCTCTGACAATCCAGCCCAAAGGGCTCAGATGAAAGCTGCTCGTAGTTGTTTATGCCCTGGAAATCCCAGGATGGAAAACCACTGTCACACAGCGGGCACAGGCCAATCTGAAGCACAGAGTGGGCCAGGCTGCCCCCAATGTGGAAAGATGTGATTTAAATGGGCGTAGAGCAGAGTGGTCCTTCCCCTGAATGTGAGCATGGATTTCAGGAAGAGGAAGAAGAACTGGAGGAGGAGGAGGTGGAAAAGGTGAGGGAGTTGATAGTCACCCAGCAGGATGGAGGCTCTCAGGTCACGCTCTACCTTGGCTTCCCTGCTTAGAGCTCCAAAGAACCTGGCCACCCCTGGCAGAAGACCAGGAGTCACGGGCACAGGAGGGGCGGAAGCTGAGTGCCTCCTACTGGCCACCTCGGTCAGTACAAGGAGAGAAGGCAGGAGAAGGGAAGCCGGAAACCGGCTCTCCTTGGAAGAGGGGGTCGAGAGTGGACAGTCATCCTCACCGGAGGCGACAAAGAAAGATGGAGAAGGGATGTGGACCTCTTTTCTAACAGTATGGTCAGCCTGGGGCAGGCTCTATGCAGAATGCTATAATGGGCAAAGGTGACTTTTGACTCTCTGAAAAGCTTTCTTTTTTCATTCGCATAAATATTTATTGAGAACCTGCCTTGTGAAGGGCATTATTATACCAGATGCCAATGACAATCAGCAGCTTTAATTTTAGCCAACTACCTCTGATTGTCATTGGCCTCGAGCCTCACAATGTCAGGCACATCGTAGGTTCTCAGTTCCCCCTCCCACAGAATCCCACCAACCATCCCTCTTTACCTACTCTTTGCTTATCCCTCAACTTAAACACACAGTCCTATTCAGGCCCAGGATAGAAACTAGCTAAGGTGACAGATTGCTCTTTTCTCAGGAGACAGGGCAGCCTTCACAGGTCACAAATGATGCAGAACTTTTGGTTTTGTTAATTCTTCTTATCCCCACTGTCCTAACTAGAAAAGCCCCTCATTGCTGTTCATCAGGATGTCCCCACTAGTCTCCTTGACTGAATTCAACTTCAGCAACTTTTACTAGGTACTGACTGTGCGCTTGTTTTCATCTCCTCTACTAGGGGCTTGAGATGAAAAAAATAAGTAAGTAATACCCTGGCACAGCTCCCAGAAAGCTCACAATCCATTACAGGGAGACCATACAAACATTTAAGATATAGTACAACATGTGCTATAATCAACACACTTCTCAAAGGTGATAAAGACACACAGAAGAAAGCAATTAAATCTAGCCAGGGCAAGTAGGAAAGCCAAACAGAGAGAGTGATGTGTGAGTAGGCTTTGAGAGATGGGTTGGAATTCTCCAGGTGGACGAGGTATGGTGTGGCAGATAACAGCGTAAACTCAGGCGAGGGGTGCCTAGGAACCTGGCAAAATCTGATCAAGGCAAGAGATCCTCTGTGAATCAGGCAACAGGGGCAGAGGCAAAGGGGTGCAGGGGAAGTAGTTGGCTATGAGGAGGGAGCTGGACACGGGTTCAAAATCCTATACCATTCTATAGATCATGGGCTTTATTCTGTGGCCATGAGGCAGCCATCAGAGATGTCTTCTAAAGCTTTCTTGAGATATGACCCATATACCATACAACTGACTCTTTCAAAGCCTACAATTTAGTGGTTTTTAGTATATTCACAGAGTGTGAAACTATTACATAATCTAATTTCAGAACATTCTCATGGTTCCAAAAGGCACCTTGTGTCCATTGGTAGCCACGCCTAGTTCCCTGACACTGGGAGGCAACTGCTAATCTGCTTTCTGTCTCGATGGATTTGCCTATTCTGGACATTTCATATTCATCAGATCACAGGACATGTGGTCTTCTGAGACTGGTTGCTTCACTTAGTATAATGTTTCAAAGGTTCATTCACAGAAGCAAGTATTAGTACCTCTGTATTTTTTTAATTGCCAAATTAATTCATTGTATAGATATACCACATTTTTTGTTTGTTCATTCATCAGATGATGGATATTTGGGTTGTTTCAATCTTTTTGGCTACTGTGAATAATGCTGCTATATATTTCATGAGTAAGTTACGTGGACATATATTTCCATTTTTCTTGGATATAATCTGAGGAATGAAAATGGTAACCCTGTGTCGAACATTTTGAGGAATGAAAGAAAGAGAAAGAAAGAAAGTGAAGTGGTTCAGTTGTGTCTGACTTTTTGCTACCCCATGGACTGTAGCCTGACAGGCTCCTCCATCCATGGGATTTTCCAGGTAAGAATACTGGAGTGGGTTGCCATTTCCTTCTCCATTTGAGGAATGGCTGAACTGTTTTCCAAAGTAGTGGAACCATCTTAAATTCTTACGAACAATGTAACCATGCTACATAACATTGTAATTACAACGTCAGGTTTTGGAAAATGTTCCAGTTTCTCCAAAACCTCCACCAACATTTGATATTGTCTTTGTTTTATTATGGTCATCCTGTGTATGTGTGTGTTAGTCATTCAGTCATGTCTGATTCTTTGCGACCCCATGGACTGCAGCCCTCCAGGCTCCTCTGTCTGTAGGATTCTCCCAGCAAGAATACTGATGTGAGTTGCCAGTTCCTTCTCCAGGGGATCTTTCTGACCTAGGGATCGAATCCAGGTCTCCCACACTGCAGGCAGATTCTTTACTGTCTGAGCCACCAGGCAAGCTCCATGGTTATCCTACTGGATATGAAATGGTCTCACTGCGGTTTTGATTTGTAGAGATACCTAATGATGAATGATGCTGAGCATCTTTTCATATGCTTATTAATCAAAGATTTTTAAGTAAGAGATGTAGCTGTTTTATAATAAATTTGGGGGTGAGTTGGATGGGAGAGAAACTAGAGGATATTCTAATAACTCAGGGGAGAGTTAATGAGGCCCTGGGTCAGGGGAAAGTATGAGCATGGTATAGAGAGAGGGACTCAGAGCTCTTTCAGAACCAGAATCCACAGGACTTAATGAAAGACTGACTGAGTAGCACAGTGGGGACTGAGGGGAGAAGGAAGTAGCAAGGGTGGTGCTAAGCTCTCCCGGCTGGGCAACCTGGAAGATGGTGGTACCATGAACTGAGCTAGAGAAGGAGATGGAAGAAGTAGACTGGGGAAGGCGAGATTACGAGTTCAGAGAGGACATGTTAGGTTTGAGGTACCTGGAAAGATCCATCCGGATGGAGATGTTGGATAGGCACCTGGAGAAGCAATCGTGGAGCTGCAAAGAGGCTGAGAGATAAAGCTGTAGGGACATCAATATATTGGTATGTGATGGTTGAATAGCATGCATTGTTTATATATTATGGAATTTTGTGAATCAGGAAGCTTCGGCAGGAGTCCTTTCAGTGGCAAGTAGAGAAATGGAAAGTTGACTAAAGAGATCTGAAAAGGGAATGCAAGTCATGAAAAAAGAAGGCGACAGATAAAGAGCGCTTCCTATCTCCATGGAATCCTTCCCAGTGCATCTGTTAGATACCTGTGTGTCGAGGCGCATCAAGACCACTCCTGTGCCTTCAGAGAAAGATGCGGCACTCAAGGGGTAAAAGAGGTAGGGTGAACACAGTTCTCCTGCTAGGCGGGTTGCCCTGGCAACAGAGAACTACTGCCTGTCAAAGAGCCAGGACTTTGAGCCTTGCCTTCCATGTCTCCACCTCCTCACTCCAATAGAGTTTTTAACAAAGTAAAAAACAGGAAAAACAAAAGGGAGTTATGCTTCAAAAAAAGTACTTCCTTTTTAAGAATCTGTGATGGGCACACAGCCTATGAGAAAGAAGGGCGTGAGATCAAGTGGATCCTAACCATCCAGGGACAAACTGGTATATTTTGCAGGCCTGAATAAATTTCACGGGGGCGGGGGAGGTGGTGGTGCCAGGCAGTTTGAACTGTAACTACTTAGTGTCAAAAGATTAGAGAACCAAGAAAAAAAAAAATCCTTCTAAACCCAGAGCAAGATTACCTCTCCAGACCTGTGTTATATTCTTCTCCATCCACGTTTGGGTACAAGGAGGCTGCTCACTGAGACGGAATGAGAAGGTTCCCCTGTCAATTGGCTTCTGGTTTGGTTTGGCAACAGGCAGCACCAGGAGAGAGGGAGAGGGAGGCAACTCCACTCCCCCTGCCAGAGTGCCAAGGGAGGGCCGTCCCTCTGCTGAGGGCTCAGCTCAGGTCACGTGGGCTTTCTCTCCAGGAGGTTATCCTTTCCAGGTTCCCCAAACCACTCCCTCTCCTGCTCCCCTCCTCACTCCCCGACCTCAGGGTGGTGAGAGCGCCATTCTATCACTAGTTCAAGGGTGCTTCCTTATCACTGGCTTTCCTTAACCCTTGGACACATTACTAACAGTCGCTATTAAAAGCTCTTCAAATTTCCCTGTTTGTGCGTGCCATCTGCTTCCTGGTAGGATCCAGACTGACTCAGATCCTAACGTTAAAGGTGTTATTCCTTACCCTCTAAGAGCCTTAGTCAAGAGTATGTTTCCTGAAGCCCAAGCAAGCTGATCAGCATCTCACAGAGAAATATACGGTCAACTGGCTCTTGAGCCACACGTGCCTCTTCCATCACATAGCATTCTTCTGGCCCTATCTGCACACATTTATTAGGTCAAGAATAGTCTTAGGGGCTGCAGAAGCCAAAGCAGGACATGGTCCTGTGCTCAAAGAAACATTGAGGGGGGCAAATGTGCACACGAGAGCCCTCAAACAGTGTCCTGAACTCCATCATTCCCATGGGAACACGAGAGCGTTTTCTGCTCTCTTCCAGCACCATGGAAATGCTTAGAGATGAGGGGCAGGAATAACATGATGCTGGAGAAACAGCACCAAAGAGAGAAACCGAAAGGTCCTCAAAGTCCAGATTGGCTTTCAAAAGCTGCTGAGTCACTGCTTTGAAATTGAGAGCAGCAGGGTGCGGCTCAGGAGCCACTAGAACGTGAGCAACGCTGCCCTCAGGGTCACGTCCAAGTTGACTGCAGCCCTAGAAAAGGAAGAGGGTGGGGGGCAGGCCTGGAACGTCCTCCCCGCTCCATAGTGGCCTTTCATTTCAGTCACCCTCTCCCAACCCCCAAAGATGACAGCTTAGAAAAGATGGGTGATAGGCTTTGTTGGCTAAGTCCTACAGGGGCTCAGCAGAACTTCAGGACTTAAATAAAACACTTCTCTCCCCAAGAAGCTATCTGAGAATTAGAATTCCCAAATGCTCAATGTAGACTGCCATGCATAGCTTTCCAGATCTGGAGGCTGGTGACACCACCACCCTGCTGGGCTTGTGTCCAAGGGCTGAATGAGAAAACATAAAGCAGGGCCCCCCCAGTGGCTGATTGACCCAATGAAGGCTCCAATGAGGTGTGCGTCCCTTTCTTCTCCAAGGAAGCCTCTCTCTCATCCTCTATCCTGTCTCTCAAGGAAGTCTGTAAAGATCCACGTCCACTGGATGTGCCTCAAAACAAGTGAACAGGGCTTCCTTGCTGGCTCAGTGGTAAAGAATCCGCCTGCCAATGTAGGTGACGTGGGTTCAATCCTGTCCCCAGCTTCCTGTCCCCAAAGCAGACCCCCAACCATTGCCTCAGAATTCTGGGTTCAGCGTGCCCGGACATGGAGGGCTGTATGACCGGCGTGGAGGAAAGTAGGCTGAAGGTTTGGGCTGAGCTTGGACTGCAAGCTGGCAGCCCTCAGCCCAGCAGGGACCTGGGCTCTAGGGGCAGACTTGCCTCTGAGCACTGCAGGGAGGCTGTGATTGTGTCTGGGATGGCCCCACCCCAGAAGAAACCAGAAGGAACAGAGCGAGGGGAAACCAGAACACCTGGGGGGGTGGGTGGGGGGGTGGTCAGTTAAAGCCACAGTTCCACAGAGTAACCTTCTGTTACGTCCTCTTCAGGTTGATGTGAGAAGAGGGGTTAACCAACACAGGAAGAATAATAAGATCTGTGACATGGCTGTGAGCTTCCAAGAGGAAGTATGAATGATTCCCAGGGATCTGCAGTACCCTAGATCATCATAAAGTAGAATCTACACGAATGTACAGAACAGACTTTTGGACTCAGTAGGAGAAGGTGAGGGTGGGATGATTCAAAAGAACAGCATGTATACTATCTATGGTGAAACAGATCACCAGCCCAGGTTGGATGCATGAGACAAGTGCTCGGGCCTGGTGCACTGGGAAGACCCAGAGGGAGCGGGTAGAGAGGGAGGTGGGAGGGGGGATCGGGATGGGGAATACATGTAAATCCATGGCTAATTCAAGTCAATGCATGACAAAAACCACTTCAATATTGTAAAGTAATTAGCCTCCAACTAATAAAAATAAATGAAAAAAAAAAAAAGTAGAATCTGTGGTCCCTTAGGAGGGATTAAGAATAGCCGATCCCTGGAGCTCTGGAAGCCTCTGAGGCTGGCAGACAGCAGTGTTATCCCAGTTTACCAAACTTTAACAAGTATACACCTTTCTTGGAGACAAGCAAAGACTTCAAATACGCACTACCTATAATTTAGGTATACAGCACAGAGTATATCGAGCCAGATACTAAAATTACGAATATATGATAAAAACTACACACCTATGAGTTCACAGATACTACATGTGGTCTGCTTTTATGACTTTCATTGCCCCACTTCTTTTTTTTTTTTTGTCCCACTTCTTTTAAGGCCATTTGGAAATCAACTAAGCCATTTAAGTGAGTAAAAATGCCCATATAATAAACACTAAGGAAACACTTTCAACTGAACTGGCAAGAAGTAAGAGCATGGGGGAAATCATATATAGAGGGTTTTATTTCTCAAGAGAATGCCTGAGTGGAAAATAACCTATTCTACACAATTTAATTCTGTTGTGAAAGGTTGTGACTGTTGCCAAATGCATTTCAGTTCTCTGTTCTTGCCTAATAGTAGATATCTGAGGAGCCAGATGCCAAAAGTGTAACCCAGAACAGTTCTTGAAATTACCTTTGTGAATAAAAACAAGAGTTCAAAAAGTCAAAAGAGCTGGCTGGAGCTCAGAGAAGAGAGAACAAATGTAGCTGCAGGAAAAAAAGAAAGAAAGAAAGAAAGGAAAGCATTTAAGAAATTTGAGTGTGCTTTTGCATCTTGGGAGAACCAGGAGAGCAGCAGAGAGTAGGGGTGGGGGGCTGGAAGGCCCCTGGCATCAGACACACCCCATTTACCAGCATCACTTACGTCCCTACAAATGCTTTCAACTTAGCATAACGTTGCCACTTAGGCGGCAGCTTGAAACCATCACTTTAATCACTGCATTTGCTTCTTGAAAGGCTCCTGCAACTCTGGATTTGCTGACAGGGCCGCATGAACCCAATCCACATGCAACCACTGTGCTGATACACATGGAAAAATCATATTTATATTCTTATTGGTGTGTATTTCAGTCTGGCTACAAGAGAGTGAGCCAGCTTAACAATGATCCCGCATAAAGTGATCTAATATTGCACAAATGTTTGAATACAACCCAGCAGTTGTTTGCAATGAACAAACTGAACTCCAGAAATTATTAACTTATACAAAGTGGAGGAAAAAAAAAGAGCTAAGACAACAGGGTTGTTGTTCCATAGGTATAGAGTTTCTATTTTGCGAGATGAAAAAGTTCTACAGATTTGTTGCACAGGTGAATACATAACACTACTGAAGTGTATACTTAAAAGTGGTTAAGATGGTCAATTTTATGTTATGTGTTTTCTACTGAATTGAGAAACTAATAAAATTTACTTTATTAAATGCAAAAAAAGAGTGCATTAATTTCATGTCCCATACTTGGCTAAAAGCATTGCATACTGAACTAATTAAACGGAATTTCCTGTGAAAAAGAGAAAATCAGAGAGAAAGAGAGAGAAAAAGGTTACTCCAATATAAAGTGAAGTGAAAGTCACTCAGTCGTGTCCAACTCTCTGTGACCCCATGGATTATACAGTCCATGGAATTCTCCAGGCCAGAATACTGGAGTGTGTAGCCTTACCCTTCTCCAGGGGATCTTCCCAACCCAGGAATCAAACCCAGGTCTCCAGCATTGCAGGCAGATTCTTTAACAGAAAGGAATCGAACCCAGGTCTCCAGCATTGCAGGCAGATTCTTTAACAGAAAGGAATCGAACCCAGGTCTCCAGCATTGCAGGCAGAGACAAGGGAGCAAGGGAAGCCCAAGAATGCTGGAGAGAGTAGCCTATCCCTTCTCCAGCAGATCTTCCGGACCCAGGAATAGAACTGGGGTCTCCTGCATTGCAGACAGATTCTCTATCAACTGAGATATCAGGGAAGCCCCCCTTCAACAGCTTTAAATTCCAAACAGAACAAATAAAGGAGAAAATTTAAGGTTGGAGAGCCCAAACTGGCTTGATTTCGTTGGAACAGTCCACTGTGATAATATGACATGGCAATTCCAAGATTTTTACTTTAAAAATCTTGACAGGGTAACCTATCAGACAGGTCACCCAAAGCTCAGGTGTCCCTCCTGAAGCAGGCCGTGACGGGTGAGGTCCACTCCTGCTGTAGGTAGACCTAGAATCACCTACCCCACTCCAGTCCTCCTCTGCTCAGGCCTCCAGTCAGGAGGAAGATTCACACTTCCCATTGTGTTTTGGTTGCCCGACAGAACTACCACACTTAGGTATTTTATTTTGTTGTTAACTGGCTTACAGAATTTTAGATTAACATGTGAGTGGGCTCTGAGTCCAATTAGGAGCCTAGTTGTTTTCTATTCAACTAGTGCTTCTGTATTAGTTTTCTAGGGCTACTGTAACAGAGCGCCATACGGTGGGTGGCTTAAAAAACAGAAACGGATTGTCTCCCAATTCTGGAGGCCAGGTGTTGGAAAGCAAGGTGTGAGTTGAGGTCTTGGCTCCTTCTGAGGGTTCCGGAGGGGAATCTGTTCCAGGCCTCTCCCCTAGTAGTGTGTGGAGGCTACTGTTCCATCACTCCAATCCTCCATCTCCACATGGTCTTCCTCTTACAAGGATGACAGTCACAGGGGATAAGGAGCCTGCTCCACTCCAGGATGACCTCATCCTAACTAATGACACCTGCAAGGACCCCAGTCCCAAATACGGGGACATTTTGTGGTAAAAGGGATTAGGACTCCAACATATCATTTGGGGGCAGGGGACACAATTCAACCTACAACAGCTTCTCCAAAGATGAACCCTAGGGATTCCCAGATGGTGCAGGGGTGAAGAAACCACCTGCCAATGCAGGAGATGCAAGAGAGGTGGGTTCAATCCCTGGGTTGGGAAGATCCCTTGGAGGAGGAAATGGCACCCTGCTCCTTGCCTGGGAAATCCCATGGACAGAGAAGTCTGGTGGGAAAAGGTCAGACATGACTGAGTGACCAAGCACACACACAATAATATATAAAAATATGGATTTTTCAAAAGATGAGCCCTAAGACCAGCAGCATCGGCATCACCTGGGAATTTGTTTGCACTGTAAATTCCTGGACATTACTGTAGACGCACTGACTCAAATCTTGGAAGTGCAGACAAATAATGTATATTTTAACAAGACTTCAGGAGATTCTGAGGCATACTAGAGTTTGAGAACCACTGATAAACCATAGTGTACATTAAAAAAAAATCATTTTGTAATGCTAAGTGTGTAACTTGCCCTTCCAACAGAGTTGCTAGCCTTCTGGGGCGATCTCTGACTGTATTCATCACATATTGCTAATACTTATTCCTTACACAAAAGAGGTAAGAATCTGAAGTTCTATGAAGGCCACATGTGACCTTCTAGGAAGTTTTTATTCTGTCTGCTTGTAAGTATTATGAATTAACTGCCAAAATTAAAAGGCTAGATACCAGAGTTTCCTTGGAAAAAAACTGCAAGATCTGGCAACACTGGACCCAATAACCCACACAGCAACAATCCACTGCTGAGCGGCTGAGGGTTTCAATCAGCTACAGTCCTGACCATTCCCACACATCCCCAACACAGAGACTCTGTGCAGACCAATCTCACTCATTTACGTCACCTCTCTGGCCCCCAGGGGCATTTGGACTTGACTCATGTCTGGGCAGGGGCTTCCCAGGTGGCACTAGTGGTAAAGAACCTGCCTGCCAATGCAGGCGACATAGAGATGCCAGTTCAGTCCCTGGGTCGGGAAGATCCCCTGGAGGAGGGCATGGCAATCCACTCCAGTATTCCTGCCTGGAGAATCTCATAGACAGAGGAGCCTGGTGGGAGACAGGATCACAAAGAGTCGGACACAGCTGAAGCAACTGAGCGTGCACGCACACACGTCTGGGCAGAGGGAACCGAAATTATCCGCAGCCTGAAATACTTAGCTGTTTCTGAGCAGCAAGTGCAGAACAGAATTCTCGAAGCCAGTGTTTCTGATTAGCACTGACTTTGGCTTCACTTTCCACCAGGTCATGGAGCAAGTTATAAAATGACGCACTGAAGATCAAGGTTTTGCAGTGACTTGCCCACGTGACAATGCATGAGTGATCCATATTACGGCAAGAAGAGATTTTCATTAAGGAACAAAGGGATGGGGAGGATGTGAAAATGTGATTTTGAGACCTCAGGTTTGCCTCATTCATGTATGTGCTCTGCTGAGCTGCAATAGCATATCAGCTTCGTTTCCAGAGAAGCGTGTGGAGAAAAAGTCACTCTTCAAAAATACTTTCAGGGCTCACAGAAATTTTAAGTCAAATCCTGGAGTAGAATTTGAACAAATGTGCCTTTAACACCAAGTAGTTTCTGTACAAAGGACACAGAAGGTACCATTTTTTCATTTTGCCCAGATCCCTGGGCGCAGCTCATGAAATACGGAGGGGAGTGAGAGTTTGGGGTCTCTGTCTCAGTGGTAAGGACAAGTCCAGAGAGTGGTGGTGGGAACTCACACATCCACGTGGAGACAGGCTTCAGTAACAGAAGTTTCAACAAAGGAACGCGCTTCATCAGGAAGCCTGAAGGAAGCTCTACTTGCCATGGAATTCATCCCAAAGCAATATATGTTAAAAAAAAATACACTCAAAGATTACTGAACCAGAGGATACAGACAAGACAACACTATGAGTTGCAGGGCTACTTTCTGACAAATTCTTACTTTTTTTTCTCTCCTTAACTACCACTTGTCCCAGCACCCTTAAGAAAGGAAAGAGAAGATGGAATATGTCACTGATGACTAAACGTTCTTTAAAACTGTTAGAATTTACAACAAGCATGCTTTTCTCAAAGGCAAAGATGACTCAGAAAGACCTAATATTTTGAACAGTGTATTAAAAGTTAAACCATTTCTTTATGGCAAAATAAATACATATACAAAATGGGACAGACTTGTGATGTGAAAACAAGAGTGCATTTTCTCTCCTTAGTCCTTGGTATCACTGTATTAGTCAGGGTTCTCCAGAAACACAGAACCAATAGGATGCACATATGTAAAGGGGGATGAGATGTATTTTATGGAACTGGCTCATGCCATCACGGGCTGACAAGTGCTGAGACCTGCAAGGTGAGTTGACTGGACATAGCTGGTGACCCAGGAGAGCCAATGTGTTAGTTTCAGTGTGAAGGCAGGAAAAAGCAATGTACCTGCTAAAGGGCTGTCAGGTCAGAGGAACTCCCTTTTATTCAGAGTCAAGTCAGTCTTTCTGCTCCACACAAACCCTCAACTGATTAGACGAGGCCCACCCTCAATGGGGAGGGCAATCCACTTTACTCAGCCTACAATTCAAATGTTAACCTCATCCAGAAACACCCTCAAGACACAATCCAGAATAATGTTTAACCAAATCCTGGGACACACTGTGGCCCAGTCAGTTGACACATAAATGTAATCATCACGGCTCCCCACATGCCCGATGGGTGAAAAAGCAAAGACAGTCACCTCACAGGGATTTTCGAATCTGTGAGGAGCAAACACCCAGGGAAGACAAACATGTGTCTGACTCTGGAGAAGAGGCCATCTCCTGAGGCCCCTCCTTCCCCTTTCACCTAATAGCTGCTCTTTGTAAGCTCACTCAACTTTTATTCAAGATCAGTTCAGTTCAGTCACTCAGTCATGTTCAACTCTGCGACCCCATGGACTGCAGCACGCCAGGCTTCCCTGTCCATCACCAACTCCTGGAGTTTTCTCAAACTCATGTCCATTGAGTTGGTGATGCCATCCAACCATCTCATTCCCTGTCATCCCCTTTTCCTCCTGCCTTCCATCTTTCCCAGCATCAGGGTCTTTTCAAAGGAGTCAGGTCTTTGCATCAGGTGGCCAAAGAATAGGAGTTTCAGCTTTAGCATCAGTCTTTCAGATAAATATTCAGGACTGATTTCCTTCAGGAGGGACTTGTTGGATCTCCTTGCTGTTCAAGGGACTCTTAAGAGTCTTCTCCAACACCACAGTTCAAAAGCATCAGTTCTTAGGTGCTCAGCTTTCTTTATTGTCCAACTCTCACATCTACACATGATTACTGGAAAAACCATAGCTTTGACTAGACGGACCTTTGTTGGCAAAGTAATGTCTCTACTTTTTAATATGCTGTCTAGGTAGGTCATAACTTTTCTTCCAAGGAGCAAGTGTCTTTTAATTTCATGGTTGCAATCACCATCTGCAGTGATTTTGGAGCCCCCCAAAATGAAGTCTGCCACTGTTTCCACTGTTTCCCCATCTATTTCCCATGAAGTGAGAACCAGATGCCATGATCTTAGTTTTCTGAATGTTGAAATTTAAGCCAACTTTTTCACTCTCCTCTTTCACTTTCATCAAGAGGCTCTTTAGTTCTTCTTCACTTTCTGCCATAAGAGTGGTGTCATCTGCATATCTGAGGTTATTGATACTTCTCCCAGCAATCTTGATTCCAGCTTGTGCTTCCTCCAGCCCAGCATTTCTCATGATGTACTCTGCATATAAGTTAAATAAGCAGGGTGACAATATACAGCCTTGACATACTCCTTTTCCTATTTGGAACCAGTCTGTTGTTCCATGTCCAGTTCTAACTGTTACTTCCTGACCTGCATACAGATTTCTCAGGAGGCAGGTCAGGTGGACTGGTATTCCCATCTCTTTCAGAATTTTCCACAGTTTATTGTGATCCACACAGTCAAAGGCTTTGGCATAGTCAATAAAGCAGAAATAGATGTTTTTCTGGAACTCCCTTGCTTTTTCGATGATCCAGCAGATATTGGCAATTTGATCTCTGATTCCTCTGCCTTTTCTAATACCAGCTTGAACATCTGGAAGTTCATGGTTCACAGATTGTTGAAGCCTGGCTTGGAGAATTTTGAGCATTTACTTTACTAGTGTGTGAGATGAGTGCAATTGTGTGGTAGTTTGAGCATTCTTTGGCATTGCCTTTCTTTGGGATTGGAATGAAAACTGACCTTTTCCAGTCCTGTGGCCACTGCTGCTTCTTCCATATTTGCTGACATATTGAGTGCAGCACTTTCACAGCATCGTCTTGTAGGATTTGAAATAGCTCAACTGGAATTCCATCACCTCCACTAGCTTTGTCTGTAGTGATGCTTCCTAAGGCCCACTTGACTTCACATTCCAGGATGTCTGGCTCTAGGTGAGTGATCATACCATAATGATTATTTGGGTTGTGAAGATCTCTTCTGTATAGTTCTTCTGAATATTCTTGACACCTCTTCTTAATCTCTTCTGCTTCAGTTAGGTCCATACCACTTCTGTCCTTTATTATGCCCATCTTTGCATGAAATGTTCCCTTGGTATCTCTAATTTTCCTGAAGAGATCTCTAATCTTTCCCATTCTATTTTTTCCCCTCTATTTCTTTGTACTGATCACTGAGGAAGTCTTTCTTATCTCTCCTTGCTAGAACTCTGCATTCAAATGGGTATATCTTTCCTTTACTCCTTTGCTTTTCACTTCTCTTCTTTTCACAGCTATTTGTAAGGCCTCCTCAGAGAGCCATTTTGCTTTTTTGCATTTCTTTTATTTGGAGATGGTCTTGATCCCTGTCCATAGTCCATCAGGCACTCTGTCTATCAGATCTAGTCCCTTAAATCTATTTCTCACTTCCACTGTAAAATTGTAAGGGATTTGATTTAGGTCATACTGAATGGTCTAGTGGTTTTCCCTACTTTCTTCAATTTAAGTCTGAATTTGGCAATAAGGAGTTTGTGATCTGAGCCACGGTCAGCTCCTGGTCTTGTTTTTGCTGACTGCATAGAGTTTCTCCACCTTTGGCTGCAAAGAATGTATCAATTCGATTTTGGTATTGACCATCTGGTGGTGTCCATGTGTAGAGTCTTCTTTTGTGTTGTTGAAAAAGTGCTTGCTCTCACCAGTGCGTTCTCTTGGCAAAACTCTATTAGTCTTTGCTCTGCTTCATTCTGTACTCTAAGGTCAAACTTGCCTGTTACTCCAGGTGTTTCTTGACTTCCTACTTTTGCATTCCAGTCCCCTATAATGAAAATGACATCTTTTTTGGGTGTTAATTCTAGAAGGTCTTGTAGGTCTTCATAGAACCGTTCAATTTCAGCTTCTTCAGTGTTACTGGTTGGGGCATAGACTTGGATTACTGTGATATTGAGTGGTTTGCCTTGGAAATGAACAGAGATCACTCTGTCGTTTTTGAGATTGCATCCAAGAACTGCATTTCATACTCTTTTGTTGACTATGATGGCTACTTCGTTTCTTCTAAGGGATTCTTGCCCACAGTAGTAGTTATAATGGTAATCTGAGTTAAATTCACTCATGTCAGTCCATTTTAGTTTGCTGACTCCTAAAATGTTGACGTTCACTCTTGCCATCTCCTGTTTGACCACTTCCAATTTGCCTTGATTCATGGACATAACATTCCAGGCTCCTATGCAATATTCAAGATCACCGCGCAATAAACTACGTAGAGCTATGTGCCACTATGCACTTGACTGAACAGCTACAATTATAAACAGATATTGAGAATAAAAAGGACTGATGGAACAACTAGAACTCCAACCCATTGCTGGAAAGGCTGTAAACTGGTGCAGCCACTTTAGAAAAAGTTTGGCAATTTCTTACAGTTAAATGTACCCATCACATGACCCAGAAATCCCACACCATTGTATTTACCCCAAATAAATGAAAACTTACATCCACACACACACATCTGTATGTGAATATTTACAGTAGCCTTATGCATGATCACCAAATACTAGAAACAACCCAAATGTCCTTTAATGGGTGAACAGATTAAAAAACAGCATACAATGGAATACTATTCAGGGTTAAAAATGAAAAACTGACTCATACCTGAATCTCAAAAGTATTATGTTGATTGAAAGAAGTTGGTCTCAAAAGATTGAATATAGGTCTACCTAAATAATTTTTGAAAACACAAAACGATAGTGATAGACAATGGCTCAGCGGCCACTGGAGGGTATGGAGTGGAAGGTGGGTGTGACTCTAAGGGGTGAGTACAAGGGCGTTTTGGGGGCAAAAGGACTATTCTGAATCCTGCTTTGGGAGGTGGTTATACAAATCTACACATGTGTTACCTTTCATAGAATTATACAACTCTCCTCCAACACCAAATTTACTGTATAATAATTTTAAAACAAGTAGCTAAAGAAATTGCATATCATCCACTTTAAACAGAGGATAAATGCATCTAATGGAAAATGTCTATGAACTGGGAGTCAGGCAACAGAAGTTGAACTCAGAATATACACACACAGGCAGCAGTAACACCTCGCCATCATTTGTACATTCTGATATACAAAGGGAGCAGATGACATTCTTGAGTTACTAGGCGTGCAGGCATGCCCAGTCACTCAGTCATGTTTGACTCTTTGCCACCCCATGGACTATAGCCTGCTAGGTTCCTCTGTCCATGGGATTTCCCAGGCAAGAGTACTGGAATGGGTTGCCATTTCCTTTCCCAAGGGATCTTCTCCATCCAAGGATTAAACCCATGTCTTCTGTGGCTCTTGCATTGGCCAGCAGAGTCTTTACCACTGAGCCACCTGGGCAGGCTGACTTACCAGGCATGACCTGGTAATTCTCTGAAATGGCAAAACATTGTGACCTATATAATTTCTTTCCCAGGAAGTTTGCATTCATGGTCTCTGACAACAGCCTTAAAAGAGAAAATTTAGGTTTAGAGATATATGGGCTGCTCAGCTGGTAAAGAATCTGCCTGCAATGCAGAGGACCCTGGTTCAATTCCTGGGTCGGGAAGTTCTCCTGGAGAAGGGATAGGCTACCCACTCCAGTGTTCTTGGGCTTATCTGGTGGCTCAGACGGTAAAGAATCCATCTTCAACGCAGGAGACCTGGGTTCGATCCCTGGGTTGGGAAGATTCCCTAGAGAAGGGCATGGTAACCCCACTCCAGTATTTTTGCCTGGAGAATCCCTATAGAAGGAGGAGCTGCAGTCCATGGGGTTGCAAAGAGTTGGACGCGACTGAGTGACTAAGCATAGTACAGCACATAGATGGGAAAGGATTTGCTCTGGATTTTGATTTCGGGTCTGTCTAGTTTTCAAATCACCATATAAAGTCACAGGAAAGATTACACTCTGATTACTCTCTTTTTTCTGCTGAACCCTGAGCAGCCCTCTAATCCTCTGTGCTCTTAGAGTCCTGCTCTTCCTTTAATGCTATGGTTCTCAATGGGGGAGGGGGGAAGAGTCTGTACCCAGGGGACATGTGTTAACATCTGGAGGCATTTTTAGTTGTGACAGCTAGGGGAGAGGATGCTCTCTGGTGGGTAGAAGCCAGAGCTGTTGCTAAACATCCTACAATGCACAGGACAGTTCCCTGAATGACTATGAAGCCCAATATGTCACTAGTGCAGAGGCTGAGAACTTCCCAGAAACATGTATTAAACACATCTATGGAGAAGACTCTTGAGACAGCAAGGAGGTCAAACCAGTCCATCCTAAAGGAAATCAACCCTGAATATTCATTGGAAGGACTGATGCTGAAGTTGAAGCTCCAATACTTTGGCCACATGATGCCAAGAGCTGACTCACTGGAAAAACCCTGATGCTGGGCAAGACTGAGGGCTGGAGAAGGACGAAATGGTTGGATGGCATCATCGACTCAATGGACATGAGTTTGAGTAAACTCCAGGAGGTGGTGAAAGACAGGGAGGCCTGGCGTGCTGCAGTCCATGGGGTTGCAAAGAATCAGACACGACTAAGCGACTGAACAATGACAACAGATGAGCCAGAAACTTTGCTAGCTATGTTTATATTCTCATCTCACATATCTCCTCAAAACCCTTCTGAGGTATTAACTGATCCCCATTCATAGTTAAGAAGGTTCCTGTTCAGATGCATAAAGGAACGAGCTCCGATCCCAGTGATGAGACAAGAAGCAATGGGCATCCCAGGCCCTTGTGACTGCAAAGCACAGGTCCCCACAGTGAGGTGCCGAGCCCTCTGTATACCTCCCTTCACTTCCATCTTCTCTGGTCTCAAAAATCACCTCTTAGCCCTGAGAGATCTGCAAATAAGGGGGAGCTGCTGAGCTGGCAAAAGGGTCCATCTGAATTTCAGAGGCTCCAGGAAACAGGTGGGGCCCTGTCATCACTAAGAACCACCCAGGATTGCTCCATCCATCCCTCCCTCGGGCCCCAGGGTGATAATGTGTGTCCTCCACCCAAACCATCCAGACACACTCCCAGCTGCATGTTCTTGGATGACTTCCTCTCCTCTCCCACCAGCCCCTGTTGGCTGCTGGATTCATCACAGGGAGTGGGGCCCTCAGGCAGGGTGCCAGGGCCAGGGACACATCATGGAACAACGCACTACAGTCAGTTTCCCACAATAACATCCGATGGACAGGGTGTGCCTGAGAAAATCAGCAGAACGCTTTAAAAACAAGTCCTGCAATCACCCCTGAGTGATTCTGCTTCATCTCACCCTTTCATATAATGAGTGTCGACAGTTTCAACAGTTAAAAATGAGGTGTGTATAAGACAGAGGGAAAGAGAAGAGAGAAAGAAAGAGAAGAGACAGATTTCCCTGGCTGTCCAGTGGTGAAGACTCCATGCTTCCACTGCACGGAGGCATGGGTTCCTGGTTGGGGAACTAAGATCCTGCATACTGTGTGGCACAGCCAAAAAAATAAATTAAAAGTATTTAAAAAAAGAGAGAGAAGAGAAAAAGAGAAGTAGGAAAATAGAGGGAAGGCAGAGGAACAGTGTGAGAGGAGAAGAGCATATGCCTACAGCTTAGCATGAAACTTAGAACACAGACGATCTCATGACAAACCAGGAAGAACTCTAGACTGGAGACCCACTGGCAAACCAAGTGCGACCACATGGGGGGAAGCTAGTGCAGACCGGCTCCAGACAACTGCAGCTGGGCCTCAGGGCAGACCGCACACCCCAGTTCTCAAGCTCAGCAAAGCCGAGTCGTCCCCAAGGAGGCCCCAGGCTGGTGGCTGCGCTGTCCGGCCTCTGGGAGCCAGCAGTGTCCCTCCCCGGCCCCAGCACTGCACTCACAGTTCCAGGATCAGGATGACGTCCGTCTTGTTCTCGTAAACCTCGTGCAGGGTGATGACGTTGGGGTGCTGGATCTCCTTCAGGATGCTGACCTCCCGCTCGATGTCCTCGCGGCTCACGCCCCGCCGGCTGGATTTGGTCCTCCTTTTCTTGATGAATTTGGCGGCATACTGTAGACCGGTGCTTTTCTCACGGCATTTCTTCACGACTGCAAACTGCCCACTGCAGAGAGAAGGGAAAAGAGGTCCCGGGTAACTTACACGTTCCTTGTGTGCTGAGCTTAGACCCTCAGTTGTGTCCCACTCTTTGCAGCCCCATGGACAGTAGCCCGCCAGTCTCCTCTGTCCATCAGATTCTACAGGCAAGAATACTGGAGCCCTCCTCCAGGGGATATATGTTCTTTATTGTTCACTAAAACCCTACATCCCCAAGAATGTACTCCCACGGGGTGGGGTGGGGTGGGAACAATAGGATTATAAATAAGGACATCCAAATTGAGGGAAATTAATAAATTCAATAGAGAAAGTTTTCTTCTATTTTGGCTCCATTAATTTAAGCCTCTTTCCTTACGAACAATGCTGCAAAGAATATAAATTTATTTTCTTGAATTACATTTTATTAAATGGGTAATAACACCTCCATTTCTCCGTTCTCCTCCTTCTCCCCCATTTCAGATTCAGGGGCCACAGGAAGGAGCTCCCACCCATTGGGCCTCACTTCCATGTTCTTGTCCTGTGTTCTAGGAAAGCAAGGGGTCAGGACCAAGGGGTCAGGGGCAGAAAATATACAGGGTCCTGCCTTCAATGATGTATTTCTAGCACGTACTAAGTCGCTTCAGTCATGTCCGACTCTGTGCGACCCTATGGACTGCAGCCCACCAGGCTCCTCTGTCTATGGGATTCTCCAGGCAAGAATACTGGAGTGGGTTGCCATTTCCTTCTCCAGGAGATCTTCCTGACCCAGGGATTGACCCCAGCCTGCATTGCAGGCTGCTTCTTTACAGTCTGAGCCTCTAGGGAAGCACAAATACTTATTCATTAAAACACATCAACAACAACAAAAATACAAGTATACTTCATTTTATTGGGCTTCACTTTATGGGCTTCACAGATATTTTTTACAATTTGAAGGTCTGTAGCAATCTAATATTGAGCAAACCTATTTGCTTCATTTTTTCCAATAGCATTTGCTCACATGTCTTTGCAGTATTTCAAACTTTTTCATGATTATTACATTTGTTACAGTAGCTTGTGATCAGTGATCTTTGATGTTACTCCTGAAAAAAGATTACAACTTGCTGAAGGCTCAGATGATGTTTAGCAATTTTTTGCAATAAAATACTTTCTAATTAAGGTATCTATATTGCTTTTTTTTTTTTTAGCTCTAATGCTACTGCACATCTAAGAGACTACACTATAGTGTGCAACTTTTTTATGTAGTCATTTTTGACTCACTTTATTGCAATCTTTGCTTTATTGACATGGTCTGGAACTGAACTTGCAGTGTCTGAGTCTCCCTGTGTACATTTTGTTCATACTCCAGGGACTGATAAGTCATATGCACTAGACATTTGTTGGCTGCTTCTTTAGTATCACCTCTCTCCTATTCCCTTCCCCAAATATCTACCACCAGGGTTTTTTGGTTCTGGGAAGCCAAGTCCACCCCCAACCATAGATATGGTTCATGTAACCTAGACTAATCCAATTTGTGCACTATATTCTTTTTTTGGAGAATGTGAAGACAAAGGTTTTTGTTAAGACACTTTGACACCCCTCTTCCCCCCACAAAGCTGCTGCCCATCATCTTGGGACCACTCCTGATCTAAAGCAGAGGCACCACTGGTCAATGGAAAGAAAACAGGTCTGTGGGAACCCTGTGGAGTGGCTGGATCCACCCTAGCCTGAAGTTGTCTGCCTTTAGACTTTTCAGCAACACAAGCCAATAAAATTCCCTTTACTGCTAAAGCCAGTTTGGTTGGGGTTTTTTATTTCTTGCAGAGGAAAGCATCCTCAATTCGACAGCAGAGCCTCCTACCCATGTACTGTTGCTAAGTCATGTCCAACGCTTTGCAATAAAAGAACACAGTAACAGAGTTTGACAGAAAATAGTAAAGTGGCCACACAAGCAGGGGAGAAGTATACCCTTAGAGTAAGTATACCCTTGGGGTATACGACCCCAAGTAGTACACCCTTAAAGTCGGTGAGACACAATGCAAAGGTGCTCCCTATGTCGGTCCAGGCACCGTCACCTCCTCCTTAGCACCCTGGTGCCAAGGGCCAATCCAGCCATCACAGGATGGGCACATTTCTTGGCACCTGCTGGGGAATTGCTATGTGGAGAATTATCACAGTTACTTTTTGCTAGCTTTATTCTCCTCACATGAAGACAAAAGGAAGACAGAAAAAATCAAATTAAGGCTAATATTTTGATGTTAAAGAATGGATACATTAAAACGTTACTCATTTACTTTGGCAGTGGGAGGTCCATGAAGATTAAAAACACATGGTGAAGAATTATTTTTAGAGCAGTGTCAATTTTTTTTTGCATGACAGGTTATTAAAACTTTCTTTCCCCAGTCAGCAGGATAGTGGAGACGCTGAAGAATAAATCACATCAGAACACTAGCACCTACTGCCTGTAAGCTCACAAACTTAAAGAGTCACGGGAAGGGTTATGACTTTATTACAATCATTTTCTGATTTCCTTGGGGAGTGGAACACCGTGCTTTCCCTTTGGTAGGGGTTGGGGGGTGGGCTGCAGAGATGGGGCTTATGGAGAAAAGAGGAAAAACAGCCTGAATACAAAACAACGTTAGCTTTCCAGAAGCCAGTGAAGTGCTGCTTGTAACCCCTCTCCTCAAAAATACAGTACCACTTCCCCACTAAGCATTCTCAAGGGGCCCCAGGACCCAGCCCAGCCAAGGACCTCCAACCCACAGCAACACATGCTTCTAGGAGCTGGGCCCGAGCATGCGTCTGGCAGTCACAGCCACTTGTCAGGCAGACTTAAGGCAAACTCGGTGACTTGAGTCACATTGCTTAAAAAAAAAAAAACAAGAGCAAAGAGCCAAAGGGAAGAAAAAAATCATCAGGAGAGCCACAAAGTATTTAAACGCAAGACCAAACTCAAACATTTTCACAGCCAAATGTTCCATGTTGGCATTTGATGCTTTCAGTCATGGGAAGTGAGAGCATCAGGTTCCCAACCTTAAGGCTGAGTTCAAGTGTGGTTCTGAACACCCTGTGTGTCGAGGCCATGAGTGTGTGCACACATCTAAGATGACCGTGTCGCCCAGGTTTGCAGCCTAATGTCTGGAACCCATTCCCTCACCAAACCACTGAACCCTCGGTCACACTTCAGGGTCCCCTCATGAGCGGTCTGAAGGTGGGAGAGGCCCCTGCACAGGAGAAGATGTGTTTCTAGGGCCCTCATGGCAGCATGCTAGCATCTGAGCTAACTTTGGCTGCAGGATGTCAGACGAGGGTGTACTTTTTAGACCTATCAAAGCTGCCTCTTTAAAGACACTTTTCCTTACTTATCACCCACTCTTCAACAATCTGCCTCCCCATTCCTTTATTCCAATGAGTGCTGCATCCCCGAGTCGACAGGGCGCCTCATACCCCTCTGTGGCACTTGCTATTTCCTGTTTCTTGCCCATTTCTGCCCCTCCCAAGACCATAATCCCTTCAGGACCAAGGGCTGATGGGTGCATCTTCTATCCCAAAGCCCTGGGTACCCCTCCAGGAGCCCATGCACAATGCAGAATTCTTGAATTCTGAATCTATAACCTAAAAATCATGGGCTTCCCTGGTGGCTCAGTCAGTAAAGAATCTGCCTGCGATGCAAGAGACCAGGCTTTGATCCCTGGGTTGGGAAGATCCTCTGGAGAAGGAAATGGCAACCCACTCCAGTATTCTTCCTGGGAAATCCCATGGACAGAGGACCCTGATGGGCTACAGTCCATGGGGTCACAAGAGACTTAGTGACTAACCACCACTACCAAAAACCAGAGGTGCTAAACTGAAGCTGCCTCACTATAATTCCATAGAACCATGGAGCGACGATGGGCACAGACTGACTGTATCTGAGTCCTGGCTCCAATGCCTAGGAGCTGTGTACCTGTGGGCTTCAGTCAGTTAGTTCAGTCACTCAGTCGTGTCCGACTCTTTGTGACCCCATGAATCGCAGCACGCCAGGCCTCCCTGTCCATCACCAACTCCTGGAGTTCACTCAAACTCATGTCCATCGAGTCAGTGATGCCATCCAACCATCTCATCCTCTGTCGTCCTCTTCTCCTCCTGTCCACAATCCGTCCCAGCATCAGGGTCTTTTCCAATGAGTCAACTCTTCGCATGAGGTGGCTAAAGTATTGGAGTTTCAGCTTCAGCATCAGTCCTTCCAATGAACACCCAGGACTGATCTCCTTTAGGATGGATTGGTTGGATCTCCTTGCAGTCCAAGGGACTCTTAAGAGTCTTCTTCAACACCACAGTTCAAAAGCATAAATTTTTTGGTGCTCAGCTTTCTTCACAGTCCAACTCTCACATCCATACATGACCACTGGAAAAACCATAGCCTTGACTAGACGGACCTTTGTTGGCAAAGTAATGTCTGTGCTTTTTAATATGCTGTCTAGGTTGGCCATAAGTTCCCTTCCAAGGAGTAAGCATCTTTTAATTTCATGGCTGCAGTCACCATCTGCAGTGATTTTGGAGCCCCCAAAAATAAAGTCTGACACTGTTTCCACTGTTTCCCCATCTATTTCCCATGAAGTGATGGGACCAGATGCCATGATCTTAGTTCTCTGAATGTTGAGTTTTAAGCCAACTTTTTCACTCTCCTCTTTCACTTTCATCAAGAGGCTCTTTAGTTCTTCTTCACTTTCTGCCATAAGGGTGGTGTCATCTGCATACCTGAGGTTATTGATACTTCTCCCAGCAATCTTGATTTCAGCTTGTGCTTCCTCCAGCCCAGCATTTCTCATGCTGTACTCTGCATATAAGTTAAATAAGCAGGGTGACAATATACAGCCTTGACATACTCCTTTTCCTATTTGGAACCAGTCTGTTGTTCCATGTCCAGTTCTAACTGTTGCTTCCTGACCTGCATTCAGGTTTCTCAAGAGGCAGGTCAGGTGGGCTTGTTTATTGCTAATACTTAACCACTCTGCCTCACTTTCTTCATCTATAAAGTGGGTATAATATAGTGCTTGCTTGGGAAGGTTGTTGGGATGGAGGGAGCAGGATTAAATTAAGCTAATACTCGGCAAGTGGTTAGAATAGTACCCGCCAACAGTAAATCCTTAATAACCCTGAGCTATTATCTTTCACAATTGGAGTTATTGTTAACAGCACAATTCCTTAAATCTCAAAGCACTGCAGTATAAACCCCTAAAAGTCACCTCTCATGACTGCCTGGGGGAAGAGAGCCCTGAAAGGAAAAGTAAAACAGAACACAGAGAATAGGGCGGTACTCTGTGGAAAAGTATAGAACTATTGTTAAATCCGGAGGCTGGCTCCAGGCTTCTAACACAGCATCCTGTCCCCGCCCCACCCAGATGGAGAGAACTGCTCAGGACTCCTGCTCCCCACAGCTGTGCCCAGCGCCCCAGAAGGGATGGAGTCCCAGCTGAACTGCCCTGGAGGCCCAAGGCGAGGAGCTTGGTGTAACTCGGTGATGCTTGTCGGGCATTTCCACAGGGTCACCTCCTCACGGGGATTAGCAGGCTAAGGACAGACTCCTCGGAGAAGAAACTTGTCTCAAACACAGTGATTTGCTAAGCGAGACCTAATTCCCGTTGGACTGTTGGTTAACTGCGGCTCCCAACCTTCTCTTCCTGATCCAGCATCCAGGGTAGGAGGAGAGCAAATGCACAGAGAAGCCAAACCACGGCTGCCACCTAGGGGACTGGCTGTCACTTTAGCTCCCGTCCTGTGACAAACACAGGAGCCGCCTCAGTGACTGATACCCACACAGGCAGTGGATGGGGAAGGTAGCCTCCTTACTAGAAAACAGAAACATTTAAACTTGACAAGACAGAGTACAGGCAATCTTTATTTTCTTCGGGATCGTTATTTGCAATTTCACTTACTCCTTACAATCTTACTTGTAATCTAAAAAACTCAATACTCATAGTACTTTTGTGGTCATTTGTGGATCTGACCACAAATGACCAGACATGCTCAGACATGCATGCTCCCAGCGGAGCTCAGTTAAGGGCATGCTCTGCCTCCTTGTTTCAGCTCTCACATGGTAAACAGTTGTCCTTTTCATAGTCTGTTCAGTGCCATGTTTTCTGTTTCATTTTGCATTTTGTGCTTTTTGTTCATGATTTCCCTATTTAAAATAGCCCCCAAGCATGGTATTGAAGAGCTGTCCAGTGTTCATTAAGCATGGAGGCTATGGGGTGCCTGACAGAGAAAACACGTGTTAGATAAGCCATGTTTGGCATGAGATAGAGTGCTGTTGGCCATGAGATCAACATTAGTGCATCAACTATATACATATAGTAAGGGGCCTTTAAACAGAAACACAACAAACAAGGTTATGCGTTGATCTATTGGTAAAAATGTGACCAGCTCACAGGACCCTAACTCTGCATTTCCTCCAGGACCACTGGTTCAGTATCCACTAAGTCAGTGTTTGTGATGAATTTATAGAACATTAACTACCATGATGAGCACTCACCATGTGTCATTTTATTTTTTTATTTTTTATAACATTTTCTGTCATCTAATAACTGACAGTTTATTACATTAGGTACAGACAGCCACACTCATTTTCAAATGAAAACTTTCCATTTAAGATAATGTTTATTAACCACCAGTGCTCAGATGCATATAAAGACAAGAGCCATCCCTGCTTTATAAGAGTTATCTCTTAAAAAAAAAAAAGTGTTTCAAACATAATCACGAATTTCATTGAAAAGAAAAAACTTTGGCTAAAAGGACCAAAGCTTCAATAAAACAACCTAATCTAATTTTGGAGGCTTTTATGGTGGCTCAGTGGTAAGGAATTCACTTGCCAATGTAGGAGACGCAGGTTCAATCCCTGGGTTAGGAAGATCCCCTGGAGAAGGAAATGGCAACCCACTCCAGTATTCTTGCCTGGAGAATCCCAAGGACAGAGGGGCCTGGCAGGCTACAGTCCATGCGGTCTCAAAAGACTTGGACATGACTGAGTGACTACAATCAACAACAATCTAATTTTAGCCAACAATCTTAATTTCCAATCTGATTTCCTTGTCTTATTTATTAATATATCTAATTTAAACAGTACCCTGGCAGTCATTCAATGAGCTTTATCCAGGATGCTATGCAAGGCATTTTACATGAAATTCACTTTATCACCATCTCTTCTATCAATGAGAAAACCAAGCCTCAGAGAGATTTTTAAAAATCACGCCAAATCACTCAGCAAGTAAGTTGCATAATTGAGAACTGGAGCCAAACCTAAGTGCATTTGCCTCCAAAGCTCTATTCAATGAGCACAGTTGCTATACTGGGCTTGTGTCCATTCTAACTGAGATACAAGCCACCCCCTGTGAAGTCACAGACAGGACTGGAACATCATTCAGGAAAGAGTTTTGTGAGGGGAAGGCAAAGAGAGGGACCTTGTGGTTAAGTAAGTTGGGGCAATGGAGCTTCCTCTTCTCCACTGAAAATTCAAACAGTATTCAATTAACTGAAGCCATGGCTTTTACATGCTCAGGGGGGCTCTGCGATCAAAGGAAAACACTGTTTATGTGTATGCTTAGGAAGCAAGACGCTAACACTGAGCAAGAACCACAGAAGGGTCATTCCCAAGGTCAGCATACAAGGCTTACATGCAACTGATGAAACATTTGTGTCTATAATTAGTTCCATCTCTCCCCTCCTTCCAAGATTTGCAATATGGTTTTTAATTAACGCAAAATAATTTTTACTTTTGAATTCATATATCAAGCTCCTGGCAAAATTTTAGTGCTGGTGAGGAGCTTGGCAGGCTACAGTCCATGGGGTCGCAAAGAGTCAGGCATGACCGAGCAACTAAGCACATTTTTCTTGAAGAGTTGCGTTCTGAGAGTGGCATAGACTCCAATCCTGCTAGAATACAGGAATTACAGGTCTTAATTATTTAAGAGGTGAGGTGACAGAAAAGACTGTTCAAGGATGAGTTCACATTTGATAATAATTCACATTTATGGCAGGCGATAAAAACCCAAAAGAACTTATGAGTAAGGGAGAGAGAAGCCTGTTAACACTGTGAGGTGGGAAGGGCCACAGAAAGGACACGGCCACTTGGGACCACTTCAGGGGAGAGGATGGGGGTCAGGAGACCCAAGTTGTGTCCTGAAGTCTGGGATCCAGCCAAAAGAGGAAGAAACTGTGTGCTGGAGGGATGGCTTCCAAGAGGAAGAAGAGCATGACCCAGGGCAGGGAGGCATGAGAGAGCCTGCCTGGTATTCTTGAAAGAAGAGGAAGTGGTGGGGGGGAAATGAGCGATCCTCACAGCCAGGGTCCTGCCCAGAATGGAGCAATGCCAGCCCCAACCCTGCTCACCATGTGGGAAAGCAGGGAGCTGACTGAGCCTTGGTTTCCTCCTCTGTATAAGAGCAACGGCAATCTGAAATGAGGTCATGCACGTGAGCACGGCATTCAAGCACATGAAAAGGATGAAAGTTAGCACGTTGGCTCAGCTTCATACTTCTTAAAGAAGCCAAGAGGTTTCCCCGATAGCTCAGTTGGTAAAGAATCTGCCTGCAATGCGGGAGACCCCGGTTTGATTCCTGGGTTGAGAAGATCCCCTGGAGAAGGGGTAGGCTACCCACTCCAGTATTCTTGGGCTTCCCTGGTGGCTCAGCTGGTAAAGAATCTGCCTGCAACATGGGAGATCTGGGTTCAATCTCTGGGTTAGGAAGATCCTCTGGAGAAGGGAAAGGCTACCCACTCCAGTATTCTGGCCTGGAGAATTCCATGAACTTTACAGTCCATGGGGTTGCAAAGGGTCGGACACAACTGAGTGACTTTCACTCACTCACTCAAAGAAGCCAAGAGGGTGGTATTTCAGAGAATGAAAGTATTAGTATTAGTCGCTCAGCCATGTCCGACTCTTTGCAACCCCATGGACTGTAGCCCACCAGGCTCCTCTGTCCATGGAATTCTCCAGGCAAGAAAACTGGAGTGGGTTGCCATTCCCTTCTCCAAAAGCAGCACCTGATTTCTTCTTGGCAGTTTTCTTTACAACATCTTTGAAATTTAAGTGTTAAATCTCTACATTTTCCCCCTCATTAGGACTCAACAAAGCTATTTTCATTTTGGATGGGACCTATGTGATTTTCTGCAGTTGGTCCATAAAGGACCGTGTGGCTTTGTATGCTGAATTTTTAGCCTGTAGGCAGGAGACGGGAGGGCTTCCCTGTGCAATCAGCGGTAAAGAATCTGCCTGCCAATGCAGGAGAGGTAAGAGAAATGGCTTCGACTTCTGGGTCGGGAAAATCCCCTGAAAGAACACATGGCAACCCACTCCAGTATTCTTGCCTGGAGAACCCCATGGACAGAAGATCCTGGCAGGCTACAGTCCATAGGGTCGCAGAGAGTCAGACATAATTGAAGTGACTGAGCACTAATGCATGCAGGTGATGGGAAGCAGACAGCATTTTGCAAAGATGACCTCAGCTGTATCTCCCATCGCTCACACTCTTGCTTGGTGTGGCCCTGCCTTTCCTACCATCCCAGTCCCCTGGAATCTGAGCTTGGTTCTGACCATTAGAATGTGGCAGACGTGACTCTGGGGCTTCTGCCTGGGTTGTCAGCATGCACACTCTTGAGAGCTAGCTCCCTCTGGGAACCCAGCCACTATGCTGGGAGAAGCCATGTGGACATGTTCCCATCAATAGCTCCCGCTGAGTGTGAGAGCAGCTCTAAAAAAGTCAGCCAGGTGAGTCTTCAGGTGACTCCAGCCCCAAGGAACACCTCAGTTCCCTGGGTGTTCCTGAGACCCCCAAGCAAGAACATTCACAGAAGCATATGTTCATTAAAAAAAATGTTTCAAGCTACCAAGTTTGGGGTGTTTGTTTCACAACAGTGGATAGGTGGAACAGCTACTAAAAAAAAAAAATTTTTTTTTTTAAAAACAGATGCTCCCAGAAGCTATGTGAAGAAAAGAGTCAATACACAAGGTGAGGGGACAGAAGGTGACCGGTGTCTCTGACAAGCCTAAAGGAAGAGCCGGGGACAGGAGTGAGAGTGTCTGGACCATTTTGCATGCAGTTGGCCCCCTGGGGTGGGGGTGGAGCCCCACGCAAACAGCCCTCTGTTACATCAGCAGGTGTGGGCTCACTTTTCAGGTTCTCTGCTTCCCATCTTAGCAGCAAGTCGCCCTCTTTCAAGGGAAGTGTTACATCATTTACGAGGGACCTCTGTGCCAAAACCCAAAACCGATGACAACAAAACCCAAAGATCACACTAAAATGCCTCTGCAGACTTCTGGCTGAGCTGTACTCATCCCCAACGTACCTTTTCCAGTCTCTCTGGGGAAGCAGGTCCTCCCCTCTGGGAAATGCACAAGACCCAAAGTCTCCAGCCACTTAGCTGTGTCCATTTATTTGTGATCCCATGGACTATAGCCTGCCAGGCTACTCTGTCCATGGGATTCTCCAGGCAAGAATACTAGAGTGAACAGCCATTCCTGTCTCCATGGGGTCTTCCTGACCCAGGGATTGAAACTAGGCTTCCCCCACTGCAGGCAGATTCTTTACCAGCTGAGACACCAGGGAATTGCCAAACTCTCCAGCAAGACCCCGTAAACGTATGGCTATGAATCTCCATCCGGATTGGTGCAGATGCCCAGGGCCTACCCCTAGGGACATCACCTGTAGAGGTCTCTGGTGATGAGGAAGCATTTGGTCCTCATTCAGTGGAAACTTCCCCTTCCATCCCAACCCACCGGCTGTGCAGACATCAGCAGATGATGACCCAGTATGGGAACCTGGTACTTCAGCACCAAGTCTGAGTTCCTGGAACACTTCCATGTTGCAGCCCACACTTGGAACTGCTCTCTTTCTGCCTTTTGAGAAGCTATGTGTGACAGGAAGAGAAACCACATTTTTTTTTTTTTTTACAAAGAAACAAAGTTGGTGATTTAATACTACTATTATTATTAAAAACAAACAATCCTCCAAAAATTATTTTGAACTGCTGCCATGGGTGAGTTAAAAAGTCACATGATCTAGAGAACAAGAGTTCCCCCACCAGTGAGCAAACAGCAGGTTGCCAGGACACCAACTCGGAGAAGCAGGGTTTGCCAAGAGGATAAACAGCAGCATGTCACCCCGGGAACCAGGACAACACGAGAGTCAGGAGTGAGCTGCAGAACGTGAGTGCTGCCTAAGGGTACGCTGAGAGCTACACGCTGGGCAGGGGAGCTCAGACCAGAGACGGACCCAGAGACGGATGCTTCGGGGGAGCATCCTCCCAGAAGATAGGACACAGAGAAGTCACCCAGGAGAACGGGGCAAGACCCAGGACCTAAGGCAGGGCAGACAAGGGTCTGGCTTCCCACACAAGTGTGGGGCTGCCAGTGGGTCAAAGAAACCAAATACACAGAGTATCAGGTGGCTGGAGCAGCCTCCTTATAATTAAGGAACTAGCAAACCAGAGCTGGTGAGGACCCAGAAATAAGGAAGATGAGAAAGAGAACAGCGGGTATCTCTGTTCACTTGACGTGTCGCCAGGATACCTCTTTGGAGGGGGAAGGTCTGAGCTCCACCTAGAAGATCATTTCCCAAAGTGGGTTCTCTGGAGCTCATGTTTGGGATTAGCAGATGCAAACTATGATACACAGGATGGATAAATAACAAGGTCCTACTGTCTAGCAAGGGGAACTATATTCAATATCCCATGATAAACCATAATGGAAAAGAATATTAAAGAGAATATATACATATATGTATAATTGAGTCACTCTGCTATACAACAGAAATTAACACAATATTGTAAATCAATTATTTAAAAAATGTTTTTAAAAAGAGATTACTCTTTAAAAAATTTTTTTCATGGAGAAAGTTTCATGGCAAAGCACATTTAGGGAAAATCGGGTAAACAGAGACACAACAGATGTCTATATGGAGAACTCACCAGACCTTGCCTTCTGTCTCCAAGGGGGCACGGAATTCAGCGTTTTAGCAGGTTGGAGGGTGTTGTTAACCATAATTTTTTTTCCTTGGTTGTGAAATCCAGTTTTCTGGGAGAGTTTGCTTTGGTCTTCTCTTCCAGTTAATAGTTATATTCTTAAGACTGAGGACTGAGTCTGCAGACAGCAGTTCCCTTTCCTTTTGAACCCAGAGCTGCATTTAGAGGTGTTTCCTAAGGCATGATGCTGCTCACAGGCCTGGGGGAGCTGAGTGCAGAGCTTGATGGAGGTATTCACAGAGATTCAGATCCTTTCAGGGCTCTGGTCCATTAGAAGGGTGGGGGATCAACTTTGTCAGGCCTGGAAGAGGAGGCCACCCCGCCACCCTGGGCCTGGGGCTCCCTACCTCCTTCTGGCTGCTGGTCTGGGCTGCTCACAGGAGGCAGGCAGATGCACAGTGGTCTTCATCCTGACAGACGCCTTGCACTACCAGAGACTAGCAGGGAATCTGGTGTTTCCCTTTTCTTTTGGATGGTCAGTCGGGTTGGGTATTTTCTGTGGCAACTGAGAAGAGGCTGAGTAGGTGTGGAGAGTGGGAGCCGAGGCAGAACACAGGGGTATCTGCTTTATGATGACTCCAGGTGAGCTCTGGAGTTCTTGCTGCCGCCCTGGACCATGAGCACCACCCCTGAGAAGAGTGTGGTGGTGGGAAGGAGGCCTCAAAGTGAGTCCTGAATGGCCTCCCCCAGCACTTGATTTGCAGGAGCCTAGAGAAAACCATCTTGTTCTGGGAGCCGTCCTTCGGTTTGCATTACTCACTGTCATAACCTAATCACCCGGCCTGATTCAGATCCGGTCTGTGACTTAAGGAACCTACAACCCACGGGGATTTACAAGCCTTTATAAGTTAATATTTCTATATGACAGAGCTGTGAGTACTACGTGATGAAGTATGCCAAGCAGGTGAAGTCCTGCTGGAGCTGAGGGCTGGGGGAGACTTCATCCCCTCTGCTCAGCACCACCCCTGGTACCGAACACAGGGCTGGGCAGAGAGCAAACTTGGTGCCTGATGACTGTTTGCTTATTTCTTTTAACTTTTTACTTTATATTGGAGTATAGCAGGGCTTCCAATGAACAGGGTTTCCCGGGTGACTCAGTGGTAAAGAATCCGCCAGCCAATGCAGAAGCTGTAAGAGACTCGGGTTTGATCCCTGGGTCAGGAAGGTCCCCTGGAGGAGGAAATGGCAACCCACTCCAGTCTTCTTGCCTGGATAATGCCATGGACAGAGGAGCCTGGCGGGGTACAGTCCATGGGGTCACAGAGTTGGACATGGTTGAAGTGACTGAGCATGCACGCACACATGCACAGACAGTTAACAATGTTGACAGTCTCAGCAAAGGGACTCAGTCATACATACACATGTAACCATTCTCCCCTAAACTCCTGTCCCATCCAGGCTGCCACATAACATTGAGTAGAGTAGGTCCTTGTTTGTTATTTGTTTTAAATATAGCAGTGTGAACATGTCAATCCCAAACTCCCTAACCATCCCTTCCCCCCATCCTCCCTACCTGGCAACCATAAATTTATTCTGTAAGTCTGTGAGTCTGTACCTGTTTTGTAAATAAGTTCATTTGTATCATTTCATTTCAAGTGAAAAGGAAAAAGGAAAGAAGAAAATGAGTATTGGAAAAGTGTCATTTAATCCAGTCTAAATGATGCTCCAATGGACCAGACAAAACAAACCACACTCCAAATGTTTTTCCCAAATAAGTCCCACACGGGAACCAGGATTGCCCTGTAGGTCCAGTTTTATGAAGAATCAAATGCCTTTACAAAGAGAGGGTGTCATGTCAGAAGCAACTCGCACATTTAATGAATGGTGACCATGTCAGGGGACTGGAGATTGGGGCCTCCTGCCCCAGGCAGCCAGAGTTCCAGGAGACCCTCAGGATATCCCACTGAGACTCAGACAGGTCTGTCTCTTGTTCGGTCACTCCAACTTCAGCAAACTACTCCCCAGGCCAATCCTATTATTTGATCCTCCAGACTTTGTCACGCAATCCCCTCCAGCTACTACTGGGCTCAAGGTAACTGGGCCATAAGGTACGATCTGTTCTTAACTCAGCAAGCAGCTCTCGGGGAAAAGGCTGAAAAAGGGAGCAGGAGGCTCATATGTCTTCACAGGGAGACAGAAGTCAAGGAGCTGAGCTGAAGTTGCTCATGCCTCAGCCAAAGAGAAAGGCAGATTCCTTCCACTTGCTGAGCTTCTAGATGCGGGAACGAGCTCAAGGCAATGAGAAAGGACCAGTTTGGCCACCTGATGGGTACAGGTTGTAACTGTGCAAACACTACATCGAACTGCGTAGATTAAATGTAATTTATAGAAACTGTGGGATGACCCCCACCACCCCTCACCACGCAGTCTGCCCAGTTCTGGAGTACTCCAGGTGCTGAAGAAGTATGTCTGACCAGTTTCATGTCTTCCCTCTCAGTTTAGCTAGAAATGCTATTTGCCTGTGTGTTTTCATGAGCAGGTTTGGGACCCTCTGTCTTGCTTTGAGAATCAGCTCTGTCTTATCCCAGGCAGTCAGGTCTGTACTGGTGAAGAGTTTGGACTTGAGTGACCTGCAAGAAATTCCAATACGCTGTCGTGATGTGGCTCTCAGTGCAGCCATAGATGGATGTGCTGTAGAGACACTGCTCACGGGCCTGTCCGGCTCCGGAGACTGAATACAAACTGGGGCGGCGGCTTCTTGAGGGTTTGCCTTCTCTGGGGCAGCCAGTGGTTGCCTGGCTGTCGGCCTAGCCAGGAGGAGCCCTTTTCGCAGTGCTCCTGGCCAAGGCCTCTCCCAGGGGGTCTACAGATGTCACCTTGGCTCTGAGTCAGGAGGGGACTCACCTCCCAGAGGAAGTCTGGGGAGAGGAGAAAACAGGTGGAGGACCGAGGGGGTCACTTCAGGCCAGGCTAGGAGAGACTGGCAGAGAAATTCACTGCTGGAGTTACCCAGAAAGAGAGCCACGCAGATAAAACTGAAAGATGATAAGTTAGAAACCAGAGCTGCCGGGAAGGCTGAGTATTCCCTCAGTGGAAGCAGAACTCTCTGGAAGCCTGCCACATAGGCTGACCTCACCCCGGAACCCCGAACCAAAGCAAACACAACGCTTATCGCTGGAGGCTGGGAGGGCTGTAAACACCCCAGCCAGGAGCCCGGACACACGGATGGCGTTACCTCTCCCACGAAGGGAGACTTCTGAGGAGCAGGTGTCACTTATCAGGTCTTAGATCAAACATTAAAGAAAATGAAAACTAATGCACACTTCTCATTCATGAACACAATGCTTCCTGAAGCAGGGGCTTCAAACCCTGCAGCCGTTTTGTGACGTCTCTTCCCAAGAAAACGTGGAACCTGCATTCAGGGGGACCTCAGAGTGAGCATGCGCAGGGGGCTTCAGAAGCTTTGTCTGCTGGAAACCTAACTTTCTAGCAGGCAAGGGGATGAGGAGGGGGCATTGTGGGCTGACCTCTGGAACAGTGCCTGTAGAGGAGCGGGCAGTGGGGGGCTCTGAGGATCTGTGCAACCCCCACCCTGCCCCACTGATGGCCTTGGACTCTGCAGAGCTGAATGAGGCTGTCAGAACTCCTCCCCTGAGGGTCTTCACTGTTTTGCCACTTGGATCAAAAGCCAGTACTTATTTGCAGTAACAAGGAGACACCTGGGCCAGGCTACTTGGTTGAAAGATCCACAACTTGCAGGCAGGTAATGAGACACAAAGGAACCACGACTACAGGCCTGGAGCAGCGAACAATCCAACAGGAATAAGCACACCCGTGACCCCTAGGCAGGGGCACCAGAGGTCACAGGCAACACTCCAGGCCACCCGCTTAGGCCACTTCCAGTTGAGGGACTGACTTCTGGGGGTTTGAGAGCAACTCAAGAAGAGAGGGCAGCTGGATTCAGCTGTGGCTGGGTGGTTTCGTGGTGACCGGGAACTCTAAAATGCTGTAGCTGTGTACTGAGAAGCCCAGCACACAGTTTGGAATGGACTTTCCATTTAACAGGCAAGTGAACGGCACAGAAGTAGAATCTGTTTCTCCAGCTACTCTGATCTATTAGGTATCTATGAAAGATACACCATTAGCTATGTTCAGAACCACAAAGAATTAAAACTAGAAGAATCAGCTTATAGAGTCTGAATTTTAATCCTCTTCATAGTGATCTACCAATATATTAGCTTGTAAAATGTTGTTTATATCACACATGTATATAGGATTCTTCCTAAAGATTAACACTATTGAGTGCCAAGAGCACAACACGGTACATTCAATAAAATTCTGGAATTAATAATACGTTGATTCAATCACCTTATGGGTCACCCTAAACTTATATGCTGACCATTTAACTGTTTAGATTGCTTCCACTGACCTTCTCGACAAGGAAAAACTGTTGGTGCAGTATTTAAAAATATCACACAATATGTTTCATCGTTTGCTTTAAGAATTTCGTGGCCCTGGGCAGTCGATGTGCATTTACTTTCCTCCAATGTTTACCAGGCTTCAGCCTTGTGCTAGGTCCTAACTGGCCCACCTGCTTTAGAAACTGTCAAAGGGATAATCAGTGTATTTGATCATGTATATTCATTCAAAAAGCAAAGGTATATTATAGTTCTCATAGGGCTATTGACACTCCTTGGAATTCCCCCAGTCTCCTTGAGGCCAAGTGCTTTTCAAAAGCAGTTGCCTTTAGGCTATAACTTTAGGTGACTGGGAAAATTTCCTAATCAAAGCACAACCTAAAGACTTTTAAAATATGAATTGTTCATAGTCATTAATTAACTTGTAATTGGCCCTTGAAAGGTCAATGCAATTTGCAAACTCCAGGAAGTGAGATTACTAAAAAAGGGAAAATGAGAAGGCAAGGCTTATGAGTTTGTGTGTACACAACAGGAACCCTAAAAGAACTTAAGATTTGGGGAAAAAAAAATCCTTCAAAACCTAACAGAAGATGGATAGAAAGGGGCTAAAGATGGCTGATTAGAATTGATGGTATAACAGACATGTAGGAAGCAAAATTAATTCTCTTGTGCTTTCATTTTTTTCATATGAAGCAAGTTTTCTTCCCTTAGGGAAGACTGGGGAAACACTACTAAAGTGTAACCAAAGCTTGAGTTTAGAAAAGGCACGATAAAAGACTGCCTGGCTAGACAATTAAAAAAAAAAAAATAAAGAAAAATTCAAATCTACAGCAAAGTTAAACCTCAGCATGGCAGAAGTAATCTCAAATCACTGCTGGTAACCTTGGACAAATTATAAGGAGTGATACTGGATTGATATTCAAAAGAAGACCGAGCCGGTCACAATGGCTGCTATCCAAAAGTCTACAAGCAATAAATGCTGGAGAGGGTGTGGAGAAAAGGGAACCCTCTTACACTGTTGGTGGGAATGCAAACTAGTGCAGCCACTATGGAGAACAGTGTGGAGATTCCTTAAAAAACTGGAAATAGAACTGCCATATGACCCAGCAATCCCGCTGCTGGGCATACACACCAAGGAAACCAGAACTGAAAGAGACACATGTACCCCAATGTTCATCGCAGCACTGTTTATAATTGCCAGGACATGGAAGCAACCTAGATGCCCATCAGCAGACGAATGGATAAGGAAGCTGTGGTACATATACACAATGGAATAATACTCAGCCATTAAAAATAATACATTTGAATCAGTTCTGATGAGATGGATGAAACTGGAGCCTATTATACAGAGTGAAGTAAGCCAGAAAGAAAAACACCAACACAGTATACTAACACATATATATGGAATTTAGAAAGATGGTAACGATATAACGATAACCCTGTATGCGAGACAGCAAGACAGACACAGATGTATTGAACAGTCTTTTGGACTCTGTGGGAAAGGGCGAGGGCGGGATGATATGGGAGAATGGCACTGAAACATGTAAATTATCATATGTGAAACGAATCGCCAGTCCAGGTTCGATGCATGATACAGGATGCTCGGGGCTGGTGCACTGGGATGACCCAGAGGGATGGGATGGGGAGGGAGGTGGGAGGGGGGTTCAGGATGGGGAACACATGTACACCCATGGCAGATTCAAGTCAATGTATGGCAAAACCAATACAATGTTGTAAAGTAAAGTAAAATAAATAAATAATTTAAATTAAAAAAGAAAAAAAAAAAGACCAAATTGGATCCCTCTCTAAGATCAATTAGCTTGTTATTAGTACAGAGCAAACATTGAGAATCAATTATTGATCTGAGGAATTTTCTTTTTTTCATTTATTTTTATTAGTTGGAGGCTAATTACTTTACAATATTGTAGTGGTTTTTGCCATACATTGACATGAATCAGCCATGGATTTACATGTGTTCCCCATCCCAATCCCCCCTCCCGCCTCCCTCCCCATCCCATCCCTCTGATCTGAGGAATTAAAAATAGCAAATAATAAACAGCATAAATAGCCAGAACTTTCCCATTGTCCCAACTGCATTATAAAATCAGCAAAAATGGGAAATGCTATAGACAAAAACATGTTTTGATTTTAGCAGGGCCTCTGACATAATTTTTCATTTTTATATTTTTGTGGATGAAATGGTGAATCACCATGTGGTGGATTCTGGCAGGCCATAAGGCTTTCGAGTTTAGCACTGTCCTAGACAAGATATTTTTCAGTGTATCAGATGAAGGCATATTTACCACATTTTAAAATAACATGGAAAGTAATGGCAGTATTTACTGACAGAATCTAGAATCTACATTATCCTGACTGGCTTAATAATAAAACTCATAAGAGAAATAAATAGAAATCCCCAAAGTTAGGTTCAAGGAAATCAATCTTACAGGACAGCAGTTCAGATGATGGTTCTATCTGACCACACATGACACAAGCACAGTGTAACCTCACTGCCCACACTTTGCATGTGGTCCCAATGTGCCAAAGGGGCGCAGGGCTCCTGCTCTCAGCATGAATCTGTGCCCCATGTTGGGCACTTGCCCTTGGTAGGAAAGATGCTGGCAGAGCAGGTGGCAGTCAGGGGAGGACCATGACAATAGGGAGGTTTTGTTTCTGGGAATAAGAACTGTCACTATTTGAAAGCTTGTCAAGAGGAATCAGGCCATCTGCCAGGAATGAGTGGGAGGCTGGAAAATGGTCTCTTAAATTCCTTCCCACCTTAAGATGCTCTGTTACTAGAGGTTGCAGAGATCAAGGCACTGTACTCCTCACTTAAGTGAAAGAAAACATATTACTGAGTACAGTTGAAATGCTATGATGCTATTTTTTCTTCATGCGTTTTCTGAATCTCTCTTATACTAATGATCTTCCCAGACTGAAACTCAAAATGAATTCCATATTGCCATCAACTTGTCTCAACTCTATCTGGAAACTTATGCATCTGTACCTTAAGATTAATTCTCCAAAATGACAGAGTATTAATAATATAAGTGGAAAAGCCAGGAGGCAGCTGACCCCACTCTCCCATCCAGCAACAGTGGGGATGCTGATCCTTTAGAACCTTTCCTGAGCCTTAGCATGGTCATTTTAGAAATTACACACACACACGCACACACACACACACACACACACACACAAAACCGAGATTAACAATGCATAGCTTATAGAGCTGCTGTAAGACTCAAAAGAAGTAAAAAGATGTGACTGTGTTTTACAGAGTCCATACTATCACTCAAATATAATGCTAATAATTGAAAATACTTCAGTGATATCACAGCTGGGAACAAAATCCCTGTGTCTATGTCCAAAGATCCCTATAAGTTCAAGTCAGTCTCTAAGAGGGAATGACAAAAAGGGAAAGAATTCTTTTAAGCAGGATTTAGAAACAGCCCATTCAAATCTTCCAAAATGAAAACTTAAAATCTAGACAGATAAATCTGCATGACATTATGTATCTCAAACTTTGGAAAGAGAGGGCCTAGAATTGAATCCTGGCTTTGCCACTTACTAGCTGTGTGAAAAGAGCATAAAGGCAAACAGAGGATTTATACTTTTATGAAAACAAAAATTTCTGTTACCCTTCAGATTTCTTGCAGTTAGCAGAAACATGTACTAATGTAGGTCTTTCATAAAAGCTAAGTGGCAAAAAGTGAACTTTTGGAAAGCAGGAGATATGCTTCATTTCATGTTATTTCAGCTTAGGAGGTTTCATAGGAGTACTGTACTTCCATATGGTAGGAAAAACCTGTGCTATTATAATATATGGTTGCTTAAAACCATCACATCTCTTAGACAAATATCAAGGCTCATATATCGCCTTATTAGAGAAATATGGAATAATTTACGTAAGTTTTTTCCCACCCTGTTCTGGAAAAGTCACCCTGAACATGGGCTGCTGAGTGAGTCCCCCATGAAGGCTGCTGGCTTCAGAACACTTTGGGACATGAGGATGGTGCTTACCAATTGGACTCAGGAAATACTAAAATATTCAGGGTGAAGAGAAGGAAAGCATAAGAACAAAAATGGCCAATTTTCACATTTTGGGTCTCTAACTAATATCATTCTGATGTCTTTTAACTAATATCATTCTGATGTCTTTCTGGTCTTATGGCCTCAGGAATGACTAGATGGTCAAATTCTGTGAAACAACCTCATCCTGGGACAATTATATGTCCATCTCTTGGACCATCTGAAGCCACCGAGGAAAGACTCTCAGGCTGTTTGAGGCTGTTTCTAACTCAAGTTTACCTGAGTTCAAAGAAGCCTCAAATGTCTCAAGCTAACACTGTGACTTTGATCATTTAAGACCAACATTTATCATGCACAAGAAAAATAACATTTTCTAAAGCACAGGCAAAGCATTAAAAAAAAAGTATAGGAAGGGAATAGAGAAAGATCTGGCCTTGTTTTTTCTTCCATTATTAATAACATAAATGTGAAATATAATCAACTACCTTCCATGAAGACAGGGAACACAAGAAAATTTCAGGCCTGGGATCTAGCTAAAACATTATTCCTGTCAATCTGACAGTGATGAACTCGGCAACTGGTAGCTACTAGAATAGTGGTCCCCAACCTATTTGGCTGGGGAGTTCTAAAGAATAGCAAGGAGAGATAAGAAAGCCTTCATCAGTGATCAATGCAAAGAAGCTGAGGAAAACAATAGAATGGGAAAGACTAGAGATCTCTTCAAGAAAATTAGAGATACCATCTTTAACATGTAAAGATGGGCACAGTAAAGGACAGAAATGGTATGGACATAACAGAAGCAGAAGATATTAAGAAGAGGTGGCAAGAATACATAGAAGAACGATATGAAAAAGATCTTCATGACCCAGATAACCACGATGGTGTGAACACCCACCTAGAGCCAGACATCCTGGAATGCGAAGTCAAGTAGGCTTTAGAAAGCATCCCTACAAACAAAGCTAGTGGAGGTGATGGAATTCCAGTTGAGCTATTGCAAATCATAAAAGATGATGCTCTGAAAGTGCTGCACTCAATATGTCAGCAAATTTGGAAAACTCAGCAGTGGCCATAGGACTGGAAAAGGTCAGTTTTCATTCCAATCCCAGAGGCAATGCCAAAGAATGTTCAAACTACCACACAGTTTCACTCATCTCACATGCTAGCAAAGTAATGCTGAAAATTGGCCAAGCCAGGCTTCAACAGTACGTGAACCATGAACTTCCAGATATTCAAGCTGGATTTAGACAGGGCAGAGGAATCAGCAATCAAATTGTCAGCATCCACTGGATCATCGAAAAAACCAAGAGAGTTCCAGAAAAACATCTATTTTTGCTTTATTGACTACGCCAAAGCCTTTGACCGTGTGGATCACAACAAACTGTGGAAAATTCTTCAAGAGATGGGAATACCAGACCACCTGACCTGCTTCCTGAGAAATCTGTATGCAGGTCAAGAAGCAACAGTTAGAACTGGACGTGGAACAACAGACTGGTTCCAAATCGGGAAAGGAGTATGTCAAGGCTGTATATTGTCCCCCTGCTTATTTAACTTATATGCAGAGTACATCACGAGAAATGCTGGGCTGGATGAAGCACAGGCTGGAATAAAGACTGCCAGGAGAAATATCAATAACCTCAGGTATGCAGATGACACCACCCTTATGGCAAAAAGCGAAGGACTACTAAAGAGCCTCTTGATGAAAGTGAAAGAGGGAGAGTGAAAAAGTTGGCTTAAAACTCAACATTCAGAAAACTAAGATCGTGGCATCTGGTTCCATCACTTCATGGCAAATAGATGGGAAAACAATGGAAACAGTGAGAGACTTTATTTTTGTGGGCTCCAAAATCACTGCAGATGGTGACTGCAGTTTGCTACTTAGAAGAAAAGTTATGACCAACCTAGACAGCATATTAAAAAGCAGAGACATTACTTTGCCAACAAAGGTCCATCTAGTCAAAGCTATGGTTTTTCCAGTAGTCATGTATGAATGTGAGAGTTGGACTATAAAGAAAGCTGAGTGCTGAAGAATTGATCCTTTTGAACTGTGGTGTTGGAGAAGACTCTTGAGAGTCCCTTGGACTTCAAGGAGATCAAACCAGTCAATCCTAAAGGAAATCAATCCTGAATATTCATTGGAAGGACTGATGCTGAAGCTGAAACTCCAATACTTTGGCCACCTGATGTAAAGAACTGACTCATTGGAAAAGACCCTGATGCTGGGAAGGATCGAAGGCAGGAGGAGAAGGGAATGACAGAGGATGAGATGGTTGGATGGCATCACTGACAGAACGGACATGTGTTTGAGTAGGCTCTGGGAGCGGGTGATGGACAGGGAGGCCTGGCGTGCTACAGTCCGTGGGGTCACACAGAGTCAGACAGGACTGAGTGACTGATCTAAACCTTTTTGGCACCAGGGACTGGTTTCATGGAAGACCATTTTTCCACGGGCCTGAAGGGAGAAGAGGGATGGTCTTGGGGTGATTTTCATAAGGAGCGTGCACCATAGACATGCACAGTTCACAGTAGGGTTTTCACTCCCATGAGAATCTAATGCAGCCATCGATCTGACACAAGGGAGGACTCTGGTGGTAATGTGAGTTATGGAGCGGCTATAAATACAGATGAAGCTTTGTTTGCTCACCTCCTGCTGTGCAACCTGATTCCTAACCTGATTCCTAACCGGCACCAGTGTGTGGCCTGGTGGTTGGGGACCCCTGTACTAGAACATATCATGTGCTTTTGAATCTGTGTCTTTGGGTCTGTCTACAAGTCCATGAACCTTACATGGTGAGGGGGAAGAGAGAGTTCCAACCCTGTTAGGACACCTCTTTTTCCTCCTTCTCTCAGCAAATGTTTGTTGAATGGGTGGATGTATTAATTTGTTTAGCCTTGGGTCCTTGGAATTCCAAGCTTCTCTTGTTAGTTTTTGATCCACTGACCAAATTAACAGAAATGTTAGTTAGATGAATTTCATTGCTAGGCCCACGGAATACGATAAAGACATATGTAAACAAACTAAAGAAGATGACTTTTAGCATGCTGAATTAACTTTACAAATGCTGGGTGTCATGTCACTGGAAGAGTTAATATTAGTGGTTCAGGGCAAAGCAAACAGAGCTGAACTTTGCACTAATTCCAGAATCCTAACCTCTAACAGAGGTTTATTTAACCTGTGTTAAACAAACATACTTAGAATAAAATTTCACATAAGAAAAGCTTTAAAAACTTACAACCTAACTATATTAAGTTTGAGTCAATTTACATTTATCTATTTAACTACTATCTATTAAGTACTATCTATTTAAGTATCAATTAATTTGTTCAGAGATGTAGCCAATAGTTTTTTCTTACAGTAAGTGAATTAGAAATATGTAATCTGGTATATTTATAGGTATAAATAAATATGTGATCTTCCTAATTAGGACATAAATACAAAATTAAGTTTTAAGCAATTAAATTAAAATATGATTTATTTAAGACAGAAATATAACACAATGTAAAATACAATAATTTCCAACAGAAATATAATACAAGTCGCAAATGCAAACCCCATGTGCAATTTAAAATTTCTGAGTAGCTACAAAAAGAAACAGGTAAAAGTAACTTTAATAATATATTTTATTTATCCCAACATATATCCCAAATATTAGTTTCAACATGTGATCAAGAATTGAAAACTATTATGATTTATTTTACCCTTTTTGGGTTCTTGAGCCCCAGGGATTGTTTGATACCCACAGCACACCTCCGTTGGGACAGGCACAGTCTAAGGACTCCATGGCCACAAGTGGCTGATGGCTGTTGTTCCACACAGCACAGCTTCAGGCTAATTTCATAGCCATAACATAAAACAGGGATAGAGCATGAGTATTTTATTTATAGAAGGAAGGTGGAAAGGATACTTGTGAAGTCCCTGGGAGGTGAATCACTGCTAATTTAGTACATTAATCATTAGAAGATAAAAGATACTACCACTGACAATACTAACAATGATGGTATTGTTAGTAGTACAATACTATCATTGTTCTATTATTAGAACAACAATAGAGATGAAAATTCTCCTGGAAACCCAGACTATGTATTCTCGATAGTCTTCTTAAAATTCTATGAATACATTTCAATTCTTCATTTATGTGCCCTAAGATAGTTTTCTTTGTAAGTATACTCTGCTGTTTGGGGTATGGGAGTCAACTGGACAATCTATATGCTTTAACCAACTTTTTTGCATTTTAAGGCATTTCCTAAGTCTCTGTATAGCTTTCTCTAGCAAATTCCTACTACCACAAGCCACTGGTTGGTATAAACCATCTTATGGTTCCAAAAAGGCAAACATCAAGATTTCTATGCAGCATACTACATGAAACTACAAAAATACATCCAGCCCCAGTGAGAAACACAAAGAGTACGACTCAGCTAACTGCAGAAGTTTGGCCCTATTTGGCAAATTGATTTTGCATATGATCTTATTTATTTCAGTCACCCCTTCCTTCCACCTGAAGACTGAAGTGGAGACAGAAGAGCAGTGATGGACATGGAAAAGTGGTAGATGAACCACAAGCTTCCAAGGAGGCCAGAGCGTGTCTGTGGTGGAAGGGGTGGGCAGGTCAGCGGGGGAGGTGCTGTGGGAAGTGTGTGCGCTCAGTCGCTCAGCTGTGTACAGCTCTGCAACCCCGCGGACTATGGCCCGCCAGGCTCCTCTGTCCATGGGACTATCCAGGCAAGAACACTAGGGTTGGTTGCGTTGTACTACTCCAGGGGATCTTCCCCACCCAGGGGTCAAACCCGCAACTCTTGTATCTCTCGCATTGGCGGGTGAATTCTCTACTACTGTGACATCTGAGAAGCCGCCTGGAAATGGATAGACTGGTGGAGTCTCTGGTGATACTGTGGAGCCGAGAAAAGGACACCAGAAACAAAGAGGTCAAGGAAGTAGGTGGTAGGTAAGGCTTCTGGCATCCACAGAGAGGTTAAGGCTGCTGACAGGATGGTGGGGAAGGGTGGAAGGGATGTCTGCAAGCCCAGATTCTCACTGCTCACTGACATCTGCTCTCTTCATGCATGTTTCTTAAACACAGGGCTGATTTATTTCTTCTCTTGTGAGAGATCATGGTACTGATACCCATTATTTCCCCTTGCTTAGGAAACTCATAAGAATTAACAAGCCTATCACGTGGACTCACTAAATCTGCCATACTTCGTGCTCCTGTCAGATGGTAAGTTTATGGTGAGAAAAACTGGGGTCTCTGCCTGAATTCCAGGTCATTGTTACTTTCATTCATTCATTCACTCATCAAACAATTCTTGCGCACTGTGTCGGGCACAGTATGGTGGGGTTTTTTCCTCCCTAAAATACCACAAAAAGGGGGAGTCTGTAACAATGAAATGTTACTTTTTCCTTGCCTGACTGAGAATTAGGATCTCTAGGGGTCTCTCCTCTGTTTACTATTCCTTTGCTTCCTCCCTATTAAATAATAGGAAGATAAATGTCATGCCATTTTAAAAGTGGCCAACTCCAGTGATGACCTAAAGACAGGTCCCAAGATCCAGGGAGGAGCTACTTCTTGGCAGATGTGAACACATTACACTGCTCCTGTGGTTCTGATCACCACTATTCAGGGTCGTTCACAGCACAGGGACCCCACCAGAAGTAGGGATGGCTGCAAAGTGTGATCACGGTAGAAAGAGGAGCTTCATGGTTATGGACACATGTGGCAGAAGCAACTGGAGTAGAGCATCAAGTCTCAACAAACTTGCCGACCACTCCAGATCACATTTTTAAGGACTCATCCGTCCAGTCCATTATACTGAAGAGCAGTGAAGATGGTCACTGAATGTCAACCACTACTGGGCCCCAAAAGGCTACAGTCCCAGAGACTCTAGAGATTGCTGTTTTTCTACTATTGTTTTCACAACACATCTACTCTTTTAACTCATTTTACCTTTTGTGTGTGTGTGATTGAAAAGTTTTTTCTTTTTTTTTTTACTTTGTATTGGAGTATAGTTAATTTATAAATATCATGTTTCAGGTACACAGCAAAGTGAATCAGTTATACATATACACAGGCATATATGTCTATCATAACTTTTTTAGGTTCTTTCCCTGTATAGGCCATTACAGAGTACACAGTAGAGGTCCCTGTGCTACACAGCCCTTTTTAAGGGCTGAATGTTCGTGTTCCCCACAATTCGAATGTTGAAGCCCTAATTTTCAGCATGATGATATTGGAGGTGATATGTGAGACCTCTGGGGGAGACTTAGGTTTAGATCAGGTCATGAGGGTGGGGCCCTCATGATAGGACGAGTGTCCTTATAAGAAGAGACACAGTGACAAGCCAGCCATCTGCAAGCCAGGAAGAAAATTCTCACCAGGATCCAACCATGTTGTACCTTAACCTGGGACTTTCAGCCTCCAGAATTGTGGGAAAATGCACTTCTGCTGTTTAAGCCACCCAGTCAATGGAATTCTGTTTTGGCTTCCTGGGCTGACCTATATACACCTCCAACTTTGCTTTAAATTATTTGGTACAATCAGAAAAGCTGACAAGATTGTAGCAGTTCTTCCTGTGTTACTTTACGTGCACTTCATTCAGATCTCACTGGATACTCCAGCTCATTAAGAAATGAACTGGAGGAGAACAACACACTGGTATGGGGCCACATTCCAGCAGAACACAAAATTCATTTTTTTTTTTAAACATAAAGTTGATTGTTTTAAGTAGCATAGCTGTGAGGGCTTTCTAAATTTGCTTTCTTTTGGAAATTCAGTTATTTTTTTGTAGAGCACTAACCTCTGTATGTGAGGCTCTGTTCAAAATTTCAGTTAAACTTTCTTATTACATTAAGCTGAAGAATTTCAAATTAAAGAAAATGAGATGGAATAAATGTTTAAAAATACGCATGACCTCCAGGCACATCATCTACTCCAAGTGAAGGGCATAGATGAATTGCTGGTTTGTTCCCTGACCCTGACCCTCTCCCCACTGGGGGAAGTTTCTCCGTTTCCAAACTGGTTTAATCGGGCATGTTTTAAGGCTGCCCCTGTTTATTAGCTGGTCATGTGAGCACAACGCTCTCAACACACAACAGCTTACCTTCCACATGGCCAAGGGGGAATTGGGGAAGTTAGGAAAAAGAATCAAATTCTAATTTACATCCCAAAAGTGAAAGTGAAAGTGAAGTCTCTCAGTCGTGTCCAACTCTTTTGCGACCCCGTGAACTGTAGCCCACCAGGCTTCTCCGTCCGTGAGATTCTCCAGGCAAGAATACTGGAGTGGGTTGCCAGTTCCTTCTCCAGGGGATCTTCCCAACCCAGGGATCGAACCCAGGTCTCCTGCATTGCAGGCAGACGCTTTAACCTCTGAGCCACCAGGGAAGCCCATTTACATCCCCACCTAGCCACAAATACAGAACATGTGGATCTCAAAATTGAAATGTTCTTAAACACCTCTGAAAACACAGGCCCTGGAGTCAGCTTTATTACTGATAATGATAACTACACAATTTTAAATCCATTTTGATTACAGGATATTATTATAAGTAAAATTAACTACATTTTAAAAAGAGTCACAGCTGGGTTCCATCATCACCATTTGTGCTTAGGCAAAGCTGAGTCTATCTGCCTATGGACAGAAAAGCTTTTATGACGGATTAAGGTAACTCCCACCAGCCACGCTATTCCCTGCTCCTCCTCGTGGAAGGAAAAATGAAAACAAAGGCACAGAAGCTATGCAATTTAAAGATTATTGTTGGTGTCCGAGGAAGCTATGCTTTTGGAGGCTGGTCTGAACTGCTGAGAGAAACAGCCTGCATCATAGTTTTAGACAATGAGTTTGAAACTGGTTGAGGTGGCTGAGCAAATGGTGAGAACCACTCAGGAGTCATCATGTTTTTATCTGACTGGGGCACGCCGTCCCTCTGCACTGATTTTGTCAGTATAGCATTCCACAGAGGTTGGTGTCATCTCCTTTTTACAGCAGAATCAACACCAAGTTATATAAAAAGCCACACACTGAAATTATGATGTTATTTCGTATTACCTGCTCTGATACACTGTCAGAACCGAACTCAGGATTGCTTCTCCATAAAACTTTCAAAATCCTCTTTGGAAGCTGAACCTCACAGTCTTACCTGAGACAGCCATACATGTTCTACCTTTATGGGTCAATCTGATCACTACTGGGACACCATGGAGGCTAGGACCAAAGGGATCTTAGAACAGGTGTTAAAGTAGTGAAAACCAAGAGCCGGTATCAACATGCAATAAACCAAACTTAGAGCAAAAAGTTCCTCCAAAGATAAAGGGATAGAGGACAGAATTCATTTCTGTGTAATCTGCTATGAGATTGAACCTTTTAAACCAAAAAATAGGACACGTAGTAGGAAAAAGTCAAATTATACTTGTGCACGTGCGTGCTAAGTCACTTCAGTTGTGTCCAACTCTTTGCGACCTATGGACTATAGCCCACCAGGCTCTTCGGTCCATAGGATTCTCCAGGCAAGAATACTGGAGTGGGTTGCCATTTCCTCCTCCAGGGAATCTTCCTGACCCAGGGATTGAACCTGGGTCTTCCACATTGCAGGCAGATTCTTTACTGACTGAGTCACCAGGAAGCCCCTTAGGATAAAATATTTGAGATTTCTTCTGCACATGTTAGTTCCTCCTGCCACCTCTGCAAAGCCCCTTTACCACATATTCACAGGTCCAGGGATTAGGACCAGGACATCATCGGAGGCCATTACCCAAGTCTGCAACACCCACAAAATGAGCTAAACATAACTCCAGACCTTTATTTTTTAAATTAAGAACTAAAAGGAACTGTATGAAAGAAGAGGCAGACTGGGCAGCTCTGTCTATAGCCTGGAGGTTCTCTCACCAAAATTATAGCTGTTCTCCAACTGCCCCCTCAGTCACTATTTACATGCTATGACTACTGTCTTTGAATAGATTGGACCTTATTATTGGCTAATTTCCTATTTATCTGCCATAATGTCCAGTTTAAGTGAAAAAAAAAAAAAACTGTATATGCAAATGAGTCCATACCTGGGTCTCTGGATTCACAGCACATAGTCATGTGTTATACAGTATTACAGTGCTTCAGAAAACCAGGGACATCAGTGACTGCTTTCTGGTAGTATATGTTTAATAAATGTGTGTTGGAAAGACAGATGGGTGGATGGTGTGGGTCGATGAGTGGCTGGATGGATGAGTGGCTGGATGGATGGATGTGTGGGTAGACGAGTGGGTGGATGGATGAGTGGGTGGATGTATGGGTGAGTGGATGGATGGAGGCATGGGTGAATGGATGGAAATGTGGTGGATGGATAGATGAGTGGGTAGATGAGTGGGTGGATGGATAGATGGATGGATGACTGGCTGGCTAGCTGGGTGGCTGACTGGCTGGCTGAATGGGTAAGTAGGTGAATGGATGGATGGGTGAATGGATAGGACAGAACACATCCAGGAGCCTTTGGGGTAAAAGCAAGGCCATCAGTTTGTTTCTGACCCATCAGTTATCTGATTTGCCTTAAAAAAAAAAAAAAAAAAAGAATCACTCTGCAAACAAATAGAAGACAATGTAATGTGGCCCTGACCTTGAAATAGGAGAGTTCAATCCTTTCTGCTCTTGTCCAGCCTAAACTTCCCACCTCTCAAATAATGCCAAATTCTTGAAATTCACCAATAGTTGGGCCTCTGTTATATACCACAGACCACAGATGCTCTAAGCTTGAATTAAAGCTGGCAGGTAGATGTCTACACTTTCAAAAGTAGAGCACCTAGGATGGAAAGGTACCAGAAGAAGCCTCATGAATCAGAGCAATGATGATTTACAACTTCATCACCACCCTTCCAGCACAGAGACTTTCCTACATGCATGCTAAGTCGCTTCAGTCATATCTGACTCTTTGCAACCCTATGGACTGTAGCCCATTAGGCTCCTCTTCCCAGGGGATTCTCTAGGCAAGAATCCTGGAATGGGTTGCCATGCCCTCCTCCAGGGGACCTTCCTGACCCAGGGATCGAACCCACATCTCCTGCGTTGCAGGCAGATTCTTTACCCACTGAGCCACCTGGGAAGCCCAGAGACCTTCCTAGGCAATCCCAAACCTAAAGGTAAGCTATTTTGGCTTGATCTACATGGCCTTAGCCATTGACAAGCTGGGAAGGCTGCACGATGGTAAATGGCGAGTGGAAATGTTCTCAACCTCTTCCTCCACAAAAGTAAGGCACATTCAGTTTAAAAGGGAAGTCTACAATTTTAACCATTCTGTGCTTCAAGCAAATATCGTTTGTCATGGAAGGCCAAGAAAATGGATTCTCTGATTCTTTCAGTTGAAGGTCCTTAAAAGACCTTCCTGCATGATGCACTGTAGAAGTGCACTTGAGGGTGTGTGTTGGGTGTGTGTGTGTGTGTGTGTGTGGGTGTGTGTGTGTGTGTTGTGCACAGGTGCAGTGTCACTTCTACATTAGATGACTTATACCTTGGATGATGGCCTACAATAATTTAATTTTGATTGTAATCCTATGCATGCCCTTTGCTACCACATCCCAGAGCATTTATTAAGGGACTCTTAAGGGAGTTGTCCTAGGGGTCTCCCGGGTAAGCTGGCGTGCATGACATGAATGGGTTCAAAGGTTCAATGGCAATGATGATGAAGCCCAGATACAGTGAAGAAAGAGTTACAAGAGAGCAGAGCTGGGAATTCCAGATGGCTTCAAATCCCAAGATAAGACAAAAATTCCCAAACTAGTGCTATCAGACAGTAAAAGATAAACATGATCCAAAAGATGAATGAAAGGAAGATAAGACACATAGGTTTAGAAATCTGTGACCATGTCCACAGAGAGCTGCTAGAGAGCAAGGACATGACCACTTGGCTCAGCAAAGTGACAAGTTTTGCTTGTTTGTTAAGATAACTGCCAATGTTAGCAAAAGTACAATCAAACAGCACACTTTCAGAGAGTGGGAGTAATAATGACATACATAGCCCTTTGGGGAAATGAATTTAGCACTAGGTAACAAGAACCTTTAAACTGTTTAAAAGTTTTGGCTCAGTGATTCTACTTCTAGGAATCTATCTAAGGAAATAATCAGAAAAGCAAGGATTTATTTACAAGGATATTTGAACTTATCCTGGAAAAAACAGAATGGAATTAACCAGAGTGAAATGGCTGAGACAATTACGACAAATCGCACAGTAAAATCTGATGCTGGCTTTGAAACAGAATTCAGAGAATATCATGCAAAATTATCATAATGTCAGATTAAAAAAAGCAAGATATACAATTATGTGTGTGTGTGTGTATACATATACATGATCCTGATTTCATATTGAAAATAACACAGAAGTGCAAGATTGGAGGCTAATATACCAAATGTTACGTATTTACTTATTTTTTATAATTATTACTTTTTACCATACTTTTTATTGTAGTATAATATCTTTACAATGCTGCGTTAGTTTCTGCTGAATAACATGAATCAACTATATATATACAAATATCCCCTCCCTTTTGAGCCTGTCCCCCACCTGCCCCGCATCCCACCTCTCTAGGTCATCACAGAGCACCAAGCTTAGCTCATTGTGCTATACAGGAGTTTCCCACTAGCTACCTGTTTTACACATGGTAGCCTATATATGTCAATGCTACTCTCTCAACTCATAAAATGGAAACATGTAATGAGATCTTTGGAGGAATAGGACTATGATTAAGTGGTATTTCTATTTTCTTCTTCAAAGTTTCTCAGCTTTCTCAAACTTTTTGCACATGAATGTGTGGTACATTTAAAGTCAGACTTACATCACAGAGCAGAGCTCTGTAGGAATGAAGCAAAAGCAATAGAAATTTTCTGTGGTCTGTGGGTAGCATCTCCCCCACTCCCTGTGAGCCCCTCTGGATTCATGTTACAAGTGGATTCTTTCCCTAATTCCAACATGAAGGAGGAGGGAAGAGGAAGAGGTGGGGAGGGGAAGAGGGAAGGAAAAGAGGATAAGATGGAAACTTTTCAGAGCAAAATTTTTCAATCATGGCACACAATGGAATTACCTGGGAATCTTTAAAACATCCTCATGTCTGGGTTCTACCCCAGGCTACCAGAAAATCATAGCCTCTGGGATCGGGGCCCTGGTGCACATATTTTAAAACACACCTCAGAATTCTCAGGTCTAGCAAGGTCTGAGAACCCATATATATAGAGGAGTGTTCTCAAATGTTAGCATACATTCAAATCACCCAGAAGTCTGGTTAAAATGCAGATTGCTGGACTTCATCTCCAGAGTTTCTAACTGACAAGTCTGGGGTGGGGGTGCTGAGAATCTTCATTTCTGACAGTTTCCCAGGTGATGAGGCTATGAGGTTGAGGACCACACTTCCAGAACCACAGATATAGGGCAAGAATTTCTTGAATTTGCCACAGGGACCTTGAGTCCCACCCACAGCAGGTTCTCAAATTTCAGTGACAAACCAGATTATTATTTCTTGCCTTAAACACTGACTGGCAGGGTTTTGTTTTGTTTTTTTGTTTTTTTCCCAAAGAAGATAAAGTTCTGGAAAATCAAGACAAAGAAAGTAAATGCTCACTGACTAAGCAGCTGCAGGGAACTGGGCATGGACTGGACCCTTTGCATCCTCTAGAACTCACTCCATCCTCCTGGAGGGAGGCACTGCCATCTCTATCAGGAAAGTGTGAAAGTGTTAATCACTCAGCCGTGTCCAACTCTTTGTGACCCCATGGACTGTAGCCCACCAGGCTCCTCTGTCTATGGGACTCTCCAGGCAAGAATACTGGAGTGGGTAGCCTTTCCCTTCTCCAGGAGATCTTCAATCCAGGGATCGAACCTAGGTCTCCAGCATTGCAGGTGGAATCTTTACCAGTTGAGCCACAAGGGAAGCCCAAGAATACTGGAGTGGGTAGCCTACCCCTTCTCCAGCGCATCTTCCCGACCCAGGAATCAAACCGGGATCTCCTGTATTGCAGGCAGATTCTTTACCAACTGAGCTATCAGGGAAGCCCGAACCTGGGCTTCCCATATTTTGGGCAGATTCTTTACCGTCTGAGCCACTGGGGAAGTTTCCCTGGTAGCTCAGCCAGTAAAGAATCTTTATCATAGGAAAATGAAAACTGAGATCCCAGGGAATGGGGTCACTTGTCAGGGACAGGCAGGTAGTGAGGGGTGGGACCGAAAGGCAACCAGGGTTGTCAGATGCCCAAGTCCTGGCTTCTCTCCCACTGAGAACAGACACATTTTACTAAGATAAAACCTCTCCTCTGAACAAATATCATGCTCTCTCAAAAGACATGACCTACATAATACAGGAAAGTGCAGGAGCAATCGTATAAGTTTATCACGCCTTTTTTTTTTCACAGTTATTAGCACAAGGAAGAAGCAATGCATTCAGTATAAGAAAACATCTTCTCAGCCTGCCTTTAGCACAAATTCAAACATACTTTCAATGTGTATGTCTGTGAAGAATGAGCCCATCAAAATCCACTGGGAAGTTTGGAGGACGCTGGACACTGATGTTAAAGGGGATTACACTAAAGCAGACATCCTGAGTAGTCAGTAAAAGCAAAGCAAGAAACTACAGAAAGCATTTGTAAAAAATATGAGATTTGTCTACTTTGATTTCAGGACTTAACGTATTCACAGCCTCCCCCTGCAAGGCATGGCCGGGTTTATCCACATCTTCAGTCCTGCCCTAGATTCCACTTGCTGGGGAGCTCCTTATTACCTGTGAGTGTGAGGACTGCTGTGTTCCAATTGTTTGGAATGATTAGGCTGGAGAAAACTCTTATTTTCCCACCTTTTCGGGCACTTTCTCTTCTAAAATGAAAACTTTGTGTTTGCTATTAGGCAAAAAAAAAAAAAAAAGGTGGGAAGGCAGCCCATTATGGGCTACACAGAAGTTATCTGAGGTATTTTCTAAAAACAAGGCAGAATATTCTAGAAAAAACACAGAATGACCCACTCAGCCCTATACTATCTGGGAAAATATACTTAGCTATCAATGTTCAAATAATATAGATGCCACTCCTCAAACTCCTGAAACTCTCATGAAACCTCATACCTCAGGTACCTCCAGATCTAGGCTTTCATTTTACAAAAGAATGATCTCAGGACAAAAATGCTCCTAAGATTCACAGGCTCTATTGCGCTACAGAATGCACCCAACGCTGATTCAAAACAACCATCTCTTCTGGTACTAAGACTTGGTCCATTTTTCTCTTCTTGCTGTGGTTACAGTTAATCTCTTTGCCCGGCTCCAAACACACGTGCAAACATCTCCAGCAAGCTGATGATGGCATCAGAGAAAATGTTACATATCTACCAGTCTTGCCTTCTGCCTTTAAGCCTTGATTACTGCTAGCAGCTTTCTCCTCAAATCTGCATTCCACACCAATCCTAATTAATTATATTACTAAATAATAATTAATTGGATAAAACTATAACGCCAGCTCTGGCTTCTCTTGGAGGAATGCCTAAGCAATCCAGCACAACCTCAAACCTCTTGTGGTACATAATGTGGCTCAGAATCATCGATCTGAAACATTTATTTCTAATTCAAATACTACCTGGGTCTGAAAACGACCGTAAGAGGCAGGGCCAGTTGTCTGTCCCAATATCTGATCTTCCTTTATCTTGAGTCCTGTGTTGGGTGCTGTGCTGAGTCACTTCAGTCATGTCCAACTCTTTGAGACCCTGTGGACCATAGCCCTCCAGGCTCCTCTGTCCATGGGATTCTCCCGGCAAGAATACTACAATGGGTCGCCAAGTCCTTCTCCAGGGGATCTTCCCGAACCAGGTATCAAACCCAAGTCTCTTACATCTCCTGCATTGGCAGGTGAGTTCTTTATCACCTTGAGTCCTAGGATTATCAACTTTCAGCTGAGAGTCAGGTCACTTGCTATAAAGACTACATTTCCCAACCTTTCTGTGGCAATGTAACTACCTTGCTATAGCCATGTAACTTTATCTTGGTGAAACTGATTTGAGCAGAAGTACTGGGTGGAACATTCAAGGGATGTCTTTCATGAGAAAGTACATGCCCTCCTTTCTTCTTGTGGATGGAATGAAGATGTGATGGCTGAAGCATGTGCAGCCATATTGGACCATGAGGTGAAAATCACATACTTAGGATGGCAGAGTGACATCACAAAAGATGGCAAAGTCTTTGATACTTCAGAGGTGCCACAGCAGCATGGACTCCTACACAAGGTAGAAATAAAATCCATTTTCTTTCAGCCATTATTATCTTGGGTTTTCTGTCACAAGTGGCGAAAACTAATTCTAACAAACATGCAGTAATGAAAATATCTTCAAACCTCCAAACGATCAAGGGTCAGCTTGGGTTAGAGTCATAGAGATCAGGGGCAGGACGTGGATCCTGTAGGACCATTTCAAAAGCTTGCTGAGTTCCTGGATACTTATGGAGACTGGGGCTGAGTATAAGTGACTAGAGAATGTCCTGAGGCCATAGGACACTGCCATACGGTGCTGGCTAGAGTTGGGAGCACTTCCAGTGCCTAGGCCTTCCTGGTCAGGGATGGACAGCAACAAGACACCAATGCCAGGGAAGCCTTTGCTGTGCTGCCCACCTCTGCAAATATATGCTCAGCCTCCTCTAGAACCACTTATCGTCACCACCCCAGCCCCAGTCCTCCCCACTGCCTCCTCATATCACCTCCAGATGTTATGTTAATACATGGCTGTGTGCAAGGACACAGCTCAAGGGTCACCAGCTCTTTAGGGAGCACCATTTCCATCCTGTAGAGACAGAGCCTGAGCTGAGTTGCCAGCTGGGAGAAATGTGTAGCAGACAATGAGACATGCAGGGAGGAAGACCAGCTCAGATCACATGGCAGGAACTGAGGCCCATTCCTCCTGGCAGCCAGGGTGCTTTGCCACCTATGCAGATTCAGCAAGCAGGAAAGATATAAACATGGGTGCACCTTTCAGCATATGCTTCCAGTCAACAGTAAGTCACAGGTGGTGTGAGGAAGGAGGTGTTCTGGGCCCCAGGAGGCTGCATTCCTGTGTGTGATCTTGTATAGATCACAGCTGCTCTCAGCGGGGTCACAGTTGGCTTACTGTATAAAAACCAGGCTGGGGGCTTCCCTGGTGGTCCAGTGGTTAAGAATCCACCTTGCAATTCAAGCGACACTGGCTTGATCCCTGGTCTGGGAAGATCCCACACGTTGCAGAGTAACTAAGCTGGTGCACTACAACTCCTGAGCCTACGTGACCCAGGGCCCGGGCTTCACGATGAGAAGCCACTGCAATGCTGAGCCCACGTAGCCCCTGCTCACCACAATTAGAGAAAGCCTATATGCAGAGACAGAGACCCAGCACAGCCAAATAAATAAGTATATCTTTTTAAAGAATTAAACAATAAAAGCAAGTCTGGTGTCTTAAGAATCAGCATCTCAAAGGTAGAAGTTCAGTTCAGTTAGTTCAGTTTCAGTCGCTCAGTCATGTCCGACTCTTTTGCAACCCCATGGACTGCAGCACGCCAGGCTTCCCTGTCCATCACCAACTCCCGGAGTTTACTCAAACTCATGTCCATAGAGTCAGTGATGCCATCCAACCATCTCATCCTCATCTCATCTTCTCCTCCCACCTTCAATCTTTCCCAGCATCAGGGTCTTTTCAAATGAGTCAGTTCTTCACATCAGGTGGCCAAAGTATTGGAGTTTCAGCTTCAGCATCAGTCCTTCCAATGAATATTCAGGACTAATTTCCTATAGGATGGACTGGTTGTATCTCCTTGCTGTCCAAGGGACTCTCAAGAGTCTTCTCCAACACCACAGTTCAAAAGGATCAATTATTCAGCACTCAGCTTTCTTTATAGTCCAACTCTCACATCCATACATGACCACTGGAAAAACCATAGCCTTGACTAGATGGGCCTTTGCTGACAAAGTAATATCTCTGCTTTTTAATATGCTGTCTAGGTTGGTCATAATTTTCCTTCCAAGGAGCAAGCGTCTTTTAATTTCATGGCTGCAGTCACCATCTGCAGTGATTTGGGAGCCCCAAAAAATGAAGTCTCTCACTGTTTCCATTGTTTCCCCATCTATTTGCCATGAAGTGATGGGACCAGATGCCATCATCTTAGTTTTCTGAATGCTGAGTTTTAAGCCAACTTTTTCACTCTCCTTTCACTTTCATCAAGAGGCTCTTTAGTTCCTCTTCACTTTCTGCCATAAGGGTGGTGTTATCTGCATACCTGAGGTTATTGATATTTCTCCCGGCAATCTTGATCCCAGCCTGTGCTTCATCCAGTCCAGCATTTCTCATGCTGTACTCTGCATATAAGTTAAATAAGCAGGGTGACAATATACAGCCTTGATGTACTCCTTTCACGATTTGGAACCAGTCTGTTGTTCCACGTCCAGTTCTAACTGTTGCTTCTTGACCTGCATACAGATTTCTCAGGGGGCAGGTCAGGTGGTCTGGTATTTCCATCTCTAAGAATTTTCCATTTTTTGTTGTGACCCACACAGTGGAAGAGAAGCTGTATTTCAGTCTCCAGGAGGTTCCAACGATCAGCCAGGTTTGGCAATTTCTGACTTAGAGAAACGCACCACACAGGGTGTTCTGTGGGCCTGCAGCACCACACTCATTGGAAATGCAGACTCTCAGCCTCCACCCACACCTACTGAACCAGAATCTTCATTTTCACAAGATCCCAGGTGAATCATGTTCACACTGAAGTTTGGGAAATGCTGGCTTAGGTCCATGATGTCATGACTTCATGGAGAACATAACATATTTAGCCACTGTCTTGGGAACCAATCTCAACACTTGCTTTTCATTTTGTTAATAAAAACCACTTACTGTGAGATTATAAGTGATAATGCTTTTAAAGGTTATGATATAGTGTGAAATCCCACAAGGTCTAGTAGTTAGAATTCCTGCTTTTCACCCAGGTGGGCTGGGTTTGACTTTTGGTGTGGGAAGGAAGAACATTTTGGGCTTCCCAGGTGGCACTAGTGGTAAAGAGCCTGCTTGCCAATGCAGAAGACATAAGAGACACTGGTTCGATCCCTGGGTTGGGAAGATCCCCTGAAGGAGGAAATAGCAATTCTCTTGCCTGGAGAATCCCTAGACAGAGGAGCTTGGCAGGCTATGGTCTACAGGGCTGCAAAGAGTCAGTCACGACTGAAGTTACTTAGCACGCATGTAGTGTGAAAGGTCAAAAAATTATAGCTTAGTTTTTGCTACCACCATTATTATTAGCTGTGCTATTCACTGATCTCAATTTATCACAACTCAATGGGATCATTGAGGGAATAGGAGTTTCAAATTCTTAAGTAACTCTTTTGACTTGAGACACTTTATCCCCAACCCCTGGCAAGTCAACACTCTCCCCCAGTGAACCAAAACACCTTCAAAATCTTAGTCCTGGAAGATACTCCAAAGGCAAAAGAAAATGTCCTGGGACTTGAGGTCTTCAACCAAAGTGCTGGCTTCAACCAACAGCAAAGCCAACTGCTCAGCCACTCTCAGAAGAGAAAAGTGGCTTCCGACCCAACATCACCATTCAAGGAGATACACAGTTTCTTCACCCTTGTGTGACGGAAGAATCAAGGGGCTGCCATTATCCACCCGAAAAGCTGCTGCCCCCGAATTCTCACACTGCACAGTTGTTGCCTGCAGATAACTGAACAGTGAGTCAACGCTTTTTAAATGGATTTAACCACCACTGAACTGCTAGCAAGCAGATGGGACCCACATGACTGATGCAGCCATCAATTTGTGTCACTGGGGCTTTTGCAAGGAAGAGGCAGGTTGAGCGGAGGAACCAAACTCTGTCCTTCCCCTTTCAGTCTCCTCCTTCTGCTTCATGTCTGGCCTTTGTCAGGGAACTTGGGGCCCAATGCCTGGCCTCTTCCGAATAGGCCAGGTCTGCACTTCCGCCACATTCCTCTCATTTGTAAACACCAGGAGAAACCACTCTGTGGATTACAATTTCAAATGCAAACAGCGGCCACAATGCAAACATTTGCTGTGGGGTTCCTAGCAAGGCTGACTTTATAAAGAGTGAAGTCGGGTGAGCAGAAGACTGGGGTCTCCCATCTAGTCCCCAGGTAATAGCTTTTGTTCCAAGGGTACAATTAAGTCACTGTTCACTTTTTTGTGTGTGGACCAAATACACAATGCCTTTCATTCTCAGGGACTAAAGAAAACAGGGGTTGGCATGAGGTGTCCACATTTTCCTTAATGAAATGAACAGCCCAACCCGAAATTCAAGTGCTAAACTTTCAACAGCAAACAAAAGGCTCATGTTCCAGTCCAGTTCACTGAAACCAAGTGACTTTTATATCAACCTCGAACCTTGGGAGCATTTACTTACTTATTCTTCTCTTATCAGCACGTTTAGGGGTCAGCTCTACATGTAAGCAAGGAAAACAAGTAGAGCAAATGACACTTAGGATGAAAAAAAATTGCTGAGACTCATATCCAACATGATATGTGTTCCTGAATGCTTTCTCTGCCTCTCCTGTTCCCCAAGTCTGGGGAGTCAGGTATTTCAGACATTTGAACAGAAAATTCAGTCTTTGGAATAAAATCTCTGGTGGCTGCTGTGAACGATGACTCTCTGCCTTCAAGAAAATCCTGAGAAGCGGACGTGCTCAGTGAGCTTTTCACTCCCTGAAAAAAGTTCTCTGCTTGCAGGTGCCCCATGAATTCTAGCTCTGCATGTACAACCTGTATTACTTACGCTATGTGCAACTGACTGTTTGTTTGCATAACAGAATAAGAAGAAGAATGGAAAAGAGCACGGCCCAAGTGGAGGGTAATATCCTTGAAGTTAAAGCAAAGTGTTTGACGATATATAAATACACGTGGCAGATTTTCATCAAAGCCATTTTGAGATGTAATAAAATTAGCCCCAAACCTAAGTTTTCTCCCCCTTACTGATCAACTCAGCAGTAATATCTCTCAGTGTTAATAATTAGACAAGGTTGGGATCAGAAGGGAACTTTCTAGTAGACAGAGAAGGCTGAACAGTCAGAATGAAGGGTGACTCCTGTAGACACAGGAAGGAAGCAAGACCAGGAGTCCATACAGGCCCAGGTGATATCTGATCTGCAGGGTTTGGACCTTCTTTCTCCTGGACTGCAGCTCACTCTTATCACATAAGAACAACAAAAATAATATTAGCAAGTGATTCAGTTATGCAAAGACCAACACTAAAATGTGCAATGCAAACTCCAAGATAAGGAGTATAAGAATCACATGCAGAAAAAAAGAACTGCTTTTGTTTCAGAAGCTGTTCCAACATGCTAAGGCCCAGAAGCACGAATATTATGGTGCCAGAAATAAAATCACGACATTCAGAGTTCTCGAAGGTGGGTTTTATGGTGATTTCCTTAATCAGAAGAGAATAAGTAAAACTAAGTTGACATTATTGGACAGACGTGTTCTCTGGAATCTGAAAGAGAACAAAGCAAGAGGACAGACAACTCTCAGCCTTGCATTTACAGCGATTTGGCACCATTTCTACAAATGACACAAAATCAGCGGGCTGGAAGACCTCTAGTACAGGGATCCCCAACCTCTGTCCGCGGACTGGCACCTCCTGCCAGATCAGCGGTGGCATTAGATTAGAAATAAAGGGCACAATATATACAATGCACTTGAATCATCCCGAAACCTTCCCCCTCTCCACTCCTGCTCCATGGAAAAACTGTCTTTCACAAAATCAGTCCCTGGTGCCAAAAGGTTGGGGACTGCTGCTCTAGCAAAGTCTGAGTTTAACCAGAAACCCGGCCCAATCCAGTGCTCGCTGCCCCATCCAACACCACCCTCTTCCTCCCCCAGCAAAGAGCTGGGCAGTCAGCCTTTGTGGCTTAACCGACATGTTTCAGGAAATCTATTTCCACTTCAAGTGCTTGCCAAAGGTGGGACAGTAAAGTGTTTCTATTTATTAGAAATACTTGTAAATGGCGTGTTTGTGTGTGTACTTGGGTGCCCATATGGCCGGGGGTGGTTTACACAGGGCTGAAAAACTTTATTAAAAATCTAAGCCAAGGATCATCTGGGGTCTTTAAAAACAGACTCCGGGGCCTCCATGAGGTTCTTATTCATTGGACTGGGCAAGGCATAACTGCCCATGTTAACAGGCTCCCTGGGCGCTTTGATGCTGTGAAGTCAGAAACCCCCAGACTTGCGATCGTTCTCAACCACAGTTACAGGGAGCTGTTGAGAATTCAGGTGCCTAGACCAGACGTGGACCAATGAAATCCTAATCTCAGAGGGTGGGCCCTGATGGCAGTGGATTCTAAAGTTCCCAGGAGATTCCCTGGGACCACTGAGACTCATACAGGCTGGTTCCGCTTATGTGAAATAAGGATGGCCTAAGGCATTCCTGCATCGAGAGAGTGCCCCCCACCCAACCACCATATTTTTAAAATCACTCCTGCTAGGTTGACATCTCCTTTCAGGAGCCTACTCTGTTCCTCTAAACTCCTTTCCCAGTATGAAGCCTGCTCATTACCTCAACTCAGAAGTACACCAAGTCCTTTGTTGTGGCAAGATCCTCCTTCAAACACAGGGGGTAGATGATGAACAACTGCAATTTTAAAATGGATCTGCTTTGCAACCACCCCAAATTATAAACTACAGCTCACACAGTCCTTTTTCCCCCCTTTCAAGGATTTTTAGAAAACGATTTTTTAACGACTTCTGTGCACTCCCCAGGGTGAGTTTAGAGAGCCTCCTCGTCTCCATCCTGGTGCGCAGCCACCTTGCAGAGTTCAGACCCCTGTGTAGACAGAACAGGGGTCGGGGGGTGGGGGTATATGGTTATAAGCTGCAAGGCAATGCTCTGCATACCGCATCTCATTTTCAAACTCTCTTTAGCCAAGATTTGTTGAAGCTGAGGGATTTAAAGCAGGCTCAGGAAGGTGGTGCTATGAATGAAAAACATCTCCCCCACTGACTGCATTAATTAGAAACTGAATTGTTTCACCAAATTCTTTTAAAATGCAAGTACCCTCAAAAGCAGCTAAGCATCATTCACTGGGGAATATTACTGTAATCTGATGATCAAACTGGAGGGCTATGGGATGATTTTTGTTTGAGCCACACAGTGTTTTGAGAAGAAATGAATCCGCTGTCAATATTTTAAACTAATTCTTGGCACTGCCTAGACTTGGAAGAGGTGGCAGTGCTGGCCCACATCCCCACATACGACCATCATGCAGTGAATAACGGCTGGCCACTTGCGATGACTCCGTGCCCTCTGGCAGGACACGGGCCTCACTGCTCCCTACTGCCTTGGTCAGCCTCACTCACTGCTGCAGAGCCCTTGCCAACACCTGAGTTTGCAAACTCTTCTTCCCTCTAAATCAACAGAACCGGTGATAAGATCTGCATTCACATTTTTCGAATGTACATTTCGAAAAACCACATTTTTCGTCTCCTACTGCTGAGCCATGGGTCTCAGATGGTCACAACCTCCTCGTTGGATGAAGCTGGAGTTTTTTAATATTACTATTCTGATTAAGTAGTGACAGCTTCTTGGAGAGCCTATGAGTATGAAAAGGAGCTGAATGTGACTGTGAAAGTATTTGGAAACTAAAGCCATAGACGCCTGTAAATGACAGTTGTCCAATCAGCTCAAGACGGCCACTTGGAACAGTTGAGTTATGCTTGGGTGGGAACACCATGGAGGGCAGTCTGGGGTGCAGGTGGGGAGTAAGGGGGCTGGGCTCATGGGTTAATGACAAGGCAACCTGGGGAATTCAGGCAATACCCCCCTAAGAGGGGCAGAGACCTCAACCCTGCACCTGGAAGAGCACAGATCTGACCAGATTTCCACGGCAGCAAGCTGATCAGTGGAAACCACGTCAGGGGCTGAGGCTAGTTTAGGAAGTTGCAAGATGCATTCTTAAACAGGAACCTCCTAATTCTCCTGTTACTTCGGGTTCTGACCCAGCATTTCCAGTTTTGGTCTTTCTCTAACAGGAAGAAATACAGGTGGAAGAAAGACAAAGAGAAGCTGAGAAGACAGTCACTTATTTCTACCCCATCCCCCCACAGACCTTATCTTTCCCTTTATTATCAGTTTAGTAGGTTATTTGCATTTTGGCAGGATTTCCTTTTCCCAGGGCCTATCAGCTGAGTCTGGAGAAGACGGCAGATGGCCTACTGCACAGCTAATTTGAGTACATATTCAAGACAATAAACAGCTACAGATTGATTTGGCACCAGTCACCAGGGAGGGGACGCCAAGTATTTCTCATGTCCGCCATGTCCCCTGGACTTTGCCTTCACTAGCTTTGCCAGTAGAAAGAGTATATTTTAATCTTCTAATAATTGGTTTGGGAGGAACTCTATATTTCATAAGTAGTCCAGTTATATCTTTAGATGAACTATGAGCACAAATCTTTGCACTGGTAAACATTATCAACCAGAGTTCTTGGTATTTTGCTTTCCAACCAGTCACCAAAACGTACAGATATCTTTCCAAAGGTATATATTGTACATTTCCAAAGTATATCTCTTTCCATATTGACCACACGCAGGAATCAAACACCCTACTGAAACCCTCTGTGTGCGGTAACCACACTCCCCTGTTCCAGCAGCCCAGTCATCTTTTCAAACAAGGAAATAAGGTCAGCCTATTAAGACCAGCACCCCAGAGTTCACTGCTTTCCTTTCCTCCTTCTAAGAGGTCGATTAATGCATCTATCCCATCCTCGTTCTTCTTCAGAACATCAGTCTACAAGATTTTTTTTGGTTTTGTTTCTGTATTTTGTATCTGTCACAATCTAGGCTAGTTCTATAGTCAACAGTACTGATATAATTGATTCTCCCTACTTTTATTTTTGGTAGATCCTTCAAAAATCTGAGCTTATTTAAAACATTCCTTTTCTAATCAATATTTATCTCCTTCTACCATTTCCCTTCAATTGGAACACCCTTAAAATGATCACATTCACTTTATTAGTCATATTCTGTACTCTATGGCTATCAGCAATGCTAATCAAGACTCATCCCTATTAAGTGTCCATCAACAGATGAATGAATAAAGACGTGGTGTATATTTATATATAATGAAATACTACTCAGACATAAAGGAAATTTTGCCATTTGTAATAGCATGGATGGACTTAGAGGATATTATGCTAAGTGAAGTAAGTCAGACAGAGAAAGGCAAATACTGTGTGATATCACTTATATGTGGAATCTAAAAAATAAAACAAACTAGTGAATATAAGCAAAAAAAAAAAGAAACAGGCTCACAGATACAGAGGACAAACTAGTGGTTGCCAGTGGAGTGAGGGATGCAGGGAGGGGCAATATAGGGGTAGGAGATTAAGACATACAAACTATTATGTATAAAATAAGCTACAAAGATACATTATATAACACAAATAATATAGCCAACATTCTATAATAACTATAAATGGAGTATAACCTTCAAAAACTGTGAGTCACTATACTATATACCTGTAACTTATATAATACTGCATATCAACTGTACACTTTAATTAAAAAAAAAAGACTCTTTCATAATTTTCTTCTTCATGAACCACTGAGGACCTCTGTTACTGATTGTAACAAATCTTGGGCATCTGGCTTATCTTATAGCCTTGCTATTCAAAATGTAGATTGTGGGAGCTTGTCAGAAATGCAGACTCTCGGGCCCCTCTCCAGACCCACTGAGTCGGAAGCTGCATTTGAACAGGATCACAGTTGATTCACATGAGAAGCATGCAGTATGGCATGCAGTTATATCCAGGACTCGGCAGCCATGTCTCATGGTCAGTGCAGGGTTCACCCTTACAAAGGAGTTATTCTCCAAGCTTGGTCTCCCAGTGGACCGCCACGTCCATTGTGTGCCAGGATCTGAGTAGAGGCCCCAGAGTCAGTGAAGGAGAGGACAGCCTCTTTCCCTAGGAGGTCAGCATCTAATATGAGTCACTAACATGTAAATCCCAGGTAGCTCAAATGGTAAAGAGTCTGCCTGCAGTGCTGGAGACCTGGGTTCCATCCCTAGGTTGGAAAGATTCCCTGGAGAAGGAAATGGCAACCCACTCCAATATTCTTGGCTGGAGAATTCCATGGACAGAGGAGCCTGGCAGGCTCCTTGGGGTCACAAAGAGTCCTCGGACATGACTGAGCGACTACTACTTTCACTTTCAACCTGTAAGCAAAGAACCACAGGGCAACAGAGAAAGTATCACTTACAGAGATGTGTATCAAGGGCTCTGGGAGAGCTCAGAGAGGCACCTTGCTCTTGAAGATAGGACATGAAGTTCTGAGAAGGAAAGGGGCAGAAAGCCATTCCAGACTACGGGTACAATATACCTAGGAAGGAGCCAAAAATCACATCACGTTGGAGAACAGCAAGAGGGTAGGTCTAGCTGTCACAGAGGGTAAGTGAAGGCAGTGGGCCACAGCCAACCAAGAGGCGCAGAAACCACCGCAGACTTCATAGTTCAAATAGCAGTCATTGACTTGCTTACGGTCTGATGTTTACAATATGGGCAGGCTGTCCACTCCTCACGGTTTTGTCCTGGCTCATTCACATGTTTGCAACCACTGGGACTGGCTGGGGTTGATGGCCTAACTCACATATCTGGTGGCACATGCTGGCTGTCACCTAGGCCTCTCGCTCCATGTGCCTCTCACCCTCCAGGAGCCTCTCACTCTCCAGGAGGCCTACCCAGAGCATCATTACATGAGGACGAAGTGGCCAAGAGAGCAAGGCCTAGCCTCAGAGGTCACCACATCCCTTCTGTAGGACTCTGCTGAGCCAGGTCAAGTCACAAGGCCAGCCCTGATTCAAAGAGAGGGAAAGAACAGAAATGTCAAACTGCTAAGGCGGGTGGTGCCCCTTGCGGAGATTCCTGAGGGAACATGAATATTACCACCTACTCCAGAGAGGAAAGAGATATCATTAGACCATGTATTTATACATTCTCTGTGGGCCCCTTAAATTCAAAAGCATTCAAAAAGCTTAAAATCCTGCTTACTTTTGTAACCCCAATTGTAACTCCCATAGTTCTTTCTGGTGAGTAGTTAATAAATTCATGTTGATTAATTAAATTGTCACAAATGCACATAATTATAAACTTAGAAATTGGAGTTTATGGGCAGAGAATGCCCAAGGGCCCAGTTAATAAAGAATTAAAAGTCTTTTTTGCTTACAAAACACGTCAAGACGACAGAATAAGAACATGACTGTTACACAAAGAGTATGTGCCCTGGAATTCACCAGTAACAAATCTCCAGACAGATTACTGCTCTCCTTCCATTTTCCAGCCTTCACTCTAAATCCCATCGTTTGTCATGATGGAGGTAAAACAGTTTGAGAGGTCAGGACCTGCTTTAGGTTCCATAAAAAAGCAGAGCAAGTCATCATGTCCAGGCAGAATCCTCTTTAAATCACTCTTTAAGCTTAATATACAGCAAATTGTCTTTGCTCGGCAGTAGCAGCAGACTGCTGTTTCAATCTGTCTTCCTAATTTGGGCAACTGACAAGCTATCATTTTATGAGTTAGACTTGGCAAGATTTATTTCCTTCTAGACATTGTGCCTGAGATTAAGCAAATGGAATGGTAAGGTTATATGGGAGTCTCAAATTCCTCTAGGTATAAATAATGTAGGGACTTGGATTAGCAAATGACCCAGTTCCTGACCCCTTTTCTGTAAAAATATAACTCTTTATTAAAATAACTACTGTGGCAGTGCTATTCGTCACATATTTCAGCTACCTTTCTGGTCAGCACACGGTAGGGAGGCACCCCCATACTCTTCAAGTTAGGCTTGGCCATGTGACTTCCTCTGGCTGATGAAACGTGAGCCAAAGTACTTGCCTTGGATGAAAAGTTTCAAGAGCCAGTCCTCGACTTGCCACATCTTCTTCCCTCACCCAAAGTGACTGCCATTTTTCAGATGGTAGAGCTTAGGTACCAGAAACAGGATATGTGAGACGGAGCCCTCAACTCACTCATACTGGCCATTGGCATTATTTGTTACAGTGGCATGACTTTGCCCATCTTAACATAAATAGATGAACACAATTACCTTAAACTGCTACAAGGAAGAAAGGGATAGCCCGTTTAAGCAAGATGGCTCCTGATTTCAGGGCAGTTGAAGTGCAATAATTACTCTGCCCCTCACTTCCCTCTGCCTGAAAGCTCCTACTTCTCTCTTCTTGCCTGCCTTGAATTTAGGAAACTCCTTTATATCCTTTCTTTGCAGGGAATGCACAGAAGTGACTGAGTTAAGGGAGAGAGATTGGGGCATATCAAGCTCCTCTCTGTACGGGATCTTGGCCTTGACCCCTTGGATAGCACCCCCAAGCCTAGATCATGGGGTCAGAGGGGTCTTTGTGTTGCCTATCAGGGCCGTCTCACTCACAATCCTGACCCTGAGGGCAAGGAGTGAGCCACTTGCCTAGAGTAAGTAGCAAACTCAGGTCTAAAGCCCGGCTGTTCCCAAGGCTCATGGCTGGCTCATAGACTATTCCCTGACACTAGTACATGCACCGCATGGAAGCCTATTTATTTATTTATTTATTTTGAAGCCAATTTCTGCCTGCCATCTCCTTCCCCTAGAATCTGACTTGCCTTTTCTGCCTCTGGTCTGAGATTCCTCTGCTTCCCCAAGAGGTTTCTTTTCTCCGGTCCTACAGCTACATCTCCTCAAAGGCCACCCCTGGATGCCCAAAGCTGATTACTTCTAGCTGATCACAGCTGCTCAGCAAGAAAACCCCGCCAGGACTTTCCAGACCAGCACCTAACGGTCCTGCTCTTACCTCACCACTTTGAGGAGCCAGGACCTAAGACAGGGCCCACACTCTCTGGGCCCTCTTCCTTCACAGACCCCCGTGAAGCACAGAGGAAGATTAAATTACCTGTCTGCTCAAACCACGAGGGTATCTGGGCAATCGCAGTCTGCAAACCAGCCTCAGGAACTCTCCCCAATCCTTTCTAACAAAGACCTAATCACTATGAATGAGTGTCTTTTTTAAGCTGCAGTTTGATGAACTATCATCTGAAAAAGACTTCTTTAAGGGGACAACCCTTTTTCCCTTTCACATTTTAAAACCCATTTAAATAGAAGAATTTTAAAAGAGACCCATGCAGAGGAGACCTCACAGGCAGCTGCTTTATCCCACACTTCTCCATGACAAGACACACAAAGAAAAGGACACCAAACAGAGACACAACACACTCTTTTCCTCTATTTTTGGAAGAATTCAGTGCCCTCAACCACAAAGGGAAGCTGGCATGCTTTAGCAGCAAAAAAAAAAAAAAAAAAAAGCAGTTGAATGCCTCTAGTATCAAGCGCAGGCCATTTGAAAGGAGTCTGTGCCCCAGTTCTTGATGCCATATCCTGAACCCCAAGAGGGTAGATGCTGAAGACCCCCAGCTGAGCTGCTGGCTGCCTGCCTTATGTCCACCCCCTTCCATCTTCCCACCAGAATCAAATTTTATTCATGGCAGCAAATGTGCTTTGTCTCCCGTGCTCTAGGGGAGGGGCCAGGGTGCCTTCTGACACAATCTGGTTGATAAGCGGACAGTCTCAGGTGGCACTTCCAGGACCCCTTATGCTTCCCTTCCTCTTGCCTGAACCGCAGGCATGGTGGATGGAGCCTTGGGGGCCAACGTGGAGCCTCACAGATGACAGTGACCCCTAAGGATGGCAGGGGAGAAACCTGTGTGGAGTCTGTGTCTCTGATGGCACTCAGTGGCCTCCATGCCACTTACCTCCCCACTTTCGTAGGAGAGAAAAATTAACCCTTTAACATGTCAGGATTACTGTGCTCAACGTACACAAACATTACCCCCAAAGCAACGCCTATCCAACCTACCATCTGAATGGGGTCATTCTCTAGACCTGGAGAATTTCTTTTTCCATGGGAAATCAACAACCTAGAGGAATTAAAATCACTGGAAGACTTCGTTACACTAAAATCCACTTTGGGCAGACACATTTGGTGCACTTTGGGGTGATGAAAGGAACAGAATAAAGACTTAACATGTGTTGCTCTTAAAATATGAAATAAGCACAAACTACTCCTCATCTATGACCACAGCCATGAAATTAAAAGACACTTGCTCCTTGGAAGAAAAGCTATGACTAAACTAGACAGCATATTAAAAAGCAGAGACATTACTTTGCCAACAAAGGTCCGTCTAGTCAAAGTTATGGTTTTTCTAATAGTCATGTATGGGTGAGAGAGTTTCTTTCTATAAACAAAGCTTAGTGCCGAAGAATTGATGCTTTTGAACTGTGGTGTTGGAGAAGACTCTTGAGAGTCCCTTGGATAGCAAGGAGATCCAGCCAGTCAGTCCTAAAGGAAATCAGTCCTGAATATTCATTGGAAGGACTTATGCTGAAGCTGAAGATCTAATACTTTGGCCACCAGATGTGAAGAACTGACTCATTAGAAAAGACCCTGATGTTGGGAAAGATTGAGGGCAGGAGGAGAAGGGGATGACAGAAGACGAGATGGTTGGATGGCATCACCAACATGAAGGACATGAATTTGAGCAAGCTCCGCAAGCTGGTGATGAACAAGGGAGCCTGCCTGGCATGCTACAGCCTATGGGGTTGCAGATAGTCGGACACAACTGAGCAACTGAACTGAACTCCTCATCTAATACAATAACTGTCTAGATATGTTAATTATATATTATTGGTATACCTGGGGAAAAGGAAGAAAAGATAAGATAGAAGGGCATCCAAACATCCATCAGTGGATGAATGGATAAAGGCAAACATACATACAATGGAATACTTTTTAATCTTTAAATACAGAACCTTTAGGCCAGCACAACGGACAGCACAGAACATTTCCACAATCCAGAAAGTTCTATCGCACAGCACTGGTATAGATGCTACACTATATACTACATGACACAGTGATGGAAAGAAGGCTTCCTGGGGCACTGGGATCTACATGTGATACATTCAGTTCAGTTCAGTTCAGTCGCTCAGTCGTGTCCAATTCTTTGCGACCCTGTGAACCACAGCATGCCAGGCCTCCCTGTCCATCACCAACTCCCAGAGTTTACCCAAACTCATGTCCATTGAGTCATGAACTGGGAATTGTTCATGTCCCTCAAGAGGGGCCCTGATATTCACTGACTGCTTTGCACCTCGCATATCTAGCATACTCTACTGTGCATGTGTTTATGTGTATGGACAGATACCTATGCTATATTTGTGTATATGGAGCACATAATCAAGGGATTCCAAGATCCTTTACTCATTTAAGATTTTTTTTCATAATTAAAATATATCTCAATTTTATGAACTTGCCTTATTTATTTTCTCCCATTGGTCTGTGGGCTTATCCTCAGGTTTTGTAATACACACCCCTGGGCTGTTATCACAAAAGGATCCAATCCACTTTGTTTAGCATCCTCCCAGGATGCCTCAAGGAGAGTATGGACAGGACCACACACCTGTATGCAGATAAGACGTCAGCTGGGGAGATTTTGTGACCATGATATGAAACCAGACAGACTGCCTGCCCCTTGCACTTGACTTCCAAGGGGCTAGTCAGATGACTGGACGTGTGACAAGCTCACTACCAGCTATCACACTGGGCTCTCACTCAAGATCCTGATCACTGAAGTTAAAATTAAAGACTGATCACAGTGGGGTAAGTGAAAGAAGGAAAGCACTGACTTTTCAAAGAGACACACTTGGCTAAATGACTAGGTATTTTTAAAAGCCCAATACATTTTTAATAGAAAACTTCTCGATGAGTAATGGTTTAAGTAATAAGAGGAGGATTCTGTAGGAGACAGGAAAAACAGGAAAAAAATTCTATCGACTAAAACTGTTGGGCAATAAGAGCGATGAACAGGGGAATTCCCTGGTGGTCCAGTGGTTAGGACTCAGAGCTTTCACCACTGAGGGCCTGGGATCGACCCTTGGGTGGGGAACTAACATCCTGAAAGCAGCAAACCATGGCCAAAAAAAAAGAGCAATGAACATTCAATGCTATTCTAACTTTATCATTTCTTAATCTGTATGGCTTTAGAGCTCACAAAGGAGGACTTTTTGAATCAAAAAAAGAAAACTGTAATTTTCTTCTTGAATACCATGCATTCAGAAGCACGAGGAAGGGGCCAGATGTAGTGAACAGAGGTCAGGACGAAAGCAAAAGGTGATTCCCCTGAGGCCTAGCCATGAAGGAAAAGGCAGATTCCAGGCTTCCAGACTCTTCTCAGGAGTCCCACACATTCCTCAGAGGGCTGCCTGGTAAATATGGGGCTGCCAGGGAACATGCCCTGAACAAATGACTAGAGACCAAAGAGGATTAGAAAACCATAGCCTCACAAAGGTGAACACTGACCTTGGAGAAGCCACACTGCCGCAGGTGGTGTCGGCCCTTCCTTCCTGCAAAGTGGCCTCGGGGAGGATAAGAGTAGAGGCCAGGCCTCCACCTTCCTCTTTCCTTGACTCCTTACAGGATGTGAGCAGCTGCGGGCCAGAGGGGAAGAGCTGAAGGCCCTCCATCCACCTCCACCACCAGGTCCGAGGTGCTCTGCCCGCCCTGCCTCCATCTCCAGGCTGCCCCCTCGCAAACAGCAGCTGAGAAAGCCCAGCCCCAGCCCCAGGCCCTACCCTTGTGACCGCACCCCATTTCAGCCTGGCAGGGGTGAGTCACTTCCATTCTTAGGCTTTCCTGAGAGCAAGGGAAGGGAAAAGCAATTTTTCTCCCTCTTCACATAAAAACATGGGGAGGAAGTCCTCCTTCTAAGATGCTGGGCACCACATAGGTCTGAGCTGGAATCCTCACACCATGTTTGAAATGCGCGCGCGCATGTGTGTGTGTGTGTGTGTATGTGTGTGTATGAGCTAGTCACTCAATCCGTGTGTGTGAGAGTTAGTCACTCAGTTGTGTCCAACTCTTTGTGACCCCATGGACTGTAGCCCACCAGGCTCCTCGGTCCGTGGGATTCTCCACTAGAGTGGGTTGCCATGCCCTTCTCCAGGGGATCTTCTCGACCAAGGGAATGAACCCCAGTCTCCTGCCTTTGAGGCAGATTCTTAACCATCTGAGCTACCAGGGAAGCCCTGGTAGGGATTTACCTCGGGGACTGTTGCGAGGATTAATTGAGATAATACATGAAAAAGCGCTTAGCACAGTGCCTGACCCATACAGCCGTTTAGCCATACAAGTCACTGTTAATGAAAGGTCCACCCCAAATTGCCTTCTCCTGTTTCTGGGTCCAGCTTCATCCATGAGTCCCAGTGACCAAAACTAGAACACAAATAGACAGTTTCTACCCTGCTCCTCGGCAGTAATTATGATGGTCACGTTTGCACTTGCTTCTTCATTCATAATACCTAATTTTCTCAATTGTCTTTTAAAGAATAAAACAGTTTTCTCCCACAGTGGCAGCATGTGACTACCTCCACTCCTTTAAAGACTCGTTTTCCTGTGCACCACTTAATCATATTGATATGAAACTCATCTGCCTTGTAGTGAGTTAGTAATTTTTTAACAGCGTGCTCTTGCGTGACTGCATATTTGTGCTTAGCGGTAAACGTTAAGGTGCTTTAAGTGGTTAGTTTTTAAAATTGGGGATTTAAATTTTTGGTCTTGTTTTTGTTTTGTGTTTTCTATTCCATAAGGATCAGTCCTGGCTTCTCCTTGATCCATCAGACAGGAGAGAGAGGCCAAAAGGAAGTGCAGATACACTGATTTAGAAGGTTGAGACCAGGCTTAGCTCTGACCTAAGTGCTTCCTGGTTTAACGCCCGCTGAAGACTGTGCTATATTAGGGAAGTGCTCTAATGGGACAGCCAATTTGGGAACTGGATCTTCTCAGAGCAACAAAATTCAGAAATAAGGAACTTACTTTGCTGAGAAAAAGGGATATTATGTAAACCTCCAATCTTTAAAAGTCATACCAGTGAGGCTTCCCTGATCACACAGCTCTGCCGCATCTGCTTTGTTACTCTGAGGTCCACAGTTCCTCCTCTGTTCCAGCAAGTCACTTGGCTCCCTGAGCACCTAAAGATCCATCATTACAACCTCGGCCTGGGCTGTGTCAGGGAATTTGACACCAGCTAGGCTTCTCTGCAGATGGTGACTGCAGCCATGAAATTAAAAGACCCTTGCTCCTTGGAAGAAAAGCGATGGCCAACCTAGACAGCATATTAAAAAAGCAGAGACATTCCTATGCCAACAAAGGTTCATCTAGTCAAAGCTATGGTTTTTCCAGTAGTCATGTATGGATGTGAGAGTTGGACTATAAAGAAAACTGAGCACTGAAGAATTGATGCTTTTGAACTGTGGTGTTGGAGAAGACTCTTGAGAGTCCCATGGACTGCAAGGCGATCCAACCAGTCCATCCTAAAGGAGATCCGTCCTGAATATTCATTGGAAGAACTGATGCTGAATCTGAAACTCCAATACTTTGGCCACCTAATGTGAAGAACTGACTCATTTGAAAAAACCTTGATGCTGGGAAAGATTGAAGGTGGGAGGAGAAGGGGATGACAGGATGAGTTGATTGGATGGCGTCACCGACTCAATGGACATGAGTTTCAGTAAACTCCGGGAATTGGTGATGGACAGGGAGGCTGGCGTGCTGCGGTCCATGGGGTCACAAAGAGTCAGACACGACTGAGTAACTGAACTGAACTGAACTGAGGCTTCTCTTTAAAGACCACCCAGAGAACCAGCTAAAGCTGAGTGGAAACCCCTTGCCCCAGGTGTCCATGCGAGTCAGGAAGCCAGGGCTGGACCAGCCGCTACTGTCCCTCCAAGTAGTCAGTGGGCCCTGAACAGTCAATGGGCTTTGCTCCCTTTGTCCAGGTTGCCTTAGAGATTAGCAGTCTCTCTCTAGATGCCCCCACTACAGGACCACTGGAGGGAGCTACGTGAGCACCTCTAAGTCAAGGCGGTGAGGAAGGGCGCTTTGTGTACAGACTGGGTAGGTTGGACCCCCATGACCTTGCTGGGTCAGAGGGAATATTCTGGCTTAGTCACTGTTACATCTGGAAGGAAAGGATTTCTTTTCTTTCAACTGAATTTCCTAGATGAAGTAAAGATGACTTTTTAACATTTTTTTCAGTATTATATTTTACTGCTTTGCTTCCGGTATTTCACAATTATTTAGTCATTAGTTAAATTGATGATGGCTATTGAGCTTAAAAATGCCTTGAGGCATTGCAAAAGATGGGAATAATAATAATTTTTAAAATGGTAGTCAGCAACAAGAACCCTTAACAGCAACAGTATGATTGCTCTTGAGAATACCCTCCTTTGACTCCCTTGCATTCGTTGAAGAGATTACTGAGGGCAAAACCAACTGTAAGATTTTAATGAATCTGTAGCTCCTTATGAACTTTATTTAGAAGAAAATTAAAATTCTATTTTTTAGCCTTGGGACAAGATTTCTGATCTGTATGTTAATGAATGGGCTATGAGTTTGAGTATTTCAGGGCATTTTTCTAAGAAAGAGGTATATACTCTCAACTATTCCCAAAGAAGAGTCCCAAAGTGTTAAGTTTAGAGTCTACTTAATTTACAGGAAAGTTATCCCATCCAGTTCCTTTTATTTCCTTGAACATGTTAAAACTTGGTGGAAGGCACATATGGGGGTGCCTATCTCCCTGTTCTGCCCACAAGTTACTACCTCATCCTCTCTCTTCTTCCTCCTCTCCTTGTCACCCTCATCTGGAGAATATTTAAAACTAAATAAATCAATATTGAGTACCATGTGCCGGACATGGTGTTCAGAGTTGGCGATACAAGGTCATTCTGACAGGGCCCATGTTCCCAAGGAGCTTGGTGTCAGATGAAAGAAAAGAAGACACAAATAATCTGATGTGCCTAAGGCAGAATGCTGGAAGAGCCTCATAGAGATGTCAGTTTCCAATCACCAATCCCAGCCTACATCAGAGACAAAATCAAGGGAAAAGATACTCAAAGAACCTGATGACTGGGGTCTCGAGTGGTTTCTAGCCGAGTTGGCTGGCTGGAAGTTAAGAATTAATGAAATAATAAGCAAAAACCAAAGAAGAAAAAAAGATTTAATGAAATAAAATTCATATTTTATGGCAAGATGAGAAAAATTTGAACATAAAGTTTTTCTCTGCCTGTTTGGGCCTCCTCCCTCTCTATTAGTGTCTGTTGTGCAAGTGCATTAACCAGACTTTCTCAGGAGGGCTTCCTTGGTGGCTCAGCTGGTAAAGAATTCGCCTGCAACGAGGGAGACATGGGTTCAGTCCCTGGGTTGGGAAGATTCCCTGGAGAAGGGAACGGCTACCCACTTCAGTACACTTGCCTGAAAAATCCCATGGACTGTATAGTCTGTGGGGTCACAAAGAGTCCAGACAGGACTGAGAGACTTCCACTTTCACTTTTCTTCAGTTCAATTCAGTTCAGTTACTCAGTCCTGTCCGACTCTTGGTGACCCCATGGACTGCAGCACGCCAGGCCTCCCTGTCCGTCACCAACTCCCGGAGTTTACTCACACTCGTGTTCATTGAGTCGGTGATGCCATCCAACCATCTCACCCTCTGTTGTCCCCTTTGCTTCCCACCTTCAATCTTTCCCAGCATCAGGGTCTTTTCAAATGAGTTAGTTCTTTGCATCAGGTGGCCAAATTATTAGAGTTTCAGCTTTAGCGTCAGTCCTTCCAATAAATATTCAGGATTGATTTCCTTTAAGATGGTCTGGTTGGATCTCCTTGCAGTCCAAGGAACTCTCAAGAGTCTTCTCCAACACCACAGTTCAAAAGCATCAATTCTTCGGTGCTCAGCTTTCTTTACAGTCCAACTTTCACATCCATACATGACTATTGGAAAAACCATAGCTTTGACTAGATGGACCTTTGTTGGCAAAGTATTGGTCATAATTTTTCTTCCAAGGAGCAAGCATCTTTGAATTTCTTGACTATAGTCACCATCTGCAGTGATTTTGGAGCCCATAAAAATAGTCTCTCACTGTTTCCATTGTTTCCCCATTTATTTGCCATGAAGTGATGGGACAAGATGCCAAGATCTTAATTTTGTGAATGTTGAGTTTTAAGCCAACTTTTTCACTCTCCTCTTTCACTTTCATCAAGAGGCTCTTTAGTTCTTCTTTGCTTTCTGCTATAAGGGTGGTGTCATCTGCATATCTGAGATTATTGATATTTCTCCCAGCAACCTTGATTCCAGCTTGTACTTCATCCAGCCCAGTGTTTCCCATGATGTACTCTGCATATAAGTTAAATAAGCAGGGTGACAAATACAGCCTTGACGTACTCCTTTCCTGATTTGGAATCAGTCTGTTGTTCCACGCCCAGTTCTAACTGTTGCTTCCTGACCTGCATACAGATTTCTCAAGAGGCAGGTCAGGAGATCTGGCATTCCCATCTCTTTAAGAATTTTCCAGTTTGTTTTGATCCACACAGTCAAAGGCTTTGGCATAGTCAGTAAAGCAGAAGTAGATGTTTTTTTGGAACTCTGTTGCTTTTTCTATGATTCAAGAGATGTTGGCAATTTGATCTCAAGCTCAAGAATACTGGAGTGGGTAGCCTATCCCTTCTCCTGGGGATCTTTCCAAACCAGGAATTGAACCAGGGTCTCCTGTATTGCAGGCGGATTCTTTACCAACTGAGCCATCAGGAAAGCTGCACTTTTCTTAAGAGATAACATTCTTTCTTAATCTCATCAAGAGTTGCAGCTCCTTTGGAAATAACCTTCTTTCTTAATCTTGTAAGGGGCCAGGGTGACCCATGACTCGATTTGTAGATCTGGATTGTGTAAACTGTCAACAGTACATCATTTGACATATAACCCTTTATCTCAAATACATATTTATCTGTGCTTTGGCCTCTAATGGCCAAGAACAGTTCTCAGAGCTTGTTGAAATACTGTCTCCTGGGTTATCACCTTAGGGTGGCTCAAATAAAATACTATATTTCTTAGATCAAAATCTTCCATTTCTTACTACTGACATCTTTTTTCATTAACAGTATCAATAAAAATGTCAAGGATGAGCTGTGTGTCCTCAAGAGCAGTCTTAAATTCAGAGATAAAAAGCAGATGACCAGGAGGAAGGCTAGGAATGGGGAGCTGGTGTTTCACGGGCACAGAGTTTTGGTGGCAAGATGAAAAAGTTCTGCAGGCAAATGGCAGGGATGGCTGCCCAGCAATGCAAATGCATTGAATGGCAATGAACCGAACACATTAAAATGGTAAATTTTAGGGAATGTATATCTTACCACAATTAAGAAGCAGCAGTCTTGATTTTCCAGTGTGTGCTGTTCACTATGCTAAGTCGCTTCAGTCGTGTGCGACTCTTTACAACCCCATGGACTGTACTGTCAGATTCCTCTGTCCATGGGATTCTCCAGGCAAGATTACTGGAGTGGGTTGCCATTTCCTCCTGCAGAGAATCTTCCCGACCCAGGGATTGAACCCATGTCTCTTATGTCTCTTGCAATGGCAGGTGAGTTCTTTACCACTAGTGCCACCTGGGAAGCCCTTTCAGTACATAGTTGACAAAAAAGAGATGTTCCTGGCACCCCCTCAAGCTGGGTTGCTAAAGAAAATGAGTTTGCTGGACTCAGAGTTTCACAAACCCTGATGCACGCCTGGTTCTTCCCTAGGTGGTGTCCCTGCTCAGGCTGACACTCCCTTCCTTTCTTTCCTCTAGGGCGTCCTCAGGATTGAAAGGAGTCCTGAGCATCACTGAGCAGAGCTGTGGTGCCTGGCAGCCTCCTCTGACACTTGGAGTGGCCACCAGCTACAGCCTGCTCCCTGGGTCCCAGATGGCATCATGTTTCCATCTCAGGCAGCCTGAAAAGTGAGCTGCATGTGGGGAGAGTTACATGGCTTCCTGGTCATCTCAGAACTTGATCTTGGTTATCACAAAGCCCCCAGGCTCACTGGCAGCTGAGATTATCTAGAGTGCTATGCTTCTAGATTTGCCACCCCACAGAGGGATCTGAAACTCCGCATCAGCTTCCAGCTCCCGGGTCTATCACGGCTGTACAGAGGTGATGCTTATCTTCATGATCCACCTTCAGGGTTCATCACCCTCTGGTTTTCTTATGGCTTCTCTGTGCTGATGGATCAGGACCTGAGCTGCCTTGGAAGCATTCAAGGCGCTGATCACTTCCTTCCCCATGACAGATGCAAGGGGCATCATGCTAGGCTGGCCCTCCAGATGCACAGGGAAGCCTGTCCCCTTTATTCTGCAGCTCTGGAGGATGTCACCTTCTTCCCTGCCCTTCATCACTGCCAGCACAGGCCTGGGGACTAGGACAATCTTCCCTTTGCTTTGCGGTCTCACTAACAGCCTCAATCACTGGGTCTTTAGGGATTTCATCACTCCCCTTGGATAGAAACCAATAGATCTTGGCCTAGGGCCTAAATGAAGGGACATGAAGATGTCACCCACCTTTAAGAAGGAGGGCTGTGGTTTATATTGCTGTCTCCCAACTGGACTCTATCCTAGCACCACTTCCAGGTTGCTGCCCATAAGAGATGGGGGTGGGGGGGGGGATCCACCAGCTGGAGTCCTCCGACCTGGTGAGGAATGCCCTTTAATATTCACCCTAAGACACACCCCCACCCCTGAGGTCAGCCCCTCTGGCTTTCCCATGGGTGGAGGAACTTCTAGGCTCTCCTGGGCACCAGGCTGTCCTGCACAACCCTGAAAAAGTTGTTATTTATTTTTATTATATATAAAATATAACACACACACTTATTTTCTGTCTCTGCCTTCCTAAATATTGCTGCTTCTGGACACTGGGACATCTCATCCTTGCTCCTGGTCCCAAGTCCCTGAGGTGACAGAGGGGTTAGACTTTCCTCTGCTTGTCCGGACCACTGACAGCCCAGCCTCCTCATCTGACCCCTACTGGCATCCTGTGTAGTTGCTGGGCGACCCCTCACCCATCACTCCCTGTTCATCTCCAAGCTCTGCTGACACTTCGTCCCTCTTTGGGTTCCATGATGACTTTATCCCTGGCCTAAGGGGTCCCTGGCCATTACCACACAGGGCCCCATTTTGCCTCTCTAGCCTTTCTTTGACCCCAAGAGGCCTCCCTTCCCTGAATTCTGCTTCAGATGCAGAGAAAGCTTCAGTTCACAGTTCACTGCCTCCTATTTTTCACACCAGCCCCTCTTTAGGGTCTCATCTAACCCATGTGTCACCCCCTCACCCTACACCAAACCCCTTGGAAAGTAAGCATTGTGTGTGTGTGCTAAGCTGCTTCAGTTGTGTCCAATTCTCTATGACCCCATGGACTGTAGCCTGCCAGGCTCCACTGTCCATGGGGATTCTCCAAGCAAGAATACTGGAGTGGGTTGCCAAGCCCTCCTCTAGGGGATCTTCCCGACACAGGGATCGAACCTGCATCTCCTGTGGCTCCTGCGTTGCAGATGGATTCTTTACCACTGAGTCACCCAGAAAGCCCAGAGTAAGCAATGCTTCAATCCAAAAGAAACTTGAATGCATTCAAGTCCTTTTATGGAAAGGACAGAGGAAGTCACCTTGGCACACCTGCCTGACGATGCTCAGCACTTGCCCATCAAAATTAATTTTCACTACCACTGATAGGGGCTTCTTGGTGGTGCAGACAGTAAAGAATCTGCTTGCAATGCAAGAAACCCCGGTTTGATCCCTGGGTCAGGAAGATCCCCTGGAGAAGGGAATGGCTACCCATTCCAATATTCTTGCCCAGAGAATTCTGTGGACAGAAGAGTCTGGCGGGCTACAGTCCATGGGGTTGCAAAGAGTTGGACATGACTGAGTGACTAACACACACACAAATACCACCTGTCACCTACAGGTCTACTGAATTTGTTGAACCTCTCTCACTGTTGGTCAAGTAGAAACTGACTTTCTCATTACTTCACTGTATATTTTAAGGTGAAATGTCAATTATTCTACAGGAGCTATTTTATGGCAAGTATGAAATTCACTTGCTATTTCATTTTCCCCAAGTCTGCACTGACAATATTCAAGGCTTACAGTGGTTACTGTCCTACAGCTGATGGGTCCTGACATGCTGGGGAATCCTCCATCTCTTGGTTATTATTATAGAGGAACATAGAAGGAAGCTATTTTCTTTGAGATTATTTATTTAGTCTAATCATCTTCATTCCACAGATATGAAAATAGAGGCCCAGAGATTTGCTTCAGAATCTCAGTAGATTACAGCTGGAAGAAGATGAGCCAGTCATCCCACACTAGTTCTGTATCCAAGAGAAACAAAAGCACAAATCCACAGAAAGCCTTGCTCAAGAAGGTTCCCAGGGACTTTATTCACCACAGTCAGAACTAGCACCCACCAACAGGATAGTGACTAAACAAACTATAGTTTACTTACATGATGGAAAACACCTCAAGACAACAAAGTATTGACCTGTGCAACAACCTAGGAGAAACTTTCAGTCATTCGTTGGGGTTCTGGGTTGAATTTTGTCTCCCACACATTGCCTCCCACAGTCTCTAGAGCTGGGAGAAAACACATTTCTGATGTTTAAGTCTCCCAGTCTGGGACACTTTGTTCCACCAGCCCTAGCAAGATGTTGGTGGCCACAGAGGTCTTAACACAAAAGCGTATAAAATGTATGATTTTATCTATCTTGAGTACTAGAACAGCTTAAACAAAACGTAGTGAAAATAGGGAATGACTAAGAAGCGGGCAGAGGGAACTTTCTGGGGTGATGTTAATGTTCTGTAATTATCTTGATGGGGGTTTGGGTTACATGGGGGTAGGCATTTACCAAAGCTCACTAAAAGGTACACTTATGACGAATGTTTCTCTACATGTAAAATTTACTTCACATAAAAATGCTGAATTCTAGGGGGTGATAGGCAGGTTGAAGCGTTAAGGAGTGGCATGTACTGGTATTCCCAATTTACTCTGAAATCCATAAAAAATGAAGACGGCTTGTTAGAGGGCTAGACCCCTGAACAGAGATTTGTTAAAGCAAATAGAGCAAAATGTTCACTGCTGAATTTAGGAAATGCATGGTGTATTCAGTACTACAAAGTTGCAAATTTTCAAAATAAAATATGGAAAACTGTTACCAGGCCCACCGTCTGATCTCATTCAGGGCACCACTTCCAGGCAGTACAACCTCATGACAGTTCTGCTAAGGATCTGAAAACCAGGTTAACGAGAGGGAACATTATTTTATGTTCTTTACGATGAGGAAGGTTTTCTTACTCCAATCTATTTGTAAAACTAATTTGTCTGAATTCCTACTTTAAAAAAACGGAACAGAGTGTGGAGAGTACCAAAAACTTTTTCTTGATTTCAGGGATGTCTACTTATTTCTCTTGGAATAATACCTTCTGAGTCCATCCTTCTTGTTGCAAATGGCAAAATTTTCCTTTCTTTTATGAGGGAAGTCTATTCTTAATAACCCCGAGGATAACTCAAACCAACAAACCACATAAAAAATTCACATTCATAATATAGTAAAGTTGCAGGATATAAAAGAATATAGTAAAGATGGAGGATATAAAATTAACACACAGAAATCCCTTGCATTCTTATACACTAACAATGAGAAAACAGAAAGAGAAATTAAGGAAACAATACCATTCACCATTGCAACAAAAAGAATAAAATACTTAGGAGTATATCTACCTAAAGAAACAAAAGACCTATACATAGAAAACTATAAACACTGATGAAAGAAATCAAAGAGGACACAAACAGATGGAGAAAC